>NC_089682.1:20258928-20874082 GCF_031753505.1 Anomalospiza imberbis | reverse complement strand
TCAGTCAGGCTTAAAAATTAATATGTAACATTTGTTAGAAACTGGATGTGCAGAATCAAATGGCATATATTTAGCCTTCTGGAATGAAGTTTCTGTAGCAGTCCAGAGAGTATCACTATGAGGGAAAGGTTTGTAGAAGTGGCCAGAAGCAGATACTAGGCCAAATCTCTCCCCACCAATAGCATGAGCACAATGATGATCTAAGAAATTCATCCCAGCTGGTGTTTTTCCAAGAAGTGGGCATGGACCTCAGTGAAAATGGATGTAGTGCCCGTGTGTGTGTCACTGTCACCCAGGCTTGACTTTGTGTCTGAATTCAGAGTTGATTGTGCCCCAGCTAAAGCCTTGCCCTGGGGCTCTGGCACCCTATCTGACATCCTAACACACAAGCAGAAGGGAGTGGGAATGTGCATGTGGTGAGGGACATGTCTGGTTGTACTTGATGATGAGACCTTCTAAGGTCAAAGCCTAAAACCCAGGTCCTTGCACAATGCAGATGGAGCAGCATCAAGAATAGAACACATCTTCCTGTTTGGAATAACACCCAATGAGCAGTACCAGGAGAACATCTGCTCCAGCAGGGAGATTTTCCCTTTGTCCTAAGTTAGCATCGCCTGAGAAAGCCTCCACATGGGGGTCATCTAGCCCTGTAGTTGAAGAAAACTTGCTGTCTGGAAAGGGTCATATACGCCATTTATCTTTTATATGTATAAGAGTGATATTGTTTATCAGTTTATCATATGGAAGTATTGATTGTAGATTCTTAGGATATCAGAAGACCTTCATGGTTGTTATACAATTTATATTTGTAAGCCTGCTAATAGATATTTAGTTGTTTTAATAAATCCACGAGAAAATACCACCTGAAGATCCATGTAGCTCAGATAGAATTGTGAAGCAATTTGGCCACTCTTTTTCCCTAAAAGTTCAGGCACATGAATCTGCACAGTTACAGGTCTGGACAGCTCTGAAAATGTAGGGGTTAGATTAAAGTATTACAGGAATTATGGATCCCCCAGTCCCGTGCCCCATTGGAGCTTTACTGCTCCATGGCAGCAGCAATGTTTCACAGCAGTTATTGTGGAGGATAAAGAGGCAGTTGTGCTGCAGGCTGTTCAGAGAGATTTATTGCAGGTATATTGATAGGATGAAAACAGAGGTGTCTACTGCAGGAAAAGCCCTGCAGAGATCAGTCATGTGGGTCTCCAGGAGAAGCCCCTCCTGGCAGCAGTGGGGGCTGGGAGGCTCCCACCTCTCCAGCACACCTTTGTCTTGTCAGGCAGTTCTGTCTCAGGCCAGCTGTTGTGTCCTTCTCCCTGAGAACACAGCTGGTTGCAGCATGCTTCCTCTGCCCACAGCACACACAAACTGGCAATAATTTCTCTCCTGATGCAGTGATTTTGCCTCACAGCCCCCAGCTTTTTGGCTGGAAAAGAAGCCTCTGTGGTTATTGGAGGGGGATACAGGGTGACAATTAATCCCCCGAATTCACTGTGGTGCTTTGCAGTAGAACAATTTTGGGCTATTGATCCTGGCTCCTCTCTTGAACTTAATTTGGAGATTTGAAGGTATAAAAATCCATTCTGGTACATTAATCTGATTTCCTATATATCACAGAGTATGCAAATTTGTTCATTACATAAATTCTGAACTAGTTATTTTCATTTAGCTGGACATATGACAGGGAGGAGTTCCTTCTTGGCTAAATGAGTAATTTCCAAAGAAATCTGGGACCGGAGTGTTAGTGCAGCATTCACCTTTTACAGACAAAGTTCCTTACAAGTACTATTTGTCTAGTTTTTCCCCCAAGAAACAAAGTAACTTGATCTTAAAACAGTTCCAAAGCAACTTTCTTTCTGACTATTAAGTTTTTACTGAAAAATTATGCTGATCCCAGATTAACTTTATGAGGATAAATCCGTTTAGTCTAACAGTTGCAGCATATCAAATATACTAACAACTCCAAATGCTAAAAATAAAGGATTAGCCTTTAAAAAAACATACAAATTGATTATTTTGTTTCCGCTTTTTAAACCCAGAATGTCATTAATATCTACTGCACAAATAGCACAGATAAATTGCTTCCTCATATTTTTCTTCTACAAAATGTCATGCTTTCATTCAGTCTAAGATGGAAGGGGGGATATATTTGCCTCTTTTTACAATTTAAAGAATAAATGCTCACAATCAGAACTGCTTAGTGTTCCCACTTGTAAAACAGGTACCTTCTAAGAACAATGACTTATCAATATTTCAGTGCTGGCTATGTATTTTTGCAAGGTTATTTTAAAAATACTATATAGTGTATCCACAGAAAGTATTTATATTATTTAAATAAGAAATGGTTATTAAAAAAATCTGATTTTAGATAACAAGTGCTAGAATTTGTCTCATCTGGGACAGGAGAGAGCATTTTTAATTATCTCCTTGTGTAGAAATCAGAACATCCAAATGCCTTATATGTCACAAATATTTCTTGCAATGTAGGCAACACTTCTGCACCGGGAATCTTTACACAGAAGAGAAAGCAGCTTTAGAAGGGACTGCAAATCCTGAAGGAGAAGACTGTCACAGGAGCAGCTGCCAGTAAATCCTGCCTGATGCTAGTGCATGTCATCTGCTCCCCAGATCTCCAGGGTATATGCCTGGTCTTCAAACAAGATGTGTCAGAGTTGTTTTCCTTTTATTTCTGCAGAAGTGAAGGTGCTACTTTCAGTAGAAAAAGCTTTTTTTTTTTTTTTAATAATTCATGGAAACCATTTAAATGTATAAACATGTCAAAATTAAAATTGTACTCATGTCAGAATTACAAGGATATAGATCCTGGCTATTTAGGGTGAGTGAGTTTTTCTGCACTGACCTTAAAAGTTTCCTTCTCCAGGAGACCATAGGGTGTGGCTCTGGGAGATCTGTTCTTCCAGTTTAAACTCTGCCAATTCTCTGCATCTCAAGGATTGGGGAAGAAGAAGAGACAGGGATGGAAGAGTTAAAAAAATGCATAGTTTTGGTCTAATCCTTCCTCCCTAACAACTGTCTTCTACAAAGCTGGTAAAACTGACATCACGTAGCCCAGGAGAAAAGGGAGTATCCTAGATCTGGCACCATGGCTTACCATGCAAAATAGGCTGTTTTTTTCCTTATTTTTGTTATTAGTGAACCTTCCAGCACTCACAGGGGATAAAATTAATTGAAATTGGTGGGTCTAGCTGTTGCTCTTGTAACAGTTCCAACTGTCCAAGGAAGCAGTTAAATGGGGGTTTGTTTAGTAAGGCACAAACAGATGCTAGACCACAAGTGCCAAAGAGTGTGACATATAAATACAGGGTATGGTATTCCCTAGAGTATATCATTGGCATGAGATGAGCAGGAAGAAAAGCTCAGTAATTACTAGTGGGGATATAGTAGAAACAAGTTATAAAATGAAAATTTGTGCACTAAATACTATTTGCCAAACTGTAAGCAAGGATGTTCAAGCTAAAAACAGGAATTCCACAAAGGCACTTTGACCACCTTCTTGTGAAGCTAGTGGGGAAATGCCCCACCTAATGAGAGGTTTACATTTGCTTCTGCTCTCTCAGCAGAAGCAGAAACTAATTTGAGAATAATTTTACAAATATATGTATCAGGCAGATATTTTCAAGTCCCACAGAGCTGTCACACTACAGCTTTTCCCATAATTTAACGACAGACACATAGGTGAAGAATAATTTGGAGTGCTGTCAGAAGGAGCATTTTTCTGATGACTACTTGAAATACGTTTCATTCATATACCCACAGAACAAAATGTTCATAGGAAATGTCTATCAGGAAATTGAATTATCTGCTCATCAAGAGGTTGAAGTTCTTCTCAAAATCAAGATAATATGCAAAATCATGATATGTTATTCTCAGAGGATACCCACATTTGGACATAGATCTAACTTTCCAATTCTGCCATACTGTTTCTTTTCCATTCTTACTTTTTTTGTGTGTGTTAAATGGCATAAGGAACCAAATTTCTAAAACCTGAAGTGTCCCAAAAGACTCAATTCATATACAACATCATGAATTATAGAACATCTCAAATCCCTTAAGAAGCAGACCTCTGCATCTAATGCACTATGCTTTAGATATATATGATCCTTTGCCAGATTCAGCCCCTCACCCGTACCCTTCATATTTGTCAGAAGATTCCAGTAATGCCAGACACTCATAAGACAAAAGCTGAATGTCTTAGATTAATACTTAGGTATACCACATCTACACCAGAATTTAGGCCACAGTAATGTTCTTAAATCTGATTATGGTTCACAAATAATTGACATATTTAAAACAGCATGGTTCATTTAAACTAATGAAAAATATTTTTTTTTTTGGTTTGGTTGGTTTTGGTTTTGGGATTTTTTTACTTCTTTAAAGTTTTTTTAATGGTATATTTTCTTGGGAAAAAAAGTGCCCTCATATTACTAGTGTTGTCAAGTGTAACTGGTTATTATTATCTAGGTTTTAGTTTGCTCATATTCTCTGCATAATTGTTTATGTCATCTTCTGGTTCATGCTGTCAGGTCAGCTGTGGAGGTGATCCATCTGACTCTAGACTGTCTTGGCAAGAGGCTGAATTTTTATTTGTTTTGCGAAAAGAGGGTATTCCCACAGATGATCTAATATTGCAGCTCAGCTCTTAGAACACTTGTAGCGCTTGTCATTTGTCATGAGAAACATCTGAGGAATATTAGTAGCCTCCTGACTGCAGTGAATTATTTTTCATGCCATTTCCATGACCTCATTTCCATGGAGACCCCTATTTCTCATTACGAGGGTTCTCCCCCCTGTTTTCATGCTGTTACATGAGAACTATAAAGTCCTTTCAGCCTGTGTAGTATTTAATGAGGGAGTTCTGGTTCTAAAATAACTAGTCAACAATGAAAGCTCTATCTGAAAAGCCAGGAAGTGTAAGGAAAAAGTGAATAATTGCCCAAAAATCTATTTTAATTAGTTTTTGCTAAGAAAATTAAGGAAACCATTTTAGACAAACAGTTAGAAATAGAAATTTAGAAGAAAATTAGTTACTATTCCAAATGATGCCCAAATGGAAAGTAGCTTTGTTATTTTAAGTAGAGGAACATCACCTCAGTTCATTCATCACCTTGGTGAGAGCTGAGACCAACGCCTGCATGAGGGGGGAGATACATGGCATCCAACTAAAACACTCAGTGTCAGGAGCAGTGAATTGAGAGGATTCCTGTAATACAGCAGAGTTGTACATCCTCATACACTGGCTAAGACCAGCTTTAGTAGAGGGGTGAAAAGAAACCCTTTATTTAAAATATTACAAAGAAAAAACCTACAAGAAAATAATTTTAAAAAACCTCCATCCATCAAATAAACAAAAAAGAAATCATATTCCCTTCTCAAAGAGAAAGCACCAAAAGCACACTGACACACATTAGGTGTGAGAAGATAGCCAAGTACATATTATTGAGGAATGCCTAATAATGGAAATAGATGCTATGACTCAAGGTGCATTCACTTAGTTTACTTAAGCCTCCTTCCAGAATTACAAAATAATTTCTAGAATCCACACTGACAATTCGTGAGAAAAGGTGGTAAATAAGATGTGTCTTGGAACAGTCAGCTGCTTCCTTAATGGAATTAGCAGAAAATGCTGGTGAAATGAGTGGATAACATAAAATTTGGAACAGTTCTGTTGTTTATACAGAGTATGATTGGGATATCATTTGAGGAGAAGTGAACTAGTAGAGTGAAAACTGAGCTCAATAATTAAATAGCAATATAGAATATTGCTATATTCTCAATAATTAAATAGCTCAATAATTAAATAGCAATATAGAAATAGAATTTGAACATCAAGATTAAATGTTATAAAGAGAGAACTTGTCAGTTAAGAGCAATGGTGAGGAGAAAGAAACTGTGAGCATTTGTTGACCAGAGATGTGTACAAGTACTAATGGCAATGAATGGGATAAATTAAATCACAGGGTATGGTAGGAAAACACTTCCAGTGCAGACAGGGAATGATGAATAGTGCCATAGACTTCATAGTGAGATGCAATCTAAGTTCTGGTTACCGTTGCCAAGGAAAGATTAATTAAGACAGAAACAAACATAGGGAGGTACATGAGCAATGTAAGCACAAGAAGAGGAATAAATGTCCATACATTTATTTAGGCTGAACACTGACAGTGAGTTCAACAAGCAGAGCTCACAGGAGGAACAGTGGCCAGGTAATGAGCTTGGTTTCATGATTGGACTCTGGACCACAGTTTTCTGAAACACTAGAGGACAGGAGCAGCATTTCAGAAGACCTGCCATGTTCCAGCTCTTGGGATTTGACATGGTCTTTTGCTGCCTTGTTAAAGTAATTTCTTATGGCAAAAAGGGAAAGTAAAATACAATAGTTCTTTCTTATGGGAAACTTGTATCTCAAACTCTCAGCAAATTTTCTCTGAAACTTCACAAAAAATATCAGCCCATTGCCATCACCACCTATAAACATACAAATATTAATAAAGATAGATACATTTAGATAAACATTATATAGATGGGTTTAGATAAACATTGTATTTGTAGACACTTAAAACATAATATATATATATATATATAATACATAGATATAATTATATACATCTCAGCTATAAATAATAGCTCACTAGGATAGGAGCACCTATCCTACGCTAATATTTCTAAACACATAAAAGTAGTCTTTAATAATTGCTAGTCTTCTTCTCCAAGGATTTTGGTGCAATGAAATTTTTTCAAAACCTGAAAATGGGATCATAATCTAAGAATACTTGGTAATATTTACATAGTAAATACAAAATTCTTATTATGACAGAAATACTCAGGATCTGCACTGCAAGATTAATAAAAATTAAGGAGATATCACATTGAAATTTCTGTTCTTTCATTAGTATCCAAATTTTTTAAATTGTCATTCACCATCTTTCTTGTGTCTTCATCCAGCTCTATTTTACTCATTATTTCTCTTTCAACACTGACATTTTCAACACTATCATACAGAGTGTGTCTTTTTGTCATAAGGAAGGAAATGGAAATTAATTCAACAGAGATACTGTTATTTTTTTACTTTATCTGCAGTGATACCTAGGGTATCAAACAGGGATCAATACCTGTTTCATTGCACTAGCTGCTCTGTGGACAACAGCAGAGAAGCAGCTCCTTCCCTGAGAGCTCTCTTCATGACACACAGGGTGAATAAACAGGTAAAAGAAGGAAAGGAGAACAGTTAACCACAAAGGCATGTACTTATATTATTATTCTAATCATTCACTGCATTATTTGGGTATGCATCATCAACTCTCCTAATCTCTTTATATATTATTAGTGTTAATAGCTCTGTATCAGCAGTCCTTTTTGCTCCTGAATGAACAAGGAAAGAATATGGAGATTCGGCTTCGGACTCTGACATTTTAGTGCAGACCTGGGAAATGCACTTATTAAGGTATATTCTTACACCATACACTGATTATTTTGTCTTACATATTTCAGCTGAAAACAGCACCAAAAATTTGTTAATTAATATTTTCAAAATAGTTGAATCACTCAGCAGCCACTATTCCTACAGCAGCAGCTGCCACATTCCCAGGATGGCCTTCCTGCAGTATTTTCATGCACCAAGGTACTGTTGAGCAGCTCACCATTGCTGTTCCTCGGGTAAGGTTCAGTTACATAACATGGACAGTGGGATGACTGGGAAGTTTGCTCTCCCTTGGCATAGCAGAGTCATAAGAACAGTCAGAATTTAAAAATCATCTGCAAAGACAGAAAGAACTGGGGATATTTTTTTCTCATAAAGAAAAAAAATCCACAAAAATCAACAGAAGGCACAACAAAATATAAAAGGCTGCTGCAAAGTCAAAATGAATAATTTGTGCTCCACATCCATGATGAATAGGGCAAAAAATAGAATTTAATTTCTACTCTCTATCCTTATCTCCCTCTCGTTACTTCCTTCCCAACCATCAGGTCCGTGTGATCTCGCCTAGGATTTAAGTCTTGCTTGATTTACCATGAGGTGGAAGGGGGACAAATTTACCCTCTTAGTGCACAGCCAAAGCTGTCACTGTGATACGAAGGGTGGGAGCTGGAAAAGAAGTGAAATCTGTGCCGACCCTCAGGCTACAAACTGAATGTTGCATTACTGAGCATCAGCTGGGCCTCCAGGGTGACTGTATCAGATGAAACATAAACAACAGTATCTAACGTGACAGATCAGAAATTAAAAACTAAAGCTGTCTGAGCAATTTACAGTGGTGGGTGGTTTTATCCTGGCTTTTTCTTTCAGACAAGAAAAGCCTTCCTTGCATGAAGTTATTGTGAGAGTCTGAGCACCATCGTGGGCTTTCATGAATGTAACAACAGGTATTTTTCTACAGTATTCTTAGGGTATATAGATGCTTTGGGCCTTTCTTTTCTTTCTTTTTATTTTTTTCTTTATTTTAATTCAAGTTGTATTTATGCTTCATTTGAAGACAAGAAAATCAGATGCAATTTTTCATGGTTTGTGTACCTTATTATCTTACACGTATTTTCTTGTAGCATGGTCATCACACTCTTACTTGAGTCTCCTCAAATGGTGCACTGAGCAACTTGAGTGAGAGCTGCCTGTTCTGCCTCCTTTCATACATTTTTGAGAGATGTTTGCTGACTATTTGGCTTCATATTTCAATGCTATACACAAATGGTTCCTGCTAGTAAATACACACTGCTTTAAGATCAGCACAGACAATTCATACTTGTGCCTGACTGACATAGGGTAGGTGCTGGCAGTCTTACGGGAATTATTTTGTAGCCTCTGGAACTTCAACAGGAGTCAGTCCTCTGACTAGCAAGATTGGTCTCACTTCAAGAAACCTGCATCAGGAAAAGGTACTGGTCATTATCCTTTTCCTCAAACTTTGGCTGCTTGTTTATAGTTTTCTAACACTTCCTATGAAGACTACAAGAAAATAAAAAGGAGACTGAAATATTGAATTTTTTCTTGTCAAACATATTAATTTGAAAAGGTCACAGTATTGAGGATGTAAATACTGCAAGGAGCACAGAGACCTTGGAGTGCCCTACAAGTGCTATATTTGGTATCCCAGTTACTTCTCAATTTATTCATGTCATTCTGAGATTAATCTTCAGATTCAGAGAGCCAAATTCTGGTAGAGACAAGAGATTATGTCTGTGTCTACAGCAGCAAGATGTCCTGCACAAAAGGAGCAGATCAGTAGTAACCACTGTGCAGAGGATCCCCTCCCCACTCTGTAAGCATGTGGAGGCAGGGGATGGAGGTTTGACCCCAGCCAGCAGCCAAGTACCCACACAGCTGCTTTTCCAATTCCCACTCCCAGGGGGACATTGGAGAGAACAGAAAAAGCAAAGGCAATTAAACTTTTGGGTCAGGACAAATTAAACAGATGAAGGGAAAAAAAAAAAAAAAAAAAAAGCAAAAGCAATGACTGACCATTTGTCACAGACAGTGACCTGCCAGTCTCCAAGCAATAGCCACCCTGGAAGCTGAAAACTCCCTTTCTTCTTCTACTACCCCATATTTTATTGCTGAGCATGAAGTTATATGGTACAGAATATAATTTTGACCAGTTTGGGTCAGCTGTCCTGGCTGTGACCCCTCCCACCCTCTTGCTCACCTCCAGATGACTTTCTGAAAGGACAGAGTGAAAATAGTAAGCATTGACCTGGTGTCCAGATCATTCAGCAAAAATTGATGTGTGCTCAACAGCAGTTAAGGCACAAATCCAAAAAGCACTGTAGAGTCTGCTATGAAAAAGTTTAACTCCATCCAAATCAGACTCAGTATGGAGACGGCATTGTTGCTTTAGAGTAGCTCTTGCCTCTCCTCAGTAGCTCCATGAGGATGCCTATTATCAGCTGGACCATCTTCTGAACATGATTTTCTGGAGGACATCTTACATCTCAGTTTCATCTGAAAGACAGCTGATTCATGCACCCTGGAACCAGTGTATAACATGAACCAGAGCTTGGTAAATCTTTCAGAAGAGCACAGCTCATCTGAGCTGCAACTCTAATGTGGAAAGCATGGGACTTGTTCCCAGCTATCAGCCAGCCTTGTGCCAGAAGTTCATACCTCCTGAGAGATGTGGTACAGCAAGGCTCAACTTGGAATTCTTGTGGCCACAGTTCATCACCAGCCCTCGTGCAAATGGGCATCTGAGCTGGGAAAACAGACTGGTAATGGGAGTGTGAGATCAACTTTTCTGCTCTCTCTGAGAAGTAGGAATTGCCAGCAATTGGCAGGTCTAACAACTAGAAACTGTCAAAAAAAACTTTACGGAAGAAAAAAATATATTCTTTCAGAAGTCTAGGTGAGAGAAAATGACTCCGGGATATGTTATGACCTAGAAAGGAAGGATTTCTGTGGGTTTGCTTAATTTTGTGAGGGTTTTTTAATTTTTTTTTAATTTTTGTTTCTTATTTTTTTATAAGTCAGGCAAACTGGGAGGGATTGCACGATCCCAGCTGCCTGTAAAAGAGGCAGCTTTGTTGTGCTATAGATACAGAGGCTTCTCAAGAGGTGGATGAGGGAATTTATATGTATTCCTCTGCAAAACTGAAGAGTATCCAGAGCACATCCAGGAACCCAGCAAAAATTGCTTGCTCTGTCAGATGCATAATTTCAACAGGTTTTGAAATCAAAGAGCAAGAAGATAGTTATCTTTTCTGATACACTGCTTCAAAACATAAGGCCTCTTTGAGAGAGAGGCTTTGTTTCAATCTCCCTAGAGAGGTTTCTGTGGGGGAGACAAAGCAGCTAGCCAAGCTCTATTGCTTATTGCAGGCACATTCTGTTCTTCTGCAAGGATCACCTGCCTGTGTGAGCAGGGCCAGAGACCCAGCAGTGATCCCCAAGGTGGGCTCCCAAGGCAGAGCAGTGTGACCAAGGGAAATACTGCCAAGGGAAAGACCACAAATGGTGTATGTGCTGCATTGCACACAGTGATATTGCCAGCAAGCTGCCAAGTGGTTTGTTTTGTTTTGTTTTGTTTTTCCTGTGGGTATATATGAAGAGACCTGTCTGTTACAATATAGATTCTTTATGAGAAATAATTAGGCACAGAAAGGGCCCAAGGGAACCCAGGGGGAGATAATCTTACTCAGGATGTCCTAGTGCAATTAGGATTTTTCAGAGACTGTGTATATACTAAGGAGCATCTTCTCTATTACCACTTTGTTACTGCTGCCTTAAAACAGAAAAAAATAATTTCTTCATGCTTTTTATATCTGGAGTGTAAAATGAACAAAACAAAAAAACAGAACCCAAAACCAAAACCAACGAAACAAAAAACTACAATCAAACCAAAAAAGCACAAGCAAACAAACAAACAAACAAACAAACAAAAAAAACCCAAACAAATAGAGTGATCAATTCATTTCCTTGGGCAGGGTTAATCCTTTCCTAATCCCACTATTATTGAGGAGTCTTGATCAGTTTAGTAATCTCCCTCGTCTTCCAGAAAATGGCAAGGACTGTACCAAAGGTACACCACATCTCTTCCTATTACACCAGAGGGACAGACCTAATCACAGCAAAAGGTACTTTTCACCTCATTAGAGCATGAAAGTCTCATAGAAAGAGACATGATCTGATGCAAACAGCCAGCCTGGATACCTGTAAAGAATTTCTCATTGCTACAGCACACTCAGCTACCTAGAGAGCATCAGGAGATAAAAACCCAACATTATGTGCAAAAATAAGTATGCCTCTAATGAGGTAATTTCTTTTTACCTTATATCAATAAACAAAGAAGAAAAAGCATAAATAGAATGTTGTTATATATTAACTGCTTCTGAAACAGAATTATCTTTCAAGTATCCTTAAAATGATTCTAAAATGTCCCCTAGCATTTTTACAGAGACATAAGGCACTTGGGACTGCATGGCAAGCTGATTCCTACAGATAAAAAGGCTGCTGTTGTCACTCTCTGGCAGCTTAGATTTAGATTCCTAGTCCTTCAGTGCAGTGACCTTCATGATGTTTTCTGTCCACATAGACCAGCCACCATAATTTTGTTCTGTTTCTCAAATATGTAATTGAAAAGGAAGCATGAATTGAATGGATGTCGCTTTCTCCTAAACAAAGTAAGAAAAGAAAAAATGAGAAAAAAAAGAAAAACAGCTACAAATTTGTTTACAGAAAGCATGAAACACTTAACATCACGAGTGAAGGAAAAAACCCTTTATGATTAGCTCACACAAATCCTGCAGTCACACTGCTGATCATATTGGTAGAGATGCCACCTGTCAGGCTGAAAAGGCAATAAAGTACAAAGAGAGTTATTAAGGATGTCGAAAGAGTGTTTACAGCTACCAGCCACATACTCTCATCTGCATGAAAGCACAACTAGCAGCTCAGTTTTGATGAAATCAATACTGATAGGAAAATATCTTCCACTGCTCAGAGGAGACAAGAGAACAGGAGAGTTTAAAATGCAGCCTCAAAAACCCTTTTCAACTGATGCAGGCAATTAAGACTTCATAGGACGTTATCTCAGAAATGCTGGGGTTAAAATGCACCTGCCCTGTCCATGCCCTCAAGCAGAATGCTTTGCAACAAACACAAGGACTGCATTAACTGCAATGCTGCATTTATAGATCCCACCTTGCTGTTTTCCTGGTTAAAAACAATGGTGTGTGTACTTCCCAGTACTTTCAGCATACAAAGTACTGGAGTGATGTTTTGCAGCCCAGCTACCACTATGTCCAGGGCATTTGCTAGAGGTTATTTCTGTTACTAAGGCTGAAGGGAAGAGCCAGTAGTGTAGCATGTCTAGTTGTTTATGCTAATTAAAGGCTTGAATCACCCTTGGGAAATTGTTTTCACTTTGCAAAATACCCCTTCCCCAACTTTTCTATCCCTCTTCTTTTTGCTCTTCATGCAGCAAGGATAAGGGGAAGGAAACGTTCTGACACACAGCCAGCCAAATAATGTCATTAATCATATTAACCTTCAAAGTCAAACTGAACTGCTTTTATTCCCCCCTCAGCTCTTTCCCAGATTGTACTATTTCCTTTGAGGTCTGGGTCAGCACAGCTCTCTAGCATCAGCTCTTTCCAAAGTGCACAATTCTCCCCAGCTCCCAAGACATTGAGGCAATTCCTGTAGAAAGCTGGAGAAGGGAGGAGATCAAACATCCTCAAGGGGAAGGAAGGACCCTTTTTTCCTGGGTGTCCTGATACTGTGGAATATTCTTCTATACCAGAAAGATGACTCTTCCTTTCACCATCAAAAAAATCCCATTCATCTGAGGGGAGCAGGGCTGCCAACCCCCTCAGCACCACCTGTGTGTGTTCCCAGTCGAGCAGTCTGGGCTGGGAAATTGAGGCACTTTTATGAGTGGGTGCTGTGGCTGCCATCAGCTGTAATTGTGAAAAGTGGTGTATTCATTGCTTGTGTCCTTGTGGCCAGGAAATGAATCACCTTTCTGTTTCATAACTCTAGTCTGCCAGGAATCATTTTTAAGATGTACCTAGTCAAATAACTAAAAATTATACAAATTTCCCATCTCGGCTGCAGCCACCTGCAGAGCTGCTTACAGACACGCACGTGTCTCCTGTTCTGTCTCATCACCCCTTGGGAGTCACTCCTGACTCCTTCCACCAGCTCTTCCTGCAGATGGGGATAGCCTTCCTTTGCTCCTTCCTTGTCACTCTCTCCCTCCTTGCTTTCCTGTGCAGCAAAGTGCTCCTCAGCATCATTTTTCCTCCTGCAGTCAACCTCTGCCTCCATTTCATCCAGTGACACTCACTGAGCTTTCCCTCATCATATCCTTCATGAGGGAGTCCTGAGTTAGGTGAGGAGGACAGAAAACTTAGAGATTCCTATGTGTAGCTCCCTCCCTCCCACTGTATCTTTGCATTTTCATCTGAACTTCCCTAGCAATACCTCTAAATCCTGCCTTCTGCTGGGCAATGTTTCATACAGAAATACTAATATAAAATCTTTCTCATGAATAACAGATCCCTTTAAATTATTTATATAGGCATTCCCAGCAGCTCTTCTCCTGTTTGGTTCAAGATGTCAGACTAAATAGAGCATTGACTTGGTGTCTCAGCGTGCCTTTCATACAGCTTCTGTTTGGTTTTGGTTTCCTCACCAGTTTTAGTCTTCACAATAAATATGATTATGTTTGGCGTCCAAATACTACTGATAAAACACAACATAGTTGCTTTTGTTTGTTGCCATTTTCTCTGCTTTATTTATATTTCTAGAGAATATCACAACAGTTTGATAACATTGGTGATTATCTAGGTAAGAACTTTAGCTGATAATTAGGTGTTGTTCACAGATTATAAATATCCCCTGATAGACTTTCGACTCAAGTAGGTAAAGACACCAAATATATATAGAATTAAATTCAAGCAATTTTGGTTTACCAGCACGGTAAATAATAACTAGAGGTTTATCAGAGAACAGATGCTACCTGCTGAGCTGGTAACAAAATTAAAGCAATTGCAATTCTGATGCTTTTAAGAAGAGCATAGACTTTCTCTCAAGTCTTCTTTCTTGAGACTGTAATCAAATGCATTTGACTTCTGAACCTCCACCTCACATTTCCTACAGATCATTAAAACAACTCAGTACATATATCCTTCCTAGAGCACTCCTTCCCAAGGATGCTGGAAATACAAGGATGCTTACAGCGTGGTGCAAGGTTTATGTCAACAGCATTCAAGAACAATTATTCAATCATGTGATTATTTTTCTTTTCAATATATATTTCAGGTCTTTGAAATAAGCAAGTAGATTCACCATCAGAATTTCCTAGTATGAATTATTCTGAAAGATGATTAGAGTTTGAATAAAGGAACTATTTTTCTGTTTTGCTGAGATCTGAAATAAATGGCAGCAAAAAGCAAAACAAAACAAAAAGCATAAAGCATCCAGGACAGTTTGTTTCCATTCATGTCAAAATAACAGCAATATCTGACTATAGATAAATTACTGCAAACCTTTTTTTTCACTTTGTCATGGAAGGAGGAAGCCTGTGTACCTTTCCCACTTCAATTTTACCTAGTGTATCATCCTGGCAAGCTAAAAAAGTATAGAGACATTATTATTTTTAATGGTCCTATTTTTTCCCCCAAAATTTCTTTAACTGGAAAATGTTCACACTTTTTTTTAGTGTGTTTAGAAAAATAATACTCCTGTTCTATGTGTCTTTTCAAATTCACTAGGTTCATACCCTTTTCCAGAGCAAATACACAGAAAGCTTTCATAATATAAGTACAGATACAATAAGAATACTGAGATGGGATTTGGGAGACAGCTCTTCAATGAACTATCAAACTGTTACCCTAGCAACCTTCCATCAGAAGCCTGGGTTTTTTAATATTTCCAAAGATGTTTGATTTTGGGAGGGGATATAGAAAATGAACAAAGAGTCAGAAAACAGAAAGTATTTTAAGTAATTTTTCATATCATGTTATTGATATTGTCAGTATCTCGTCCCTTTTTATCCCAAGCAGAACAGTTTACCTTCCATGTGGCTCCCTCCTCAACTGAAGGAGGAAAAGTCATGGCCATGGATGTGCCTGGAACTGTGTTCCACAATCAACTCACTGAACACTGCCATTCTGCCAGAGTCACTCAAAGATACAAAAGGCCCCAGCGACTTCAAGTTGCACCTGCACAATGAAATATACACCAAACACACTTAGGAACAGCTCAGATCCTATACTGGAAGTTAATGATTATGACTGGAAATAACTCCTGCATTTATTTGTGTAAAAGTCTTTTTATTATGATTTTCAATCACTTGTAATCTGAGAGGTCATAACTTCTGAGGCTATATTCTTGTTCTTACATTGTCTGAAAAGGGTTTAGTGATAATTCTGTGAACTCTCTTAACACTTCTGTGATGATTTTCTTGTTTGGAAAAAACCAAGACTCAGAAGTTCCTTAAAGAATAAAGGTCCCTCAAACAATACTTTTTTCTCGAGGAGCTAAAGTGGTGAAGTGATGGATTTGCATGGTACACTAAACTAAAATGTACTGACTTGCTGTTGAGTCTGGATCTTTGATGAATGCTGGATGCTGTTCAATATGAAGCATTTATGTTGAATCAGATTCTTTGCTTTTGATGCACCCCTAAGTTAGGCAATGTATCATGGACAGTGAAGTAGTGCACTCAGCAAAAATAATTGTGTAGAAGTTCATGGGTTTGGGAAATAAGGGACCTGTCTCATTATCACAAATTTAGAATTATACTTTAAAACAGTTCAGAAATCTCACTATTTAGGGCCTTATAACATTGTTCTAGGAAGCACTCAGACTTTGTACGTCGCTGTTGTCAGAAGACCTGGCCAGAGAGCTGTCTGCAATGTGCAAGGGGTCAGTATGGCAGCCCAAACCTGCCCAAAGCTCCCTGCAGCCAGTCCTGTCCTCTTCCACTCTCAGACTGCCTGCCTGTTGTTTAAGACATCATCCTTGATCTCTTCTCATTAGGTGCATGTGCATCACATCAGTCCTTCTTAGCCCTTTATTCTGTATTTTAGGCTTCACCTTATGCTCACACCTACATGGTTTCCTTGCAGTGTCCCTTGCATGTTTGCCAGACATTGATGGGAGGTGTTTTCTTCCCAGAGCTCCCTCACTATCCCCCTTGTATCCTTCAGTTAAATTACCTGAAAAGTCTCTCAGTCAAGCAGCAGGAGATAACAAACTCCAAATGACCAATGCAGTGTTTGCTGCCATGGTTATGCACATTGCTGGAGAAGTGATGGTTGAAAAGGGAGACCTGAATCAGGTGCAAAAGACACAACAGTGGCATAAAAAATTTGCAAGCACATTTTTATGCAGAAGAAAGTGCAATAAGAATGTCAGGCAATGCCCCTAATTATCTTCCTAGATTAATTATGATGGAAATTTCAATCTATGAAACCTTAAAAAAAAAAAAAAAACACTAAACCAGTAGCAAACTAGAGTATTCTGAAGCTAAACTATATTACATAAAGTCCATAAGGGACAGCATGCATGAAATGTGTTGGAAATTATGTGGTACCTATACTGTAATTTAAAAGCCATTAATAAGGTTTAACTAAAGTATAATTCTTTAAAACTAGAGAAATGCCTTGGATTCCTGTTTCAGCAGCACTAACATAACACCACTGTGTGCATTTGGTGAGTCATTGCTGCAAGCAGGAACAGCCTCTAAGTGGAAATTAAAAAAAAAAAAAAAAAAAAAAAAAAGGAGGAGGCTAAATGTATTAGTGAAACAGAATCTGACAGATGTCCCTGAAATTATTTGAACAGTCAGGTGACAACTGCAGCAACCAATATGCAGAGAGAAAAAAAAAATGTTTGTATTAATATTAGCACTTACTATTCTCCCTGATTACAAATTACATGGAAATGTAAAAATTCTTCCAACCTACTGACTTAGTGCATTTTTAAACAACATCAACCTTGATGAAGCAAACAGATCAAAACTGAAGCTCAGAAGCTGAAGTTAGAGATTTAGAACCACTATCTACATGAAACAAACAAACCAAATTTTCCTTATTGGGTGCTTGTAATGTTCCAAATTTAGATAATTTGTATACACAGCCTTCATAAAAGCACATTTGTAATGTGGTTAAATCACTTATAAGTCAACAACCACCAGCTGAACCTACCTTCTCCATAGGAATAGCTCCAATGATAACTGTTAAAATGAAAGGCACTGCACATCCTTATCATTTGCCTGCTGGGAAACCTTTGGGCCTGCTCTGTGAGAACATTTAATTACACTTGGAAAAATTTTATCTTGGCTTGTGTGGGCTCGCACATGACTCCACCATGGAAAGCATGACCACTCCTGGCCACATCTGCAGCAGTACAGCATGACCAACACTCACCTGCCTAAGGGTTCTTGCATGCCTTATTTTCACTCTGAATCTGTCCACCTTCCATTTCCAACATTTTTATCTTTTTATTATACACTGTTGGGTGAAGTATTATCAAAATGTCATCCCCCATACAGCCACAGATCAGCTTAACTGCCTGTTTTCCCTGAATAACAAAGGAACAGAAATTACTTACCCAAGATTTTGTTTGAATTCATGACAAAGATCAAGAGTCCATTGCCTCCAGCCTTCAAGGCTGGACAACTGGCATTTTTTAAGTAGCTACTGTGACTAATGATTCTGTTGCACCCTAAAGTCTTCATTTAAATGTGTTTGATGCCATATCAAATGATTTTTGGAAGTCAGTATATTACGTCAATGTTAACAGAACAAGTCACATGCTCAAGAATATACCAAATTAGTTAATGCTAATTTTATTGCAATTATAAATTGTTCTGTTTATCCCCTTTATTTGTTAAGAGCCACTTATACTGGCCACTGCATTGGATAAACTTGGTTTTTTTAGAGATGTATTTTCAGGAAAAAACTCCCACTTCCTCCTAAATCATTTATGTTGGTACATCATAATATCATTTTAGGAGGAAATCCAGGGGAAGGGAAAAGCAGAAAAAACACATGAAAGATTTTTCCCCTGAGATATTTACATAATTATTTTATGGCAAAAAGCTGTGTGGGAGTGAGGTGATGTGCTTTGGAACTGCTCTTTGAAGCTTTCAGCAGCAAGTGGCTTCCTCCCCAGCATGTGTTTTAAATGTTTTGCTGGATTACAGTCCACCTGCACAGAACTGTTCTGACCTTTTTACCCTTCCAATATTTTAAGCATTTGACCTGCTTTACTTCCTGCAGTTTTGCTTCCGTTATGTAAATGTCATCATAATGCATTTTCCCTGCCACGTGCATTTTCAGCCCCCTTATGATGTTATCTTTGCACAGTGCCAGAAAAACCTGAACCAGATGTGCTGAACGCAAAATACAACATCAGGGATTTCCCTCACAGCAATCATGATATGCAGGTTCTTAGAAGCTTGCCATGAAGTAATAGGTCTATTTTTAATGCAAGAATATTACACAAGTAATAGAGTTTGAAATGTATTAAAGATGCATATACATATTTACTGTATTGAGTAATATTGGGCTACAAGAAAACAGTTCAATGACAAAATAAAATCAAACACAAAATTTCCTTGTTGTTCTAAAATTTGCCACTACCATTATGGATTTATTTAATATTCATGGGTAGTTGATTTTCTGCATTCATTTATTATATAAGTGCAGTATAAAGGTGAATAGCACAAGCTGAGCTGCAGACTGTTGGCATCCCACATAATTGCGTATTGACATTCATTAGTCAGTTGACTCTTGAAATTGTGCTAACAGACTAAACACTAGTTCTATATTTGATTGCTGAAGACCTTTGGCTTAGACCTCCCGGATGAAAGCACAACCAAGTCTTTCAGTCAACGTGTCTCTTGCTTGTGAAAAATTGTTTATATGTGTTGGACTCTTTCCTGAACAGCATCATCTCTTCACAATCCTACTCTATAGTCAAAAGTGAGAATAGTGCTGGCTCCATTCTATTACTCTTCAGCAAAGAAACTTGTTTCTATCAATCTTCTTTATTATTTGACTTGCTTAATATACTGACCAGTGCTGAGGAGGCAGACTGGAACTGAGGCCTGTAACCTATCCCGAAGTTCACAGGGTGAAGCAGGGCTCTGCAGACAGTCCTTTGTCAGGTACCCAAGTCTTTTGCCCAGTAACACTAATGGCAAGTGAACTGCCCCTTTTCTTCTGTATCAAATCCACAAATGTAATAAGAATATGAATGACAGCTGCAGAGTCACTACAGCTCCAACTAAAGTCACATTATATGGAATATGTCCTGTGATTTGACCCAGTGAATTATAAGGTGAGACAGTGCTGGTGGCACCTATGCTTCCATGTAGGTCTCCTCAGTCACTCATCATTTGAAAAGAGGTCTTTATCATGATTGCCTTGCAAACTTTAGGGTTTTTTTAGAAATGGCATGAATACTGTGACTACAAAGAGGACAAAAAGGTGTAAAAATCTGTAAGGGAATTGCCAGCAAAAGTCATAGTTTAACTCAATGCATTAAACTCTTAAAGGTATAATGTTAAAGCATTATTTTACAGATTTTTGCAGAGACATTGAGAGCTTCTGCTTAGTGGCTTCAGACTACATTTTTCTCCTTTCACTTTTTAATTATATTTATACTGGGCCTGAGCCTTGCCCCATAAAACCTGCCACAGACTTGGATGGTTATTCTATCTTTTGATGAAATGTTGGGGTTGGCCACAAGCTCCCACACATCTGCCATTTGACCTCAGTGAATTATAGCTGGATTAGGCAGGCCATGTTTTATTCGCTTAATGGTAGCTGCCTTAGAGAAATCTGCACTCTAGTGCACAGATTTCTTTTGTTGTTCATGACTCAAACTCTGCTGAATCTTCTCAGGATTGCTCTTAGCACCAAGACTAAACTTGAAACAAAACTTGTTAAAAGACCCTGAGATGGACAAGTCAGTCTATAGTTGAGTATCCTCAGACCACAGTTTTCATATTTTCAATAGGATCAAATTTTCTAAGGCTGAAAGAGCAATTTTTAGCACATCTTAGAAATCTGCCATAACAATATGGATTTTTAACATATACATTTCTCATCTTAGTCCTGGTTATGTGACTATAATAGAGCCTAAACACAATTCTGAATTGGTGTTGAACATGTCTGATTTAGACTAAGGTAATGCTTATTGGCAATCTTTCTTTATGATAGAAAGAGAAAAATCATTGCTGTGAACTATGAGTCAGTGACTAAACAATGCTGAGTTTTGATAAGGATTTGACCGGGCTCTGAGAGACTGGCAAAATTCAGATGCAGAGGTATAGTCTTGCAGTACGGATGGAAAAGGAAGAGAAACATGGGAATATGTCAAATTCTGATTCTCTGAAATTTGATTTCCACTGAATTAAATAGAAATTAATCCTACATATTAATGTATATGCTTATTGGGGGCTGGGGGGGAAGTGTGTTAATTTTACAATTCAAGCTTACAGTACTCGGGCAAATCAAAAGTCAGAATCCTGTGCAACCTCAGTACTGTTTTGTTATGCAAACACCTTCTGATACAGTCCCTGCTAACACTGCTATACATCATTTTCATGGCATCCCTATGTGGTTCAAACTGAAGAGATTTACAGGTACAGATCATAGTAATAACTACAAAGTTTAAAATAATATTTGTAGTAGAAACAGGTAGTCAGCTTAGAATCTAATTATAAGGACTGTTAGATAACATATTTTGTGATTCCAAGTCACAAAAATGTTTTTCAGTTACCTTCACAAAACACCTCTGAAACCAAATCCACATTCCTAAAGGTCTGGCTTGATTTCAAGACTCGAGGCAACATTTTTACGTCCTCTCTTCTGTTCCTTTTCTCCAACCCTTGACTTCCCAGATAAATAACCTTAGAAGGAAACCTTACGTAGAAGGTAAAAGTAGGCAAAGAAAAGCCAGTGGAACACAAAGACATTGGTCTATGCAGAAAGGAAATTAAGCATTTCTTAAACTGATGTGGTTCCTATTGCCAGTGTTGGGACATCACCTGTGGCAGCCTCCACAGCCCTCACCTTGTGCTGCTCAACAGTCAAGATGTTTTGTTCTGATGGACCACTTGGGCTGGCAATAGCTTTTTGCCTTGGAAGCAAACAAGCTGTGTTTTCCTTCTTTCAAGCTTTTTCTTCTTCTATTTGAAATAAATAGCGCTATAATTCTGAATATAAGTGAAACTTAACATAGAAAAAATGTGCTTAAAGATGAAGAGAGATGCCCACCACTCTATTAACTTTTTTGCACTTTCCCTGCAGAAGTTGTTTCTGTCAATTTATTTTCATTTCAGCTGAGCAAAATTGGGAAGGAAAATGCAGGTTAACACAGATGGTTGTCAGCCAAGTGATGACTGCAGCTGAGAATGACTGTACAAAAATATACAGTTTGCTAAACTGTGTATTGTTTGGCTTCCATGTGTATCAAATGTCAAAAGAGATAAAAATTGGAGATTATATTTAGAACTCTTTTTTTAAGACTGTTAAATTATTGTTGTAAAATGGGAGAGTGGTCATCTGTAAAGGAATAGAATTGAAGAAAACAGAAAATGGAATTAATCCTGCATCCAAAACATCTGAAAACAGAACACAGAATAGCCTCTTAAATACAAAGCTAAACCCCTAAATAAATGGTCTGGTTTGAGGGTTATCTGGATCTTTTACAAGTGCTGAGTACCCCCAGTCCTACTGAGGTCACCCAGAGAAGAGTATTTGAAAGTCAGATGAAGTTAAAGGTCTGGATGAAGATTTTTGAACCCCACTTTTAGACTTCTGTTTATAAAGGAACACTTGGATCACACAACTGACCACATTGTACTTTAAGAGACCAAACAAACTTAGTGAGGAGAAAAATTTAAAATAAGTTAAAATAGTCTTCCTAGAGTTTGTTAGAGTGCCGCCAGCTTCAGGGTGGGGGCAGGCTTTGTCCACACAGGAAAGCTGCAGGATTTTAAAAACAATTGATCTTATTTTAACTTAGATCTATCTTGAACCAAGGCTAAGCCTAATGTAGACACACTCAAATCGATTGCAATGTTGCCTGTGCCATTAGCTAATTTAAATGTACATGCATTAGCAGATTGCATCAGTTCACCTAGATTGATCTTTAAATTGCCTTGTCTAAAGTTGGTCCTTTTCTAGGGAGCCAAAGTTCTTGTTTGGAAGAGAGGGCTGCCAAAGCCACTTACTCTTCTCCTACCTGTCAGCTCTGCAGAGTACTACCCAAATCAGTCAGTAAATATCTAAGTTATCAGCACAATCACTGATCAACTAGCACTAATCAACACACCAACTAATACTCACAAAGCTGTGCAAGAGTATTCCCAGGAGAAAAACCAGTGAGTTATACACATCACTACTACAATTCTACTGAGATTAGTTAAATTTTACCAGGCATAACTTTGGACCATAGCAGACATAAATATTGCTAGCATATGTTTTGTAGTCAGAACTTAGGTAACTAAGTCAGTGATGACTCTTGAATATTTGAATTTTTTTCTGTTCTTGAACTGCTGCCTCTGTGAGCTCCAAAGACTGACAACCAAGCATAAACTAATTTTAAATTATGTGTCCTTTCCCTACCAGCTTTCAGAGCAATGCAATCTCACCTTCATTCTAGTGAGGTAAAAATCAGGTACAGAAAATTAGTGTCAGGTAATGAATTTCTCTTACTTTCCTTGATCATTAATAAATGAGGTTATTTACCTCATTGACTCCTGGAATTAGTTGTGACACAACACCTTTATACAATCAGTTTGTTCTGAAAACCTGATAATAGGAACCCATCTGCTTAGAGACATAAAGGAGAATTCATTATATGCCCAGTAATTACATTCAATGCAACATAAATAGATTGCATGCACAGCTTCTTAGAGTTAAACATGCTGTCAAAAAGAACACCTTGATGTGTAGGAAGGAGTTCAAAAAAGTGATAGCTAATAACAACATTTATGGATTTTAATAGGAAAAATTTATATTGTGCTTTATTGTCCTTGTCCCTGACTGCAGAGAAACCAAGATCTTTGTGCAGGATTTCAAAAAAGCTGTTCCTGAGTGCCTCCACTGTAGACAACTCCTTTCTTATCTACCTATATTATGACAGAAAATTAATTGTATAAAATGTTCATTTTCCTATAAAAGAAGAAAGGACAAAATGTCATGTTTGATGCCTGATGTTGTGGCTTTCCCTAAAGCTGGCAAAGCCTCCAAGTGCTGCGTCAGGATTTTGTATATGGTTGAACATCAAATGTTAAGGCCACATGAGGAATACAATTGTCAGGCTACCAAGCAAACATTTTCTGTTTCTTTACTAGGAGAGCAAGACTAAAGCCTTGAAGGATGAAGTGAAATGAGCTGGGTTAAGTGGTGAGAAGCAGGTGACTGGAGCTTAATCTGTGAGGAGATAGAAAAAGAGAAAATAGCAATCCTTTGATCTTCCTGGCATACTATCCAGATGGTCCTTGCTAATCATATTTCCCCTTGTGGTTTTAGTTACCAAACATGTACAAATATTTACAGTGGACAAAAGTACATCTCTGTTTAAATGTCATTTTTTAATTGTGTTTTATTCATGGAATAGTACAAGTCCAGCACTTTTCTGATCATATTTTCACTTTATGAGCTGAAGTCCTCCCATTTTCTTTTCCCACTTCCATTCCATTTCTTTATATCTTTCATTCTAATGAAACATGGCATGCTAAGAGACTGTTATTCTTGGAAATCAGGAGGGGTTTTAAACTGCCTAAATATTCCTTTCAGCCAGGAATAAAGTTGCAAAGACAATTAGCATGCTTGAGGTTAAAAATATAGTTAAGTGGTTTGTCAGATCAGGCTTTAAATACAATCTTATGCCAATAAATTTGAGATACTCTTCTTTGACTTGGCTCTCTGCATCTAAGATTTTCGTGCTCAGTAAAAACAAAACTAATCTGAATGCAGTGCTGCAAGGAATTGCTGGAGAATTCTTTAGCAGCTAAATTTTCTGAAAGATAATACCTCCTAAATATTATTAAATATCACTGTCCCAGAGGATTTACCTCTTTAGGACATGTTGAATATAACTAGTCAGCCTTGACAGAACTCTCAGCCTAATTATATTTTCCTTCTGTTTTAATCATACAATAAAAGCTCTCACACTTGATGAAATTAAATATACAACGACACTTTAAAAACAATAACATTAATGATAGAATCTTGACAAAACTACAAGTATAATCCTGTCTCCACTGAGATCAATGGCAAAGCTTCCACTGTCTTCCTTGAGGCCAGGATTTTGCTCATATCTAAGGTCATTACATTCTGCCTATATATATTCCTCTTACATTTACAATTTTTATTGTCAAAAGGATGATAAACCCACACTAGGGCTGGTAGAAAGCCAACTCCTGTGTAGATTTGCCATAAGCAAATATATTACTTTTTCCCAGTCCTTCTCTAAGGACTGCATAATTTCTACCCAGCCTTTCTTGTTCATGTCCAGGTCTAGGAGAAATTTCCCTTGAAATGTAGAGGGAAAAAGCATTCCCAAGATAGTACATCTGTGACTGGGGTGAGATGGAGGAAGGAACAGCTATGAGAAGGCTGTACTGTCATAGCTGTAGCTTCCACTGGATTTACATCCATACCCTAGCAGGTCTCCTGGGACAGGTGACCACCCTGGTCACAGGGACCCCAGGGACTGTAGGACTGGTAAGACACTGGAACAGAGAAGCTGTGGATGCCCCATCATTAGAAGTGTTACAGTCAGGCTGGATGATGCTTTGAGGAATCTGATCTGGTGAAAGTTGAGGTCCCCTCCAACTTAAACCATTCTGTGTTCCTGGGCATCTATGATTTCTCAAAGGTTCCCAAAATCCAGCAGATCCCTTCCGTGCTGATTCCGTGTGCTGCTCCCATCCCTGTCCCCATCAGACCACTTCTGCCCTTGCTGCCTCCTTCATCTGGTCCACAATTCATCCCCAAATTTTCCTTCCCTGGAGGAAAAGTGCATGCAGAAGAGGTGCAGATGCCATCGTGCTTTGGGAGAGCAGATGTCTTACAGGCAGCTTGAAAAGTGTGGATCTAGGCTGTGCTGGAGGGGCTGCCTTACTCTGGAGTTTACAAGATTCCTGGACACTTTCTGAAGTTCAGCTTAATTTTTTGCTTAGCATTAAATGTGGTATAAATTATTATTTATAGCTAGTAACACTGAACTCAGTAATGTTTTTAAACCCTCTAAAGAAATTCAGAAAGACGTGGTTAAAAACAACCTTCTACATTAATTGCTGAATTTTAATGTTGTTTGTTTTAAAATAAGCCTGTAAGTTTGTACACTCTCTTTTGGTGTAATATGTTCTGCAATTAAATACAATTGAAGAAAACTTATTAATAGATGAATGAGCTTCTAATATTAGCTGATATCAACTGTCTAGTCTGTTAATCAGAAAAATGATGGATGGTCACATGGGGGTGTTGGAGATCTTGGATATGCAAGCTGTACTGCCATCTACTATGACTGAGTTTTATCTTACATATTTCAGCATAAAAATTATCCTGTGTCAGATAAAAACCTTGAAGAATCACCTCTCTCTCCAGGAGGGCTTTTTTGCTTCTCTGTCACAGACAGTAAATAGGGCCCATCCAATTGTTGTTTTACAATACTGCAGTCTGAACCACAACAGTTGACAAAATCTAATGGATTGGCAACTGTGTTGCCATTGATCAAGGACTGCTAAAATAAAAATAGAAACCAAGGCAGTACCTAGCAGCTAGATTTGGCCATGTGGATGTTTGTTTGAAGGATGTCATAAGTATTAGATGTTTCACTCTCATTAAACCTCTGGTTCAATCTTTCTTCCTCTGTGATGGGTGTCACTATGAATGAAAGAAGAGGACAAAGACATCAAAGCTGGAAATAATTTGGAGTATTTATTACTTGTATGATATTTCCAATTCAGAGAAAAATTTTAGTTCTAAAAAATGCTAATGATGCAGTAGAAGGAAAAATCCTTGGAGGATATTTGCCATTCACTGTCTGGGGAATTTAACCCCACAATTTAGCTAGAAAGAATCAATTATTTAAATCCACCTAGGCCATTCTGAATATTTACCTCCTGAAGTTGTCTGACAGAGATAAAACAAAACCATGTGCAGCTTTTGTCTTTAAAAATAAATAAATAAATAAGTTTCCAAAACCCAAAGGGCAAAATCCAGGCATATTTTAATCATTTAGGAGCAGAGCCAGGTTCATACCAATACGACTGTGAGTTCCCTGTGTTCTCTTTCAAAGCCTTTCATGCCAATTTATGAACTAAAAAATAAATCTCAACTTAATTTTAAGAAATTAATTTGAGAATAACATAGCAGTTATGTTTGCAAGAATTTATTCATCTAATTATTCCAGTCAAAAACATGCATATCTGCTGTTTTGAAGAAATATGATTACAGACTACAGCCTGTCTCCCAGAGGCAATAAAGGAAAGCCTTTCTTATATCTGGGTTGGATGAGTTTCTACCCTTTTCAACAAAAAAATCACATCCACTGGGAATACAGATCAGTGGATATCAGTGGAAATGGTGTTTTATTCTAAGCTCATATATCCTTGACATATAATCACAAGAAAGATGACATTTCAAACCCGAAGTGTCTGCAAATGAAGAAACTACCCCATGAGGACTTTTTCCAATTCCCCCCAACAGAGCTTATATTTGGGGAATAAACAGTCTTTCAGCTTGTAAGATGTCTCCCTTCATGGTTCTGCCAGCCCCTTTGTGTGTTCAATTTTAAGGTCTCAAGCAATTTTCCCCATTCAGGACCAGACCCATCAAATACTTGTAGATAAGATGATTGTTATCTTCAGCTGTGACAGGAGGCTACAATGTCATCACAGAATTAGATTTTATTTTGTCTCATGTCATTGCATAACCTGACACGTCAACATGACTTCATTCAACTTACTTTATCCTTCACTGGTTTGGAATAGATATTAGCAGGAAATCAATATATATTTTCCTATTATTGTCTTTAAACTCTTCAGTTCTGTGGTTCTGGTTCTGCCAGTTTGAAAATATACAGTACCTTTTAAATTTTTGATCATTTTCTAAAGCCTTTTTTGATTCTTGATAAAGAAGTCTGGAATTTTGGGCTTTGGCCCTTAAATTTCATCAGATATTGGTATTGAAACTGTAATTGTCTTTTCCTTCCATGGAAAATTTCTCATGTGCAGCTGTACTGCTGCCATCACCATGTATCACAATCAATCTGAGAAAATCACTCTTGCATTTTATTTTGTAGTAATGCAGCTATCAAAGAAGGCAATTTTACTTAAGTCCTTACAATTCTCTGTAATCCTTCAAAAACAATTTCCAAATGCATCCACCAGACAAAAATATGAAATAAAACACTTTGAGCCTGGTACTGCCCTGACTATACATACACACCTCTCCCTTAAACTCAAGAGTTAGGTCCACTTGTATTGGATTTTCTTTCATATATTTTCCCACTTATACAAAGAGAATATTGATGACAGAACTGCCAACATCAGGGCATGAGGTTTCATTTTCAAAAGGATCAATACTTTTTTCACCTCTATATAGACAAACACATGAAGAGGTTTTTTTCAGGTACATGTTCTGTGGTCAGTAGTGCTGCAGAAATAATTTTGCTATTATTCAGTTGATAAACCTACCTGCTGATTTTATAAAGTTAAATAAGGGATAATTTTAAACACCAAGCAATTTCAAGCTAACCCTGTGAAATATTCAGAGTTTAGAAAACTGCATCATACACCATCAGCAGTTTTAGTAGCAGTTTTGCTTTTTGGGGGGATGAAGGGAAGTACAGAAAGGTCAAAGACTAAATCCCAGGGTTGTAGAGGGAGGTCAGTGGGGTCAGAAGGATTTGCTGCTTTCACAAAGGACACTACAATCAGTAATCTGCTGTCATGCTGCATGCACTGCTCTCTAAGCACATTTGACACTGATGCATGGGAAGCAATCTGAGTAGAGAGCTAAAAAGGCAGTTACTTCAAACATTTGAATAGTGCACTGGAGTGATGATGTGAAAATAGATTTAAGACCAAAATAAACACCAAATCAAAAAAGAAGAAAACACTAATTACCACTATAGATGGCAAGCCACTTATACAAATGATGCTAGAGCAAACTCACTACAATTATAAAATTAGTATCATTAGTCTCACCACAATTTGAATAAAAAATGTTAAAGTCAAGGAGCTGCAGACATTGTCTATTATCAGACACTGCCTACCTGAATGAGCATCTACCCATTTCATTTGATTCATAATCTAAAGACTCTGTCTCTTGCAAGCCACATGAACCCTAACAAAATTAGATATTTGGTTAGCAACGATCTTTAAATAAGTAAATCAGAAAGGATATGAGAGCTCAGATTTGTAGAATTAAAAAATACTGTGGGTTTATGTGGTTGATTTTCAAATGGACAATGTTAGATCAGTCACAAGGGCTCAGGCTTCCTGCAGCCCAGCACTAATTGCAGCCCTGCCATTAGGGTTTAATTGAATGTTGGTGATGGGGGAGGAGGAGTCAATGCCCCAGGAGTGGAACACTGAATACCCAAGCCTGGCTCATTCCTTGAATCCCTATCCAGATGGGTTTGTATCCTAATGCAGCTGCTTACTTCTTACCTCAGACATAAATACTCACCTGAGCTGAATTCATCTATTCAGATGAAGCCCATTACTTAAAAAAACACTCTATCTGGACACAAATGAGTTTATTCTACACTCTTCTCTTATTTGTACCTCCATGAAGTATGAAATATTTCCACAGACATTTGCTCAGACTCCCCTGTTGACACATTGCTCTACCAGGTGTCACACCAATATCTGGCTGTGTTGATATGACTGTTGTCAGAAGTCTGTCATGGCAAATACAGCTGAGAGATGAAAGTTGATCTGAAGAGATGTGGATTCACATCCTTTGAGAGGGGAGTCTGAGAGCATTTTCCTTTCTTTTATAAAAATGCAGAAAAAGAAAAAAACCCTTTAAGAATGTACACAGAATTCTGTGCTTATATATGAAAATACCACCTGGGTTTTTTCAACAGAGTATTTATGGGTTTTTTGTTCCCTTGTGAGAAGAATAAAGGTGCCTGACACCAGCCCAGAGCAGAGGTTCAGGCTGCTCGAGATGCCCAAGGGTGGGTGCCTGGGGAACGCCCTGAGGAGCCGCCCCTGGGTATGTTTCCCACAAGGAGTGTGAAGGATGAAGGCCTGACTCCACAGGAGTCACTGCTTTTACTGGGGCTAAGGTTTTCTCCCTGATTTCTGCAACTAAAGTTGCCTAGGTTTTTTTTAAATCATTTTTCTTTTTTTTTTTTTTGATTGTAGTAAATCTCTGAACTTTCTAAGTCCCTCAGAGATATGCACTATATATACTATATATAGTATAGACTAGGCTGCAAGTTTAAAGTCAGCCAAACCAGATCTCTGTTTTACATTGGCAGAAGCATAGATGCCTTATTTTTCCAGTAATTTTCATTGTTTAATGGTCCCAGTCAAAAGTGACACATCTCACTCTTTTGGTCACACAAACAGATTAAAGAAAAAAGCTCAAAACTGCAGTAAAGACTTGGGAGGGGGAGGGTCACTCTCTACCCTGTTGCCTCAGCAAAAAGGATATTTGTATTGATTCTGTCCTTAAGAGTAATTGAATTAAAATAATTTCACTCATCCCTATTCCCTCTCTTGTGAGCCCTATCAGATGAGACATTTGACACTGAGAAATGCACTTTGCCTATTACTCAGCAGTGCTCAAAATGCCTAACAATGCCAGCCTGTAGCTGGGTGAAATCTGAAACTGAATGTTTCAAGGGACCATTATTACTAATGGGCTTTTTTATTAGAAATCAAATAAAAATGGTAGGAATTTAAACTGCAAGGAAGAGAGGCACTGAAGTTTGTGAGTAACATTAAAGAATAATATTACAGTTTTATGAGATACTTTTGTCAGGTTACAGCTCATCACAGAATAGGCACTGAGAAGTTTCAAAAACATCCAAGCATCTCAGAAACACGGTGTAGACTTCCAAACTGAAATATGGCTTTAGCAGTCTAATTTAAAGTATCTGCTTAAAATGCACTGACCTCCATGATGGAGTCTTGCTGTTAAGTGACAGGAGAAAACATTAAAGGCTGGGAACAGAATCCAGCAAGTCTAAGGCATCCCTTGAAAATATTTATCTGTCAATACCTACACAGCCCTCTGCTAAGGGATCCCATCCCAGGGTACAGCCTCACCCTTGAACACCCCTGAGGAACCAGCTCTCCTGCAGGGAGGCTGAGGCTGAGGCTGAGGCTGGCATCTGAATGTGCACCCTACGCTTTTGAGCGCGTAAAGAGTTTCAAATACATCATGTGCTTGTAGTCCCAAATCACTAAATACATTTTAAAATTTCATAACAAAAGGCAGAGATGCTTCACTGCAGTGCAAAACACAGAGCTGAAAGGCTGTTACAGCTTCACACTGCTGCCACTCATGGAACTGTTAAGAACTAAATTATACAGAAACCACTCTAAACCTCCCTAGTACAGATGAGTAAAATAATACTCTCTTCAGTACAGCCACTTACATATTTCAGCAATACCAAGAAAAACAAGTTCTTACCTGTCATTTTTGAAGATTTGTTGTGAACCCAGGCAGAAACTCACGGTACACAGCAGGAGTATGTTTACCAGTACACTGTCATTGTTGCTTGGACAATATATGCAAAAAAAATTTCCCAAGAATTTACAAGATTTATGTCAACCTGCTGCCTGCTTTTGTTTGAAAGCAGGATGGAAAGCTCTACTGTATTATTGCAACTTCTTCTTCATAGGTGCAGGTATAATTATTGGAACCAAACTCACATTTTCATGGCCACTCTGTCAGTGCACATCTTCTTGTCATTGTGAATATATATGACATGTATCAAGTTGTATTTATATTCTTCTTCCTGAAAGTTAACATACCTACAAAAAACACCACACTGTGAGGATGTGGGGAACTTGTGAAAGTAAATGAATCAGACCAATCCTGGCTATTTAGAGACCCATGAGCCATGCTGGTACCTGGAGAAAATCTAGCAAGGGAAGGAATAATGTATTCTTCTGCAATGTGCTCTTATTTTTAAGAGAATGAACATTCACCTCATCTCTTAATCGGGAATCTCCAACACATAATCTAGGTATCTGTGGATCTTGATTGCCTCAATAGTCTTATCAGCCTTAGAGCCTTAAAATCAGCCTTAAAATCAGTATGTACTTCATTTACCTAATCTCTGACTGGGAGTAGTATGTAGTTTTTTGATAGCCTTGAATGTGCACACAGCCAATCTCATATAAGTTCTCAATCAATCCTTTAAACCCATTCATGTTATTCTGCTTACAATATATATCTTTGGAAATAAATTAGAAACTGTACCATGCTTAGACATTTTTAAATGTGAAAATAGCAATATGATGTCTAATAACAGGAACATTATGTGATCACTAGGTGTAACAAAACAATTTCACTATTAAGAAAATGTCATATTGATCATAAGGCTTTCTTTTAGCATTTTGCACTGGAAAGCGAATCTAACAATTCAGTGTTAAAATTGGAAAAAAAAAAAGGAGGAAAATAGCTACTGATTAAATAGCTGAAAACGTAAAAGGAAATACGGATTTGTCATTTCTAACATTTGCATGGATATGTTCCCATATAAACACCAACTCTGCTACTAAGTTTATTGTCCATAAAAAATCAGTTTTATGGCTTGAGAAGGTGAAAGCTAAAGTATTCCTGAATATATTTATCCTGCAGATTTTTCAGACGTTCAGGTTTGTTTGTTTGTTTTCTCAGGTGGTGCTGCATTCACCTTCAGTAACTTGGGAACTCAGGTGGCAAAATCTGACACAGGCTACCATAATAAATGTTGAAGAGTGATGACATGCATCTGTTGGGCTGCTTGGAATGGTTCTGGGCAGCTGATGCCATGGCTGAAGGATAGCCCTGGCTGTGCTGATGGACAGGGCACAGGAAGGGCTGCAGCAGATGAGCCATGGTGTCACCCAGGCTGGGGGCTTGTCTCTGCCAGCAGCAGCAGTGAGGAACCAGGAAAAGTCTGCTACACACAAGAGAGCCCAGTAAGGATGTAGCCCTCAGCTTGCAGGAGCCAGTGTTTAAGGGACTGTGTTGTGCATGTTAGATTTAACAATTGCTGTAACCTGAAAGTTGTGTTGACCTCCACAGATCCCACGGAAGAGTTGCATGGCATCACTACATCTGGTCACTAAAAAAAGTGTTTTCTTTAGTTGTCTCAAGAGACATCATAGTTCTTCTTCTTTGAAAAACAGTGAATTATTGCTGCTTTTTAACCCTCTCTTCCTGCCATGTCATATTCCCTTTGCAGTTGCCATTTCCCAAGTTCTTCTTCTAGGACTCCCCCAGTTCAGGAATGGACAGAGCCTTTTGGTTTGCTCAACAAATATAATATCTTTTACACATGCAGACATTATTTTTTTCTGTCATTTCACTGATCGGTACAGTATATGTGCACTTCATTACATGCTATTATCTTTCTGTTATTCTCTGAATCATCATCACATTTGACGTATCTTGAGACTGTGATGACACTTTTTTATTAACAGCAAGTTTCATCATCTCACTGTTCATCCCCTCTGTAGAAAATAGGGAAATATGTGGCAAGAACACTCCTTCCATTTACAAGACTGGCTGTTTGATTTCAAGCCAATCTCCTAATATAACTACTCTCCCACACAGAAATTTTTGGCAGTATAACCAGCATAGAAATCAAATGTGAAGATCTGTCACCATTATGTTTCTTGTATCTATTCACTAGACAGCTAGGAGGCTTTTTGCTTCTTCAGGGAAGGGCTCCAGAAAGTCAAGGTCTTTTGGTTAACCTCTTGCAAGTGTAGAGATCGTCTATTTCCAGCCAGATTGAGTGAGAACATAAGATGCTTATCAGTAACTAGAATATTTGATATCACCATTATATTCCGTGAAGTCAGCTGTCAAGTCTAAGCCAGTCATTTAGATGACCTCTTTCATCAGGAGAATGATTTCTTCAGAAGACAATTGGATAGACATTATGAATGATCCCCATGAAAGTACAGTCCTTATCCACCTTCACTGGAATAAAGGGATCCAGATAATTTGATTAGAAGACTAAACTGTAGACAGGTAGTACAATGAGTCTCACCATATATGTTTGCAGCAGAAGAAATATCACTGGAGACAGATACAACAGCATCACCATAAAGCATAATTTAGAGCAAAAGAAATTGTGCTAAGAGCAGCAGCTGTAATACAGGTGAGTGCTGCTCTGTGACCTCATACATCTTCCTCCATTGCCCTCCAAACTGCTCTCCCCATCACTCTTTCTGTCTCTTTTTCCCTGACTGACTGGAATGCAGCCCACACCACACCCTACACCACAATCCACACGTATTGACTGGCGGATCAATATGAGTGACCATTAGGTCACTGGCACAGTGCTTTATCCTAAACTGATGTCTTTGCTCCTTAGAATTTGTTCCTTTTCCTCTAGTCTACTGTAAAATTTTGTATATATATAAAAATAGTAGGAACCCCTTGTTCCCATTTAGATGCAACTGAAGTTATCTAATGGATTTCAAAGTTACAGACACAGCTGCATAAGCCTTATTTCACTGGGAAGTCAAGCAAAAAAAAAAACGTCTCAAGTGTAATAAACAATATATTTCCAACATTATCTGTCATGTATTCTCCTTCCATCCTTTTCCTATAGTGCCCCCTTTTCAGACTGGGTGATTGGCTAACAAGCCTGTAGAGAGTCTATGAAATACATCTCTAAACTGAGAAACAAGGTCAAGTTTGATCTTGAGTTTTTCTGATAGAGACTGAATTATTAAAAGGCTATTGTCTGCTTTAGAGTGACATTCTGTCTGAACATATTGTACTTTGCACAGTTCATGAAGAAAATCAAATGTAATATAACTTAAATAAAAATAGCCCCATCTTTGAAGCTGCTAACCCTGTTCATTGGATAATATTTAGTCCATGTTCTATTTTACTGCTTTCACTAAACAATTAGTCAGCCAATTCCCTAGGCTGTGTTTGTGGGCATTTCATGTGGCAGCAGGGAAGAGAAAAGATTTAATATATACTTAGAAAAAAAAAAAAAAAGGGAAAAAAGCCAATGACAGATGCAGTTGCAGTTAATGTAAATTGCATTTTATAAAAACAATTAGTTTGCAAATAGGAGAGGTCTTAAAGTTGTTTCCTTCTCTTTCCAACTTTTTAAAAGCTCTTCAAAACATAATTAGCCAGCATTATTCTCATAACTGCAAACTATAATATTTGTAATAAGTCCGTCTAATTCATACAGGTGCAGTGAAATCACATGTGTTACTTGAAAGATAAGTTGATTTCTCTCTCTTGGTAAATTTTTTATATACAAAGAGCTTTTTGATTGTTTTCTTAGAGTGTCTGACATAATATTTTCACATACATTTAAATATATTTCTCTGAAGGAGAAGTGAATGGGAAGAAAATATTAATCTGTAGAATTTTCCTCCCATGATACAGCAGATGGTTTTTGTCCCTCTTTAAATATTTTAGCATATACTTTATTTTTCACTTTACATTTTAAACTTTATGCAATTTGGATTTCCCCATCAGAAAAGAAATTACTGCTGCACTGCGTGTGTGGGTGTGGGTGTGTGTGGGTTTGTGTGTGGGTGTGCATACTCTGTGACTAATTGGGGGGTTTTGTTATATATTAAAAATCAAGCCCAGATTATTTCTTGTTCTGAAATAAGATGTGTGCATGAGCAATGAAATTCAGCGATTAGGAGAATGTTTACCCGAGTCTCAGAATGTCATGTTTGCACTGTGCAGTTTAGTGTGGTTTTCTAAAATTCCCCATGGATAGTGGGATTTCATTTCTCCAATATATATGTGTTGTATTGGTATAGTGGTGTTCAGTCTCTGTGTTAAACACAAGGCAAAACGCCCTGCCTGGCTGGCCCTACTGATGCTTCACTGCTGTTCTGCCATCCCAGGGCCTCTGCACAGTTTCAGCGCTGGCAAAGAACTTTTGTCACTCCCTACACTGTCACCTGCTCCTGCACTCAGCATCTGCAAACTGCAGGCAGCATGACTGATGTTGTTTGCAGAGTAAGGATCTCTTTGCCCAAGGAAAAGAAAGGAAGGTTCAGAGGTTCCTGGGGATATACTGCTATCACAAGGACATTTTTGAAAGCACTCACTACTGGACTAGATGCTTGACCTCAAAACTACTAATCCAACTTATGGTGCCAGTGCAGAAAAAAGTTTCAGATGTCCTCTCCAGGAAACTCCAGGATCACAAGGAATTATTAGATCATGTCTATATCACCACCCTCACATGTGAGTCACTGGAACAAGCTGCCCAGAGCAGTGGTGGATGACCCATCCCTGGAAGCATTCAAGGCCAGGTTGTATGCAGCAACCTGGTCTATTGGCAGGTTCCATGACCATGGCAGAGTTTTTGGAATCTGATGATCTTTAGATCTCTTACAACACAAACCATTTTATGATTCCATGACTACTACAAGGGATTGACCAGAATTTAGTCCCACAGCAGTATGGAGAAGCCGACATAGATTCATGCTCCAGAACTGATGGCAGCTCAGGATCTCTACAAACAGAAAGTAAGAAGTAAAACCTTAAAGCAGTGCAAAAGCCAGGGCAGACACAAGACAAGTGGGAACACCAGACACTGCCATGGACACCCAACCTCTGGAGAGCTTGGGCCTCCAGGTCTATAGATACCAGCACTAGCAGTTTGCAGAGGAGAACTGCTCATCTGAACTCTGTTCATTAAAGTCACAGTGTTTATTTTAGAAAAGAAAAAGGTCCTGTTTGTTGTGAAATTCCCTCAACTTTTATTTTTAAGTGCATGCTAGGTATCATTGCATCTGAGGAGTTGCCATTTCTGAGTTTCATGCCTAGTCCCATCTGGGAAAAATATTGCCCACAGAGGGTGACTGTCCCAGATCAGGTTCCATGTGTGTATTTGAACATTCTCAGGCCTCCACCAGAAACTGTTGCAGCTCCCAGCCCACCTTGCAATCCTTCCCTTTGAACACAGCCCAGTGACCACCTCAGCCTTTGCACACACATTCACATTAGAAAACCTTATCATGAAAACATGTTGGGGAAAGAATGGCAAATTTGATGAAGGCCAGATACAGCTACTATCTATCTTGTAGTTTTGCCTTTTTTGGGCACCACAGCTTTCATGTCATTTTATTAATTGCCTTTAAAAGCATTCCACCTTCACATACATGGCATATTTTACAGTTGCCTTTTCAAGTACTAAGCACAGGATTTCCATGCAATTTTAATCTGCCTTTATGGACACAGAATCTGGCTGAATGCCATTAGGAAATAAATAGGTTGCATCACATCAGTAAGTCAGAAATATGAGATATTGTCTGCCTTTCAAGTTGAGAACTTTGTGCATGTCTGCAGGGATAAAAGAAAATAGAATTTGAGCTCAAAGTGCCCCATGGGGGTGTTAGCAATCATGCACATAGCTGCCGTGCCACCCACGCTCCGCATGCACCCCACGATGAAAGGGAGGGCAGTGGGAAGCCCAAACCCAGCGTGTCCTGTGGGGCTCACAGAATATTGTCACACCATTCAAACCACTAACCCTCAGCAAGACACTGCAGCAGTGCAATGAGGGATGTGATGTCAAGCAGCACATGAGGCAACACAAAAAAACCCATTTATCATCTTTATGGGTTCTCAATGCTCCTAAGAATGACAGCTTGAAATTACAGTAGAGAGAGCAAGGCAAAGAGAGGTGGATAAAGGACTGGGAAAAAACACCACAACTTTACTTGTGCTGCTGTGTCTTCAGTGTTGCAGGCATAGCTCTTCCATTGGAAGTTCAAAATGGTTTCTGAGAGCCCTTTTTCTTGCTTCAGCCAGGTTGCTGTTTCACTGTTAAACCTCTCCAGCTTTCTGAAGGATAATTAGACTTACATTTTTTTTTAAGTCATGTATTTGAAAGCTTTAAGGCAAAAAACTACATGTATTTTTAACAAAATACTCTAAAGTACAAGAGTTTGAAATTATAATTTCAAATTATTTCACTGTTGTCTTCATTTTCCTTTAGCTTTAATGTTGCTTCTAACATCTTCTTATTCATGATACCACTGAGCTAAAACTTTAGTTAAAAAATAGCTTTACCCAGTGGAAATATATTTTCTAAAAATTTCCCTAGACAAGCGTGACATAGTGAAAACTTCAGGACTTCAGAACTTCAGAAAAAGACTTCAATGATTTTTAAGATGTTGTTTTTTTAGTAAGAAACCATACCACTTGAAACATTGCCTCTGTCTTTAAAATTCATCAGGAAAAGTTATATTAGGACTAAAAAGTATGGTATACTCCATGAGGAGACACATCATATGTTTAAGTGATTGTATGAAATATTTCATTAATTTATTGTTTAGATTTTCTGTTAAAAACACAAGAAAAGCTACACAAAACACAAAACACACACTGTACATAAAGTCACAGTAAATATATTTAAATTATCTCCGTTCACCCCATTAGAAGGCAACCATTCCAGAGCAAGTCTTCTGCAAATGTACAGCAGAGAAAAGGAGCCTTCTCCAATCCTGGTCTAAGTTCACTCCCACCTTTCTCACACTTGCTAGCCTGGCTCTCAAAGGTCTACAGCCCAGAGGACTCCATGGAGTCTCCTTGGCACACACGTAACAAACCCCTAACGTATCATTGGCTGCTGTCAGGACCCTAAAAACCAATTTGCTGGTCCTCTGGGAGACCCTCTCCACTTCTTTTGCAGATGGAGTGCCATGCACACTGTGCAGCTATGATCTGAGGCTGACTCTGCTCAGCAATCTCCACCTTGTCAGAGAACCTCACCACCTGTTCTTTGATCTCCCCAAAGCACCGGTGTTTCTGCAGCTGCTCTGGCTTTAGTTAAAGAATTCATTTCTTTCTATCCAGTTCAGTGAAATAGTTTATTTCTATCTGTTCAGTGAAAGTTTTCTCCCATCAAGAGAATTTTTTTTTCTGCAATCCTGGAAACTATTTTTAGCTACTTTGAGGTTCATTACAGTCACTCTAGACCAAAAACAGTCTGAAACTGAGCCAGAAAAATGGTTTCATATTTCTTTACATTCTTTTCCTCTCCACTGCTATTCTCCCAGTAGGTCTGCTGCAGAGAGACTGGAGGCATGTTATATCAAAACCTGCCTGGTAATGGTGCTGGAATTATTTGCTTGCAAATACAAGAACTGTAAGTGGTGGAAACTGAATCCTGAGAACAGCCCAGATCCTGATACCATCACTGCTCCGATTTGCCCTCGGCACATGCTCTGCAGTGTTCTGAGTGCAGTAGCTACAAACCAAGCACATAACGCTGAAGCTGTTCCTGTAGTTTGGAAGTACTGACCAAGTTACCATAGAGCAGATGTCATCTGTGCTCTACCAGTGTCAGCAGCTTCAGGAGAAAGGGGTCATGTGGTTCTCAGCATTTTATTGAAGAGAATATCTTGTTTTCTGTCCACTAACACTCAATGTTGTGGCAGCTGAAGAAATACAGGAAATAGCCATGGGCCAGGTACAGTCATAAAAAGAATAATCTCCTTCCTATTATCACTACAAAGAGATCATTAAGACATTTTTAATTTTCTTGGCAAAGGCTAAAGGTTGAGTTCTCTGATATTATATATCACCAGTACTGACCGATTTACAACACCTTAAGAGAAAGTATTTGGCCAGATTAATAAAATATACGTCTGTCGAAGATGTAAATTGGGAATTCATGGAGCCAGCACTGCTGTCAGGGAAGGTAGAGAGTGTGGGAAGTATTTGGCTGGCCAGCCTTTGATTTCCACACACAGCTCTGCCACCAACATGCCCTAACAATAAATAATGGTGTTTGTCAGTACACACCAGTAGAACCTAAAAGAAGTACGAACTCTGAAGTCATTAAGTGTTATCATGTTACAGAGCACAGCAGAGTGCATACGCTTCTGTATTTATATTTCTGTCTACAGTCAATAAATCAGAATCTGTCATACCTGCATTATCCAAGCCATCTGCTTTACCACATTAAAAAAAATGAGTAGGTGGAAAAAAACTTATGATAGATTCTTTTTTTTTTTCCTGTTCCTGTTGCTAGAGAAACAAATTCTTTAAAGTATTTTCTGATGTCTGAAAAGGAAGCTGTCATGTTCCCCTTCCCCCACAAAAAGCCTGAAATGGTCTGTGTTTTATGATAGTCCAATAGCTGCTGGAAGAAGGGGAGAAGAATTCAAAAGCACTCATTTTTTCACCTCTTCAACAGACTTGTTGACTGACCTTGGGCAAATTGCTAGGGGCTTCTGTGAGTATAAGTTATATTAGGGAGTCATAACAAGTGGAGAGCATAACATTGGAAACAATGATGCCCTTCAGAGGTTGACTGAAGTTGTGAAGCAGAGAATTTAAAGTGCCCATGCTGTCTTTAGCTGCAGAGCTGGGCGTTGCTATCTTTAGTGGGGCTGGTTCATCTCTGTTAAAGTATTTTGGTCCAAACAAAACCAAATTAATGAGTGTTGAAGTAAAGCAAATAAATAAAGAAAAAAAATCATAAAAAACTCTAAAAAAACCCCACAGTTTCTTTTCTTCCTCCCCAGCCTCTGAAAGTGACAGATAAGATTATTTATTCCCTTTGTCTGTTTTTACACAGACAAATAGGGGTAATAGGTGTAGTAATGTTGCAGTGCTATGAGATGAGTTAGTTACTGTTGGCAAGTCCTGGGAGCTCCATACATAAATTTTTATTTGTATAAAATTGTAAAATAATATAATTGATAGGGTTCTCTTCAGAGTTTTTTGTCTATCTACCCCATAAATTTGCAATGATTTTTTATAAGATGGCAGGATGCACTGCTCAAATGACTTGTAGAAGTGGTCACACAAACTCAAGTTATATTTCCAGCTACTGACTACTGTAGCTTTTAAAACTTGTTATTTTTAAGTTTTTGCCACTATTTATCTCTCCTCCTCTAACTGAAAAGACCATTTTAAAAATGGTTAATAAAGTATTGTCTGATCTTGTCACTAATGTGAGATATGCTTCCCAAAGGAAAGGATATCAGTTTTGTGAAACCCTCTTTTTACTGTCTTCTTTACTCCTTTTAAGATCAAATTAAAAGAAAACAAACAAACCAACAGAATAGACATTAGCAAAAAAGGCCAGTTTCAACCTATCCTTGTACAACAATTTACGCACTTGTTTCAGGACCATGTGAAGGAAAGTTTTATATTTAAATTTGTTCTGTTTTGGGAGGCAAGATTAAAAACTGCGTCACATTAACTTCACAACCTAAATAGGTGTCATATAGAGAATTGATTTTACCTTGTTAAGGTCCATGTGATACTCACTAGCTTTTCACCATTCAAGACTTCAGGATTTTTTGAATTCTAAGAATTCTTCACCAGCTTAACGACTTGTGATTTTCTTCTGGAAGCTGTGTTAGCTGGGATTTTTGTTCCCAGACCAGATAGATCTTGGCCATATAATATTTTGGTAGAATTTCTAGCTGGACAAAAGTGGAAGACAATGAATTTGATAACCCTGTTATAGTATTACTGTTCTTATAGCCTGCTATAAAGCACATGCAAATGAAAGAAAACAGTGACCGAAGAAAAGAACATAGCACTGCCAATATAGCAAGACACAGTGTTTTACTGCATGTTATTACCATTCATATTTCCTTTTTAATTTTTTTTTTGTTTTGTCTTAAAAAAAAAATAGGTTCTTTGTCTGTGTTAGAAGTGACATTCAGGGATCTGTGAGCGTGAAAATGTGAAAGCTGAGGACTGATTTCTACTAACCTGAATGGCTGCAGTGCCAGTTTATAGGACTGTCATGTAGCAGAAGTTTTTCTCTTCATGTCCCATAAATGGGGGAAGGTGCAGAATACTTTACTCAAGGAACTTTATTTCCTGTGCCATTACTTATTTACATTAAAATTAAATAAAACATTTAAGCACATTCAGAATTCTCTGTGTGTGTTCATACATGCACATGGGTATGTGAATATGTGCACACACCTCCAGTTTCTAACTGATGCCCAGACCTGAAGCGAGAGAGATAGAAACATTTCTGATGTTTTGCCATTTTTTCTTACACTTTAAGAATGAACCTACACTAATTATACACCTTCAAAGTCATTTGCCATCTGAAAAATATTAAGTTTTAATACATAGATTTTTAAATACTTAAAATATTTAATATATACTACCCCACATTTTAAAGTTTAGTAACATATCCTAAGAACCAAGGCTGACTTCCATAATAGAAAATATTATTGCTCTGGGAATTAAGGAGAAAAAAAATCCTTGGTTGTCCCAAAATATGTTTTGCATCAGGGTTTAAGATCCTAAGGCCAAGTCTTCTTTCAATTACGCTGACACAACCTTATTGGAGTCTATGAATATGAAACAGCCTAAAGGGCTGCAGAATGTGCCCCTTAATGTCTACAAGAACCTCATTTATTAAGATTCCTTACTTTCACCAATATTGTCAACATAATAAGTGAAGTCCATTAAAAAATGTTCCATATTCTCACTACATAACATGAAACTTTTTCTTACCCTTTTGCCATATTATATATTGGGGGAAATATGTTCAATATTGTTTGGAATTGGTGTTAATCAGAATGAAATTCAGCCTTTGTGGTTTGGATTTGATTTTCAGCAAACCTCCTGATAAGAGAAGCACTATACATATTGCTGCACACATGTATAATGCACTTATAAAGTTACACTGTCTGTTTATTTGCAAATCCACTGTCACTTTCTGAAACACTCCAGCTTGTGACTTCATAAATTAAGTTGAATTTTAATTTCCATTAAGTTTTCTGGAACACCTTACATCTGGAGGTGGCTGAGTGGTGGCATTACCCTGAGCATCCTTGACAAACTTAACCTTTTTTTGCTGTTAACTAGTCCCCAAGACAAGAGATACTTTAAAAAATCTGTGTTTTTTCACAACTAACCACTGAATAATCCACACGATATTAATTTCAGATGCTGCATTGTGAATTATATTGTGTTCATCTGCCTGCACTGCCATTGATTTACTGGTATAAATTTATTACCACTATTCATTGCAAGATTCCCCTGGGATATCTTTTGGTTTAATTCAGTGCTGAGGACCATACCCTTTTCCTAAAGACAGTGAAATTAATGAAAGTGAGCCTTTTGTTTCCTATGGAGCTGAGAAAAACCTTTCCCCTTTTGCAGGGGAACTGCATGCACGTGTGGCTACGTGCAGGAATGATGTGTTTTAAATCACTCCCTGGTGCTCAGGAGAGGCAGGCTCAATTGCTCTGCTCACCCCAACCTGCTGTGATCCTGGCAAGCCCTTATCCCACCATTCCTCCATTTGTCATGTGCTAGACGGGTTTTATGACAATCAAAGGTTGTGAAGTGTTCGATTATATAATTGCAGCCCTCTCTAAATTCTTAAGATGGAAGGAGAACAAGAGAGTCCTTGACAGAGAGCTCCAAAAAAATAGAAAGTACAGGAGCAGTACTGTATGGAAAGGCAAGGGCTCCACTCCATCATCTGTTGAACACATGTGAATACCACCATGAGGGGTGATTTAGGGATACCTCTGTATTCTCCTTTGGCATTAGTGTCAAAAGAAGACAAGATATATCTGGTGCTACACACGGCAGTGACTCATTAGGATGGATGCCCCTGAATGCCCATCATCCCAGTAGCCTTTCAGCTACAAGGTGGAGACACAGCAAGAGTCTCAAAAAAACTCACATGTAAAAGAAAAATGAGTGAGTGAGTCATCTCTTCTGCTTTGACTTATTTGATGAAGTTAAACTAGACTCTATGAAGACTTCTTGGAGCTTTTCTTAACTACTTTTGTTTCAAAATATTCAAGTTTTCTATTTGTAGCTAAAAGTGTATTACTGTTTTCCACAAATGGAAGTGGCTTTGTTTTTTAACACATTTTAACACAGTTTAAATGTGGATTTATTGTTTCACTCTTGCAAGTTCATCTAGAAAATTCTTGTTTTACATTAAAGAAACATTGTCATACAACACATATAAAGGGTCCTGGATATAGAAAAAAAATGGCACATGTCCTTTGAATCTCTTTGCAAGAGATTCTTGAAAGAGATCTTTGCAAGATCTACTTTCCATTTTTAAAAATACTTTACTATTTAATTCAGAACCAGCTCCACTTTTCATCTTCAGTGAGGAAGACTCCACAATTTTTCTCACAGAAGCAGCTCTGTCCCGGCTTCACCAGCCTTGTAGAGCATGTTTTTAGGGCAGGTTAGAGTAGAAACCGTGGGCACTTCAGCATAGCACAGACATCAGGAAGCATCCATACATTTCTTACAGTCTCAGTGCTTCCTGCAGAATTCAGGCTTCCCACTCCAAGGGATGCTGAGATGTCTCAGGAACTCCAGTTTCACTCATCTCCCTCCTGCTGGGGCCTCGATGGAACCTGTATCCCAGGCTGTAGTACTTAACACTGCAGAGCAGACTACTGCTGTTTTCTAGGTCCCTAAATGCTGATGCCAATGTCCACATCTGATACAGGGGAGAGAGAAATATCTGCAGCAAGGAGAAGGAAAGGGATCTGCTTCTTGTTCTTTGAATTCAGATTTCTCTTCCTTCACCGACAAAGGAAGCAGTTTGCAAATGTTAAAACCACTTGCAAACTTCCACTTATTGGAAAACTATTAGGTGGTAAGCCTTTCTTTAGCTATTTTTCCTATTAAATTATGCAAAATAAGTATGTCTATTGAAGTTATGAACAGATTCACAGACACACAGAGTGTCAAACTCTCAACTGATTCTATAGAATAAGCTTAAGCACTTCATTTTACTCTATACCATGCAAAGCATCCTTTTGGGTGTTGAGTTTTAGTGTGACAAGTCCAAGTCTCATAGCACCTCACATCTCTTTGAGCAGTGAGCACACTCAAATAGTTTTTCCAGCAGGAAGAAGCAAAAATGTATTTTTCCAGGAAAGGGTACTTTTCTTCATGTCTCAGTCTGAATTTTAATAGTATTTTTAATGCTAATAACAAAGAATATATTTTGGCATGTGGCAGTTGCAGGGCCTGATTGGCAGTTAATGAAAGATAAGGAGGATTCATTGCATGGAAAAAATTATTGTTGAACAAGTGAACCAATGCTTGTTACACCTTGGCATTCCAGTCCTAATGTGAGCCAAATGTGACATCTCAATCCAAAAAGCATGTAGTATTTCACAGATGTCTAAGGAAATAAATTGTCGTGCATATCAATTTTCCTGTGGCATTTGCTCATAATAGCAATTGACCTAAAACCAAATGCATGTTACAGCAATTAAGCTGACAGAAACAATGTAAGAGTCTGGTGCTTTCAGAAATTCCCATTTTTCCAATGTGGGACAAAAACCCCAGAGTAATGCAATAATGCAAATTCCAGCTTTCCAAATGCTGCATCCTGGGCATCTGCAATTTGCTTAACAGCATTGGAGGCTTAAAGTTTTAACAAATACATGAAGGAATATTCCATCTCTGTTTTAATGAATAACTCTCCCATAAATAAAGGTAAGGACAATCTTACTAACATAATTATTGTTTGTTATTGTGAATGAACACAGGGAAGGAAAGGTGAATGCAGTAGCACACAGCATCATTCTGTGGTCAGCTGCTTGTCAGGTGACTTGTACAATGTGATTTGCTGGGTTTCTGTGGTTTTATGCACTTTTTGACTGGTTTACTTTACTATGCTATTGCCAATTTTCCCAGCTCAGCTACCTCGAGCTTTTGGCCTCAGTTCAGTAAACACTTCATTCTCATGCTTAAATTTCTTCATGTGAGGAACTCCTCCTGGAGTCACCATAACTATTCAGGTGCATAGTTATACATGCAGAGAAACAAGTGGAGGCTCAGGGTCTTGGAATGAAAGATGCAGTGAATAAATGAAATATGAGTTTGTAAGAGAAGCAGTCATGCCTAGCATGATTGCAGCTGAGCGACTGCTATTCTGCTCATGTATAATGGATGCTGCACTGTGAAAACACATGGTGCCCTGTCTCTTGCCATCTCACTCAGCCTCTTTTTTTCCCCTGAGAAATTTTAAGATGACATCAGAAAACAAGAAAATATGTCCAATAGCATACCATTGTATCACTTCAATATGGTTTTAGAGAGTATCGTCATAAGCCAGGGACTATTTAGACAACCTATTATATTTTTTTTTAAGTTTCCCCTCCAAGATGCTGCCCAGAGTCACTTTGGCATGTCAAGCTGTACACTCAGAATGCCTGCAAACTCCCACATGGTGCACTTTCAGAGTTAATGTATTTGCCCTGTGGACCTCCCACATAAAGCAAAGTCAGAAATTATTTTTCTAAAATACAGAAAAAAATCCCAACATTGTCATTTTGAGACCACCATTTAGCAGCAGCTTTAGTGTTTAGCTACCATTCTCTCTTTGAGCTCAATTATGTAATTTCACCTTTAAAGCAGACATCTGTGAGAAATGTGTCTTTTGTGGCATTGGACAGAAGAACTGGACCCAGTGACCCCAAATACAGCTTGAGAAACACAACAAATTAACATTTATCAAAGCACCAGGGGATCCTCATTGCATAGTTTTATTAGCTGTGAAAACAGCTAATTGATTTGATCTCCTATAAGAACTAACTTTGCCATTTATATTAGCTTTTCCATTTATATCACCTAGATATGTCAGTGAGATTTTCTGATATTGGGCTGAAAAGGACCAGGATTTTACCTTGCATCTCGTTTGTGGGGAACATCACAATGAGAGAGAGTGCCTTCAGATGGAAAAGGGAAGGTTGTCAGTAAAAGATCTGTTCAAATAGTCACATATAAAGCTTTCTTGCAAGTGTATTTGGAAATTTGTTTCTTATTAAAATAATAAAACAGTTGTAAATGTTGGAAAATGCAAAGGTCATAAAAATGACTAGAATATATTCATAATGCTTTCCCTTCCTAGCCATCTGCAAAACAATAAAAATGTTTTCATTGTTCTGAAATGACATATGTGTTTTTCAATACTTTCTAAAGGCATTCACTTACCATGCTGGCTTCTGAAATACTAGGTCAAACCTATTAACTTCTGTGAGGTTTGTGTGGCTTAGAGATGGTTTTAGGCAATGCAAAATCAGTGCCTCAGATTGGCAGTATTTTTAGAACAGAGCAGATAACTATACAGTTACATGTAAAGAAGCTGTTCTGAAACTATGGTAAAAAAAAAGTAAAGCTGGAAAGATTTTATCAAAAAGCTAATGCTTCATAGAGAAGCAAATTATAAGTCAGTCAGTGATGAAAGGAACAAGGAAAATGTCTCTCTAAGGGCTGACACTGGTTTTTTCCAACTGATTTTAAAGAAGAGCTTTCTTCATTCCTATTGTGCTTGAAACTGGCACAACATCGGCTTTTATTTCAAAAGTACTATTTATCTGCTTTCACAATAAATGATAGTTTTTATTCTTTATAGATGTTACACATGTAACACATTCATCTTCATAAATTACAATAAAATCCCAAGAGAAAAGCTTTGCTAGGCAAGTATTATACTGAAAGCTTGAGTATGCACACATGCAAGTTATGTGTGCATACACTTAGGGTTCTTTTTCACACAAGACATACTATCTAATATTACACCAATTTTTCTGTAGCTTAAGTCAGACAAAATTATATAGTAAGACTATATGAAAAAATAATTACTCCTGAAATTTATTTCCCTTGAGACAAAAAAAAAGATAGAAAGTAGTTGCTTAACAGAATTTTTCTATCCTGACTATAGAATCCTGCTTCCATGCTGGATTCCATCAAAATTAATTCATTATGGCACAGGCATATGAGTCCCACAGAAATTCAGATGTAAGATCAGTTTTGTAATTCTCTCTTCAGCTCTTTAGGATAATTAAATTATTATCAATTCCACTTGTACTCAACTTTTTTCACAGTACTTTTTTTCACAAGGAAAAGTATTTATTAAACAAAAAACAATAGTTTGGTATTGTTGAGAGGGTTTTTATTTCTTTAGGTGCAAGTATTAGCTGTATTAAAACCGGTCACAATCTATTACAAAGGATAAAATACAAGCCAGAAAGGCCATGCACCAGCTGGCATTTTACTCCATGCTCGTGAGGGGCTGACTTGATTCACATTTGATTAGGTCTCTAGAGATTCAATATTCCCCAATTTGTCATCTATTAAGTGTTCTATTTGTCACCACAGAGAATAAAGTCAACCTTTCCTCCCCTGTCCTAACTACTGCTAGATATACTCATGAACAACATGGTAAGAAGGTAAGCAGAAATGGCAGCAGTAGTGGAGAAGGTCAATTTTATTTACCAAGTTTCCTATACAGGTGATTTTTGTGGGTGTTGTTATTGTCCCAAGTCAGCAATTCCACCTTTTTCAAGACTAAGCTAGGCTTTATTTACAACTCCAGTCATTCAAAAATAGACAGAAGCACAAGCTGTTAAACAAGCTTCTCACAAAGGAGGGTTGCTTTCACAAAACCTTCTGTTGATCACCCACTTTTCCATACATTCCACGCTGGCATTCCCTCCCAACCTCATAAAAAGCGAAGGAGCTCATTGCCACAATGCTTTCTCCAAAAGGGCTGTGCACTGAGGTCCAGTTGTGAGCACAGTCCATGCTCCCATTTAAATACTGAGAATCCATTGCTCTTGTGACTTTCACGAGCACAAGTGACTGCAGCTAATCCCCAGAGCTGTGCAGTGCAGCCATCACTGCTAAACCTGCACACATCTGCTGGCAAGTGCAAAGGGATTCTCTCCTTTCAACAGGCACCCCATACCCAGAGACACTGGGAAGAGTTGTGTTGGTAAATATGACCCTACTGACAGACACAGATTATTTCTGAAGAAATTGAAAATATTTGATTTATACATCTATTCTAAAACATTACATATTAAAATTATTTTAACATTTTGTCTAAGTCTAATGGCTCCTTCAGCAAAGGATAGCTAAGACAAATTCCTTTTCACCGGGATCTTTTCAATATTTTTTCTCTCATAGGATAATGGATATGCACTTGATAATTCAAAGCCTGCTGGAGCTGCTACTGCTCTTGCAAATGTGTGAGAAAAGCATGAAAGAAACCCTCCTTAAAAGCCACTGCATGTTCCCTAATAATACATCCAGCTGGCTATTGCTTGTCTTCCCCACGCCGGGAAGAGGCAGACTCTGTAACCCACACTCACACCAGACCCTAACAAGTACTGCCAGATTGTGCAGAGGGTTTGCTAGGCCTGCAGCCTGTTTAGAGAGAGCAGCCACTTCAGCTTCAACTTTTCTTTTCCATCCCTTTACTTAAGGTCAAATTTTAAAAAGTTGAGCTATCTGTGCATCAAGTAGCTTTGCTCTAATAGTACCAAATACATAGAAGACCAAATACCAAAAGAGCAAACAGCACAATTTCTCAGCATGATATAAGGCTTTTTTTTTCCAAGACAATTTGTGAAGTATATTTTAGGGAAGGTAATGTGAGGGAAAGGAAATTTTATGTTGCTGTGGCAACTCAAGTGAAAAAAACAGATTCATGCTGCAACACCTATGTTCAGCACAGTTTCGTTTTAAAATGCCATTGACTTCCTCAGCGAAGGAAAGCAATCAGCCAATTTTACAGATGACTTCTGCTTCCCATCCCCATGATGTTAAAAGTTCAAACCAAAACAATATCTTTTCCAGCACAAATACCTGAGGTTTTCAAAAGAGGAACCAGTGTGCCTCTGACCAATGCACACTGTCTTGGGTGTATTACACTTACTTCAGACATTTAGCTCTTTAGCTCTTGGTCCAACCAGTAGTCTACAAAAAATTCTGGGAAATGCCAGCACTCTGTTTATACTTGGATGCAGTATGATCCTTTTTAGTCCCTATGGCTGAACTTCAGCCCACCAAACATCTCCTCCCATAAGTAAATTGCAACCAAATCAGTATTAAACCCAGAAACAGAAGAAAAGCCAGTTCTTTCTAATGAGAATTGTGCTGGTAAGGAGGCTGCAATACAAACAGCTATAGCTGGAGAAGCATAGAAAACACTCAGTTAATTACACAAGGGATTAATTAAAATAAAGTCTTCAAGGGGAAGAGATGGTGTCCCACTGGTCAGTACCAAAAAAAAGAATTTTGATGAGAAAGAAAATCTGAAACTAAAAGTGGAAAAGGCAGATGCAAGGAGGAGCAGGGTGAAAGCATGAGGATGAAAACGGGAAGTCAGAAATTTAATTTTCAAATTGAGCTGTAAGGACCATATTGCAGATAGCCTAGACAATATGTAGACAGGCTTTTAAAACTGATGAAAAGGATTGAAAAACTGCTATAGGGATTTGGTTATGTAAGAGGTAAAAAGGGCAGGAAATACAGACGTCCTTGTCAGCCACTCATTCATAGATTGAAAATAAGATAACTAGAAAGTAAACAGGGTTTATGGAAAGAAGCATGGTAATTCAAGGAGAGGTAGTGAAGATGAAGACTTTCATGCTTTGATATTTTCTTGTTTTTAGCACCAGGCTCTGCAGGCATGCTTGGTATCTGGCCTGGAGACTCATCCTCTGGGTATTAAGGAAAACAGCTGCAGAGAGCTATGAGCAGGAGCTGCAGCACTCCAGCCCCCAAAAGTGGGAGCTCTTCTGGCCAAATCAAGCTTGCTTGGCAAAGCCCTGGCCATGTTTTGGTACATTTAAAAGATTTAGAAGCATAATTGCATATTTAACAGATGCTGTAAAAGATACAGACACTCACCTACTGTAAAATACATGGAGTCCTAAAACAGAGAATCACAAAAACAAAAATCAGGCATGCACAGTCTGTGGCTTGGAACAAATGTGTCATGGAGAGAAACTCATTCTTTCACTTTCCAAGACTGCCTCAGAGTTCAACTTCTTGCTCTGCTTTTTTCTTTTCTGAGAACAGAGAATGTTGCTCAGTGTAAAGAGCAGGCAGGCCTTGTTCTGCACTTGAACATGCCATTCCTGAAGCACAAACTGCTTTCCAGAGAGGAAACATTCTCACAGCTCTCTCTCTTGCTTTCTGCTCTGATGCCACTCATTTCATGGTATTTGGCTTTTTCATGGCATTTGGCTTTTTTTTGTCTCTTTTAAAAACTCCCTTGGAATACCCCATTACATGTAGCTTTATTTCTAAATTAATTCAAAGTTACTTACCTGAGAAAAAAAATTGGCATTTATTACGGGGAAACCCCTTTTCTCATGGAATTTCATTTTCTTTCTTGGCCAGAATGGGTACTGGCAAATAATGTGGCCTTTTCTGATGAAAATCATCTGTTTTTCACTGAACAATAAGCCATTTCCAGTCAGCATAGTTATTGTTTGAATTTCTTCTACTGTTTTGATGATGTTGTTGGTTGCACTTAATTATATCCCTGTGGAAACAAAGAGATAACATTCTCCTTTCTCAATATATCTCTCTCACACACGTGCTACGAACCAGCTTCCTAATTACCAAGTAAGGCTATTGCTAATGACAACATAATCAAAATGTAGGAATTCATATTTCAAATGCATGAAAAAACACCATCTGCATGCATCTTTTAAGTGAGACATTAAAAACCTGACTCCGTCTGTTCTGTGGACATTAAAAATGTGTAAAAATGAGGATTTTCCCTGGTGTCTTTGGTGAAAATCTCTGTTTTACCCACAACTGCTCAGTCTGTTCGGCTCAAATTATTCATATTACTATTCCTCATTTTTCTTTCTTTAATTTCATGTGATTACATCTCCTAACATTCCCTTTCAGCACTTAACCCTTTCCAACACAGATTATTATGAAACTCATTCAATTATGATTGAGTTTAGTTTGGTATAATCCATTTTCTTTGTTTCAGTTTTTTTCTGTTTTTCTTCTTTGTCTTCCAATCACATTCCAATAATGTATTTTTGGTAACAAGATGCTTAGAGCTTAATGAAATAGTTTATGTCTTGTCACATAGGGAGAGGGACTCTCACTTCTCCCTCATATCTTCAGATAGCCTAAAGGTATTTCTCATCTCTTTTATTGCCACATATAATATATAAATGAGAGGTAAAGTGATGTTTCATTTGCTGTTCAGTGTCACCTCTAGATCTCTCTGTTACCTCCAGTTCTTTCCAAGACAGCATTTTGGGCTTTCCCTTTATCTGAATTTTACTGAATTTTACCTGAACTGTCTCCTTCTTTGTCTATGTAGTTATATTTTAAGCTAAATACTTGTTCTTTTTTTTTCCTCTCTGTATTTTCCCCTGAGGCTTTTGTTTTTAGCAGTGTTCTCTGGTTGTATTTTAACTTCTTTTTCTCTCACTAATATTTCTATTTATCACAAAATGGTATAATCTGCAAATTACATTAATACATTTATAAGACTGGTCCTAATTGCCTGTGCATCTGCCCTTATTCCCTGCTGATTATTGTGCTATTGCCTAATGCTTTAGTAAGCATTCAGCCCATATGAACATATCTCAGTGAAGATGACTTTGAGGTAGACACTTTTCTGTACATTCAGAATCTGCTTCTATATCCACTGAACTCAGCTGAAATGTTTCAAGTGACACTGATTGTTTCCAAGTCACAAGAAACAGCACAACTTCTAGATGATCACATTTGGGCTGTAAGTCTTGGTAGTAAAGCTCTGAGCAGAACAATCAACAAGAGGAGGCAGATCATAGAGTCACAGAATTATAGAATGGCCTGGGTTGGAAGGGACCATAAAGATCATCTAGTTCCAATCCCCCTGCCAGGGACAGGGACCTCTTCCAATAGAGGAAATATTTGTAGAGCACCAAAAAAGTATTTGGCCAAGCAGCATCTTTGACATGAGAGTTCCAGGCTGCCCTGGAAATTTAAGGGATTAAATGAGAGTATATTTTATTAACAGAAATGCCTAAAGAAATAACACTCCCGCTACCAAAACTTTGACAGCCCTTTTCAATGTTTCTCTTTGAATGGAGCTACATTTTTCTCTTTTTTCCAGTCCCTCTAGACTACAAAGTGATTTGAAGAATCACCAACAATTTCACAAAATATACTCCTAAGAAAATTCTGTACCCAGTGGTGAACACTTCACAATGAAGAGGAAAAACAAATTGGGATTTTTTTTTTTTGCTTATATACAAAAACTATCCTTTTTTGTGCTATACTCTGCCTTCTCAGCAGCATACCAATGACTTCTGATTTGCTGGGTTGTGATTCAATTACATTCATAAATATATCCAAGAAAAGACAGCTAGTCTAAAATTAGGTAATTAATATGATACTGTATTCTTATTAATAAATACATTTTTTTGTATTAGAAATTCATCATTCTCACAGCAACAGGTTTTGTCCCCCTGAAAATTAGGACATTTCTTAATTGTTTGGAATTGTCAGTGGAAGATTAGCAATACTGAGCTGCTAAGGAGCTTCCTGCAGGCTGTAATTCCAGTCACAAAAGAGGAGAGTTGAAAACAGCAAGGAAAAAATAACTACTTCTGTACATGGACTCACTGACCCAAGAGGTATAAAACCACTTCCAGAAAAAGACAGAGTTTTCTATACTTTTTGACACTTTGGCCTCAACAAGAATGCCTCCTACCTCCTCCAGGGAAAAATTACTGGTCTCAGTATGTGGAGATACTTGATGGCAAAAATAATACCTCCCTGAACTTCAAGGTATCAGTTCTGGCAGGGATTAAATGGCAATACTGGTCAATAAGTGCTGCTGTTAGGAGTTTGTAACATCTTTTAGATCCACTAACTGGGATGCAATTTTGCAGGGCACAATCTATTTTAAATAAGGAGATAGCTTGTGCTTGTGAACAGGTGTTGGTGTCATGACCTGTAAGCCCAGCTCCTCCTGGTGTGTGGCAGCATGTTCTGGCTCATTGGGATCTGCAACTTCAACTTGTGTCTCAGATTCACACCATGGAGAAAACAGCAGAGACCAAGAGATTTGCAGCCCTACCAAAACACCGATTTGGGATGAACACCCAGCCCATGGGGATCCATTGCTCTCAACCGCAGTTCTGGGTGGTTCTCTGTGCTCTATTTGCATTAAAAGATAAGGGACAGAGAGCAAAAGGGAATATCATTATGTCTGTTTAGCTAAAGCACAGATCCTTTAGACAAACATGTCAAAAGGTCACCCAGAAGGGAAAAAAAAAAAAAAAAAAAAAAAGAAAAAAAAAACCCTGAACTTCAGTTGTAAGCCTAACCCTGTATCTAACCTGTATTCCTTAAGCCAATACGGAACCTTGGGTCATTTCAGAAACTTATGTCAAACCAGAATTTGTGACCTGTACAGATATTCACAGCAAGCTTGGGTAAAACTTGTGGTAAAATTTTTTTCACTCATCAACAGATGCCACTTCAGAACTAGAAAAGATATTGTATTGAGAAGCAGTTGTGAGAAACCAATGAAAGCTGCTTTCCCACGGATTTGTGTCAGGTAGCTGAGGACAAGTCTCAGCTGCAGTTTCTCCTGAAGCAGTGGCATTCAGAAACCACCCAGCAGAGACCAGCTTCTCTGGTGCCTTGCCTGGTAAAAGCTCATGCTGCAGCTTTTCTCTCAGACACAATGACAGGTGCTCCTTACTCTATCCAGCCACGTATCTTCCAGTAATTCCTAAGGTCTTCAGCCTTACATCTCCTCTTGCTAACTGGGACCCACAGACCCAGTCATATTTCAAACCAGCTATAGACAATTGTTTCAAGCAGGTTACAAGCAACACTCACCACAGGCATTCCACTGTGGTTTTTCTTAGGTAAGTGACAGGTAGTTTAGTGGGTTGGGGTTTTTGAAGGGACTGAAAGATGTTTTCAGAATGTCTTTCCTTTCCCCAACCACAGAAGAAATTGTAGATGAAAAGGGCAGGTGGGGGGAGGAAATGGAATCATACTTGCTTCCATTCTTTAAATCACTCTTTCTCTCCTGTCCCACCAGCACTGGCACTTATCTAAAGCAATATGTTTCTGTATATCTGTAAATTGTGGGTCTGATTTTCTGTAGAGAAGGAATGTAGCTAATTAGCAGATTTTTTGATTTAGATTTTTAAATACTAAGGCTTTCACATCAGGCTTCATTCATTGCCATGCTATACAGCAAAGATTACTGCATCATCAGTGGCCTCAGTCCCAGCCATGGGGGATTTCCAGCTAACAGAGGATGAAATAGTTACTTCTCAAACAACCCTATGAAAAGTATGTGCCAAAAACATGTGCCATAAATGAGGGATGCTTTTGACTCTTCTGCCCCCGAGTCATATTCTACAAGTCTGGTTTTGTTGTTTTTTTTTAAGTCAATCCACTGTTGATCGTCTACCAAAAAAAATATTTCTCACTCTTCTTGTAAGTTCAAGCCATAGACTTGAGCCATAGGTTTGTGTCAGCACCATCATTCATCCACTAAGCTGCAGCAACTCAGATCTAGCTGAGAACCAAGATTTAACCCATTCCTCTACCAAAAACTTAGATCAGATCTGATCCATTATCTGCATCTTCTTGTAATCACATAATTGCTGTTGTTCAAACAAGAGAGGGCCTGGGAATGTGCAGATGAAAGCAGGAGTGAGGGGAATTACTCCATTCAGCAATGCCATAGTAAGCTGGCTGAATTCACATTTTAATCACTCCTCACTGGAATGCAATCCTGTTAAACCAAGAATAAAACTCTTATTTGTGGTGGTTTTACTTAAGATGAGAGCTAAGCGACATTCAGAACAATAGATATTATTATGCTGAATTCTAATTTCACTCCAATTTTTGCCTTTCTAACTCTAGGATAGCATTACCAATCCCTCAGCTCCTGTGATTGAACTTCTGCTGTACATAGAGCAGAGTAATCCTTGGAACATATCTGATTCCAAAGGAGTGAAATAAGAAGAGCAGTTAATAGATTTTCTTACTAGCACATTTTGAAGTGATTAGCAGGAGTTTCCATTTTCCTTTGTCACTTGTCTATAGAAGAAAAGAAAAGAGCATAAGAAAAAGAATCTGAAGGCTACAATTTCCAAGCTGGATTTACAGGCTAAAATAAAACTAAGATATCTTGGTGGTGTTTAGTGACTTTTAGTTGGTTCAAAATGAGGACATCTACTCCACACAAAAAGGTATGTCCTTATTTTGGGCTACATCAATCAACCTGATTAATTCAGGCTAAAGCAGAAAGGTAACTTGGGAGTTAAGCTGGAACAGCAATTGACAGGGAACCTGAGGGTGAAGCCACGCTGTCCAAATTAAAATTCACATTGCAAGAATAGCACTGCTATTCTAACCTGTGCTTGGTACATACCTCTTCTCTTGAATTTTGGAGGAAAATGGAGATATATCTACTGCAGGCAGCCCTTTGTCCTACACAGAATCATATTAAAGACTTCATAACTGTTGCTGTAGTATAATCTTTGATTATATGATTTTACATTTGAAAGTCTGTTTTTCACCTCAATCCAGTACGTGCTACATTGATTTAATGCAATAAAGAGATTGAACTGTAACACGCTTGTTTTAAAATGTTATTGTTTAAGCAGTTGGGGGAGGAGGCTTGGAGGGCAGGGGGGAAGTGATGCAGCAGTGAGCACATATATACTTTCTTTTCATACCTGTGCCTAGCAGGCTAGGAAGCTGCAGCATCACTCCGGAGTGCCAGGGCAGCATGAGGAGGGGTCAGGCACCCTGCTGCTTCAGCTGAGTGCCCTGGTGGACTCTTGCATCTTCTAACAAGAAAGCCACGTTCCCACCTGGTTAAAACAGCTTCCTACAGTCATCAGTATCTTTTCATCAATGGGCTGAGAACCCTGTAATATTTACCAGCACATCAGAATATCCAAATCATTTGTTACAATATTTCCTTTCAGTCTATCAGTAATAGCACATGTGGGACTTTCACTGATAGAGGACCAAAGCTTGTAGCTACATCTGATAGAATCACAGAATCACTAGGTTGGAAGAAACCTTCAAGATCATGGAGTCCAACCCATGCCCTAAAATAAACCATGGCACCAAGTGCCATATCCAGTCTTTTTTTAAACACATCCAGTGATGGTGACTTCACCACCTCCCCAGGCAGACAATTACAGTACTTTATCACTCTTTCCATAAAATACTTTTCCCTAATATCCAGCCTATATTTCCCTTGATGCAGCTTGAGACTGTGTCCTCTTGTTCTGTCTGTTGCTGTCTGGAGAAAGAGTCCAACCCCCACCTGACTACAACCACCTTTCAGGGAGCTGTAGAGAGTGAAAAGGTCATCCCTGAGTCTCCTTTTCTCCAGGCTAAACAACCCCAGCTCCCTCAGTCATTCCTCACAGGGTTTGTGTTCCAAGCCCCTCACCAGCCTCGTTGCCTCCTCTGGACGCACTCAAGCATCTCAAGGTCCTTCCCAAACTGAGGGGCCGGAACTGGACACAGCACTCAAGGTTTGGCCTCACCAGTGCCGAGTACAGGGGGAGAATGACCTCCTGCTCCTGCTGGGCACACCATTCCTGATACGGGCCAGGATGCCATTGGCCTTCTTGGCCACCAGGGCACACTGCTGGCTCATGTTCAGCCAGCTGTCGACCAGCACTCCCAGGTCCTTTTCACTTGGGTACTGTCCAGCCACACTGTCCCCACAATGCAGGGGGTTAATGTGGCCAAAATGCAAGACTCAGCACTTGGACTTATTAAACTTCATCCTATTAGACTCTGCCCATCCATCCAAAGAGACCATTCCTGGTCTCTTTGCTGAGCCCTCCTACTTTCTAACAAATAGACACAAGCTCCCAGCTTAATGTCGTCCGCAAATTTACTAAGGAAAAACTCAATATCCTCATTCATGTCATCAATAAAGATATTGAACAGAACTGGCCCCAGCACTGATCCCTGGGGGACACCACTGGTGACTGTCCCCAGCTGGATGCAGCACCGTTCACCACCACTCTCTGGGCCCGGCCATCCAGCCAGTTTCTAACCCAGCAAAGAGTGCTCCTGTCCAAGCCATGGCTGCCAGCTTTTCCAGGAGTGTGCTGTGGGAGACAGTGTCAAAGGCCTTGCTGAAGTCCAAACAGACAACACCCACAGCCTTTCCTGCATCCACCAGGTGAGTCACCCGGTCATAAAAGGAGATCAGGCTGGTCAAACATGACCTGCCCCTCCTAAATCCATCCTGACTAAGTCTGATACCCTGGCCATCCTGTAAGTGCTGTGTGACGACACACAGTATAAATTGCTCCATTACCTTACTAGGATCATCCTTCCTAGCCTTTTTGTGAGTGGGTGTCACACTGGCCAGCTTCCAGTCACCTGGAACCTCACCAGTGATCCAGGACTGTTGTTAAATGATGGAGAGCGGCTTCGCAAGCTCATCTGCCAACTCCCTCATCACCCTGGGATGGATCCCATCTGGACCCATGGATTTATGAACATCCAAGTGAGTCAGCAGTTCTCTGACTGCCTCCTCTTGTATAACGGGAGGACCATTCTGCTCCCTGACACCATCTACCAGCCCAGGAGGACAGCTGTCCTGAGGACAAGCCATTTTCTCACTAAAGACTGAGGCAAAGAAGGCGTTAAGCACTTCCACCTTCTCCTCATCTGCAGTTACTAAGTTCCATCCTGCATCCAGTAGAGAACAAAAAGACAAAGGGTCTTATCCTTCCTTTTGCCGTTAATATATTTGTAAAAATATTTTTATTATCCTTTACAAAAGTTGCCAAATTAAGTTTGAACTGAGCTTTGACTTCCCTAATCTTTTTCCTACATGCCCTAGAAGCCCCGTTAAATACTTCCTGAGAGACCTGACCCTCCTTCCAAAGAAGATGCATTCTGGTTTTTTATTCCTAAGTTCCTTCAAAACTTCATTGCCCATCCAGGCTGGATGTCTGCCTCATTGACTCATATATCGGCACACAGGGACAGTCTGTTCCTGTGCCCTCAAGAGCTCTGTTTTGAAGCATGCCCACCTTTCCTGGACTCCTTTGTTTTTAAGAGCTGCTTCCCAAGGAATTCTCTAGAATTAGTCTCCTAAACAGGCCCAAGTCTTCCCCAAGCAGCCTCCAACCACCACATCTCCCACCAGCCCATCTCTATTTGCAAACAACAGGCCTAACATAGTCCTGGTGGGCTCGCCCAGCAGCTGTGACAAAAAGTTGTCCTCCACACACCCTAAGAACTTCCTGGACTGCCTCTTTTCTGCTGTATTAATTTCCCAGCAGATGTCTGGTATGTTGAAGTCACCTACAAGAACAAGGGCTGGTGATCCTGAAACATTTTCCAGCTGCTTACAGAGTAAGTTTTCCACCTCTTCTTCCTGGTTGGGTGGATGATAACAGACTCCCAGTAGGATGTCAGCCTTGTTGGCCTTCCCCTTAATTCTTACCCACAGGCATTCAAATTCATCGTCATTACTTTCAATACCCACCACATCCAAAGCTTCCTCAATATAAAGGCCCACCCCTCCACCTCTTCTCCCTTTCCTGTCTCTTCTGAAGAGCTTGTAGCCATCCAGTGCAGCACTCCAGCCATGTGAGTCATCCCACCACGTTTCCCTGATGGCAATTACATCACAGTTTTGCTGTCACACCATGGCTTCCAGCTCATCTTGTTGTGTGCATTAGTGTACATGCACTCAGCTGGGCTGCTGATTTCATCCCTAACTCAGGCTTACCACCCTTGGGCCTGCTTCATGAGATCCCAGCTGCATCCCCTTCCCCCTTCAGACCTAGTTTAAAGCCCTCTTAATGAGTTCTGCAAGTTCATGAGCTAAAATCCTTCCGCCCACTCCCATTGTGTATGAGAGGTTACCAAACCCAGTGAATATCTCATATTTTGAAGATTAATTGCCAACAAGTTGGCTAAAAAAAATACTCTTCAATGCATGGTCATAATGTACTGCTGATGTGTTTTGTCAAGAACTGGGAGAAACAGGCAGACATTTTATCAGTTTGAGATAATCAGAAGCTAAACAGGAGTTCTCTGAAAGGAGCGGGTAGAAATATGGATCTTTATATGCACATTTATGGTTCATAAAACTGCAAGAAATTAAGATAAAAAGAATTTTTTGCTAAAATGATGTTAACTTCAAATTATCCAAGAACTGTTCAAAAACATCTCACAAAAAAAAGGTGGGTTTTCATGAGTAAACATGGGCATTTAATGCTTGGGCTAAAAAATGCTGTCAAATAATCAATCTTCATAGATTAGATGCCTTTGATCTCATTCCTGTAGCAGGCATCTACATTTGGTCAGATTAATCACTCTGTTGACCATGTTAACCAGATTTCCCCTAACAGAGAGTCAAATAATTAGCTCAGATGTAGATATCGACATGATTAAAGTTTGCAGGATGGATATTCTTTGGGTTTTTTTTATTTTCGAGCTTGAGCTGCCAAAGAATTTTATTTTTATCTTTTAGGGTTTTTTCCTACTGTTCCACTACTCCATCAAAGAGGACTAACTAATATGCACTCTCAATGTTGCATTCCCAGTTCAGCTTTATACTCATTTGCTGACTCAGGAGAGTGAATGGGAAGGATTACACAGCAACTCCTAATGTCAAGTTCAAACATCCCTTCAATCCAAAAGAAACTCCTATTAATGCTTTGAGAAGGACCATAACGAGAACATGAAATGCAAAACATACAGTTCAAACAGAGCACCATTAGAAATTGTACCCTTCTTTGGATTTCTTTTGTCCTACAAAACAGACTACTTACAATCCATCTGCAATGCCTATCTTCACTTATTGAAACTAAAATCTACATTCATGCTCTGCAATAAGTGTCACTTTGGAGCAGGAGGAATAATTTATAAACTGTCTGTGGAGTATCTAGCACCCAGGAGCAATTACCATGAAGCTTTTAACTTTTGGCCCTACTGCAGTGCAAACATCAAATAATGATAGCTCAGGGCATGAAATTTTGTGTGTTGATTCTGACAGAGCTTGTGGAGAACTCCAGGATACAGAAATGGTCCATGCACACAGGTCATCGTTTCCACTCACCAATTTGGTTCTTTGGATGAGTCTATTAAACAACATGTGATGGACCATTGAGTCCTCAGTAATTTAACGTCTCTGCTCAGCAAGGTTACTCACAGATGCTGATGCACTTCATATATTTTAAAGACAGATTAAGTATTTTCTTTTTATTTTTGCTGGGGGACTTGATCAAACCACAGGGCTCCCTGTTCACTTTTAAATTTTGTTCTTGCTTCAAATGCTTCTCTGCAGTATTGCCCTAGAGTATTCCAGCCATTCCCATATCCAGGAAGAAATTATTCTGGATGATATTTTACTTTCCTGAGTAGTTTTACTGGCTGGGTAATTTGTTTCTCTTAATGCATTCTTATACAGTTTGACAGCTGCATGATCAAGAAAAACACATGATAAATGGAAGTCACCCCATCAGAAACCAAGCCCTTTAATCCACTAGACAAATGGTTAAATTTAAATCAAAAGAAGCGGGTCTGGGATAATTTCAAATCCACTTGAAAGCTGTTCAGACTAATTGCAGGCAGAGAGGGTTAGCTGAAAATAAAATTGCTTGGACTGAAATTTAGCTCCCAGAATTTGGCCAAACCAAAAAAAAAAATAAGGGGGATTTTTTATTCATGATAGAGTTAGAATTTACTTGACTTTGACTTATTTTCTTTTTGATTACGTCTGGAATTGAATGGCTGTACATTATAAAAATAATTTCTGGAGAAATAGCTTTATAGCTTTCAAACATTGCCAGTGTCATAAACAGTGACTTTTGTAAGCTGCTGAAGGAAAACCTCAAGAACAGAAAACTCTGAATTTCTCAGTCTAGTCTTATTCAGACAGATCCGAAGCTATGGCCAAATCCAGAATTATACCCTCAGTAAATTCAGGCCACTGTTTCTCAATAGCTGCTGCCTACTTAATTAGGACTTTCAAATGAAGATGAAGCCAGAAACGAGTCTTCATTAAATAGCTCAGACTAGTAATGTGTTTAAAGTTAAGAACGTGTAGTGTATATCTACTTTATCCTTATTACCAGTAGCTTGAAAATAAGCCAATTATCATTTTAAATAACTTACAGTCTTATCCACCTCTTGTCAGCTTCTAAGATGCAAAGAGAGGAAAAGAAAGCAGGGATTAGGAACAGGGAGCAATAGAGTGACTGTTCCTTTTGATTCAAAATAGAAAGCTGTAAGAGGCATTTTTCATCTAAGAGATGAAGCAGAAGGAACTTTCACCCAAGCATAGCCAAAGGTTTGGATGAGGGCTTTCCCATCTATTCCTGACAGCAAAAGCCACAGGAGGAGTAACTTTTCTCTGAATTTGAAAAGAAACATACAAGAGAGAGAAAATGCCCTGTATATGCCTTCACACAGGCACAAAGAAAATGCCCCATCTCTGTCTTCACATATGCACAAACCCTCTCCATTCCACGGCTGAGTATGGCTTCTTTCCAGAGCTGTCTTTTATCATTGCTTTAGAGAAACTATAAGCCATAAAGCTACGTGAATTCCAACCATGTCCACTGAATAGCTCTCATGAATAGCCATTCATGTTTCAGTGAATATTTCTTTAAAAACATTAATCTGATCAATCTTCTTTCCTTGTCAACTTTGCTTTCGCTCACCCTCCCCACAGGTACATTTCTGAACATGACATTTCTGAACACGACATCTTACCCAGCTGAGGGTTTGTGTCACTTCTGTAAACACCAAGTCTATCTGGAACAGTCTGTTGGGAGGCCTCCTGCTTCAAAACCACCACCACTTATCACCTGGACATGAAAACAAAGCACTGATTTAATTATTTCTGTCCATCTCCTGCACTTACACACAATGTCCAGCTGGTAGGAGGGGGAATGAGGAGAGGGAAGAAATGCTGAAGTACTGCTTAGGCTACAAAACTCATGTGGCACCATGCCCGCTACACACCTCATGTACAGAGAGGAACTGGGTTTGTTTTGGGAAGAAAAACTTAGGAGAAACCAAACCACTGTACACATACCAACCTATAAATCCAGGCAAAGAATTTTTCACAGTTCCAGGAACACAGGTAAATAAATGCAGCTGTACAGTAAAGCCATAGACATACCAGGAGGAAAAAAGTTTGAAAAACCAAAATATGTAATTCTATCTTGACAGTATAGTGCCTGCTCTATTCCTAGAATTTATAACAAGGCAGAAATTTGATTCTTTTACTCACCAAGGGACTGCAGTAGCTTTGCTTCTGGGAAAAGGAAGGGCGATAGCTGCTTTTGTTTTACTTATATTCAGATTATTATGTGTGTGAGTTTTTACACCATATTAGTGATGCCTATTTCTCAACTCCCACCTCTGCCCAGCTCCTTTCAGTCCACAGAGCTTGCGAGGGCATTCTAAAATAACCATCTCAAATGAAACTTCCAGGCCTCTGTGTATGCTCTAACATTCCATCCTGCAAAACAAGAAAAAGATTTTGAAAAAGAAAAAGAGGATTAAAAAAACCCCTAAACCCAGAGGTTTCATGTAACACTGTAGCTTTCTTTCTTGGAAAAAAATCAGATTCCTTAAGCTCCCTGACTGCACCAAGAGGGCCCACTGCATCTGTTAAACTCATTGACTGTGACTACCGCCTTCATATGAAGCAAAACTTCAGTTTTATGAACTTTAGTTTGTGTGAAACCCAACAATAAAGTCATCAGAGCCCTGTGGGTATGGCAGAGAGGGCTGACAACAACATGCTGTAGAGTTTGTGGTACCAGCTCCAACAGGGCTACAGGCTTCATCTGGAACATTGCTGAGCCTCTGCATGATCCAAAATACTTGAGCTGCCAACCACTGGTAAATTTATTAACTGTCAGGCAAAAAAAAAGCACAGAGAAGTTAGCAATTTATTTTATTATAGTTATAGATGTCCATTATGATGGCAAAATATCGTAGTGAGGAAAAAAATATCTTCCCTTCTCTCTTGAGACATATTTCCAGATTACTAGAATGGCTTGGCTGCTCTTATTTGATAATTTTCATAGTGCCATACAGTATATTTCATAGTGCCATATAATATATTTAATGGAGCCATACAGTATATCATATATGAAAACACAGCATGGATTTATGGATTTTTGCATTGGAGGTCTGCTTCAAAAACTCGCCTTGGCCTTCACACAAAAAATACAGGGAAAATAAGGAAATTATTCTTTGCTTTTACTACCTCAAGCACAAAAGATAACTATTTAATGCATAATTACAGAACCCTACCAGGAAAAATGATGATCCTCTGAGAGCCTGATTTTAATTATGATTCAGCCAATGACAGTTTTCAGCACTGGCCTCAAGTGGAGAAGGCACATGACTTGCAGACTGCATTACCTACACAGATTTTAAGACCAAGATGGGACCTGGAGTGTAGTTAAAGTTTTACCCTTTATTCTTCCAATTAATTCACAGTTGTGAATACTAACCTGAGGGGGCATCAGATAGGTTCACTCTAAATTGCATGTGGGTTTTTTCACGATTTCCATGAATGAAATACCAGCAATAAAAGTGATTATCACCTTAAAACTTTTGTGGAGAGAATGCACTGCTTGGCACATCAAACTGTAAAATCTCTAATTATAGGTCTCAATGAAAAGCTAAATGCTGCTGTAGCAACACACCACTAAACACAGCCTCCTTTTGGAAAGGTGTAAATACAAGCAACAGACTTTTTCCACAGCTGTACACATGGATTGTAAGTGACCAATCCATTGGGTTTTTGTTTTCTTCTCTAAATCTGTTCACCCAGGGGGCCCAATTCTCCAGTGATTGACACCACCACAACTTAACCGACTTCAAGGGCTCAGGGCCCCTTATCCACATGTGAGACTACTCCCTGAACAATGGAGGGGGTAGGGCTTTCCACACAGAAGAACCTATCTCTTCCTCAGCATACAGGAAACGTTCCAGCAGATCTCTTTCTACCACACTCCAGAAAAGCTTGATCTGCTTCTGATGTACGTTTTCATCTAGGTCAGAAAGCTGTCTGGTTTACTAAACTTGATGAGGTCAATCAAAGCCATTGCTTTTTTGTGTGCTATAAGCAGGAAATCAGAACCTTCAGCTTTAAAAAACATATTCAAGGAAGTACAAACTTCATAGATGAGCAAATTCACACTCCTCATTTCACTGTTTTTAGATGAGGCAAACCTGAGGCAAATTTTAGGCTCACAGAATTATTTCCAAGAATAACTTCAGTTAAAAAATTCCAACAAATCTTATGTTCAGGAAGACAGTAGAAAACGCCTCCTATCTTGGGACCAGCCAAAAAATTATCTACAAGGCTAATTTTCTTCAGGGTTGAGCTACATGGAACCAAATTTTCTGAAGATTTCTCTTTTCTTCTTGGCATTGTAAGAATTGAATTTTCTGGAGTTTACTGGGTTTTGTTCCTTTATGTGTTATCCTTCTTGCTGCTGAACTTTACAGACATCACATTTAAAAATGCCTTTCCAAGCCTCCCATGCAGCTCTGGGCCTTTTGTCCATTTTCTTGCTTTTGCTTCTCCTCTCCTTGTTCAGTGTTCCATGTAGTTTCACATTTGTGACACTTGGGCTTCTCTGGGAAGCCTTGTAACCATATTCATATTGTGCAAATAAAGAAGTTACCTGTGAGGAAAACAGGCAGTGCACTGGGTTTATGTGGCCATGTCTTGGTAGCAGGGTGGATACAGGGGTAGCTTCCATGAGAAGCTGCCAGAAGGTTCTCCCATGTCCAGCAGAGCCAATGACAGCTGGCTCCAAGACTGATGTGTCAGTGGCCAAGGCTGGACCAGTCAGGAATGATGCTAACACCTCTGCGACAACACCCTTAAGAAGGAAAAAAGAGTTATTGCACAGAGGCAATTGTGCTCACAGAAGACAGGAGTGAGAACGTGAGCAAGGTCAGTGGAGAAGCAGGCACAGGAGGTGCTCCAGACCAAAGACTCCTCTCCAGCCTGTGGTGAAGGCTATAGGGAGGCAGCTGTGCCCCTGCAACCCATGCAGGACCACGGGGATGCAGAGATCCGCCTGCAGCCCATGGAGGAGACCCGTGCTGGAGCAAGATGCCTAAGAGGTGGCTGTGAGCAGGGTCCTGGCAGGATCCACAGACTCTTGGAGAGAGGATCCCACACAGGAGCAGGTTTCCTGGTTACCCTTGTGACCCTTGGGAGACCCACACTGGAGCAGCCGGTTCTTGAAGGAATGCACCCCTTGGAAAAGACCCATGTTGGAGCAGATGGTGAAGAACTGCAGCCCATGGGAAGGGCTCATGTTGGAGAAGGTCATGGGGAACTGTCTTCCATGGGAGGGACTACAGCAGCAGTGGCAGAAACAATTTGTGATGAACTGATCATAACATGCATTCCCCATCTCCTTGCACTGCTGGGGAGAGGAGGTAGAGCTGGGAAGGAGGGAGAGGTGTAGGGAAGATGGTTTTAAAATTTGTTTTACTTCTCATTATCCCACTTTGATTTTGTTAGTTGATTTTTTGATTTATCACTAAATTCAATTAATATCCCCAAGTTGAGTCTGTTCTGACTGTGATGGTATTTGGTGATTGATGTCTCCCAGTCCTTATCTCAACTCATGAGCCTTTAATTATATTTTTTCTCCCCTGTCCATTTGTGGAGGGGAGTGATAGAGTGGCTTTGGTGAGCACTAAGCAAGGGTCAACCCCCCTCAGACAGGAATAGCTGTACAAATTCTGCAAGTTATTCACAGAATCTGGATGAAAATTTTGCCCCATGACTCACTTGACTGTGCTTATAACTACAGTCTCCTGAAACTGAAAATCAAATAGCAAATGGGTGCTGATGATCCCTTTCCTATAGTATGATCTTGGGTAATACATGGTTCTCAGACCCAAAGAATATTACACATATATTTTATTGATCAATATTTTTAAAATCACAGGTGCCTAAATACTGACTCTTGAATTTTAAGATTTTTAGACATAATTTTCAAGCTTGTACTTAGAAGAAGTTTTACTCCGTTTTGATGTGAAAAACTAGAACTACAGCAACTGTAAAATCTCTATAAAATGTATACTTGTCTGTTTTCTTTATGACATTTACATTCTGTATTCTGCATTGTAAAATTTAAAGCAAGGGAAATATATTCCTTAAGCAGACAAATGCATGTATTTTCAGCTCTCAGCCTTCAGACACTGAGCTCTTGACTTGGGCCATACAGACATAAAACAGTACTAAATATGTGCCTAGAAATTGGATATGTCTCTTCCCTTGCTTAACTTAATGTACTAATATGTTTTATCAGGCAAACTTCTGCATTTTATATGTGCTATTATGCCACTGGATTTGGTATGCTTCACACAGAATCACTTAGGTTCAGTGCAAGTTTTGCCAGTAGTTAAGGTAATGCTGCAGTTGCAGAGATCATGAAAGATGTAATTGGTAACAGCAGAACATGGATTTCTTCACCGAACACAAGAAAAAAGAAAAAGAAACATCACTAGGGAGTCTGCACCAGAGTATGGTCTGAAATGTTCACCTTTGAAAACAAAAATGTGATTTGGTTTCCATATTCATCTCTTCTGGGTCATTTAGGGATATCTCCTGAGGTTGTTCCTCAGGAGTCTATTCATTTCCAAGAAATTGCAACAGAGAGAATAAATGCTCTGAAATGTACTAAGTCAATATACACAAGCGAAACTGTCTCCAATGTCATTAACTAAAAGAGTCAGATTCTGCAAACTCATTTACTGGGAAGCAAAAAGTATGTCCTACAAGAGCCATGCATTGAATGAAAAAAGGGAACTGAAACTGATGCCTAACAAAGGAAACCTCAAAACTTAACCAGGACCTGTACAAGAAAGCATGTGACTGCAGAGAAAAAGAATCAGCCATTTCTAAAGTTGGCATAACTCAATTCATTTGTCTTGCTTTGGCCTTATACTTTCTCATTCCCATTCACTGCAGCTAACTCGAGCATTTCTCCTGTCAGAAAAAAGAAATAATATTACATGCATTTCAAAGCTTTCAGAAGACTTACTGGTGTGAAGTATCAATCAGAAAGTTTGGATGAATAGCTCATGTCTCGAGCAAGAAAGGTTCTGTTACTATAAGCAGAGATTGTCAAACAGGCTCTACGCCATTTAGATACCAGATTCTCTGCAATTATTGTGGTAAAGGACAAAAGTTAAATAATTTAGAATTTAAAATTTCAATATCCTATTATCAAACTCCTTAGACAGCCAACACCCTATGACACAAGGCTATCCTAAATTCATCAGCAAATAACTTGCTGCCTTTGTCTGAAAAATAATAAAAATAAGGAACACAACAGATTATTTATATTTAAAAGAGCAAAATCAGCTGATAAGTCTCAAATAGGACTGGCTCAGTTGCTTTAAGGACTTAAAATTTTTTGGTTCCATTTAAAAATCTTTGGTTCCATTTTAAGGTAAACCCCATTTCAATACACATAGCAGTTAAACTGCCTAACAAAATCTATGATCAAAGCAAATGTGAAGTAATTGCTACTGGTTTGTGCAGCAAAGTGCCTCATGTAAATAAAGGCAACAATATAAATAGAAACTAATTTGGTTCAAAGTGTAAGGAAACAGAACTTATGGTGGGGGGAAATAAAAAGTGTATAGATTCATGTTATTAGATCACAGTTGTTTTTAATCTTCCACCGTGAAGTGACAGCACCAGCAGAAATTAGCTTTCCTGAACAGTGTGCTACTCATAAATGTGATCTGTGTAATTAGGATTTCAGATTGTCTTGGACATTTACACAGTCAAAGATGTCTATAGATGAGTAGAGGACCTGGGGAGGGGTGAGGTTGGGGCCAGACATGAATAACCAAAAACAAAACAGGGAGCTTCACCTCTGGAAGTTAATGTCTAAATTAAAATAGTCACCTAACTCATCTTGACTTAAGTGGCATTACCATTTCTGCAAGTTTCTGTTATTGTGATGAAAATGTCTACCTGTTCAAGAAGAAGGAACGGCAGAAATTGAATCACCCTATAGATTGAATCACCCTATAGGTGCCCTTACATGTCTAGAATAACAGCTTCAACATGATTGACATTTCAGTTTTCTGAAGTGCTCTAAACAATGCAAATAATTTTACAATAATGAGAGCAAGATTAGTTTTCCAAAGGTTCATGATATTTAATGGATCACTGTATTATATCTTGAGAGATTCACAACACAACATCCTCCTTTCTATATTGGAAATATGGATTTGATGGTTGGACTGTTCAATGGATGAGAAATTGGTTGTATGGCTGCACACAGAAGGTAGTGGTCAATGGCAAAATACCCAGATGCAGATCAGTGACAAGTGTTATCCCACAGGGGTCCATGCTGGGACCAGCACTGTTTAATATCTTCATTGATGACACAGCAGGACGGAGCACACCGTCAGAAAGTTTGCAGGTGACACCAAGCTGAACGGTGCCACTGACATGCCTGAGGGATGAGATGCCACCCAGAGGAACCTGGACAGGTAGGGCCATGAGAACCTCATGTGGTTCAACAAGGCCAAGTGCAAAGTGCTGCACTTTTGAAGATTTCAGTAAATTTATCAGGAAGAAAAATTATCTGTACTCCAGGCATCACCAGGATTTAAAGACCAAAGTGTTATGATCTTCATTATCTACATCATAGCATTCACATCTACCAGACTTCAGACACAAATATAGGTAAAGTTTTTTCCTTGACCAAAATTCTTGCCCTCCAACAAATTGCATATAAAGAGTGGTAATATGAACGTTACACCATGTACAGGATGAGGGTGAAAGAAATTATGATTCATCATCACTGACCACTGAACATTCATAGCTTTGCTACTAAGATGGTTCCTTATTACTGACTATGTACTTTTTGGTTTTCTGATATTCTATGCAGGAGGAATGATGACCACTGAAATGCTGACAGTTCTTGAAACACTCAACATGGACAAAAAGAATCATAACAGATTTTAAACTCCTGTTTCAGACCCAAAGAGAACAGTCATGTTAGCTTTGCTGCAGTGAAAAGTTCATACTTGCTAGCAACTGATAGTCATTCTATACATATCCACTGAAATTTATTACTAAATTTCACAGCATTAACTCACCATAAAAAAATTCTTTCTTTAGGATTTAATTCCATCTATGCATTTTCTAACCTGTGACAGTTGGGAGTAACTCCAAACCACACACTTCAATCCCTGAGAAACGACTTCTGGACACTAACTCCCTCCTCTCCAACCTGCCATACCATTCCTGAACAAGCTTGTAGCATAACTAAACAAAGGCCAGCTACAACCTCATCTAACTGATGCTCAAATTCTAAACTTGGAACAGTGAAATCATGCCAGAACACAGGATGGAGGCTTTTTAGCAGCACAGATGATCCCCTATCTACAGAGAGAACACAGAAGATGGTTTCTCATCTGGGGCATATCTGCAGCATTTGACTGTGAGTTACATGGTCTTATAGAGATTACGAGACATTTGCTGAAAGAGATGACAGGAGCAAAAGGTAATTTGCTAAAATGTTTTGAGTCTTTCTGGAATGTATCCATCAAAACCTGATGGGAAAACCTTACTTTCATCTGACATCTATTACTTCGGTGTACCATATGATGGGTTTTCTTTACTAGCTATTATATGGACTATTTAAATGCTAATAATGTAAATGCCCATAATCTATAATGACACACAGAGATATTGTTCACACATACAATCATGCTCCTTTGCATAGGGTAAGGTGAAGTGCTTCAAGGGCAAAGCATGTAGCTGAAGATAAGCCTCGGCACAAAAGAAACATGTAGTAAACAAAAAATAGACATTTTTAAGATTTTTTGGCTCTTCCTAGCCAGTCAGTGAACAAATATAAGTGGGATTTATCTGCCCTAAAAAAAGCACAGGAAAGAATGACACATGTGATTTAAGGATGACAGTGTCACTCTAGATTACTTATCAATAGTGAGAGGTTCTCACCTCCTGAGAGCAATTTATTTCATCTCAGGTCAGATAAATCATTCTGTGTAATGTGTATCTCTCTTCATAGATTACACAAAAAGAACTTAATTATTAGCTTTGGCTGCAATTTACAACATTTAGATATTTATAATTCAGCAGTTTGGGATTTCTCAGTAATACTGAAGAATGTGGTGATGCCATGCTTAAAAAAGAGTGTTGTATCAAGTTTTGAAGAAAACTGTAGATCTTTCTGGTGGATGAGACAATTGCAGTAACTCAGCAACACACAACATATCCCAGCACAAAACCCCAGTGCTTATGGAAATCCATCTAAAACAAAGTGCTGGAAGATGTCTTCAACCACTTAAGACACCATAAACATATAAAAATTTATTCCTCTGTCTATTTTAGCTACCCAGAACATTTGTGAACACAGCTATCTTTATAGTTGTTATTGTAAGGATTCTCCAGGTTGCAGGTAACCAGGAAAAAAACCCACCTAGAGTTTCAGGATAATTATTTAATATTTGCTTCCTTGCCATAGAGGAATTATCTGTAGCAGAGGCTCACAACTCCAGATGTGTGTCACTAACTGGTTTACAGCAGAATTGAGAGTTTCATGCTCCTGTGGCAGTGACTGCTCACCATTCCCTTGGTCACTGGAAAGAAGTAATCCCTTGCTCCCAGAGAGAACTTCTGCCTCTGTAAAAGTGGAAGCAATCCTTGTGTTTCTACTCTGTGGCTCTCATGAAAATTACTAAGCAGACATCTTTGAAAGCCAGAGAGCCTCAGAAAGTAGCCAATTATTTGTAAGAATGAATTTAGTAGCTGTGCTCTACAAGGAGGGAAAAGACCATTTCAGGACCTTATCTATAGTTGTGGATTTCTAAGAAATTATGCACATTCACAACCCCCCAGTGCCTTGCAAGCACAAGGCACATTTCTTTGACTTTGCCCTCACTAACAGTAATGCACAACACATGTATTAAGAAAACACCAGAGATCTTACAAGTACTTCTCTGCCCCACCCAAGGAGTGGATGAGTGTGTGACAGATGTGAGTCTTGTTCTTAAAACGCTACTGGGAATCACTCACATACTATAGTAATGAGTATGGTAGCAGTCATACTCAGAAAAATAAAGCTACACCAATTTCAACGCACATTTTCAACAGAAAAGATCTTTATATTTGTTATTTCTCATGTCTTGATGGGAGATGAACAGTTCAGAGAGGTTCTCAAAGCTCATGATGTTTAAGCAGCAGCAAGTGAAGTAGAAAGAGTAAGGTTCTTATAGAGAGGCCAAGACCTGCATCATCCCATAAGGCTTTCTCTTAAGATATATGAACCACAAAGGTAAATAAATTATTCCTTGTATTTCAAGGAGCCATAGATCCATACCTACTCCCCACATGTCTACCATAAAATAATGAATTTTGGGTGAAATTATACAAGGAGAAAACTACTAGGTTTTTCATATCTTCCACTTTCAGACCACAAGAAAGAGTCCAGGTTTAGAAAGCAGAAAAAAAAAATGTATAAGGTTATGCTGAGGAACAGCACATAGAAACTTGGAGAAAGACTATTTACAAGGGATGCAGTGACAGGGCACAGGAAATGGCTTCAAACTGAAAGAGTAGGTTTAGATTAGATATTAGGCAGAAATTCTTTACTGTGAGGCACTGGAACAGGTTTCTCAGAGAAGCTGTGGATGACCCATCTCTGACAGTGTTCAAGGCCAGGCTGGATGGAGTTCCGAGTAACCTGGTCCAGTGGAAGGTGTCCCTGTCCACAACAGATGGGGTGGAAATAGATGGTCTTTAAGGTTCCTTTCAATCAAAACCATTCTGGTTTTCTGTGATGAAATTACGCTGTTTATAGGCTACAGTACTCCATGCTAGGGAAAAATAAGTTACAGAAATAAAGTTTTAGGGCTTCTAGGAATTAATTTGGAAAAAGTAACACTGAAGTCTCCAGTTCTGGAAGGAAAAAGACACCACTGATAGTGCTCTGAAGAGGGACTGGGACCAGATATCTCCAGAAATTGCTTCCAACCTGAGTGATTCCACAATTTTACGTAACAAACTATAAGACAGTCCTAACTAAAGTGAAGGTTATGTTTTTGGTGCAAGGGACCTCTGGAAAACCCCACATAAACCTGTAATTTCATTGTTGTAATGCTTCCTTTTTTGTTTTTAATGAGAACTTACATTTCCCCAAATTTTTAATAGCCTGGATATTTATTTGAGCTGTCCTGTAACTGTACACCTCTCTACAGTGTGCACATGTGGTTTTGTTTAAACATTAAGACAGTTCAAGATGTTTTACCATCCTTGATTTCTGTATATTTAAATGTACAGATTTTCACCATGACCTGAAGCAATGCCCTGACATACAGTGTAACATATTGCAATGTAGCATAAGATTTTGCTTTCTTTCCATCATGGTAGGAAGCCCACATACCATTGCTGCTGAACCCAAAGAGAGTGAGACAGTCTTTCCACCAAAACCAATATAACCTGAAAAGGAGGTTGCCTGTCAGTTAAAAGCTTTATTAAACTGACCTGATGCACTATCATGTGTTATAAATTTGATGGCATTTTTGTGTAATTTTTAGAAGGATCTCCTGATTTTAGGGTTTTGCGCTTTTCCTCTCCACTCAATACTAGTGTAAAAATGTGCTAGCAAAGTGTTACTTTTAACATTGCCATAATGGAACTTTTTTTTTTTTTTTTTTTACTTTATCACTAAGCTAAGCTACTATGTTGAGGAAAGGTGCTAAAGTCCTGTGAAAAATGTATGCAATAGCTTAAGAAAAAATCTGACATCCAAACTTGTAGTGACAGCTTCTGGAGTATAGATAAGAGTTGACTTTATCTTTGCCTCAAGGGCTCAGAAATATTTATCTTTGGACCTACTAGCCTTAATGTTAAAATTTGGATAAAGAAACTGGAATGGTCTGTAATCACTCTGACTTAGATCACTGCATTTTCTCAGCTTTCTGCTCCAAACAACATTCTATCCTCTCCTTGAAAGGTATTCAGCATACCTATCTTAGATGCACATAATCCTCCCCTGGACCAGTGTTAAAGCATTATCAGCAATAATAGACTTCCCTATTCAAAGGACTGATTTAAGGTAGAGTTAATTTCAGATTTTTGCCTTCTCGTCCTTGCTTGTCTCTAGTAATGAAATTGTTTCCAAACAAAGCAGGTTGCAGACATTATTTTAAAAAGTAGTTATCTATGTTTTCTAAGACTTAATGTGAGTAAACTCAAATTCCATATGGTGATTATTTTTCAGACGCAAAGGTTATTGATCTGCAGCAACTCAAGCCTCTGGAACAGTGTGTGCTCATGGCTGCACTGCAGAATGACAAACCAGTCATGTACAGTCTAGGCTTCTACAACTTGAATCCTAAGCAGCACCAAATCTGCACATTTTTTATGTAACCAGCACTTGCCACAGACTCAAAAATCAGCTGTAAAACAGCACTACTCCTGTTGTGCAGAATCTTTATGCTGGTGTGTCTCAGCTAACAGACCTGTTAGAGAATCCAGCAATAAATAAACATGGTAATAAGCTGAGATCTCTGTAAATGTTTCTGAACCATCACACTGAGAGCTGTCTCTATGAAGTCTGTCATCTTATACACATCACTCCAGACTGATCAAAGAAAAACATTTTGGCCTATAAATTTTAAAGTATTGCAAAATGTTTAAAACTGAGATAATGTTTAGCATTTTGCAAAGAGTGTTACACAAGATGGTAATACTTTGAGTCCTTTCATATTGCAATGTACAGAACTTTTCTGAAATGTGAATTTGACACTAGCCATAATTTAGATGTTTCCTTCTATTTCATACAGCCAGCAGAGTGGTTATGTATCTGGAAGAGGGTTGGTTTGAAAAGATTCCATTTGTTTTCAAAGAGGTTTTTTTTTATTCACATCCCTCTGACATGAAGCCTCTGGTTATTTGCTGTCTGTGATTTCTGGAAAGTACACTCACTGTTATGTTTTTCCATTTCTTTGACATAGTCTTTACATTCACTTGGCTTTTAATTTCTTTGAAGTAGGCAAATGGGAGGTTTTATTCTCTAATACATGAAGGTTCTTTGGTGTCCCTCAGGTATTTCCAGATTTGCTTTAATCAGCTGTTATGGAATACACGGCTTGTTATCTGGAAACAACATAATTATTTTTTCAGAGAGCATTTTATCTCCTTTTTGATCCTAGGAGTAAAAAGGTTTTTTTTCTGCTCTGTAGGTAGAGGTCTCCATGATTGTCCCAATCTTGAGAATTTCAGAGGACCTGACACAGATGAGGGTGTTCACAAACAGCACTGAGATGCCATGCTGTGAGACACAGACACAGTCTCTCTGTTCCACACCAACCCAGTACCTGGGCATTAATGTATGAACATATATCTACATATTTTCATGCACATGCATGTATGTGTGAATATATGCACATTAGCAAGTAGTCTGCTTCCATGTTCTGAGGACAACTTAATACAGGTAGATCCAATTGTGAGGCACTAATTTTCCAGCAATTAGCTACACAAGTGCATGTCTTAGCTGATGTGTGGTCATTTGCAGTGAGACTCCTGGCATTTAGCTGTCTCTCTCCCAAGCCACTGACAAATAGAGATGCTGTGACAATTATTTTTGATCTGAAGAACCGAGACAGCCTTCATGTCACTCATCACCGGTGACATCTGCTGATCACTCAGAAGCACAATAACAGAAGGGAGACTTGCAACTAAACATTCTGTGCAATTGCCATCCTCATCCACATCATTGCAAGCAAATCTGTGCTTTCGTCTCTATTTAATTCCTCTTTGCTCTCATGTAAATTTATTCCAGAAGCAGCTTCAATGTATTTTCCACCAAATGACACTGTAAGACTGCCAGATTTCTTCCTGCTGTCACAGTGCCTAATATAGATCTTTAGCCCTACCATTAATGTCTAAGAGAGCTCTAGAGAAAGAGGCCAGCATTACAGAGAGCCATTAATTTATGATTACAATTATGGCTTTACCAGGATTTCCTAAAAACCTCTGGTTTGGGGGTGGGCAACACAACAGGAAATCTAAAGTACATGAGCTGTTTCTAAATACTTTTCTGAGCTGAAATTGCGTATTTTGTACCAAATATTTCACTATGGAGAAGGAATATCTAATGGAGCTCAGAATGTAATATAGATGTGCTAAATTTTCCACAGTTGGATTCTGCATAAAAAAATGTTGGGACTACACTTCCTTGCACAAATAGCATGGGGGAGGAGAAGTAGAAGGTAATAGTATGTGCCATGGCTGGTTGCTTTGCGCTGGCCATTTGATGCAGAGTCATTTGCCCTACAGCACAGGACTGAGCTCTGTTACTATGAATGGGTTTGAAATGCTCATATGTCCCAGGAGACCAGAATGGAGCATTTCAGTCAATAATGCAGCCTCAGCCCTGTGTGCCCCTGGAAACAGCCCCAGTTCAGCAACTGGCTTAGCTGAACTGAAAGGAGGACAACACAAGTGGTTTCAGTATACAAATGTGTACAAGCAGAGAGAGTATTTTATATACATATGTAACTATTGTTTGCATACATCACTTTGCTCTGTACTTTTCACTGAAACTGTGCAAGGTGGGACTTTTTCCCACATCTCTGAAGCCAAGCCTGTACTATATTTTGTATAGCCACTGACTAGGTCTTTTCTGCTATTACAAGGCATATTGAATCTTTGTCAGAAATTTACTTAATTAAGGGCAACTGTTAAAGGTAATAGGGGTTAACTCTGGTAGGAATGGCTATTGGAATTTTCAGCAGCATTTGAATATAAACTTTTGTCACCACCAGCCTGAATATTTAATTACAATGATTGGATTGATGGAACTTTTAACTCTAAATCATGTCTTTGTATAGGCCATTTGAAAACAAATGAAAAAGTGTTTGAACTTCTCTTCAAGTAGGTACACAACTCAACTGAAAATTTTAAAAGAGAATTGCTTATTTCGTCTCCATTTGTATTTTCATCCTATTACATTTGCACCATACATGCAATAAGACAAGAGCTGTCACACTTTCCCAGAAATGACAAATTATTTCCCAAAATGTGTCTAGTTATTTAAACACACAATAGTTCCTCTTTCTATTGAATTCATCCACTGCCTCACAGAAATTTAGGAGCACAAATTCTGCAAATGAGTCACCTTCAATGCCTGTCTCCTTTTTCCCTGGAGTTTGATGGATGAACTCCAGTATTGATGACTCAACTCTTCTGCACCAGCACTTCCTGCTGAGGGCATGATGGTATCACAGAAAACGACCTTGTCTTTTTCCTGTCGCATTCGTTGTTCACACTGTTACTTTCCATCCTATCGCAGCAAGTCAACATAACATCACCTCAGCATTTACTTATCAGACAACCTGTCAACAGTTTAAAGGAAACATTTCTGTCTGCCAATCCACTATCTGAACCAAACTGTGGTAGGCTGGTGGTGGATCATGCATATCTACAGAAGCAAGTAATTGAAATGATCCATGGGTCAATACCCAGACATTGGAAATTCAAAATTGCAGTGGCTTGTGCAGCACATGTTTTATAGATCAGCCTTTTTTTTCACCTTTGCATGATAAGATTATCATCAAGATGCAGCAGCAATATCGACATAGTTAAGAATATCCCTGGAGCTTTTTATTTCAGATTGAAAGTAGCTTTTGAAGTTTATTAATATTTCAAGTGGAAGATAGAAAGACCACATTTTGAAGATAACGCAATGTCAATGCTAATGTTAAGCCCCATTCTTGTCTAGTGCTACCACTAAGTCAGACAGTCTGTGAAAGTCTGTGTGCAGGGGGGTGTTAGGAGAAACGTGAAGAAAACCCTCTCATAAAATCTCAAGTACAAAGTGAACAAAAAATGGGAGCTGCAAGTTTAGATGGGTGAATGCAACAGCTGAAGTCCAGTCAAGATTACCCTCTCTTCCTAAATACAGAAATTCTTCTGCTTCTGCAGTTGCAAGACATAACAAAAGAACTCTTTACCTCTATTCATTTTGTTTATAACTCCACTGGGAAGCAACAGCTCTGTAAATAATATCCATACATGAAGAAAAGCCTCTGTCTTTTTTTTTTTTCCCTGACTACATTGTCTCATTTAAGACAAGGAGCCAAGAGGGGTTCAGTTGTCTATTTTACTCATATTTCCAAGTACGTACATACATTTGTTTTATACTTTCAGAGAATTCCAGAAAAGCCTACATTTTGGCCATAAGCCTGCAAGTAAATTCCTGCATTTTCTCTGTCCAAACTGCTGTCACTGAAATTCTTGCAGACATGAACTTAATTTTAAATTAAGTCTTCTGGGATTTTAGTGAAGACAGAGATGACTTTTTAGTTGCTCAACAACTCACCCAGTTTCTCAGGTGGATTTGCAGCACAAGATATATCCCACAGAACACTTCTAATAGCATTTGTCCAGCTTACTGGGAAAGGACCATTGGAGAAAGAAAATCATTAGACAAGTATCCCAGGCACTAAGCCATAGCTTGGTACTCTGTCTGAGACTTATAAATTACATAAAGCCAACCGAGAAAGTCCATCTTGTTTGCAATTCATTTACACACACACACACATGCCCAGCATGCCATAGGGAAATGAATGACAATCCCTTCTACAGCATTCTGTACTTCCCTCCCCACTTTCACAGATGATCCTCCTCTGCTCCCAAGGAAAAGAATACCAAAGAAATTGCTCAATTCACTGTTCTCATGACAACCACTCTCCTTCCCCTTTTCCACAGACCAGACATGAACCTGGAGGCATACACATTGATCTGGTTATATGGAGGTGGACATGCTGCTCACAAAGCTGTGCCCACCATCGCGGTGAACTATGTGATGTAAAGGAAACAACGTGAAAGTATCCCTGTTTCTTCCAGTCACTAGGGTTAGCAAAGAGTGGCTTGGCATTTGGGGACAGCTAAAAAGAATGAATATAATCAAAATGTTTGCATGGAAAGGATGTTTTTAACCATATGGAGCAATAGTCTCTGTAGACCTCTCCTACTACACCCACACATTTCAATTTCTAAACTTTTCTACTCCATTTCTAAACCAAATCTGGCTTCTTGCTTGTAGGAGCATGAGAACTTGTATGCCAAGAGCATTTGCCCATAGGACACTCACAGTCAGATACAAACCATTCTGTACCAACAAAACTTTTTTTCTCCAGTCTCCCTAAGTTACTCTTGAATTTGTTGCAATTTCTATGATTTGGCTGTCATACCATCAATTAATCCCCGCTCTGTATCTGTGACTTAATTTCATCCTCCTAAATAGAGCTTTCAAGGACTTTACCTAACTCCATTGCAGTGATTTGAGCCATCTCTCCTATTTTCCAGACATGGTCTAAAATCTGATCTTTCTTCTAAACTGATAATTTAATCTAAGACGTTTACACATTTGAATTATGTGAATTGTTCCATCGTGTATATTATTAATGAACTTCTTTTTAAAATAACTTAGTCCAGAGCAAACTCTGGCAAGATCTCATTCTAAACATTGATCAGTATTTGTGATAGGACTTTGACAACTCTGCAGAGTAAGGCTTTTCCAGCCTCACTGTCTCTTCAAGACCAAATTTCATGAAATCACATACAAAAAAATTCAAGCTGGATAGTATCAATAGTTTTCCTGAAGACATGAACCAAACAGACCTATCACAGAATGAAACCAGATTCAACAGACAGGTTCAGAACAGTATCCTGAACATGTTAAAAGACAGGTCTACACGATAACATCCAACTGTATCCTGTCAAAATAGTAATCTTCACCTTTCCTTGGGTCCCTGTCTCATTCATAACACTCTAATACTAACAATAAATGGAACTAGCCAGAAGCTTCCTCCAGCTCCTTCCCACTCTGGTTCTGATCTCTCTGTCTCTTCTTTCTCTCACCATGTATGACAGGCTACCTTGGTATCTTTACCTGATTTCGTAAGTTCATAAATTTTCTGTAATGGCAAGCAACAGAATAACACCAAAAGGCTTCTTCATTGTTCTTAACAGGGCTGAAAAGCTTTTTTTTTTTTTTTTCCCTTTTCTGATTCATTCAGTTTTAGTGTCTGCCTAAGCCTGGATCTTACACTGAATGGATCATTAATCCACCTAATGCTGCACAGGGGATCTGTTGTTTCCCAGCTGTCTTTAGCTATGCCCATTCCTCCATTCCATTCTTATAAATAAATGAACCACACTGAGCAAGACAAGAACTGGCACTACGAGCCCTGTATCAATATATTGAGATGAGAATAGATTCAAAGATGAAACTAAATAAAAGTATAGACAAGTACAAGAGAATTTGTTTATGTTAAACCCAAAACAATGAAAAACTTTGAGGACAATATGGCAGAAGACCTAACCTGGTGTACCATAGGGCAATGTGCTAATTACAGTACTGATTTACATTATCTCCTTATTATAAATTATGTTTGCTTTGTAGGAATGACAAATATAGACCCCACATACCAGCACACAAGCACATACACATAAAGGTCTCCTAAAGCCATTCTGAAAACTGAAAATCAACAGTTAAAAAATTATAATAAATACATGGAGAGAAGTCAGCACAAACATATACATAATGTATTTGCTATACTCTGAGGGAAAAAACCTTCCCAAATCAGTTTTGGAAGCCAAGTCTAAACAATATGAGAGCCTCCAGCAAAGAGGCATTCATCCAAAATCAATCAAATCAAAACACACACAGTTTCAAAAAGTAAGCAAAGAATTTGGCTATCCCAAGATTACCTTATTGTGTGGTTCCTTAAAGAAAATTCATTATTTAATACATCTAAAGAACACTTAGGATTTCATTGCTTCCCAGTCTCCCCACACATTTCCTTGTTACAAGGTAAATTCCTCTCCAAAACAAAATCTCCACAGTACAAAGCAGCCTCACAATTCAATTTCCAAATGAGTCAGTTCAGACAGAAACAGTCTAAGTTAAAAACAAACAATCCAACACAGGAAAAAAAAGGTGTTAGGACTCAAAACTCTCCTGTTGCTGAAAAAGGTTTTTTTCCAAAGCAATTAACAGTCTCAGCTCAAAGAAACCATTAATTCATAGAGCTATTTAATGCTCTCCAGTGTCATAAGATTAATCATTCTCTCTGCACACTTATTCCAAAGTCAATTCTCCAAGTTTGAGTATCTACCAAAACAGTTCCTTACTTGAACTGTACTCGCAATAAACATTTCCCCTTCCAGGGTGCACTTCCAACAGATTACTAGGAAATAATCACTGATGGCATTCCAGCAGTTTTGCCACATTGGAAGCCAAATGGATCTTGTACAAACTTGTCAATTCACGAGTGTGAAGCCCTAGGTAATTCAGAAGCAGTGTAGTGATCCTTCATAGCATGTGAGTAAACTGCTGAAGCTCCAATTCCTGCATGGAATAGGCACGGCCACACTGCTGCCAGACCAGCAAAGCCTTTACCTACTTGGCAGGTAAGAGCTGCTGTCCATGCAGATTAAAACCAGCTCACAAGTCAGAAAATATGTCATGTCTCCTTAGACTTTTTAAGTATTCCCTGATCAATTCCCTGATCTTGGAACTACCTCCATGTGAATATTTAAAAAAAGGCAAGTATTTTAAGCTACCTTTCTTTTTGTTTCCTGCAAAGAAGCATTTCTATGTAGCAGCAGGATTCCACCCCAGCCATATTCTCAGGCATAAGAGTTTTGCACACCTTGTAAGATTTAAATAAGCTAAAATTGCTGTCAATTACAGTTAATGTCAATATACCTTTTCTAATATATATAATAGAGACACACCAAAAAAATGGAGCTTCAACAGTTAAAGTCTAAGCAGCCTAACTAGCCAGCTGGCAAATTGTTAATGATTCTGCCCATTTTAAACACCTTTATGCTTTGATGAGGTGATGCAAAATGGTAGCCAGTACGTGCTTGTCAGGAGGAATCATATCAGATTAAATTAATTCATTTCCTTAAGACCAAAAATAGATTTGTGCTCTCTTCCTCTTCTCACAGTTATTCATTCCCACTTCACTTAGTAGCATGATGGAAATCAAATGAATACTTAGGTGAATCTGCAGAGGAAATAGAAAGCAATGAGACTATGTTCTCCATGAAATCTGTGCAGTAGGAGTCAGGCTTATGGGGGTGGATTGTTGTGAAGGGCTGTAACAGTAAGAAATTTAATGGGTCACAGTGGACAGACTCCTTTTCACTAATCACATAGATTATTATTATTTGTTTACATACACACAAAGACTTTTCCTCTGACAGCATGTGCAGGGTCCACAGCTCCACACAGCTGGGATAATCCCAGGAAACTCACTGCAAGCACCGGTTCTCACCTTCTGCACTGCACAGAATTATCCAGCTCTGCCACAGCAAGGAACATGGGCTGCTTCGCTCAGGAGGAAGTTCTTCCAAATCAGATGATTCTCTGATTGTGTCTAAAAACACCTCAAACTGTCATCAAAACACTTCAAGAAATTACATCATGATATTTCTTGTAATTTCACTATAATTTAATGTAAACTCCTTTACTCTTGAGTCATTTGGAATATTTGTATACCAGAAGAACATTCAGTGAGCAATACTCCAGTGAGCAAATAACTGCAAATCTTGAACTCGAATACTTATAATTAATGGTTTGCGAAGAAAATAAATGTTATTATCCTTGCTAGGCTATAAGTATCCTTCAGGAATGCTTCAATATTGTGAAGTTTTCAGTCTCAGGAAAATGAAAATGAACCTATTTTCCTAAACAGTTTCCTTTAAGCGCATGTAGACTCATCATGGAATAAACAGTCGTTAGGTCTGGACATCAAAGTCCAGGTCTACGTATCGATTTTAAAGTTCTGTTTCCAAAACCTAAATTTTTGGGTGATGTTTAAATAAAGTAGAGGGTTCCTTTTTTTCTCTACTGACAGAGTTATTCAAGTAAGAAAGAATGCTTTATAAAACTGGATTTCTGTTGAGCTACATTATAAGTAGCTCTAAACTATCCTGAATGCATATCTGGCTGATTTGCGTTGGTAAAGCTACCTATTTATTGTTACTAATCTCTGACATACTGCCACTTCCTCAGGGAAAGTCCAATACTGCACAAACAGGAGCAAACAAGAAGAAATATACTGTCAGACAATGCAGGACAGCTGAATATAGGAGATTAAAAAGGAAATTGAATTTTCATATTATCAAAACATGAAACCCCCATCAGCACTCAGAGGATATATCCCCAGTAGGAAAAACTGTTCCCAAGTCAGCATATATGAAAGGCAATGCAGATGTACCCTTCATCATCCTGCAGCAAAATACAGCAACATAACTGGGAAATAAAACCCTCCAAAACTACAGCCAACTACTACTATGAATAGGTTGTGTTCATAACATTTTCAAAAATCTCTAACAATTTTCAAGCTACCGCACTGTAACTAAAATTTAACTACCAAGAAAATGGTAATCACCAGGTTTCCTTTGAAATTTTTAAGTATTTTTTTCTTTGCTTGCATTGAAGACAGTGTTGATAAGTCTTCCTGAACACCCTTTAATCCCAGTTACAATTTTTCACTACCCAGAAAATGTGCCTTCACATCTTCATGCATATTTGGTCCTTGGCTCAGAAATGAAAGGCTGCACATTATTCACATTGCAATAAATCTTCCAGCCAGTACAAGTGGCAGAGCTGATGTGCACAAACACACAGGATTGCCACTTCCTCTAAAACTCTTGAAAAACATAGCAGCACAGCTAAAGAAAATGAGGCCATGGTTACATGGCACAGAAAACACCATTTAAGGGTTTGCACACATGTGACATGAAAAGCACCAACTCTGCAATACAGAGCTGCAGATTCATGCAGATTGGGAGTCACCTGGTCCAAGTCCCTGCTCCAAGCACAGCCAGTTGCAGCAGCTGATCCAGTCCCCTGTCCACCCTTCAGTGGACTCACACCAGTATATCAGTGTTCATTGTACTGGTACAGCCAAAAAGGGACACTGCTCTCCAAGAGTGTTTTCAAAAATGTTGAATAGAGGGAAAAAATCACTTGACCTTCTGGCTAAGCTCGTGCAGCCCACAGTGAGGCTGCTCACCTTCTTTCACAAAGTGAACTTGTCCAGTTCCAATGAACTTGAATCCACCAGGACCATCAAGTAATTTTTGGCAAAGCTGCTCTCATCCAAACAGTCCCCAGCCAGTACTAGTGCATGGGACTGCCCCATTCCAGACACAGGATTTTCCACTTGGCTTTGTGGAACTTCATTCAGGTTTTCACAGATCAGCCTGACAGGATGTCTCTGAATGGCAGCTCCCACTCTCCAGTGTTAGGAAGTGTTTTCATTCCATCCTATGAAGAAAAGGAGGCTTACAATTTTTAGTACAGAAGGCAGAATAATACAACACAATAATGAAAAGTGAAGAAACTGAAGTTTTCATGTAAGTGCTACAGCCATCAAGCTATCAGCTATTCCAGCTGGCTTTGTTATGATCAGCTATCCATCGCAGAAAAAAAAAAAAACAACATTTTCAAAAAGACTAATATATTTCCAAGAAAACCCTGGGTTTCTGCCAAGTGCATTGCTGGACAAAACATCATTCACAACTGATGATATTTCATTCTTCAATGATTATTTAAATGCAAAGTTCTGGAAACCACAATATCCTGGAAATTCCTCTTCATATGTATGCTGCAGCCATAGAACTCTGTGTGCCAAAGGGTCCCAGTCTTTATGGTGAAGGAGTTAAACCTGACATATCAGATTTATCTTTAATGTTACATAACATCCTTTAACACAGCCTCTGTTCTGTAAAATTGAAAGGGTCTGAGGTCAAAATTCCTATGAAAATCTTCTAATTTGTTTAAAGTATTTATTTTCTCCCCAGTAAACACAGAAAGACTTTGCATCACAATTTATATGCTGTTTTATTAACAAAACACAAAATCCTTTGTTTATGCCAACCTCATCCAAAGTTGCTTTCTGCGACATGACTTGACACACTGGCAGATTCTTTGGAATATCATTTCTTCTTCTATTTTTCCTTTACTGTGTCATGTCTAAATCTATTTCAGTAGGTTTTCTCATTTATTGATTTTTTTCTTTCATTTTCCATAGAGCACATTACTAATATTTTTCGACTTGCTGTTTTTCCTTTGGACTCAATGGATAGCATTTTTATTCAGCTTTGCAGGTAATTTTATGGTGTGTTTTTGGCTTAAAAATGAAAAGAGAGAAAGAGACAGAGAGAAATCTCTCATCTCATTTTTAGCTGGCATGCCCAAGAAACTGAAGTCTTCCAGACTGCCAGTAGCACTAACATCATAAAAGTATTTCATGTTCATTAATAATTTATCATATTCTGCCTTAAGAGAGTTCAAAAATTCACCAAGTCACAGTTCACTAAGCTTGTTCCCAAAGCTTCTGGGAAGATTAAAATGCTTATCATAATTATATGAATATAATGTGTAAAAAGGCTGCATGAAGTTGCACAGAATGTTAAATGTGCTAACTTCTTTACACCAAGACATTAGCAGCTGTATGTTCATACGTTGACATATTGCCTTGTGTCAAATGATGAAGTTTTTAATGTCTCAGACTTCAGCCCAGGTCTTGCAGCAGGGTCTTGTGGATCTTCTGTAAGTACCACTCTAAAAAATCCTGTTTCCGGAATCATACCAGGTAGCCCATTACAGAGTAAGAGTAATGACCATCTATTTGCATTTCATATGCATTTTCCTAACATATACATTTGAACAATTTGCTTTGACCTATTTTTCTGTTTTTCTAACAGGGGGGTATGCTGCTGCTCACACTCTCTTCAGGCAGGGGATGGAGTGTTATGGAATTGCCACGGCTGAGGAAGACCATGCTACAAATCCCAAAGCTTGCAATTGCACGAGTTTTATCATAACAAAACCCACCATCTTTGAGCCTCTGTGCACGCCTTCCCTTCCTCTTCCAGGCTGTCTGGGGCTTTCTCCAGCAGCAGGGCTGCAGACAGAGCTGGCTCTGTGGCAGGGATGACCTCATCCCACACCACACAGCTGCAGAGGCAAGCTGTGTGCCCCCCGTTCCAAACAACAGCTTTCTGGGGAATTTATTTGTTCACACATGAACAGTAAATCAGCGTTCAGCATTTCTAAATTGCAGAGGGGTTTTGCTTTGTGGGAAATGCCTAAGTGTGAGGTTTCTATTTCACTGTTAGGAATGAGATATAAAATGCGTAATCCAACAAAGATACGTCAGAAACAGCTTAGAGAATCCTGGAATATAAACAGCTCTGCCTGCAGAGTCAGATACTCCACACAGCAGATCATGTACGAGACCTACACATTACAGTTAAAGGGCCAAACTTCAGTTCACATAAATAAATGATTTAACTAAAATGACTAAAAAAGTCCTTATCTATTAAAAGCCTTCTGAGACGTGCTATTTGCTCTATCCCTCTGCTACCCTAAACCTATCACTAGACCAGCTACAGGATACAACCACATCGTCCCACCTGCCTGTCTTCCATCATGTCCCTGGGTGCAACACCAGCCTCCCAGGGCTCACCCCACCCTGCCCAGGGTCCAGGACCCCACACCCATCCCCATGGCCATCAGCCCCTGTCCCAGCTCCCCATGGCAGGTGATTACAGGGTCAGGCAGCCAGGGCCTGTCCCAGCCCAGCCAGCAGCAGAGCAGCTGGGGGCACCAGGGCAGCCCCAGCCCCAGCATCAGGCACCTCTCTGGAGACAGGGGCATGCCAAGCCCAGGCTGGAATAGGTGGGCTAAAATTTTTCCTAGGATTAAAGGCAGCCACATATTCTAGAGGATGTGTGGTCTTCCAGAGCTGATTGTGGGGACAAGGTACATGAGGTGTGCCTGCAATGGGAGCTCCCACAGGCCCCGGTCCTCTGGTCTGATGTGCCAGAGCATTCCTGGGCATGCCTGGGCAGCACAGGCCGTCTCAAATCGCCCTTTTTCTGAATAAACCTCTGAACAGAGCAGGAATGACACAGCGTTTCTTGGTTCTCTGCATAGGAGACATGTCTGAGAGGAAAAAGCTGTCATAACCTGGATTTTGTTGATACAAAAAGCCAATTTTCCGATTCAAGGAACAGCCCTATGTCAGAATTGTAGCACACAAGACTGAACAAACTACAGCTTTCCACAGCTGGAGCCAGTCCATCCTCCTGCTGCATGTTAGCCTTAGTGTTTTGTCAACCCCTCTTCTACATTTGTACTGAAATTTGTTCTTGCTGGACAGTGAGATTTGGTATCTAGACTGCCACTTCAAGTCCCTCCTAGTGATGAAACTGCATAGATGAAAATAAGAACTTTCCTAAGTTCTTTCTGACACTGCTTTCCTGTGAGCAGATTCTGGGCCTTTCACATCATGAAGCTGTAATGAATCACCTTTTGTGGAGTTTAATGCATGTACAAAGAACCACTTTCCTGCATTTTTTCATTATTGTAAACTGCTTTTCATTGCAAAATGGCTCTGCTGTGTGGCACATTCATGCAGGTGACCTGCAGCAGACCTGTGTTTGCTTTGATGAACCACTGAGCTGCAATTGTTACACCTGCTGTGTAGAAATGGGGAGCAGGGCTAAGGTACCTCCAACCCCTGACGTCGCCCCTCGTCTCTGTAACAGCTCTGCGCAAGCCCCACATAGGGGGGTGGGAAGAGAATCACCACAGTCCTTGAATTATTAAGTAAGTTTCAGGTGCTTCAAACACTGACTGGAAAGAGACCTCTGATATTCTGGAGGCACCATCCCAGCATTGCTGACTTCATGAAATGTGGGGAAATTTGTCAAGAAACAGCAGAGTTCACAGCAGGCAGTAGCCTTGAGAAGGTAGAGTAAAACCTAAACTGATGAAAATGAATTATACCAAGAGAGTTTTCTCCAACTCTCTATCTCGCTTCATACAGAGTAAGGGTACAGGTACCTCAGTGTGATGGAAATAAGACAGATGACTGCCAATCATGAAAATTTTGAAAATCAATGTTTGAGAAGTGTGGGATAGCTGTAGAAATGGCACAGCGCAAAGGGAAAGAACTGTGAAATAGAGTAGTCAGACACAGACCTACAAATATGATGGATATTTTTAGTTGATGGCAAATCCACTGTGGGAGGAGAAGGGAACGAGGACAGAAAAAGCAGTTGTCACTGAACTGAAAATCTTCTCACTGTTGCACACATCATTTCAATCTTGATTTTTTTTGGTTGTTTTTTTTCTAGGCAAGAAATACACTTGAAATAAAAAACTGGGAGTTTCATTTTGAAAGTTGAGGCAAAGTATTCAGATTATTTTGGCATGTGTTGGATTTTCTTCAACATGAAATTCAACAAAGTCTCACAAGTCCATAGACTATTTTCATGACACCGAATCTGAATCTTTCCATGGAAAATGTTTCAGCTTTAAATATTTATCCAACATCATCAGTAAGAGAAATTTTTGTCATGATGGGAATTACAGCAGAAAGTGTTTGGTATTCTTAACGTCCACCCTTCACAACACATTTTGCATAATACAGATTTCTTCTGCTATATACCACTACAGTACCATGTGTCTTCACCACAATATAATGAATTTCAAAATAAAGATTACTTGCTGGATCTAACACAGCATAATATTATTTTTACCATTCCAGATAAATCAATAGAGAGGACCTAAAATATTGTGTAGAAAGCGTTTGAAAATTAAAGGTTAGATTCCCTCCAGAGACGCATGCAACTCTAACTGCATCCCAATAGCAACACTGCATATTTAAACAAAGGCAAATATTAACTCATTTTATTTGAACCACATACTTCCTAACTCTGCATACTGTTGCAGCAATCACAAAATATGATTGTCTGTTTGACAATATATAAAGTAGCTACATGAATACAGATAAATTTCACTGAAACTGTAATGGATTTTTACAGCTTGACCTGCTCTAAATAAAGACACTCTTACAGGAGAGGAGAAAGCAGGGATGGAATGTAGCCAGAGCAGTCCAGTGAGAGACCTTTGATCTCATTCCTGGCAAAGACTGTGGGCAAGAAAAACTGTAACCTTCAACAATCAAAAAATAACATCCCAAAGTGCCCTGGGATTACCTGGATGCCTAGGAAGGTGTCAACATGAAAAAATCATGGCCTGTCCTTTGACATGCTGAAACAGGGTCCTGTAACTGGGAGCAAAGCTCATGGGTTGCCTTGGACCTACAGCAAGACCCTGTCACAGGCAAGTGACCGCAAAAGGTGCCTGTCTAGCACAGCCTTCCACAGACACCCGACAAAATTCCAGGTTCATCCCTGCTGATAGGAGTGTGTCCTACACAGCAGCCAGATGCACCTTGCTACATGTGTATAGGTGTTCCAGCTCTTGCTGCAAATCCAGGAGAAAGCAGATAGACAGAAGAGAGGCAGAACAGAGCGAAACCCGCCCGCGATGAGGAATCTCGTACAGCTCTGGCTGTGTGTGTGCATCCACGCACAGGCACAGCCTTGGTTCATCCAGCCTTCACCCTTCCCTAGAAGAAACTTCCAAAAGTCAGTCTCATGGGCCTGCTCAGGCCTGACTCTCCTAATTTCGAAAAGGTCCACAGCAAGTTGAGGAAGGGTCTTTCCAAAAGACTTCCTTATGAATTTAATGAAAAATCACCTCAGTCTCCACAAACCCCAAACCTAAAGGGGGGGAAGCAAGAATCTATCTGGCAGGTGGATACACCTCTGTACACAAAGGCACCCACATAAGTACACATGAAAATATTCATGAGGGGATATTTGGAAGTCTTTCCAAGGAGGTTTTTCCTCCAGCAAAAATGGAGAAAAAGACATCTATAGATAGGGAATTCTAACCCTTATTCTCAATAATCTTTTTTTTGAGCTTGCATTTAATATGCAGGCTGCAAATATTTAACCACTGACATTAAACAGTGTCTATGCCTATGCTTGTTCATAAAAGTTTTAAAAGCCAAAAAGCCTTTATAAACCTACATCAGCCATCCCACCACCACCAGTGACAAAGCAACATCAGTGCTGGCAAAAAGATGAAGCCTTTCCAGAAGACAAACAAAAACAAACAAACAAAAATCCCCCACAAACATAATCCAGATCTTAATGATTTTAACATGCTGCTATATGGATGATGATTGCCCAGCATTCCACTCTCTTTGCTGAGCCCAGTGATGCAGACAATGTTGCAAAATTAATTGACCACCACTGCCTTTTCTGCTAATTGCCAGCTGCCACCCAGCTTGCAGGACAAAGCGCAAGCAGAGACCAACCCCTGGAGAAGTCCTGCTGGCCCACCTCTAGGCACTTCTAAGACCTAAAGGGAAGCGGACATGTGCTAAATGTGACAGAGGCCACTGCCACCAAGCCACCACCATTTGGATCAACTTCCAAATCTGTGGGCATGATGATCAAGAAGCAGCAATGGGTTGGAGAAGGCTCACCTGCTCCTGACAACACCAGAGCAGCAAAATGTGTTGCTCTACTTCTACCTCTGCTCACTTATGTCTCCCATTTATGGACTTATCCTAACATCTGTCAGAGGAGCCTCATTTAACCAATCTTGTGCCAGTGGATGCTTTGCAGAAAATAAGGCAACTTCTCTTCCCTCAAAACCAGCCTTGCATCATGTTGAGTGCTGCATGACTACAGGAAAAAATTCCTGTTCTGTCAACTTCATCTCATGAGCAGTAAGCATAAAGAAGAAAAAACATAGTGTCATTAAAAATGCTGCCTCTTTACAAGCGTAACAAATCCTCTGTGGAGAAAAATTACCAAATTGGATTATTTGTTCTGAGGGCCATTATGCATATAGAAATGTAAAAAAATGTGCGTGTGTGCTATTTTCTGCATCCTTTTCTCAAAGCTGTTGATCATTTGTGTGTGTGCAAATAAAGTTCTCACATTCATAAACAACCGCCTCCTTTTCCTCCCCTCCTCTCCTGCCTTATTCTTTTCATATTGCTTCAATCATTTGTTAGTAGCAGTAATCACACTATCAGATTTGCCTGAGAAATTTCAGGAGAATCAAAATGAAAAAAAACTCTTTTCTTCACATTTTCATGAAAGTGTAACATTTCAGGCTCTTTTTCCCCTATGACTGAACACAAATTCACTCTTCTGAAAAATATACATTTAAAATTTTGAGGCAAAGGAAACTGGAATTTTTTCCCCAGCTGTATGAAAATGATAGTGATATTGCAAAGAATAGGCTATAAAACCTCCAAAAGATAAAGAAGAATGACAAAACACTTCCTTAGTATCTCCAAAAGATCTCAGAAAATATTGAAAATCAATAATTTTAAAACATTCATAGCTGTTAAAATATCACATGCCTTTTTCTTTTATTCTTTTATTTTTCCCTCAGGAAAGATGGTTTAAGAATGAAAAGAGCCCCCAGCTCACTCACTTCTAAGCTGGTAGAGTTCCCTGCAGGAAAAGCTTGACTCTGCTCCTTCCTCTGTCATCTGTTCACCTATCATCTATATTGTATCCATTAATGTCATAGAAACTAACTCAGACCATCTTTTATTGGTCTTGATTTAGGCCAGGGAGGAAGAAGGATATACTTCTGTTTACATAAAAAGCAGCTTTTTCAATTCTGGTGAAGAAAAACAGAAACAGGAAACAGGAAAGGAAAATCGTAAGGGGGAGGGAAAAATGAAGAAAAATTGGAAGGGACAGAATATGGAGAGTTTTTATTTTTTTTTTTCTTTTTTGATTTAGTGATACTTCAGATTGGCTTTAAGACTGATGGAAGGCAGAGCTATCTTATAAAATAGAAGTCTTTCCATCAAGCTTTACCAACGTCTTTCAAACTCTAAATCATACTGCAGCCCTCATAACTCATAGTAATTTATGCTCATAAGGTCATAAGGCATTTTTCAAGATATTTAACTTTAACCTGACTTGAGACTGACAGACTGCAAGTACATAATTGTTCTTTTAGTTACCCATCAAAGCTGATGTCAAATCAACAGTTTTTATATGCTAACTTGATTTGTTTTCACAGGCCGCCTAATAAATTTTGAATTAAACTGCGGCATGCAATACATCAAGCACAGACCTAGAAAAGTCTCTACAACAAATCTTTTAAATATAATCATGCACTGGTTTGGACTAAATCAGCTTAATTTTCACTTAAAAAAAAATGGCATTTTTAAAGCAAAAGTGGCATATCATGCAAAGCCATTTAGACGCATCAATCCCAGATTCATGAGGAATTCTAGAAACTGTGATTTGGAAAAAAACAGTGTGAAGTTTTCTGAAATATGATTGGATTACATACCATTTGTAAAACAAAAGAATCTAGATGTCAGTGACCTGGACAACTCATTACTAACACTGCACACAAATTAAGTACATTTTGTGAAGCCTTCCTGATAGAATAGTGTGTTTGTGTTTATTGCGAGAAGAGCTTGTCATTGTTATCTGTTAGGCATTTTCCTCCATGCACTTTCTAAACAATTTCACAGAATAAAAAAATCAAAACTAAACCTTTCCCCTGTAACGGTTTCATAACGATAACTACTTTTATACATTACCTTAAAGTGCAGCAGATGGATTGCTAGCAGAAAACCATGAAATTGTCAGGGAGACAGTAAGAAAAGGAAAAAAGGAAAAAATTTCAAAAGCTCCATATACAGCCTTTGAACTTCCATACTACTCATCTGTCATCCTTGTGAATGCTTATTCTCCTGGAAAAGTATATTCTTATCCTAGCAGGAAAGTATAAAGGCCCACAGGGCTTCCTTCCCAAACTATAAATAATGGACCTGCAGCAATGCATTGACTCTGATGTGCCTTAATTTCTATTACAGTGCATTAACATTAACTGAGGTACATCATTATGACCAGAGTGAAAGACAAGCAAGGTAATATTTCTATAATTTTTTTTTTATTTCCTATTTTTCCATCTTTAGATATGCAGGAAAATGTCTACATTGTGCCATGACATAAGTATTTAGCAAATTTCCCACAGTATATCCAAGGATTTCTGACCAACTTTTGAGACCCAGACTTTATATGTGATTTAGCTAAATAATTCCATTGATGGTACTTATTCTGTGGAAAAAACCATACTGGCTAAATTTTTTTAAAAACCCTTCCTGTCTATACTGCTACAAAAGAGTAACAAGTTATTACTCCTACCAAACATCAACATGGAGTATGGAGAATACCATTCATTACAAAAAAAGTCCAGACATATAGAGAGGACATAGAAGGGAACAATGAGTAACTGAAAGATGAATCATTAAAAAAAAAAAAAAAAGAAAAATGAGAGAGCTGACAAGAATTTACAGAAAGAATGGGCTACATTTTAGAAACATATTCATAGGTGGAGACAGACAAGTTATTTGTGATTGCTAGACATGTAAGGGGAATTTCTTTACAAGAATGAATGGTTTGCATGTTTTATACTGATGGCAAAATATTTTAGTGCACAGTAAAATTATGCACTTCTTCTAACCATTCTGAAGGCCTGGTATTCCCAACAGCAATACTAGAGAACTCTACACATTATAAACAGCTTCTTCTCTCCTGGCATTACGCATTTGGATGCTTTGCAGGTATGAAAACATATGGCATCTGTGACAGCAGCTACAACTGGGCAATTAGGGCAAAATCTCCTCCAGGGCTCCTCACCCTCCCTGACCACACTCAGGAAGGAAGCTGAGGAACAGCAGAAGCCCAGGAGATGGCTGGAGGAAAGGTCGGAGGCACACAGACACCATGACTGTGTCGAGCAGAAGCAGAACAAGTTGCAGAAAGTCGAGGATGATGAGCACTGGCAGAGCCTCCTGACAGCGACAGGAGCGTAAGGAGAAAGCCGCAAATGGGCACGGTGCTTTATGAAACACACAAATGACAAAAGCTCTGCTCCAAAAGGAGCTCCATCTCCTCATTCCTTTCCAACCAGCCAACCCCAGCTCCTGGAGCCAGATCAGACACCACACCACATCTCACCGTGCCACCTTGGTGTGCCATTTTCCAAGAAGTAATCTATTTGCCAACTTCTATTTTTGTCAGACCAACCTGTTCCCTGAAGCATAATGAAAACTCCTTGCCAGATCAATTTGTTTCTGAAGTTTCCTGGTTGCCAGCTCCACTCTGAGCTATTTCATTTTGTCTGCATGTCAGAACCATTAGTCTGACGACTGCTTAAATCTTTCTTTATTGTCACAGGTTGGGGGGAGGTGCTGGATACTCAAAATGAAGCAAAATGCCTGCCCTGCGGAGACAGCGCTCCAAGTGATGTGGCAGCATTAAAAAGTACTAGCAGTGGGTGCTGCCACTACCCAGTGGGGGAGGTGACGGGGTTTGGGGCATTTCTCTGCAGAAGTGCAGGTGGCACAGTGCCGAAGGAAGTGGGAAGGAGATTTCAGCAGGGGCTGGGGCACCGTCCAGCAAGCAGCTCTCTTAGAGGGCCCTGGGAGACACAGCCGGGAGGTACCAGCTCCTGGCGTGGCTGAAACCTGCCTCTGAGCCGGCGTTGTAATTAGCTGAGTAATCCTACACCAATCATGGCCTTGTGGAATTTTTTTTTTGTTGTTGTTTTTTTTTTTTTCCTTTGACCCACTGTGATACTTTGTTCTGTCAGAAAGTGAGTGGCAAAGGCCAGTGTCTAAGAAGAGATGAGTCAGGTTATGCAGACAGACAAAGGCATCAGATCTGCAGCCCTGCAAGAGGAGTGTGAGGCTGTCAGTGTGTTCATGAGAGGCACAGGGGTTTTATGAAAGGCGGTGCTGAGTCATGAATGACAGCGAGGAGACAAAGGGAGATTGAAGGCGAAACAGAGTATACACAGAGAGGATTACCAGGAAAAAGCCTGCGTTTCATATTATCCTCTCCATTCTTTAGGGCTTCACAGGAAATTATGTGCCTTGGTTTTTGAAAACAGCTTGTTGCAGAAGCTGTGTGCTCTGCTCTTGGTTCTTTCTGCATGCTTTGCCGTGAACTAGGGCAGTGCTGATTAGATAGACAGCTCATAACCCTATTCAAGACTTCTCCCCTTAGGAAGGAGAAAAAAAAAAAAAAAAAAAGCTGATGTAATTCCCCAGGGCTCCTTCTTTGGCTTTGCAATTGCATAGCTACACAGTCTCCCAGAGTAATTGTCTTGAACAACATCCCAGCCCCCACCTACACCGAGGGACCTTCTGGCTGCATTTCCTTGCCTGTGTTTTCTGCTTTATGTAAGGAATGAAAGAAGGAGAGTGAAATCAGAAGAATGAAAAAGGTGATGAAATTTTCAGTTCAGACACAGAAGGTACATTCAGTACTGGATGTCAGAGGGAAATCTGAGAAAGAGGCTTCTGCGTTCCAGACTCTGACTTCCCTACGGATGGGGTGACACTGAAGTGGGAGGCAGCGAACACAGACAGGCTGCTGATCCTCTGCAGCAGGGGCCTTTCCAAACGGCATCAGCCATGCAGACTCCGCTCATATCTCTGCCTCCCTTTCCAGCACACCACGGCATCGCTTAATTGATTCTGAAAACCTGCTCTTCGATCACACCCACAGGGCTCATAAATGTGCTACGGTTAAAATCATCTTGGTCTAAAGGCTGAAGGATCACATAAATATCCAAGCCCTTGTCTGAACCCCTCAAAACACGAGAGCAGAGAAACAACAAAAAACTCTGCTTTCAAATAAGAAGGAAAAAAAAGGACACGCTGAAGGTCTGTTTAAAAGAAGTAAATGCTGCATTCCCCTCAATCTGTGACCACTCATTCTAAAAATCAACATCTGGGGAATCAGAGGAGATTCTCAGATTTGGAAGGCCAGTCACATTTGAATGTAAATAAGTGTTTATGTACTTGTGGAAGGAAATACTTTTACAGTACATTGTAAACCAGCTTGCTGCCTCCGTGTCTCCTTTTCCCACCTGAAAAGTAGGTCAATAGTCCTTATGGCTTTGAAAAGATGAAATGAGGAATTCTTGTTGAAAACAAGCAGGGTTTGAGTCATAAACAGAAAGAAATACTAGTTTTATCTTTTGTATGTAAGACTTCAGGGTACAGTTAGAAGTCAGGTACCACTGCATGTTATCTGGCATTCATACTAAGACTCCATGGCACCCCAACTTTTCCATACTCTGCTTCATTATCCACACAAGTGGATGAGTTACAATATACTGCCTGCAGCAACATAAAATCAGCACCTCTCTCATGAAGAACAATGGCAAAAAGGGAAAGATGAGCTAGAACAGCTTTAAAAACAAGGAGTCATTTGGGTAAAGGAAGATGGCAAGGTGGCCAAAGGATCAGATGATTCAGCATATCCCACCGTAACTACCAAGAACATTACAAAATAAATTGAATATTAAACTATTTATGGATGCTCCCATCATCACAACAAAATCCAAAGGAAAAATAGCAATTGCATTTCTTGCCTTCTCTTAGAATAAACATTCACCAAGGTCACTATGGATTTTATGGTCCCAAACTCAGCAAATATAAGAGAACTTGTATTTCCCCAATTACAAAAATATTTCTCCATTAAAAGGAGTAGGAATTTACATATTTTTAAAAGTGACTGGGAAGGCTTCTGTTTTCGGTTGTCAGGGAATTTCCAGCACCCAATGTGAAGCACTTGACTGCTATGGTGTAGCAGGAAAGCTGTCTACAGAACTAAACATGCTGCACGTAGGCCAGTACATGCTCACATACACATGCATACAAACACAGTTTCATCTGTAACCATGACTGCTGCAGTTGCATATTTTTCTTTTTAGTTTTCCTGACAGCCTACTGAGAGCACTTTATTTTACTTAAACAGAAGAGAACGCCTGGGACCATGTGGTTCTGGCTGCCCCACTTCATTCCATTACACAGTAACTGTTCAGAAAAAAATCCTGGGCAAAAGATGAAGCTTATTGATATTCTAACTTAAATAAACATGACTGCATATGCATTAGTGAGGCAAACTGAATAATAAAATCCCAAACAATGCAGGATGGAATAATTGCATTTTGTTTATCTATACAATGAATTTTCAATAGCCCTTAAAAAAAAAAGTATTTTATGACTTTGGTTGAAATTGAAAGCATTGGTGGTGTTTGTAACGTGTCCAGTAATTCTGGTGGATCCTTGTCAAATTGCAGCAGGCTTTCCATTTGGATTCTCTCCATCATTAGGTCTTATTTTCCTGTCAATTTGCCCATTTTGTCATGAGTTTCTTTCAGACAACAGACTGGGAAACATACCTTCAACAGCAAAGAAATCAAACAATCTATAAAAATAAAAATATGTTTTAATAATTATTTCCAGAAAGATGGTTTATCAAAATGTAAAATATGAACGCTAGATTCATGGTAGTAATTTCAATTCTCTCAAGCATCCACAAAACCTTTCCTTTTCCTTATTTTCTTCTAAAACGTAGTGGATACACTTGGATTTTATTAAGGAATCTTGAAATGTGTTAAAACAGCCCAAAAAAATGCTAAGTGGTCAAACTCAGCTGTGATTAGAGTTGGGGTTTAAGCTGAATAGCAAGTTTAAATTAGTGAGAAAAGGGGTAGATGTTAACATTTTTCCACCGGTGTCAGTCTAACACTCAAAGCTGATTCCAAAAGCTTTTAAATCATAATGGAAACTTCCCAACGGCAGAACTGATCTTATGTGTATTATGGACACTACTGTAGATTTAAGTAAACATCAGCTTACACCAAGCCTGAACTCTACTGTCCCCTTTACTTGCTTCTGCTGAAATCCTGCTCTTATCGTTCCAGGATCCGAGTCACTTCTTGCATTAATCAGTGCAATTTTCTGAGATTACTGGAATGGCATTAGATTAAGTCAGCAGAGAAACTGGCTCTCTGCATGTATCTTAATTTTACATCCCCATGAAATACCACATCACTCACATCAATCTGGCTTTCACACTTGGAATGAGTTTCACAGCGCTCTCTTGCAGTGCAGCTTCATGCCATCACTGACTTGGCTGTTTAATCTGTCCCAGGATCCCCAGAGAGACCTCCTGGAGCCTGTTCATTTGACACAGCATTTGACAGACTGGGGTCTTTTCTTCTTATTTTTCTTTTTTTACAGTTTGGTGGACATTCAGAAACAACTTCAAGAAAGACAAGAGGTGATGTATTGGTATAGTTTTGACCAACGTTGCCTAGAAGGCTGCAGCTCCATCACTCCCAGAAGGTTCTGTGATGCTGGGCAGCTCAGTACACTGCTTCTTCTGCACCCTCCTTCTGGGCTGACATGAAAGATCATGGCACAGACAAGCTGGAGAGGGGCTCACAGATTTTGGTACCGCAGAGTGCAACCAGCACAGGAAGGGCAGGTGTTGGTTTGCTGTTCCACAGCTCTGTGTCAGGAGTCACCTCAGAGGGCAACAAGCTACAGTCCTTGCCATGACCTGGTGAGGAAAGGATGGAAACTCAACTTGTCCAAATGCTTTTACACTCCCACTGCCTAAAATCCCCAAAATGATGCAGGCAGAACTTCCCTGTGAGGAATCTTCCCTGGTAGTGCGAAACTGCAGTCCCTACACACTGGTTGCCATCTAGCATTTGGGGATTAAGATCTTCCACACCTTTCCTCCAGAACATACAATGTGGATGCTTAGTTTCTGAGGAGCAGAAAAAACTGCAAGATACAGAAACACACAATTCTTTGGTTTGTGTTTGAGCCAAAGTAATTTCCAACAGGACAAGTGGACAGACTCTTAAGCTGCACCAGAGGAGGTTTAAGTTAGACATTAAGAATTTCTTCACAAGAAGGGTGACTGGGCATTAGAATGGGCTGTCTAGGGAGGTAGTGGAGTCACCATCCCTAGAGGTGTTTGAGGAAAAACTGGATGTGGCGCTTAGTGCCATGGTCTGGTTGACAGGGTGGTGTTCGGTCACAGGTTGGAGTCCATGATAGCACAGGTCTTTTTCAATCTAATGGATTGTGTGATTTACAAGGATACAGTAAATCATGTACAGCCTGGAGAAGCACCTGGGCTGTGAGGGAGCCTCTGGGCCAAACAGCCCCCTTGGTCCCGAAAGGCCCAAAGCCCGCAGGGTTTTACAGCAGTAAAGGTTTTCTCCTTTACTGCTGTAAAACCAGCCCGGCGGTGCAGGGGTCGCCGGGACACGGGGTTCTGGCCAGCAGCTCCAGGGGCGCTGCAGGTGAGGCGCCCGCTCGGTCCCGCCGGGCCGGGCGGGCCGCGGGCCCTCGCCGGGGCCATGGCGGCGGCCTCCCCTCCCGCCCCCGCGGTCACGTGCCCGGCCGGGGAAGCCGCGCTTTGTGGCGGGGTCAGCTCGGGCCCCGCGCGCTACCGCCAACCCTGGAAGAGAGGGGCACTGCGGCCCGGCGCCGCTGCCGCCTCCGCCTCCGCCTCCGCCCGTGGGCAGGCACAGGGGCTCGGCCTCACCCCTGCCAGGGCTTGGGGCGACGGGTGTCACGGCTGCTCCGCAAAACGCCTTGGGGCGGGCAGGGACAGCTGTCCCCCGCCCCTGAGGGCATCGCCCCCTTCGCCTTCCTTCTCCTCTTCCTCCTCCTCCTCTGCAGCCCCTCGAGAGCTGAAACGGAGGGGGCTTCAAAGTGTAAGCAGAGCGCAGGTAACTTCGTGGCTTCTGTAGGGGGAGGCAGATATGATGAATTCCCCTGGCAGAGGCTTCTCCCTGCCCATCTTCCCGGGGAGCAGCACCAGTCAAATGGGATCTCTGGAGGCAGTGCTGAGACTCGACCCACTGGAACCAGCGGAGAAAAGATGCTGTTATACCGATACACAAAGCGCCCTAATCCCCACTGCTTTCTTTGCCTGCAGGAAAACGTCCTTCGATTTTTCTCTCCTTTCCAGGCTTAATGATCAATTAAATAAATACCAGCTTCAAGTCACCTTTCCTACACCTCCTTTCCCCTCCCAGCCCCAGCCCTCGCGCTGCAGATACCTGTTTGTGGAGAGCCCTTCCCTTGGAGCCTCGGTGTGCTCAGGGGCCGGGCAGGGGCGACAGCCGGGTTCTTGTCCTTTGACCTCTGTTGGGATAAGAAAAGCAGGTTAAAAGGTCAAGGAAAACAATTGCAAGGCTCCTATTGCTTGAATAGCATGCCAAATAAACTTATCCTGGGGATTTGGAATGATCCTTTTATGGGAATTTCTGCCTCCCTCGGGATTGTGCAGGCTGATTTTATGGGGCATGCTCGATTATTTTAGGGGAGGGGGTGGCAGTGCTGGAGCTCTGCAGCACCCTTGTTTGAGGACGAGAAGTACAAGGGAGGAGGAGGACACTGCAGCCTGGTTTAACTCTTCTTGAGCTGCCTTGAAATTTGTCAGTCAATACATTGACTTCTTCCGTTCTGAATTATTTCTAATCTATAACATCAGCATAGAAAATCAAGGAGAAAATACAGGCCTGCTGTGCTTTTCACACGAAGTGCACTGCTGTGACTCCGTTTACTAATGAAGTTACTGCTGTATATGGGAGCAGACCTTTCCCTAAGTCTGAATAAAAGAATACTTTGTTATCAATAGCTGCCTGGTAGTCGTGGGGCTAGAACCTTGCTTTCTATAGGTACATTTAGTTGGCTCCATACTGGTCAAATTTTAGCTGAGTAAACCGGCAAGCTCTTCCACATGCCTAGAAATTCTTCAGAGGTTTTAAAATAAAAATAAAGAAAAAATGTATTTAAGAAAAATTAAACAAAATATTTCCCATGTTTAATTTTTTAGAATTTTCTGACAAAGGACATTTTTCAAAAAACTACAGTTTCTGAGGGAAGAAAGTCATCGGATTTTTTTCCAATCGGTTTTTCAGTTTTTTCATCTGAATCTTTATTCTTTTTTCTATGTTGGTAAGAAGTTGTGGACAAACCCCCAAAACCCTGAGGAAACTTGTCATTGTGAGATGCTTCCAAGAGACACCTTGGTGTCCAGCAACAGGGGGAGTGCTGGTGAAAGGGAAACCCCAGAGCCCCATTTCTCTCCTTACTGTGCCATCGCCTTTGCACTTGGGTCAGGGCTTGATCTACCAGTTGCGCTAGTTAGTGGTGGAAAAAACCCAGCCCATGTGGGCAAGGCTTTGCGTAGGCACAGTTATAGCCCCAAGTCAAAATAGGCAAGTATACACCAGTCTGGCACATGGAATGTGCAGAGCACGGCCCAGCACCAGGGATTTCCTGCATTTGCATGTGTAAGGAGTCCTACTGGGGTTGTGGGCAATTCCGAAGGGCTGGTAACCCCAACAAAGGAAGTCCTTTTGGTGTAGGGAATTGCTTGGAAGTCTTGGATGAGAAAAGAACTGGAAAAAGTATATATTAAGAAAAAACTCTGCTTAGTTAATTAAAAGGTTTATTAAATCAATGATCTTTTTGGGTAACAGGTAGAATGAAGCAGAAAGTATTTCACTGTATTAGAGTGCTGAAGATACCTCTATAGGTGCAGTATAGAGGCAGAGCATAGAGGTTACATAAACTGTAATAGGTACATTGGTATTTTTTAGTGAATTTTCTTCTTAAGAAGATAGTTGTTTGCTTGCAAGTGTAGGTACACAGCTAGTGGTAATTGGGAGTGGGGCTGTGGCGGAGCCTCATCCCTAATGTGCTACAGCTGTGAAAAGCAGGTGAACAGCATTGAAAGCAATGAGCCATGGAGTGCCTAGGTGTACTGACCAACCACCGAAGGGGGACATAGGTTCAATGCATGTATAATGAAGGCTATAAAAGGTTGGGCTAAACAACAAGAGCAGGTGTTTGAAGCTTTCTAATGTGATATGGTGTTGCTCTGTATGAGCAGGTGCTTGAAGCCTTCTGGTGTGGTATGGTGTTACTCTGTATGGGCAGGTGCTTAAAACCTTCTAAAATTGTGTGGTGATACTCTGTGTTTATTGGTCATCTCAATTACCACCTATGTTGTGACATGTAAGTACTGTGAGATCCTGAAGTATGAGTGGACAGTATTCTGAAATACTTTCTTGAAGTGTGGATCCACAAATTGCTGGTTCTCTGGTTTTTGTTCTTAACTTGTCTGTGTTATAAAATGTTGCTGTACTCATGTGTAAAAGCCTGTCTTATGTAAAACTTTCATGATAGCCAGAGAAGTGTGCTAAGCTCAGGGCTGTGCTGATGACTTTTGAAGGTCTGTGATTAACCATTGCATTCCCAAAGGCAACTAAGAAAGATTGGGTAGGCTAGGGAGGTCCAAGTGGGCCATTTCACTTCACCTCTAGTCGGGCTCTCTTTCTGTATAAAAGCCCATGCACTGTGAGTCTCTGGGGAAGCTTCACACTGCTGACCACAGCAGCAACAGGGGGCTGTGGGTTACCCCTGAATCCCTGCAGAGACACGAAAGTCCCTGGGAACATTCCAGTGGCTGGGAGCAAAATTGGGGCTTGTGGGCAGGTGTGAACCCTACCTGGTTAGGCACAGGTTTCTGAGCCTAACCTCAGGGGTTAGGCTGAGGGAGTTTCTATGGGGAGGCAGTCATCAAGCCTTATTGCTGGCCCTATTTGCAATTTAGGAGGTACGTGCAGGCAGGCTGTTCTTTCATCATTCTTGTCCTTGAGGGTAAATAGAGGCTCTATGTCCTCCTAAGAGGGAAAATAATGTAATAATTTTAACAGAAAAGTCAGTTATTTCTTTTTGGGGGACAATAAAAATATTGCCCTTCTGTGAGAAATTGAAAAACAGAGTAGGTTTGCTGAGCACAGCTACCACAATTGTGTGTCATCGCTGTTCACCCAGGGCTGGGAGAAAAATAGTCCCATCTCCTTGCTGTTGCTATGGGAGCTTTTTTGGAGTTTTCACAACTCTTCTTTCAAGGCTGTTGGAACAATGAGGAATATTGAGCAAAGAGTATCAACCCTCATCCAAAGCACTTTAACAAATACCAAGTTTTATTTAAAACTGCACCACCATCAGCTCTTGCCAGCTCTTGCCTAATTACTGTTGCAGCAAATACGGTGTCTTTCCAAGAACTCTGCTGCAGCTCCCACAGCTCTGTTGCTCATCCATTTGGGTCACCTACTGAGTTACACTTTGCCTTGTGGTAAAGCAAATTCCGTGTGTATTTCCTTGTGATGGTGCGATTAATTTATTTATTCAAGCAGTCCTCTGAAACATTAGAATAGAAAGGCATATGGTGTGGCCTACTTGCACAAGTCAGAGTCAATTTGTTATGTTCAGCACTGGTAACTTAATACGTTTGATACTTCTCAGTTGATTCACTTTTGTGCCCAATTCTGATCTTTAATGCATTAACCTTAAGAAACCTGGATTTTAAGTATATGCATATATTCTGAAATACCACAATTTGATTTTGTGATGCAGCTGTCCCTTTACCCTAATTGTTTATACTTTGTGGGGCACACTTTCAACAGCCTATGTCCAGGAACCTGTTGCAGCACAAAAGTCATGATGTCCCAGTGGATGAAAGTTCTTAATTTCCAAATATGAATCAGTCACGTGTTTAAGTCGGGGCATTTCTTGATTTTCACTCAGGTAAAAATTGAAAATTTTAAAAATTCTTTTTCCAGGATCTACCTGGAATGGTAAGTCTGTGAAATTATTTTATATATAACTGTTTCTTCTTAAGGTTAAAATTAGTAATTACCTCTTATTTTATGCAATATCATGAACATGCCTAGTGGCATCAGCACAGTAGTGACATGTTGCACTGAACTAGAATAAATTTTCTTTATTAGAATTTGGGAGTAGGAAAAAGGAAGGGTTTTTATTTAAATTTAACCTCCCCTTAAGGATGCTTTCTTATCTTAGCAAATGGTGGGAAAAGAACTAATTCATGATACAAATTGTGGGAGGAAACAATAAGAGAGAAGTATTGAAATCACGGTGCTGCACAGTTTCAGGTGTGCAGGTGAGAAAGTTATCAGAATCAATGTGTGTGATTCTTCTTTAAAAAATTAGTAAAAATGGAAAACTCTGTATTGGAACCATTTCTGTGAGTTTGAACTTAAATATTATATGTGTGGCTTTATGTCGATGAGTACCTGACAAAACTGGGAACCAAGCTGCTGGGCTACACTCTCTAGGCTTATATGAAGGGCTGCTGTGAAGATTAGAAAATTGCATCGCTTGGCTTTAGTTTGCAGAGGTGCACACACTGTGCACTATTCCTTGGCTTTCTGCCAGTCTTATATTCAAGAGTCTCAAAAACATAAGACTCTTCCCTCCCATTGGTTAAGAGGAATAAAGCCCTTAACCCTCACCACATCTGTCTGCTCTGGAGCTGGGAGCTGAATGCCTGCCTGCAGCATGGTGACATAATCCTGTTTGGAGGGAAAATAAAGCTGAAGTTCATGAGGAGATCTTCTACTGCTGAATGAACCAAGAGCTGTTGCTATGTGGAGATGTGTAGTAAGGCTGGATGGTGTTTGGCTTCAGAGAGCTCCCACAGTGTAGGAAGTAGTCTGTCTATGGCCACAATGATTCAAGGTGTTCGGGTTGCTCTTCTGCCACCCCATGCAGCTGATGCGTGTTTCAATCAAACCTTTCTAGTGTACGGTGACATAAACAAGGATTTCACTCAGTGCTTCTGCTTCTCATGAGCCCTCATCTCTGGCACCCCCAGTTCTTTTCCCACACTGAGGGGTGTGCTAGGTAACTACACACATTTGTAATTAATCTTGTGATGGAGTGAGGCAAACAGCCTGGTTGCTTTTGGTTTGGGATGGGAAGGTCAAAATCCTAACAGTTCCCATTCTCACCAAAAATAAAAAGTTATATGGTTGTAACCATGGCCACAGCTCTACAAGCATGGCTCCCTCGACAGCCCAACTCTCCTCCCTTCTGCTGGGATGCCAGATGTCTCAAGTAACTGGGCAGCAGCTGGCTTTGCCTAAGGAATCACTTCATGGCTGAGGAGAGGAAGCAGGGACTGCCTGGCACCCTGAGGGGATGGGGTCATGTCAGAACTAGCTTAGGGGTGCCAAGCAAAGAGAAAATGAGACTTGATTCACAGTTTCAGCTCAGCTGCATGCATTTTGTTTTGTCAGAGGTGACCAACTGTTCAATCTGGAGTCCCAGCCTGATGGGCTCTGCTCACAGGGTTTAGCTGAAACCAAGTTAAATTTGTCTGCTGAGGGGCAGGGAGGGAATGACCTGTAAAACCAAGTTCTAAAAAAACCCCACTCTTATATCAGAGCAATTGCTGCTGCAAGGTCACACAGCAAAGGAACATTTTCCATCCTGTAGTTTTTATAGTAGAGATGATGTGGATATTTTCCAGGATCAAGGAGCAGGAAAGGTAAGGGTGATTTCAGGGCACTGTTTTCAGAAGCATGGCTTCAGCTATTCCTACCAGCAAAAGTCCCATCCACTGCAGCAGAAATAAATTCAACCAGTGCCAAGTGCCTTTGTAAATCCCACTTAGGATGGCATTACTTTCTATCAGTTTTGATAACAGCTGCCTGTGTATTGATTTTTTTTTTTAATTGCAAAATCATCCTTGGGTCTCTGCCTACTGCTTTTTTTTACCAGCAGTCAGTGCTCCCCTCCTCATCTAATCCTGTTCCTCACCCTTTCTAATTTTCATAGCAATGAATTGAACCTATACAAGTTCAGTGTATTTTTCAGAGTTCATCTATATTTATTGTCACTAGATTTCTTCATCTCTGTTTAAAAAAAAGTTCTGAAACATATTCAAAATTCAATTGGAAAACATCTTGGGAAGTGTAGGCACACTCTCAGAATGCCATTTAAAAAAGCAGTAACTTATAAAAATATTCCTGCAAATTCCATGAAAATTAAAAACCACAAATTTTTCCATTAATTTTTCACTAACCACATTGTGGTATCCAGTTCTTGAGCACGTTACATCCTTGCAAGGCATTATTTTTAATAATGTAACTGTTTCCAGCAGTAGTGGACAACAATTTCAAAATTCTCATTTTTTCCAAGGTGAAGAAACTCCTTGCTTTGAGACTCTGGAGCTCCAGAATAGTTCAAATTACTTGTATTTCTTTTTCCACTCACTGTTAGTACTTTGATTCAGCAAAACAGGAAATGTCAAGGGATTGCTGAGGTATGCTCCAGGTATAATAAATGGGTAGAAACATATTGTCATCTGTTCTGTGTACTAGGAAATCTCTGCTGGAGTCAGGATACTGCTAAAACTGAAGGACATTTCAGGTGTTCTCCAGATAAAAGAGAGGCCAGAGAAAAAACTAACTCAAGGGCAGACAGATGTGTTCTAAAAGTAAAATATACAGAGGAACATCTTCCCTTGACTGCCAGACTATGGTTAACTGGACTTGAGTTTGCAAAGAGCACTTTTTAATGCGGATTTAAATGCACAAGAGATCACCAGGCAAAGCAGCTTTTCCAGATGTATCTGTGCTTCAGAGTTGCAGGGCACTGTAGATCTCACAGAAAAGAGTTTTGTTTCTGGTTTTGGCTCAGATTCCCTCATAGAGTTATCTCAAAATTAATGTAAGTCTGTCTACCAGAGGCAAACAAAGCAGACTTACATTGGACTGAGATCATAACTTGGCTTGTAGTCTCCTATTTAGACTAGTCTGAGGTTTGCTTTAAATAAGAAGAACTGAGTAATTATTAAAGAGAACAAAAACCTGATCAACAATAACCATAATAAAAGTTACTATGTTTTCAGGCAACAGAAAATTTACAGCATTCACAGCTGTGGATTTTAATTAATGAAGTTATATATCTGCATGTGAATAAGATTTTACAAAAAAAATAGTATCCAATCTGCACTATCAGTCATCTGGGCTATAGATCAGCCATCCATTGTCTGTACCTGATACCATTTCTTAAACAGTTTTGTATTTGAGGGAAAAGCCATACCTCCACTGGGCAGGTCTCCAAAGATTTGAAATATTAGTGGTTATTAAGAATTCATTAAAAAAAAAGATTTAATTTTCTCATTTACAGGTAAATGTTTACTCAAAATTTTCCAATTGCTTCTTCATCTGCATGAAGATCCAGTTTTGTTAAATTGCCTTAATTTTTGTTACTTGAATTTGTTAGTATTATGGTCTTCGTTCTGGTCAGCAAGCACTGCAAAAGCTTTCTTCTCTTTTTCAGATTTTCTCTTGGGGACATAATATTGAATATTGACAGTTTTGAAGTTGCTACAGGAAAATTATTATAACTGCCTTTTCCCCCCTGTTCTGTTTAGAAGCCTGCAGGAACAGAAGACAATTCATGGTAGCCAGTCCTGCACTACAGAAGAGATGTTTTCTATTCCCATAGCCATCCCACTGAGTCATCATCCTCAATGAGCAAAGGTAAAGTTAAGATGCTTCCCTGCATTCACAGAAGACAGATTCAAGAACTCCCTCTGCCACTCATTGCCTGTAAGACCTGTAAAGGATTTAACCTCAGCTTCCAGACCTTTTTAGGCATCTACATTTCATTTCTTTCAGGGCATGTGTTAAAACAGAAGTACAGAATAGGAATTCCTTTCCAAAGTGACATTTAGACAACAAAGCACAGACTGTGAATGCTAATGCTACCCTGGCACCTAACTCAGGCCTATAAAGAGAGGCTTAAATTTAGGGAGAGGCAGAAAGGACTTCAGTATGTCCTACTGGGCACCTACCATGTTGTCTGAGTGACTCTTACTCCCAGGCCCAAAGACATTCAGAAAGACTGTAAAATTCTCACTTTTTATTTGCATTCTGAGTCACCTAAGAATTGTCATAACTGAATCCTTTTGAGAAATTAGTTGAAGCATCTCTAGGTTGCATCTAAACTCTAGAGCAGATTTATGCCATATGATATGACCCAAAGTCCTGCCTTGCAAAGCTTCCAGACCCATGGATTTGTTGGAGTACTCCATGACTATCTCCCCAGCTAAGCACTCAGGGTTCTTTCCAGTTGTGGGGGAGGGAGAATAATGTGTGTTCAAGTCTCACAGAAATATGTTTTGGGAAGCATCTGAATAGGGAACTGAGAAACTATTCTAGGTTCTTAGTTATACATCCTATCTCTATCTTCTGTTGCTGAAATGAAGGAAATACCTATTTAAGTGTATTCAAATAAAAATTTATCTTATTTATTACATGAGCATAATTCCAATGAATACTACAAAGAATTCGCATGCTGTGAAGTTTGCATCTGTGACTTAGTCTTGAGTGCCATATCAAACTGACAGTGTAAATGTGAAACATAAGGCCTCTTGTCTTGCTTTTCTTCCGCCTGCCTGATCTAAGCTAAAGTTGTCGAAGGACCCTGGAGACAACTGTGTGCAAAGGCAAAGGAAAGACCTATAAATCCAGTTCTTTCTTTCAGACCTTTTATCTAATTATTTGGGAATTACTTTAGCTAATAAGTTACATTTGTTTATACTTTCTAAGTGTAACATTCAGCACAGAGGTAGGATTGACATCCTCACATTGGTGGGATTATGTCTTTGTTAAAAATCATAGTTTTTGATTCAGATTTACTGTCAAGATATTTGTCAACTCAAGAGTCTGCATCCCAGTTTAGGCCCATGGGATCCCAAGAACCAAGTCAGTCTGCAAATATACAGCTAAGCTGAACCACAGTTACTTTCTGTTGTGTACCTGCAGTCCCTATCACACCACCTGCAACAGCTGTTGGAGCATGCACAGAAAGAGAGAGCAAGGAAGCAGAATGGGGTGGTAAGAATGCAGGTCCCTTTCAGTGTGCACATGGGATGCAGCTGCAGGATGCTCACATAGCTGAGCAGTCAGGATGGTTTTATGAGTTCCATAATTCAGTTGTAACCTGAGTGTCTTGACACAAGAGGGTTTCTTGTTGAGGTCTTCAGTCTGATATTCACAGTCCTCTCCTGTATGTGAATGTATCCTATCAAAGGCCAGGAAAACCTGAGAAGATATGTAAATGAGGCAAACAAGAACCACACATCGCTAGAAATGCTCATTGCCTCGTTTTACCTTTGGTGGCCCTCTTGTCTTCTCTTTTCATTCTTGTAAGAGGGAGTTGCTCTCTGCCATTGTCCTACTGTGTGAGCATCTAGCACAAATGTGTCTGCCCCTGCATGATAATATGGTTCTGAATCTTCCTGGAGAGGTCCAGCCCAAGTATGGGATTAAGATTTCCTAGCCCATGCAATAGAGAAATACAACTGAAGTGATGAAATCCACTCATCTATGGCAATTTAGCTCAAAATGAAAATTCCAAATCTGCTTATAGAAAAGACTGTCACTTGAAGACCTAGTGAGTTAAAAGCTCACTCGATTTTTTTGAGAAGATCTGTACTTGCAGTGCTTTTCAGCAAACAGCTCAGATCAGTCCGATTTTCTTTACTTCATCTAAACAAAACACCACAGGTCAATTACAACATTTCTTAGGAAAGGAAGGGCAGTCGTTCCACAGAATATCGACCTTAATTACGTGGTTTCTGAGCTGCAATACTATGGCTTATAGTTCAGTGGTTGCATAAACTCCCCAGTGGGCAATCTGAACAATATTTAATTAGCCAGGTCCTGCTGTGTGGTACTCCAAACACCCTGTTTACCCAATTAAGACAAAGGTTGTGTGATCTTACAGTTAGTAAGAGTCTCTATATAATTGTAGCTGGAAACTGGAAAGGTAGAACATCCCTTTTTGTAACTTTTATTTGTGCTATGTCTAAATGATACAAAGAAGATAGAGAATAAGAGGGTAAGGAATTCTTTCCAAAACATCTGGTTTAAACATCTGCATGATGCAAAGGAGGTTCAGCTAGAAATAGGATTCTGGTTCATGACATATTCTGTTGTAATAAAATAAGACAGAGGACATTTGAGATGACAGTTTAGGTCTCTGGGAATATGCCTAAAAAGGGGAATCTTCAAAATCAATACACTCGGTAGGAAAATGCACATGAGAACTACTGTATATTAAATGTACTGGGAAGCACATGGTGCTAGGAGACAGAAAGGAAGGAACACACTTGGTGTTCATATGACTCTTCTGAGCTTGTTCCAATAAAAGGTTTTTGTTCAAAATTGAACACGAACATAGAGAATACTCAAATAACATGATGCAGCTTCTGCAAAAACTTTCATTTTATTGATGGTGAAATAATTGCCTCATTCACAAGATAGTCTTGAAAATGTCTCTCACCCTGGGGATCTTCCCATCCAGAAGGGAGACTGCTGAATGTTGCATTGCCTTGAAGAGCACTGCAAACTGCAGACCTGCTCTTCTGGCTCTGGTAGACTCTACTGAAGTCTAGTTCCTTTTTGCCAATGGAGGGCTTTGTCTTCAGCCTCCAGCTTGATATTATTATTCCAACTGTGGGCTCCTGACAACCTCACAAAAATCTAAAAGTAATCTTCTCTAATGGTTGTTTTAAAGTATGATATTTTAATGCCTATTTCAGTGTTTAACTCCATAATGAAGTACAGTCTTCATTTTCTTACATTGCTCCGAAAATGATCTGAAAGTGAAGATTCTGGGTCCATTTGATTTTTCCTGTGAAAAATCATATTTAAAAAAATTACAGTAAAATTTCACTTTCCATCAAAAACCTATTTCAAATCAACTCTGATTCTAACACACATACTAGAAATCAAAAGTGCGGGTTCTTCTTTAGATCACAGTGAATTGTGCTGCATCAACATTTACATGGAAGAAAATCTAAAAGGAAAGTCCTTGTCCTTTCAGTAAAATGCAAGAGATTTTATGCCTTCAACTTTAATAGGGAATTAGGTAGAAGTTTTCAAAATAATGTTACAAGTAAAGAATATTTCAAAACCTGTATACTTTACCTTTTACTTATTCATGCCAGAAGGTATTTGTGATAGTAGTCTTTACTTGCCAAGAGTTTTGTTAATGTAGATATCTATGGTTAGTCGTGTTTCATCTCAAAAGTCCCTCTTTTCCAGTGATGGAGAGCAGATAGCATCATATGTGCATGTGTACATGGGTGGGAATTGTAGTCATCGTTGTCTGGTCACACTAGTTGAAGTCACTTGTAGGAGGTGGCAAGACAGCTAAAACTTGGGTGTTGCCATGGCCATAAGCAATACGCATATATTGCTCCAGTCCTTCCTGTGTTGTAATTTCCTTTGATCATACCGATGTTTTGTCTCTAGAATCACTTTTACATGAAGCTAGAAGCACTCTGAAAGCATTGAAGAGGTTGGGAGAAACAGCTGAGGCAAGGAGGGGGCTCATTGTCACCAGCATTTGTAGTCTGCAAAAATTGTTTGGCCAGTATTTACCATTTTTATAAGACAAACTATATAAGACAAAACTGTCTTTACTAGGTGGGTGTAACACTAGTGATGTGTATAAGGATTGATGACTAAACTAGGAGGATGCAGTAATCCCTAAATTTCATCAAGTAGCCTGAAGTGAAGAAGAACTAACAAGATTATAAAATCTTTATCCTTTTAAGAATTCAAATGTAAGTATTTTTTAAAGATTTTGTTATGCTTTGCATTCTATAATTGCTTATCTAGCACTTGCCTGTATAATAGATCGGGATAACTATATGAAAAAGATGATTGAAAATTAGTCATTAATCTGGAGAGGTGAAATGATCAACAAATCTCAAAGAGTAGGAGGCAAACCAAATCATGCTGGCAATAACTTTTACAACCTCATGCCAAATTTATCCAAAGAATTTGTAGGAAATCAATTAGTCAGCCTTTTGGCATTAAATTTAAGATGTGCTGTTAAGCACTGGTTTCCCTTTAAGACATCTAAAGCTGGTATTTACAAACTCCAGGCTCAGCTGCTGTCTAAAGCACCTGGACACACATGGCCACATCCGTACTAATAACTTTAACTGTGCCAGGGAAAGATTCCAGGCACTGGAACTGAAATAATTTATTCTTTACATAATCAGCAGTCTTCAGCTTCTTCTAGGTTTGGATGCACCATCACCATCCTGAACATTTCCCTAGCTTAGTTCAGGACTTTGCTCAAACCAGAGACTGTCTCCACTTGACAGTGTTGATGTGGATGCCCTACTTGGAGGCTAAAAGAGCTTAATGATATGGATTTGAATATGGCTGTAGTGTCAAAGGAGGGGTCAGGGAATGTTTAACTTCCTTTTCAGGATACGTCCGGGTTATAGAGACGGGAAACTCAGACACAAGTATTCCATCAGTTTCTGCTTTGAGGCATGTGTAAATTTGCACCCAATTCCTGGCAATGTTTAGAAACTGGTGAATTGATCTGGTGAAGAACTGCATGTCCCAGCTCTAGATCAAATATTTTTCTAGGAAGGGAAGAGACTTGAGTCTTTATGCCCTGTAATGCAAGTAGCATGTTCTGAAGGTTCTGGCCATCTCAAAGAACTGACTGTTAGTTGAAGGGATATTAGGCCTCAGACTAGTTGGCTTATTATCACAGCACAAAGGCTGGAAGTGAAAAGTAAGACCTGAATATGTTTTCAGTTAGATTTCACTTTCCAAACTCAAAATTTATATTGATTGATACTTGAAAATTATTTTTGCTCTGTTAATATCTTTATATGTATAGTCAAGAAAAAGGAAAGATGTCTCACAGACAGCTCAGAGCATACAGAGCATTTATATTCTTTTTAAAATGTGGTCTTTTGTCTGCATTTTGGCTTCTGAGGCCACATTTAGTTGCAAAAATAAATTGTCTTCCTTTCAAAAATGTTGAGTGCTCTTGAATCCTATGCAGTCATGTTCCCACATATTAAAAATGCTAGGCTGGAAGAATTTCTAAGCACCGTTTAGTAGACAAAAGCCTAAAGGTTTTGTTTACAGACTCTTTCACAAAAGAATAATCAAACTCTGTAGAGAGCTGCTGCTCCACTTATTCGCTAGCCTTATTTTGACAACGTTGCTGTTCTGCAGTACTTTGTAAAGGGTGGGTTCATGTGGAAGCAAAAAAAGTGAAATCATATTTACTGTCAAAAAAACCATGTGTTTTAATCTTTCATCTGCCACTAGCAAGCAATCAAAGATGGCAGTGGTAGCAGCCCTTGTAGTTAACCCAGTGCATGTTCATTAAACGGCAGGGGGTACCCAGAGTGTTTATTTCAGTAAAAACAATTAAGCATATATACATTTATTTTTCAGTGTTAATGATTCCCTGTTGACAGAGCTGAAAGGCGAGTGCTTCTTGAGTTTCCAAAAGTGATTATTAAAGAGAAATGACTGTCAGTCTTCTAATTTGGGTGAATGCCAAATAGACCAAAGGTGACAGAAAGGGGGAAAAGAAAAGAAAGAATATTCAAGGCTCATTATCAACATGCTCTGTCTTTTTTTTTTTTTCTTTTACATTGTCACAAATGAGCTTCACAGCTTTCCCTTCTTTATCAAACTACTGGCCATAATGCAATCACATTTTCAATCGCATCATGATGTGCTTCCATTTACGCCTGAGATGATTTCTGCTTCCTAATTTCTTTCTTGGAATCATTCATCATTTTCTTTATAAAATATCACCTCTCCTACTGCTGTTTGTCAAACATGTCCCCCAGCTGTGGAGGATTTTGTTTGCACTCAAGTGAGCCATTTTTTGGGGGGGGAGGGGGCAGGGCAGGGAGGGAATTTTTAGGCTCTCCAAAGTTGTAGAGGAAAAAAAAAATTGAACCCTGTCGTGGTGCCAGGAAAACATATCCTCTGCAAACCATGGTTGTTAGGATCCAGGCTATGAGTTGGGTACACAAAAGCCAAGAAGAAAGAGGTCATGCTCTTAGCGTTGTTCTATAAAGCAAAAATATGGAATGGATAAGTTCAGGGCCCTAAAAAGGTGTGGTGTTCCTAGCAGGTTGGCTCATCCTGTTATTGGGAGTTAGCAAGTATTCATACTCACTGTCTTTCATATTGCTGCAGACCAAGTTCTGCTGGCTCATCACGATTGTTATCTCTACTGGAAAGCAAGCAAACCTCTCATCTATGTGAGATCTGATGTGACATTCTGTGTTTTAGTCAATTCCAGCTGGCTGCTCCAAAAAAGAAAGCAATGTTTCATAGGTACCACAGCTATTTCTTTCTTCAATCCCCTGAAGCAGTAGCTGTGGGGCTGTACTTACTGTGAGGTAAGGAATTGCAAATTCATATTCTTTTATATATGTAGATTTTTTTTATCACCTCTTTCACCATCTTTGTAGTAATCCAGCTGCATTAGGTGATGTGACTAAATGATTCCTTTTATCTGTTTTGACAGTCTCCCATTTTTGATACATCTCTGACTGCATTGTATGTATATCTCTGGACTTCATAATCTATTTTAGAGCCTAAATTACACACTCCAGCCATACAAACACCATTCCTCTTTGTCTTATTAATTTGTAACTTAAAGACAAGTTAATGAAAGTTCTCATGTGATCATTTTAGGCAGAAATGGGAAGGGAATGCAGAATAAAATCCTCTGCTAGCATAAATTCCAACTGCAGTCTGTTTATTTCAGTAGAATTATGGCTGAGGATCAGCTTCCTGGTAGATCACGTTCATTTAGCCTTTCAAGCAGGTGTGTTAGACATATATCTTCCAGGATCATCCTATCATGGAGTGACTATACTATAACCTTTATCAGAAGCCAAAATAGGCTCAGTAATATAACCTCCATTGACTCCTGTCCAGAGGAGACAGAGTGTTTTTTTTACACTACAGAAAAGAGTGTAAATTTGAAGACAAATGGGCATAAGCAGCTATCCTGAGAAGGAGCAAATCAAAAGCGAGCATTTATTTATTTATTTATTTTGGTTACGTGCAGTCATTGAGTAAAAACCAAAGGATTTAGTGTTAAAATGTGTTACTAAGCTTTTTAATGGTGGATGAAAACTTTGGACTGACACATAACATGGATTGTCTGTAAATAACAAAGGTGGTTTATTTCACTTGTAGAGTATAAAGTGTATTTTATGATGTAAAATTTTATAACTTCTGCATTAAATTACTTCTTTGGTTCATAGAAATTATTCCAGCTGCCATTGCCACGCACTCGCTCTGTTGGTGGTAATGTTGGCAAATAAGTTCAAGGGATATGTTCTGTTCATAGCAGTAAATGTGAGGTCCCATGGAAACAGAGACTACCCTCTCCTTCAAAATACACAGTTTCTTGAAATGGTTCTAAGCTGGGCATTTGTCTGTTATCTTGAACCACCAAGAGCTCAAAAGGTTCAGTTTGACATTGTTTGGACCAGGACAGACCCACAGAGCTGTTACACAGCCATTCTTCACCATGGATCATCACAGCAATAAATTATTCTGCCTCTGCAGCCTCCTGAAGAGCAATGAGGCCCCTGTAAGGTTGCTGCAGCAATCTGTTGGAGCAGTGCAAACAGGTAAGCCAGGTGTCTGGGGATGTTTCTTCATCACCATTTCCTGGCATTCCCCTCCTTACCTGGCATGCCTCCTCCTAAGCAAAAGCTGTGTTGCCATATGGTTTTGTTTTGCTGAAAGGAAATCCGTCAAACCTACCCACCTTAAGATAACGATTTCCTGACTGCCAGTCATCACCTCGACGCTGGCACCATGGAGATGTGGAAAGCCATTGCCCTGTTGGTGAAAACAGCCTCATTGTGTGCAAATCCCCAACCGAGTTGCAATTGAGCCGTAAAAAAGGTGAAGGTTGTTCTGTGACTTGGCTGAGAAAAGAATCTGCTACTGCCTGGAACATGTTAATAAGGGGTTTAGTGTCCTAATATGGTTATAATTCTTTCCAGTCTTTTCAGTCTGGAAACTGGAATCTGAGCTTTTACAATGTATCAATTCCTTAAATGCTTGCATTACAGAATAAATGTCCATACACCTACACATTGGGCCAAATCCCAATGCCACAATGACATTATTTCATAGTAAATCTATTTATGTTAGTAGTGACTTCAGAGTTTGTCAGCTTTGTAATAGCTCTGAATTTTGTAACCATTTAAATTTTTTTTAATTAAAAAAATCTTTCTGATGTTTTTGCATCAGCAGACAGTGATAAAACAAGGGGGTACAGTTTTAAACTGAAAGGGGAGACATTTCAATTACATATCAGGAAAGAATTCTTTACTCAGAAGGTGGTGAGTACTGGAAAAGTTTGCTAGTGGATGCCCCATCCCTGGAAGCGTTCAAGGCTGGGCTGGATGGGGGCTTGAGGAACATGGTGTAGTGGAAGATGTCCCTGCCAATGTCAGGGAGGCTGGAAGTACATCTTAAAATTCTCTTCCAAACCATTCTGATTCTATGACAAGGTCAGAAATGTATAGTTACCATAAAAATGGAATAGAACCGATCTAAATAAATTGTAAAACCTATTTTTTTAAATTTTGAAATATTCTGGCTACAATAGAAACAATGATACTTGCATTCAAAAAGCAAAACCAAACAGAACTGACCCTCACTTTTCCTTTTAATTTTTGGGTTAACATTCTACATGCAGTGAAAAACCCCAGGAGTACTTCAAATTGTTACCTTGAAAAGCAGTAGTTACAGATTAACAGATTCCATCCCTTTGTATTTTATCGACTGTGCTGCTTTTTACTGTAGTTTACAATTAAATGAACTAAATTTAGTGAGTAATGCACTAGTAAAAAAAATAATTATTAACAAAAAGTGGCCTTCAGCTGAAGCTGGAGTTCTTTGTACTTGTGAAACAAGATATGTTAAATGCCGTAGATGAGGTAGGCTTTGTTTTTATTATTATTATTTTCTTAGGGCTTGGAATAAAATTTAATATTCTCTGAAGACAATGGGAAGTTCCCTCTTTTTGATTATGTTACTATTGGATATTTGATTTCCAATTTGGTATATGGGACATTACTCATACATCATGATTCAGCCTGTTGCTTAATGAATAAAACTTTGTCTTCTGTACTTTACATTTTCCTGACCTGCCCTGCTCTGCTATCCAGAGCAGGTTCAGATGATACAGCCAGGGGCCAGTCTGCCCTATGGCAAAATAGTACCATATTTTGGCCATCCATATATTCTTCCCTGAGCCTCTGCTGTAGGCTGCTGTCGCTGAACACAGCAAAGTTTCTGTCTGATCTTGTCTGCCTATTCCTACCTTCTCTTGAATCCTCTGTTTTTAAACAAGAGAGACTGCCTGGCAATCCACCTATGAGCAAGCACTGCAATGCCTCTGCAGGGAGATTGTGCTCTTCTGAGATCCTTATTCCTTCTGCTCACAAGGGGTAGATTGCTTTTGTAGGGAAGCACTCTTCAGCTAGTCCAGGTTTGCCTAAGAATTTGTTCACAAGTTGTCAGAGCTACATGCAGCTCAAAACACTAATAAAAGGAGTCTCTACTGCCAAAAAAATGAAGACAATTTTGAATTTTTGCATTTTTTACAGCGCCCTCAAAGAGTCACAATAGTTTACACTGAATGTAAAATTTTGTCTTCTAGCTCTATTCTTCATCTTTTATAGAAAGTAATGTTTTCTCACATTGCACAGACCCTGCAAGTAGGATTGATTTTAGTCATAGAATCATAGAATGAATTGGGTTGGAAGGGACTTAAAAAGATCCTCCAGTTCCAATGCCCCTGCTGTGGGCAGGGACACCTTCCACCTGGCCAAGTTGCTCAAAGCCCCATCCAACCTGGCCTTCAGATTGTTAATGAGATAATTTCTTAGCTCTCAGCTGAGCCAGGACATTTGTTTTATTATAACTATCTCCAAAGGGGCTTTTCTTGTCTAAGACAAAATTTTGCTCCAGTCCTTAAAGCACCTTGGTTGTTCTACTTCTTAGACAGTTTGATTTACTAAGTCTCAAGCTTTTCTACTTTTTTTTCCCCTCTTCCCTTATTTGAGCCTTTATTCTTTTATGTTGTATTAGTAAAAGCACAGAACCAAACCTGACCTGAAGACTAAACAGAAACTTCCAAATGTGTTGAGTCTGACTGTGGAAAGTCTCCTATGCAGGGCTATAGTGCAGCAAGGAAATTCTTCAAAGGTTGTTCAATTTTCAGTCTCCTCTAGTGCTGAGTGTTAAACATTTCTTTTTTCTCTTTTATTTTTTTTTCCTTTCACTGTGCTGTGTCATTAGTGCTGGCTCTGTTTGATCCATGAGGAGACCAAATTTCCTGCTTCTGCCTACAATGCACTTGAGAATCTTTTCACTAGAGCGAGTAAGAATGCTCTTGCAGTAAGGAGGAGAAAGAGAAGCCAGAATAAGAATGTAATTTGTTTCTTCTCGCACTTTGTTATATAAAATGCAGTAAGCCAAAGCTGTACACCTACAAAGAGGTGTCACAGCAGATTACTCTCACTGTGCTTCCCCAGAGGTCACAGTTCAGAGTGGAGAGCTGTGCAGAACCAAATACTAAAGTTCTGCTGCTGCCCTGTGTAAGTTAGTCCCTCTGAAGCTGGTCCATCTGTGGTGGTGATGTAAAGGATAGTTTGTATTTTCTCTCTGTTGAGACCTATTGTTGAGTTCTGAAAAAAAGAGGGTACGTTGGCATTGCAGATGTGTTCTTTGATTTCAGAATGTAAGTCTTTGTTCTTCAGCATTTTGGGGGCTCCTATGAAGTGTGTCTATGATATCTGAACATTCAAAGATTGTAGCTGACATCTATTGCATGGTGTTCCCTCAGCCCAGTTTCATGATTCCTGTGTGTTTGCAGAGAGTGGAAGTCATCTTCTAGTTTGAACCACTACATTGTGGATGGAAGGTGTAGGTCTACCTCCTTTCACTTTAGGTGTCTACACTTGAGCTAGTCATCGTGGCCTTCCCTTAAAGTCAATTTAAAAATATAGGCAGGTCTAGGCTGGTGTTGATATATACAGTAGGATGAGATGAATCACACTGCAGAAATTATAATATTCCTCACTAACCATAAAGGAAATCTGTACAACAGCTCAGTCATAAATACATGCACTTGGTCACTTAAACCTCACCTGCAGTGTCCTGCTCTATATTTCATAATGTTCACAAAGAAACAATTTATAGTTGAACAAAAGATTTTTGGTTTTGAGGACTCACGACATCAAAGCTGCAAGGAGTTTTAAGTCCTGGCAGTTCTGCTTCTGGCCACCAAAACATAGTCTGGGCTGTCTAAACTTACCTCTGTAGCACTGCACTGGGCAGCACCAGTGTCCCTTTCATTGCAGGACATGCACAGAAGTAATACACCATTTCATGTGCTAAGATATTATTTTCATTTGTTAGCATTTCTGCAAAAACACTAGTAGAGCTTTATTTCAGTTAATTTTGCTTGGAAAGTATCACCTTACACAACTTCTCCTTTCCCAAGAATGAAATATGAGGCAATCTCTTTTTTTTTTTTTTTTTTTTTTGATATTTAATATGTTTTGACCTCAGTTTCATTGAAAACTGTTGCACTCCTATGCTGTGAAGTGACTTTAAAATGTTTCATGGAAATAGGTGCCTGTGACTTCTTTGATTGTTCCAATAAAAATGCTGATCTAGCTTGGCTCCATGAAAATTCCCAAACCTTCACCATAGAATATGTGTGTTACAGAGGAGTGTAGCATAAGCACATTCCCAGAAACAAATTTTTTTTAGCTGTCAACAGCTAATACCACTACTGTGATGCCTAAAGTTGAAACTAAGAGTAAGAGTTGTCTGTTGTGCTTATCAGACCTCTCTGCTTCCGGTAAATGACTCAGTGGAGGGTGGAGGGAGGTGGTGACTTGATTGAATGCAGAAAGTGAGAAACACAGAGTTAAGAACAAAGAAAAAGAAGGATGAAGGGCAATAAGAGAAAAACTCTGAAGTGGCTTCCGGAACAGAAATAGGCAGATAACAAGATGAGAGTTAATAGAAGGGTTTGGTTGTTGGATGCACAAACCAGATCAAAATGGGGGGGAAAAAGTGAAAAATGAAAGGCAGGACTATGTAGTAGGCTAAAGCAGGAGGGAGAAAAGAAAGCAGGAGTGGCAAGTCCTAAGGAGAAGAGAGTGGGAAGCATCTCAGATTTCTAGAGCCACAGAACCTCGGCATGTGCTGGCCACCAAGCATTTAGGCACAACCCTAACATTATTCTAAAGAATTATTCAGGTTCTCACTAAGATCTCATCAATTAATACCATTTACTTAAACTTGGTCATCTTAGGCTAACATTGCAATCTCAAGTCATTTGTGAATAAGTAGTTCACATATAAATCTCTCCAATTTCATTTTCTTGGAGTGTCATTTGATGCAGGAGAATGCAGCCACCAAAACTCTCATCAGCACACAGAACAAGAGCAAACAGGTTTTGTGTGCATGTAAAAGCAGAGAAGCGAGACAAATTCACATATATTAGATGGAAAAGAGTTATAGAAACCTGTTAATGGAAACTGAGATTACATTGAAAGTGTGAAACCATAGGTTATTTTATATATTAAGAAGAAATGGAGAAGCTCTGAAAGCTTTATCTTTCATTCTCTTTGTAAAGTTCCAGTGCTGCCCTTCACAAGTCTCACTTGAATATTTTATTCAAGTGAAAATAAATTCAGCTTTACTTCACCAGACTGTGATGTCTTTGAAAACTGTCGCAGTCTTTCCATATGAAGAGTACATCACCAACAGAGCCAAACTCTTAATAATATATTGTGTGACTCCAGACAAAGCACCTATCTTTGATAAAAAAAAAGTATACTGGCACTCACTAGCTGAGCTCTACTCAAAAATAGAAAATAGCATTTTCTTTCTTCTTGTGCAGTTTCATGTGATCTTGAATGTTTTGTTGCAGTATAGTTTATTCCCTCTGTTTACTGGAATAAAATCTAAAAAAAAAAAAAAAGGCAATCTGCCTTTTACCTTTCTCCAGCATTCAAACAAAAACACTACAAAGCTCTCCCCTCTCAGATGAAAGTTTAGCCTGTATTTCCATTTCCTTCTCCCACCATAAAAGGTACCCCTCTTGCCTTCTTTCTTTACACACCTTGCAGCTGAGCTGTAAACGAGCTCCAGATGCATCAGTTCAGTAACCTGTTTTTTCCTAACCTAAAGGCTTGCTAGGAGAAATGGATTATGTTTCCTAACTGAACAGCGCTTTAGTATTGTCTGGAGAGTTCACTATTACTAGAACAGCTGCTACAGAACTGCTCTGATTTTACAGAAAACTCCTCGTAGGAAAACAGTGTATCCATCTCTTGCACTCCACGGTCAGGAGTGCAGCCTGTAGACTCTCCTAAGGGGCTTGAAGTGTGCAGGGTATATTCTGCAGAAGGGCAGAATACATGACATATCTGGAATCTTGGCAAGGTCTGAAGAAACTGTTTAGAGTCTGGATACAGACTGGTCTTTCCTAATTTAAGAGTAGTCACATGATTGCATGCCCTAGTTAGTAGGGTTGATGTTGAGCAGTCCACGGTAGTATCTCACTAGTGTTTTGAAATGTGTTGCTAGAGAGATGCCACGAGTATAATTTAGTAGGTCATTTTTCCACTTAAGTTACTATCCATCTTCAGTTCAGTTCCTGTGTGGGTTGACATGCAGGGACTGTTAGGTGTGTCCAGATTTTGGAGTTAAGGATATCAGGCCTTAAAAATTAGTGCCTTTCCTCTTGAAAGTGCCCAGTGTGAAAATTACCCCAGCAGCACATAAGGTCATGGCAGAGCTAAAGATCAGGCTGGGGTGAGACATGGCCTTTGGTGCCCCACGGAGGGGCAGGATGCCTCGGGGTGCTCACAAGTGAAGCTGAGACGCAGCCTCTTTAAGTGGAGCTGGGGCTTGGGGATGTCACCTCTTGACCAGCCAGCCAGCCAGGGCCACCAGCTGACACATCTGTGATGGCACTAGGGTGTCCAGGCCACCTGGAAGTCCCAGAACCTGCAGTGTTGGCCCATGGAAAGTGCCCGGGAAGTTGAACACAGGGAGAGCTTTACACTCTGGCATCTGCAAGGGAAACACCCATTAAGAGTGTATTGGGAAGGAGGGTTGGAGAGGGGGGAAAAGATTTTTATTTCAAAAATGTTTAGTATTGGTTTTCCTTTGTTCACTGTTCCTCCTCAACTGTTTGAGGTTTCTACTTTTTAAGGGGAATTTATTGCACGAGCGTGTATTTTCGTCGTGATCTTTCTCAGGTTGCCAATGCAGAGGAGATAAACATCACAAGTTGCCGATGTTATTCATGGGACAACTCTGAAGTAAAATTTCACAGCTATCATGGGTATTTGTAAATGGGATCAATGCATGTTCAGTAGGAAAAATGAAAGCATGCCCACTTTGGTCTGAATGAATCCACCTTCAGGAGTAAAACATTTGTCAGGTAAAGGAATAGTATGGAAATCAACTGAACTTTTAAAATAAGTTTAAAGGGGCTGAGCAGGTTCATGTAGGAAGCCTCTGTCAATCAGCAGGACTTAGAGGTGACCTTTTAGCAGATGAGGAAAATCAATGTATAGCCAGATAGACATGAATTTGTGCTTTAAACTCTTGAAGCTTACAGCTTCACCCGCTTTCCTTGCAAGTTTTCCCTATAACTTAACAATCACAGAGGTGACAAAAGCTCTGCTTAATACCACCTTTGATATATATTAAGGGAAATATATTCAGTCACAGTTCTCCTCTGGTCTACTGCATGTCTCTATTTATTAATGTGCTGTTTCCAAGCTAATAAGTCTTATAAACTAAATTTGATTTTTTTTAAATAACCTATGAATCTTAAGATTCAATCGGAAGCTTTTGTAGCTTTGCAGTATATAACTGGAGTTGATCTCTTGTTCTTTATTCTTCAACCTGCAGGTCAAGCAATTATTACTTTCTGTCTCTTATTCTAATTTTGTGCCAGTCTATTTTAGCTTGCCAACTGACATGTTGGTGGATTGAGCTTTTCCATAGTTCTACACAATATATTTCCAGCTCAAAGAGTAAAGCATTTTTCATTTAAAATGCATTCTTTTCTAAGAAAACTGTTAACATAAAATCAGTATTTAATAAAGCTGTAGTTCTGTCTGATGTTGGTTTCTACTAGTCCAGCTAGACCTAAAATTAAAGATAATTTTCTGTTGGCTTTAAATCAGAGATCCAGAAATTAAATCCATTTTCTCCATAAACATGTTCCTGAAGATTTTTTCAAGAGCAGAATAAATAATTATCTTTTAATGATTAAATTATATGATGGCTGTAAACATGGTAACTTGCATGAAGAGGGGTGATTTAATATGTCTGGCAGTCAAAGAAATAGATTCCCATGTTTAAGCTGCATGGATTTTAAATAGGGGAAGGACTGGATTACCAGGAGTAAATTATGTTTGTTGGTTTGTAATCTGCTTTTGTTGCCTGATGTTTGGACAACATCTGGGTAAGAAAGTGTTGAGATGTATCTGGTGAAGGTTGAATAACCTGCTCTTTTTATGTTATGGCTCCCACCTTTTACAGAGCAGGTGCTTTGTTGTGCTGGGTAGATGTTGTGGACTGAAACAGAGCAGGGGGCTGTGTCTCTGTGTCAAGTGCCTGACAAGCACCAACCTTTCTGTTGTGCACCTTCCATCCTTCTTTTGTGTGTGGGTGTGTGGGCACGCGCATCTGTCCTCACCTACATGTACATATATGTACATAAAACATATGTAGATATAGCCCCATGTGTGTAGGGCTCTGAAAGCAGCATTTCAAAAGGCCAGAACAGAAGACAGAGATGTTTTACTTAGAAAACCAGTATTATTTAGAAAAGTAGCCTCACAGCACGAGATCCTCTGCTATGCAAAGTAGAGAGGAAAGATTAGCAAAAACTAATGGGCTACTGGTGACAAAATAAAGATGATCTAATCTCTAGGTAGGAATAGAAGGCAACATGGCATTATTTTTCACCTTGCTCTCAGTTATACCGATCTGTAAATTACACGGTGCCTGAAGCTATGCCAGGACTCTGTAAACAATGTCTGCAAGGAGTATACAAAACATAGAGACATTGCATAACCAATAGGATTTGCACTGAAGGAATAGTGAAGTAAAAAATAATAAACAGCAAGGCTCAAGCATGGCTCAAGATTTTTGCTTGAAGCAAAATCTTTTCAGGATGGTGCATGAAGTAAAACGTTGAAGACACAAACGCCTGTAAAAGAGGAAGCAGGGTAAGAGTAAGGGATGAACACAAGTGTCCACAGCATAGAAATGGAGATAATGAGTAGACAGACAACTGGAATTACATGAAAACACATTCAACAAATTGTGGTAAAATCCAAACTGACAAAGAGAAAGATTTGTAACCAAGCTAGCAGCAAAGACAGAGTGGTGCTGGGATGGGCCATGGGGCAGAGGACCTTTTCCACAGCGTGGCTCTGTTGTTTCCCACATGAGTTACTACACTGAATTAAAGCACTCCCTGGCTTTAGCAAGACAATTTGACTAAGCCAATTAACAAAGCTTCACTTATTTTTAAGGTAAAGGAGAATATGGTGGCTATGGAGTACAAGGTATGTCACAGAGAACTGCACAAAAGGCAGGAATTAAATTGCTAAAATTAGGAGATAAGTGAGAAAGAATTTTAACTGGTGAAATAGGCAGTGTATGGTCTAAAAGGAAGAATAGGGAAGGTTTAAAAACGAAGTAATGAGTTCAGTGATGAGGTTTTTATGTGTACTGTAATGCGTGCAGTGGGACAAAGAAAATAGGAGAAATAAAAATACATGAATCCAGAAAGAATCTGAACATCACAACTGATCAGATTTGATCAAATTGTACTGAAGACACAAAACTTAGCTGCTAAATGTGAGGGCTGACACTTCCAAACACATATAAGTAGATGGAAAGGGGGAGGGAGAAATAAACTTGCCGTGTAAAGGGAATTATTTGAATTTCCATGGTATAAGCTGTATATTGCTCAAACTTTTTAAATATATTAGCCAGATGCATATGGAATTTCACACTCTTTACATTATCCCTGCTAAATAAAAGGATAAGAAGGCAGACAGATCTCCCTAACAAAAGACTTCCCATCCTAATGAGGCCACTGTACTTGCCCAGAGCTAGTTATCTGTATTCACTAGCCCGTTGGACACAAAGATGCTCATTAACAGGTACAGCCAAAGCACATGGTACTTGATCTACTCCCATCCACCTGATTATCCCCCATGGACAATTCAGTCCAGGTGCAAATTAGAGCTTCCAAAAAACAGTAGAGTCCCAGAAGAGCAGGTGGGCTTTATGTGTTTAGAAGGGAAAAAAAAAGCTGTTAAAATAGCACATCTGTGTTTCTGAAGTAGAAGACAATGAGGAAAGCCTTAATCTATCTTTCAAAGGCAATCAGGATCAAGCCATGGTAAAAGATCTAAGCAACTCCAGATATTCCCGTGCAGAAATTAAACAGAGAAAAATTATATTTATCTGATAATTTTGAGGAAATTAAGCTCAAGATACTTACAAGGTGCTCTTAGTTTTAGGCAAATTTTACTTCCACTTGAATTACTGGGAACATTTTATTGACTGAAAGGGGATTTAGAATATTAAAAACCAACAGTTAGATCATGAAGACATAAAAGTCAGAAGTACAGCTTTTCAAACATAACATGAAATGTTAATCCTGGGAATACAGGAGAAATTTCTCTGACTTGGGTTTCAAAAAGCTGTTGGAGAACCAATTCCAAAGTTGTATTTATCCAAATACTTTATTTTCTGTTTTTTTCTGTAGTTTTCAGTCTCCTTATAACTGCAGTAAAAGTTTTTTGCTAGAGCTTCCAGGTCTGCTCTTAGCTCTTTGCATCTGTCAGATCTGAACTGTGCTTTCTAAAACCACATAGCAAGTTTTTCTGGCCTTTTTTTGGCATGCAAGCTCTTTTCAGTACAAGTTCAACAGAAACATGAGCTAGATGCTATTTCAAATACTGTAGTGCAAAACCATCAGCTCAAGTAAGAGCAAGTCTTCTGTAAGAGAAGATAAAATTTGAATAAATTTAAAGCACATTTGAAAATATTGCAGCCTTGGATTTTGCCATTGCACCATTTCTTGGGGGTAAGCAAGGACAACCAGTCTCTACTTATTTCTTTTACCTAATCTTCTCTGAGTACTGGATAACTGATAGCTACATATTATTATAAAGTCCTTGAAGAAAGGTGAACGCTGAGTATTGTTAGAGGAAACAAGCAGCTGTTGTATTTAGTTTTGGCAGAAACACAAATGCATTTTTGATATCTTTTTGTTTCATCTAAATCCATTAAGAGCGCTTTTCCTTTTCTGCCTACATAAAGTGCAGTCTGCATTTTGTGTTATGATAACACAAATTCTACAGAAATTTTACAATTAGTGTACTTTAGCATTGCTGCAAAATCCTACAGGAGCTGATGATTCTCTTGCTTTGTGGTGCTGTGTGGCTAAGCAACTCAAAACAGAATGCTCTTAAATCTAAAAATTAAACCTTCAATCAACATAAAACAAAGTTAGTGCCTTAAGATAAAATGTACCCAAACCTTTAACATTTTCCCTTTTTTTTTTCTTTGATTTTGTGATGTAACAAGGGGCCGACACCTGGCAGAAGCAAGCTGCAGAAGTTACCATTCTCACTTCACATTCCAGGTGCACTGGCTGCAGAAAGCTCCCTTTGTTCCTTCCTCAAATGTGAATAAACAGTAACAGCTTTTATAGCCCTAACACAGAGTGTGAGCCATAACAAGAGAAAACATGAAATGTCAGTGTACTCTGAGGCGAAATGTTGCCTTGCAAGGAGATATATATTTTTAAAATGCACACGTAATTTTAAAACTAAACAGAATTTTAAACAAAAAATATCAAAATGCCTATAAAGCTCAAACTCACTAGATAAAAGAAAAGAAGTTTACAGATTGGGAAAGAAGTAACACAAGATGAGATTAAAAAATAAAACAATCCTCTTGTTGGAAAAAAATTGTACAGATACACTTCCTGCACTCCTGCACGCTTTAGGATGTTTAGCTTCTCAATTCATGTAGTCACCAGCTCCTACCTCGTAGTCTAAACCAATTTTCCACATTAAAAATGCAAGGCCAAATCCCATGCTCCGCCTGCTGGCACTGCTCTCCTGGCTCCGGTGGCACTGGGCCAGTGACAACATTTGAAGATCCAGCTGAGAGGCAGAGTCCAAGTGCATTAGCTCGAGGCTGGCAGCCACACAGCTTCTCTTCCTTGCAGAGCCGGTGCCGAGGAGCAGCACCTGGTTCTGAGAAGGAGGGTGGATATCAGAGATGGGGAAGTAGCAGCCTCAGATTTCTTGTACTCTTTGTCCATCACCATAAGTTTTTGGGTGTATACTGTTGTTGTGAACACTGGATCATGCTGAGTATGTATGTGTGGTGTGCCGAGGTCTGTTCATCCATTACCAAAAAATATCCCCACACCTGCCAACATGCTCTAAAGGAGAGACCAAATTATACAACACCTTTTGTCTGCTTTCCCCGATCATTACGAAGTTTTAATAAATTGTGTTATAATGTTGAATACTGTAAAAAGGCAAATACTTTAAAAAAGCATCACAAGCCAAAGACTGCACAACTGAGCTTTCCTTTCAGACAGTGCTGCAGGTGGGCATATTCATTGAGAAAGGCAATAGAACTTCTAATGCAAAGTAGAATGGGAGTGTCACAGGCCTCTTTAAAAATAACTGAGGTCAGTAGGAATGTCAAATAGACCAAAGGTATCCATGTGGCTGACAGAGCTAAGGACCAGCCAGGACTGTTGGTTTTCTTCCCTCACCAGGAGCCACAAACACTGCAGGTTTTGCAGTCACAATCAGAGCTCAGGAATCTCAAGAGCTCCAGAAATGGTTCATCGCACACTTCGTAATGAGCTCATACAAAACTGGAAGCTAGAGTCATCATCCAGAACCGTGGCATGTTTTTTGAGTATGGTTTACTAGTTATGAACTTGCCCAGAGACTAAGGCAACCACACCAAGAATTCCTTTCTTATAAATTTCAGCTTTTTAAAGTGGCACATGTATGTTTCTGATTTCCCTTTCCTTGCCTTGCCTTGCCTTTGCCTTTGCCTTTGCCTTTCAATTCCATATACTGCCCTGAATATCACTTTTCAGTTAAAGAATCAACTAGAGCAGATTATATTTCGTTATTTAGATTTTAAAAGAAACATTTACTGCTTTTCCATTTTTAGATTTTGCTTTTGAAGTGTAAGTGCTAGTAGATTTCTTCAATCTTGTTTTTATAAGAAGCCAAAAAACAAGGAGCAATGCAGAGCTCCTACACTGAAAGAAGAAAGGGTAAGAGAGAGGGAGAAAAAAGGAAAATTAGGAAAAGAGTGAATTTAGTCTCCAGAGCTTGAAACTGACAAATAGTTTGCTGCAATTTTAATTTCAGCCCAATCTGATTCAAATTATATGCTTTTTCATTGCATGACTGGTTTGCAATCAAGTGTTTATCTCTGTACCCCTATGTTTTGTATACATGCTGAAGATGAAGTTTTATTCCAATCTTAGCCATCATTGGATTAAGAGATGTGGGAAGGAAGGGTGAAGATGCTTACAGTCAGTGTGTTTTGATGACTCATTTTACACTGAAAAGCTGCCAGATATGCATCATTTCCACTCACTGAGAAATGCTGTTTCAGTCAACTGAAACAGTTTTTGATCTAGGGTGGGGGGTCTTCAACCTGCAAGCAAATGGAGACCAGATGGTAATTATCCTCATGTTGATGCCAAAGTCAAAAATGCTGCTGTTTTTAAAAAAAGCAGCACCAAAAGAAGAGAGGCTGTGCACTTAGAATCTATTTACATCTGGAGTATAATGAAAGAGACAGCAAAGACCACAAAGTGGATGGGATGAAACAAGAAAAATTGACATGAACCTTCTATAAGCGATCAAAACCTAAGTCAAATGTACTTCAGCACCTGAATGTCAGTACTGTCTTAAGTACAGTAATATTAAGTAGAGCTTTGCAAAGGTAGCTTGGGTAGCTGGGAAACTGCAGAGCCTTCTGTTTTGGAAGGAACACATGGGTTTTACATAACCTCATTTTTCCCCCTATATTACAGAGGAAGATTAGGTAGCTGTCAGAGATCTGATTACCAAGAATTTTTGAGGTATTTTTATTGCACTACTATTCAAAGAGGTAGAATTGCCAGTGGTTTTATAATGGAAACATGTGCTATTTACAGACTTTAATTCAATTGCTTAATTGCTGAATCAGAATGCAAAGGACTGGAATTTGAGCCAAGAGTCATTTTTCCCAAAGAAAATATTTATTAAAAGTAAAAGCAAACTTCAGCCATATCATGTAAGCTCTAAATTGAAGCAGAGGTGGTAGGAAGAAATCTTAACTATTTTCTACCTCTTCATTAATGTCCATTAATACAGACTTCAAGTTCTATAGGGAAAATATACTTTCTCTTCATGATTAAGAAAGGGTCAAGGAAATTACTTAGGGTGTTGCCCAAGGTACATACATGCTTAGTGAAATTCAGAAAGAAATCTAAATGGCTGCTTTGCCTAACTTCTTTTGACATAGTGCCTTGCCTATAAAAAAAAACATACCCAAATACACAGGTAATTTCAGCATGTGATCGCACTAATATTCTGATGGTCATCAGCTAACAAAAACCCTCATACAAATCAGGTTCTCAATGCCAGATAATAATTTCTAAGGCACAAATATCATTGTCTAAAAAAAGTCTCCCCTGTTCAGATTCCTAGTTTGACAGCTTACATCTGCCTCTACATATTAGAGATAACAGGAGGAAAAAATAGATGTATGGAAATCAGACACATTGTAGATTAAAGCTATCATATTTCACATATTTCATCTCACTAGATGATCCTTTCTTGGCTCACATCTTGTATGACACATATCCAGCCATAAAGGACTTGAGTTTGAATTCCTGGCATCCTCAGCTGGCATTGAGCTGAAGAGTACAGGTGATTCCAAATAGGTCATTCACTGCTTCTCTTCTTTGGAGAGCTTGATTTTCAAAGACTTATGGAAGGTTTATCTTCAGTCATGGGGAGCAGAGGCAGTATGTTCACTTATATTGAAGAAGTATTTAACACACCAATGCAAAGTGTTCTGATAGAATATTAAGGACTGCCCTGGACATCTTTGCTATAATAGAAGCTATGAAAGAACAAATTGACATTTGAAGAGCCTGTGCAAAATTAATAACTATGAGCCCTTGGATATCATCCTGAAAATAAGCTCAGGAACAATAAAAAATTTATAGTCCATTTGTAGTCACAAGTCTTTCACTCTTACAGATACATTTGGAACTGGAGCAGAATTTAATAGTGCAAGAAGCACAATAAGAACAGTGGCAAAAAGCTTCTCCTCAGTGTTATCTTTGGACACAATTGTCTGTACCTAGCTCTGCATAACTCAGCCAATTCTCCCACTTGCACATTCAGGCATGAAGTTGAAATTCTCAGTAGACCATTATAAGTTCTCACTCAAGCTGGTGTAAATCCAGAGTAGCTCATATGATGTCAGTGACTAAAGTTACTCTGAATTTACTGCTGTGTAACTGGGAGTGGATACTGATCTCACTGACTTTATTTTTTCTGTAAATCACTATGCCAAATCCTTATGGTCTCACATAGGCAAGAACTCCTGTTTGTCATCAGCACAAATTCTAAATGAGCAAACAGTGCCAGGCTGTCCTTTAATCTCTTCTAGGTTTCATGGCTTAGCCATGCACTCCTGACAACTCCCTGTACTGGCTGGTTACTCCTTTTGGAGACTGTGGCAACAACGGCTGAGGATGTAAACATTATTAAAGTAATTTTCTTGCTGTGTTTCCACCAAAACAACAGGGGTGCTTGACAGATTGGTGCCTGCTATGTCACCATTCCACACCTTCCCTAAAGAGCTGAGAAATTTTCTGTTTGATATCAGATCTGTCCCCATCTCAAGAGAAAAATCACCCTTCTTTAGCAACTTAAAACACAGTTTTTTCCAACAGAGCTTATGTACATCAAGCTGACAGACTGCTGAGCTCCAGTAACATGGAGCTCTGGCATCAGTAACATGTCCCCTAGCTGCATCCCTCTAAAGCCTTTTTCTCTGGAAGCCAGCTCTAAATTGCAGGACATCTGAAATGAAATAATAGAGTCTTTGGGCTTATATTCCGAAGTGCTATTACAAGTGTAGGTACTTCTAAATACTTGTTTGATATATTGAAATAATTATTTTCATGAGAGTTTATGTTGATTTCTTCCTCTTCATTGCAATATACAGAAGGATCTCTTTCCATTAGTTTTATAACAACAGCTTTATTACTCCATGTTTTTATTAGCTGTAAAATTGGCATAAAATTAAAGATGTTTACAGTTTCAACATACAGAAAATGGAAAGGAAATCTTGAAATTACCACAAAGAAATGTTATGAAATCTAGCTAGTTACTGTTTATAAAACATGTAGGTTTGCAACAAGAAAGTAGTGCAGGAAAGAAGTGAATCATGAAGGTGAAGCATAGCTAGATATAATGCATGAAGCATTATAATTATCTGAAAAACAGTCAAGCCAAGGACACTAACAATTTGCCACAACAGTTTGTCTTTCAGAAGCACTAAAACCAGAATTTAACTTAAAGAAAGAAAAATAAATCTTCCTAAAGATGGGCCTGCAACTTTAGTCAGATTCTCACAGCATGCTTAAATTAATCAACTGGCCATAACCCAAACCACTGTGACTGGAGATTTATGGGAAAATGGCATAGTTGTTCTTTTTCCTTGCCTCAGTTGTGATAGTTTGGTGTTGAAAAAATGCCTCTCTGTGTGTCTTGAAGTCCATTGCTATAATGATTGATAATTGCAAAATCGTTGATTGCAACATCTTGAATGTTTTATGTTTAGTTTTAAATGTCTCTGAACTAAAGGGCAAAAGAAAGTTTCCTATGATCTCATGCACTCATGCCTTAGATCTGTGACTAGATGGCCCCAGACTGTGACACCAACGAGCTTGCACAGTGCTGGACAGGACAGCCTGGAGAGGCAATCCCATGTGTCAGGGAGCATCTGGGCTACCGGCAGCACGAGGCCTCTGTCAATGGCACTGTCACCAGAACACCTGGGGCTATGCCATTTCTGTACAAACATCTGTGATTGTATTAGGATCAAGTGGTGCTCACAGGATTGCACACAGGGGTTGATTACAGCACGGCTGGGGCCACCCCTGTGCTTTTCCAGCTGTGCCTGGGGGTGTCGATCCCAATTCTGAGGGAGCAAAGCGGCCGCAGTCAGAGCTGCCTGCAAAGACCCCAAAGCATCGCGGTTTGTCACAAGGACAAATGCACCCTCTGGAATCCCTCTGATGCTGATTAAGCATTGCTTAATCAAAAAGAAACTATTCCTAAGTTTAAAGAAACTTTTGCCATTTTTTCTTTGCTCTTGAAGCTTCAGATGGAGATGATTTTGTTCAACTATCTTCATCAATTATGCAGTGAGACAGAGGGAAAATAAGTCTAGAAGGGACTTGCTGAATTATTTCTTTGTCTTCCTACTGAGGAAAACCCTTTCCCATGCGCTAATAGAGGATTGCTCTGCTAGTTTAGATTGTTTTGCAAGGTCAGGCTTAGGCTGGTATCAAGAGCAGATAGCAACAGCTATTCCAAAAACCCCTCGTGTTTCTACAAACTCCTCACTTCTGGAAGAAGATTTAAAATTTCCAATTTAACTAGAATGTTACTTATCCTATCCAAATGGCTTATGTGAAGTCAGAGGTTCTGCATTTACAATTGTAGCTTCAAAACAACTGAATTTTGCAAAGTAGAGATAAAGAAGCTGATGCTTGTCTGAAAGTTCTAGATGTTTTTATTATTTTACTTATGAATCTGATAGGTTTTTATAAACTCTGGGTGACAGAAAAGACAGAGCTGGCTTTTTAATACCAACACTGAAAGAATACACTGCAGGAGTATGATCTAAATTTATTTCTTGACATCCATTTTATTTAGGGAATGATATATATCTAGCCCACTCAGCACCTGCTGTCTTCAGACACACCAGCCATTTATGTCACTTATCTAGGGTTCCCCCTTAGGCTCTGGAGAGCAGTTCTTCCATTTCAGAATCCCCTTCTGCCATCATTCAGTTTTTATAAGATTCTCACCTCAAAGTCCTACCACAGCCAGTTGTGCTGGAAAGGTCAAGAAATAAGGAACAGGCTGCTTTCTGTGCTGGTGAGACACCCCAGGGAGCTCTAGCCCTGCAATTCAGGCTCTGGAAATGCATCATTCCTTTCATTTCATCACGTTGCTGTTTGTTTAATGAAGTGTTCAAAATTCAGTGGCACCAGCACACCAACAGGCTTTACTATATTATAGTCTTTGTGAAGGTCTTCATGAACTGGCACACAAAGCCTTTGGAAATCAAGTTCAAAACAAAACAAGGACCATTTCCTTTTTCTTCATGGAATTTCAGGGGGAAAGTCTTACAATTTTAAATGGAAAAGTACTTTACCAAAAATGTTTTCATTACCAAAGCAGTAGCCATTCCTAGGAACTACAGCAATTTAATAACAGCTTTTTGCAAAGGACTTGGGTGACACTGGTCCAATCATTAAGAGGCACAGGATCTGAGAATGTTTCCTGCTCCTCTGCCATGGTGCTGCCAGCTCCCAGCTCCCAACTCTGCCTAAACTGTCTACACCCACAGCCACAGGCTTGGGTCAGAAACTCTTCCTGTGTGCTTGTGCTGCAGACGTGCAGCTTCGGGGGTGAGTGCACCCGGTGGCCTCAGGTCCTGCTTCTGCTCTAGAGGGGCATTAGTAAGTGGCAAATGCCTGGGGTCAGGGGACAACAGCAGCACACACACACACTTCAGGGCACAGATTGCTATCCTGAAATGTGGTAATAACACAAAGCAGTGCTGTTGTGGCTACAGGTAACTTAAGAACATAATTTTGGATTTTTCATGGAGTTGTAAACAGCTTTCAAAACGATTCCTAAAAGAGGTATTTCTCTGAAAATGATATTTTAATGACTGTTACTCTACTTGTAGAAAAAAAAAAAGTAGCTGTGATCTGCATTAGAGAAGTGCTAAGGACAGATCTGCATCAACTCCCTGTGACTCTTGTGCTCAGCAAGCATGTACAGCTGCTGATCCTCAACCAGCTCAGAGTTCTTCTAGCATATTTTTAGATGAGCAGGATGCATAACTTTAAAAATAAAACATTTGCCAGACCACACATCATTTCAATTTTGCAGCCCTTGTTTTTAATAAACTATTACTTCTTCCACAACACTGTAATATTTTCCACAACACCACTTTTCCAAAGCATTGTCCAAGCCTCCTCTGCAGCAGCCAGTACTGAAATTCTCACATGATTTATTTTCCCAGGCACCTTTAGTTCTCTTGTGGATATTAAAAGAGCGAGAATTTTAAATACAACCATACATAAAAGAAAGTATTTTTTGACAATTACAGGAAAGTCCTATTTGTATTTCTTACATGTGATTCATCATTTTTATGATTATATGAATTATGAAGACAACGCAATATATTCTGTGTTCCCTCACACAAGAATATGTCGGGATTGCCTTTGATTTCCTACTGAATCCATTCTACAGTGGGTTTTCAAACGATGATACAAAAATCTGAATTTGATTGGGCTTCTGGGAAGATCTTCCCATCAAAGATTGACCACATTATATGGCTCTTTTTCTTCTACTCTGTGGGTAGAAGGATATGCAAAACAAAAATGGAAATACAGATTCTAAAAGTACTATGTTGGGTCAGCTATTTGAATTGTAAACTTTTATTTTATATATTTTAATCTGTATTTATATGCCAGAAAACCTAGTTCTTATTTTCAACAAAGCATTAAAAATAACGTTAATATTAAAAACTTTAAAGGAGTGTCAAGTATAGCACTTAAAGTAACATTTTATATGCTTAATGTCCAGAATTAGACTTATTATTTTTTTCTTTAAATCTTAATTTCCAGAGTTTATAAAAACCTGTATCCACCATTCATTCCAGGTATGTACTAAATTTTTGAAACCTGTGTAAGGAAGCTCCAAGTTTGGACCTAAGTTTGGAGCTTTCCTCTAAGTCTGGAGGAAATTATAAATGTTTTGTCACCAAAGTCTGGATTATCTTCCTTGGGAATGTCATGTAAAATCCAAATTATGCAAGGCTGACTTCTACTTGTGGAGGTTCTGAGTAACAAAAAAGCACTTCAGTGACTGTACTTGGGTTTGGTGGCTGAGGATGTATACATTTTGAGTAATACTCACAGATGCATAAGAATGTTGGTCACAAGGAACCTCTGGATATTGAATCCTCCTCCCTGCCACTCAGAGACAGCAAGTTGCTTCCTTACCCATGACTGTGTTTGATGAAGACAATACAGTACTTCCTCTTAGAAAAGACAAGAACATCTGAAGTTTTGGCCAGTTTTCTCCCTGTCATGGGCTGAGATCAGTTTCTCTGTGTGAGTTCAACTTGGCACCACAAACAAGGACAGGAGATGGTTCCACCAGAATGGACTGGAGGAATAGACTGACTGCAGTGCTCTGAGTTCATACATTTGTCCTCTTTATTTCAAATAAATATTTGTCCATTTTTAAGGCCAAGAGATCATCCTGTAGAAAGATCAGACTCTCCGCATAGATTCTTACTATAAGCTCATAGTCTGGGGCAATACAGATATTTTAGAGAACACTCTAAGTTTTGAAGACTCAACTGTACTTTATTAAGTAGTTTCAGGGGTTAATTCACCTCATTACACAAAGTGCTTCTGATTTTTATTCTAAATTCTTCTGGCTTTTGCTCTTCAACACTGCATTTTGCTAAAAATATGTTTGCTGGAGCAATTCAACATAAGAATTTCATGTTTATGCCCTGATAGATAGCAAGATAGCATTTTATGTGTCTTATCTTATGGTCACAGTCCTATTTAAAGTAGAGATCTGTCTGATTGTAGTTTGTTAGATAAATGTCCCTCTATCAGAAATGTTATCACATAGAGACCCTGCAATCACATGAGCACACACATGTGCATGTGCACACAGTCACAAACACAGAAGTATTTGGTTTCTTAGAATAATTTATAACTTTCAAGGACAGGTTTTTTATCATTTTGCTATGTCAAATTTCATATTTTATCATTCATAAAAATACAGACTCAAACCACAATAATGGGACAACCAGCAATCACACAGGACCACTTTTTTTAAAAAAAAATGTTCTTTTCTGGCCCAATGCACAATTATAGATCAGTTTTTATGGTGTTGACTCAAGTAGTTTTCATCTTAGAAGTCAGGTTAACACCCAAATAATTTAAATTAGTATTTTGCTGAAGGAAAAATCAACCAGCTTGTCTATCTCTCACTAAAGGAGCTCAATGGAGATGTTAATTTCAAAACCAGGAATTTTAGGTCTATGTGTGTCTTACACCTCCCATCAGGAGCAGTTATAATATGGACACAGGAGAGCTGGGTAACAGTGGGAATGTAATCCACATGCTGCATCACCAGCAAAGCCTATTCTCTCTGTCATTGCTGCTAAATCTACTTCCTTCAACTGTTTCCTGCTGTTTCAAAAACTGTACGGCCAGCAGGGCCAGGGCAGGGACTGTCCCCCTGTACTCAGCACTGGTGAGGCCACAACTTCAAGTCCTGTGTCCACTTCTGGGCCCCTCACTACAAGTAAGACATTGAGGTGCTGGAGCGTATCCAAAGGAGGACAATGGAGCCAGTAAAGGGTCTGAAACACAAGTCCTCTGAGGAACAGCTGAGGGAGCTGAGGTTGTTTAGCCTGCAGAAAAGGAGACTCAGGGGTGACCTTATCACTCTACAACCACCCAAAAGGAGGTTAGAGCAAGATGGGGGTTGGCCTCTTCTCCCAGGCAATCAGTGACAGAATGAGAGGAAATGGCCACGTACTGCTCCAGGAGAGATTCAGTCTGGACATCAGGAGGAATTTCTTCACTGAAAGGCTGGTTAAACATTGGAACAGGCTGCCCAGGTGGGTTGTGGAGTCACCACCTCTGGAGGTGTTTAAGAAATGACTGAATGTAGCACTGGGTGCAGTGGCCTGGTGATTGGTCAAAGGTTGGATTCCATAACCTTGGAGGTCTTTTCCATCCTTAACAATACTATGACTTTAGGATTCTATTCAATGATGTCTCCCAGACATGAATGAAATATCACATTGGCTCCATACCTTTTATTTAGATGCATGTAGATGCTAAGGAATAAGTTGGATAATGTGACATACATCTTAACATAATAACAGGTATATCCCTTATTGGCTCAACATTTTGTAATGATTGCACTGCTAAAAAGGAAGGTGGCCTTCTAGCTGGGTCGTACTTTATAAAAAATTCTTGAACACTTCTACAGAAGTTACAAAGGTCAATCCATCCTCAATATTTCTAAGGAGGGTTTTTTTTCAGGAATTTTAACCTAAGTTAAAGGTCTAACTCCTAGCTTTATTTTAACAGGAGGAAACAAAGACTCCTAACAGTGTGGAAAATTTAATCTTCAGTAGTGAATACAGTGTTTATGAAGTTCTCTGTATTTCCTTAAAATGTAAAAGACAAACAGCTCTTATAGGATGGTAAGAAACTAGAGACCATAATCAGCCTGATGTTCTGAAGCAAACAGTTGATGGATTGAGCTGAGGTGTGAAATATGCTCTAACACAAAGAAAGCCAAAAGATTTCCAAACAGTTCTTGTGGTTAAATATTCCTGTAAATGAGTGTTTTAGTTTGGGTGAGTAATGGATTTGTAATAAGATATTATTGTAAGCTTCATTATGTTTAGTTTCTGACTTTTTTACAGCATAAAGAAGGATGCTTTGATTCTTGAAATTGTGTGATCATTTGCATTAGCTGCTTGGCATGATCATTAGCATAAAATCAACAAGTGGATAAAGACCAAGGCAGAGGTAGTTCTTAGCTTGTTCTTAGCTAAGTTCTTAGCTTAGTCTTATTTGCATCTTCTCTTTTTTTAATCAGCACATGCAGATTTTCTTCCATAAATTAAAATCAAATCTGAAATTGTGGCTGGACATAAATTTCTCATAATTTCTTGAGATGCAAAACTATGATGGCAGAATGGGGCATTCAGTAGAAAGATGATACCAGGAGTTAATAATCTTAATTACATTTTATTCTGATGTTTCATTTCTCAAACTCCACTTCCCAGTGATTAGATTTTATTATGCCTTTATGGAAAGGTCAAAAAGCTCACAGCCTCAAATAGCTGTTCAGTGTTTAAATCTCTATCCATGGTAATCTTCTTTTCTAAATTTGTAACTAATTCCTTACATGTAATGGAACTTGCCTTGTAGTTTTTACTCCATTTTATTGTATTTTTATCTTTTTCCCAAAATTCCAATTTCCTTCTGAAATGTAATTTTTTCACTTGGACATAATGTTTTACACTCAGCGTTACAGGTATAGGTGCAGCCACTTCTCTGCCATGGTTCTTATCTCCAAGATGTTTGCAAATGCCTGTGGGAGATTTGCTTTCTTGTCTTTGGAGCTCCTCTGAGCATTCACCTCAAGGCAATTACCACAGATTACTAAATATGCCTCTGTGTGACTGCTTGCCAAGACAGTCTCCCATCCTCAAAGGAGAACTTGCAATTTTGTTCCATGAGTATTATTTGCTATTTAGTTTTATTAAAATACATTGTGCTCATCATGACAACCTAATTAAGCCATTCAGCTTGCACAGCACAGGCAACTTTTCTACCTTATTCACTACCCTGGTCAGTTTCTCTGTCATCTGCACACATGATTAGCACAGATGCAATGTCAGTGTCTAGAATGATCTTTCCTCAGATGGAACCACTCTGTAGTGAGCAGACTAAAATAGGCCAGCCTTTTTTCGTATGTTCCTAATTATAACAACTGCATTTTGTGTCTATGAGTGACCCAGGCTTCAATCCTTTCCATACGAATTCCCTGTAGTGCAAGCTTTTTAAATAAATCATTATGTGGTTCTAAGTTAATATTGCAATTTCAGATAAAACCCAGCCTTCTGGGAAATGAACTTTCCTATAACTGTTGAGTAGGTGGGAACAAATGGGAATTGATATTGCCTTATTTAGCTTCCTCCTTCACTTCCTAGTATAAAGGTCCAAGAGGAGTATCCTGGCTCAACAGTGGGTCAAGTGTTTGCCATATTCATTTTTTCATGCTGAAGAATGTGTACTGTCTGTAGTGACCAATCTCAGAATTAATGAGTTCCTAAATTGTTCTGCTCTGGCAGTGTTCAAAAATACATATATAGTTCCAGTCATTTACTAGAATTTAGTTTTGCATCCTAATTCGATATTGCTTTAAAATGTGGCAAGAAGTATCAGATGTGCACAAGTGTTGTATTATATTTTTTCAGCAGTGAAAACTAATAAATACTGCAGCTGCAGAGCCAGGCCTGACCATGCTAGGTGTAAAAAAAAAAAAAAGAAAATAGAAGTCATACAAACACAAAACACAGGTATCTGTCCTTTTGTTCCACATATGCTTTCTAGTACTCTCAGCTATTCATAATATTTCTCATTGGTAATCTCACACTTTAATGCATCAGGGCCATTGCAGGTGAAACTATCCAACAAAATGCAAGACATCAGCTTCACTGAAGACAAAGGATCTGGTCTTCTGTAGTGCAAAACATGCTCTGGACAATTCTGAAAGCCCCTGAGGTGCATTATTTCCAGTGTCTACTCAGGACTTCCAGCATCTCTGAAGAAGTCTTTGAACCCTGCCAGGTGGGGCTCAATAAATAGCTAGCAGTATATTAATTAAAGCACCCTGAGAGTGAGAAAGTCTTGGCACAACATGAACAAAAAAGAGCCAAGTACTCACCCAAGGTAAATGGCTATGTTCCCATCAAGTACAATTATGCCAATTTATACCATTTCAAGATTTATCTATAAATGCTCCTACACCCATATAGATGCAGAGCTGTATCCACCCTGAGCAGTGCAGTCAGACACAGACATCCACACAGTTTGGCTGCAGCAGCTGAGAGCGTCCCCCCTGCAGCAGCTGCTGTCTCCAGCTCTGGGAGGGAATCTGCAGGACACCCCACTGTGGCAGCCAGGCACACACCTCTACTGCTTTCACGTACATCACTGTAATTTCCAGGTTTTCAGGCAGACTTGGGAAACAGAGATAGAGTTTAAATGGCCACTTGTAATTTTTTTCTACATAATGTTAAGTGAGCAGTTGTGCTGTCAATTAAAACAGTCAGAAGGTCTGTCAACCCTACAGAAACCATTCAGCTGAAGTATCTGAGTGCTGCCTTCTTTGTGGCCCAGTACAGCCATAAATACTAAATATTCATGGTGTGGGAAAGATCTTAATAAAAATATTTGACTTGAAGTCTTGAATGTCAGTAGATTCTCCTGAAGTCCTTACTTCCTTAAATGCAGTAAAACCTCAGAGATTAATTGGGAAAAAAAAATGCAGTGGAACAGGTAGGGTTATCTTAAAGCAACATCAGAGCAGGGAAATTAGAGATTAATGCTAGCTATTACCTTCAACTTGGAGAACAAATTAGGTGACCTAAGCTACTAGAACATTTGTCAAAGGTAACTGTCAAGTGATCTTTTAAACTACACCCCTGTCCTGTTAAATACAGAAATCTTTCATGTTGTGGGAAATATGACTCAGCAACGTGGCTAACAAAGGGGCACTGACATGTTTAAAATTGTGCTGCTCCCTGGCTCTTTTAATGTATTTTTACACCGGCTGCTCTGGTAGTAGAGGCGGTGTGGGTATGGTCCTCAGCACAGCAGAATCTGCTCCAAGGGCTAAGGAGGCTGGGGGAGAATCCAGGCTTTGGGCTGATGTTCTAGAAGCAAATGCAGCACAATGGCACATATAAGGTAATGTAAGGGCTTCAGTGGGTTGGGAAGCTATGATCCATGAGTAGTCTGCCCTCCACTCACCTTGTTGAACCGAGCTTCTCCTCCGGCGTGGGCTATAACAGCCCTGCTGCCTGTGGCTCTTTGCTAACCCCACGCTGTTTGTGTTTAGTTAGCTGTGAAAAGGGAACAAGAGAATAGTTTCTCTAGTGCAAGGTGTTAATGTCAGTCTCCCACACACATCCACTTTGAGGCAGAACCAAATTTCCTTTTAAAGGCTCTTCAACTTAAAGGTGAACAATGTGAATCACTGTTTCTCTCAGAGTAGGTGTAATTTCTTTTCACTTGACTTACATGACAGCAACCGAACTCAGGTAGCACTAATATCTTCTTGCTCTTCTTTCTATTCAAGTTTAAAAGTTTTATGAAGGCTTTGCTATAAGTTTGAAGCAAGAAACTGATCTATGAAAGTATTTTGTTAGTTTCCCTTCAGCTGCTACAGCTAACAAAACCTGAGTATAGATGGAGCTGTTCAAGAAAAGCACGTGTCTTTCACCAACATGTCTTGGTCTGGGGAGATAGATTAAATCTACTGGAAAGAGAATTCTTGCTGTGGTACAAGAAAAAAACTCCAGCAGCAAGGTTTGTGATTCTAATTTCAAAGGCATGTCCCTTCAGGTACAGACTAAGTTCTACTAGCCATTAAGGTTTAATAACAAAATTAATACACCCTAAAAGTTTAATAAATTCTACATATATGAATATATCTGTGTTCAAGGTTTATTAGAGGCTGTCAGTATAAGCATTATTTAAGTGCTGTTAAAAAATTAATGTTATTATGTTTCAATAGACAGTTAAAAAGGGAAAAACATTCATATAGACAGACAAGGGTAAGAGTAGAAAAGGTCAAGATTTCAACTACTGTAAGTACCATTCATTGCTCCATGAACTACAGGGGAGTGATAGCAACACAGACTTGTTGAAAATCTGGCCTTATATTAAAATTACAGAATCCATGAAATGGGTACATCATTAGGTTGGACATCAGGAAGAATTCCTTTACTGAAAGGGTTGTTAAACATTTAAACAGATTGCCCAGATAGGTGGCTGAATCACCCTCCCTTGAAGTGCTCCAGAAACAACTGGATGTGGGAGTTGGAGCTGTGGTTTAGTTGACAAGGTGAAGATCAGTCAAAGGTTGGACTCAATGATCTTGGAGGTCCTTTCCAACCTAAATGATTCTGTGATTCTGTGATCATTAGACTCAAGAGGCAGTGGTGTACAGGGAGAGGCAAGTGACAGACCTTTCTTCTTCCCTCCACTTCCAATCTACCTTAGATCTCCTCACTCCCAACAAGAATTCTTTGTTTTTCCTACAATGAAAGAGATTTCTTTTTTCTTCCCTTTCACCCACCCTGGTAAAACCCTCAAGTAAACAAATCTTTCTTGGTTTTACCCTAAAATGCTTGGATGAAGTCACCTCTTGCTGTAAAGTTCAGTGCTAGCCTTGAGGTACAGGATAGTAAAAATTCTATTTGACACTATGTTTTAGAGCAGGACAATAATGCAACCTGATTCCCTTGCTTTAAAACAGACATATTTTTGGTAGTAGAGACATACCACACTCTGTGTCCCCGCTGAAAGCAAATCCCACAGCAAATGGACCGTTTTTTGTGGCTTGTGAGAATGTATAGCGCTTCCTGATTTGAGGAAGAAAGTAATAAAAACATGGATGAATGCCCATCCAATTCTATGTTTGTTTGAAAAATCTAGATAAGAGGGTTTTAAAAGATAAAGTCTTAATTGGCATGTTTCTCAATAATTTAAGAGGAAGGTTAAATGCATGATAAAATGTATAAGAGGATGGGATTTTCTTCTGGTTTTTTTGTTTTTTTTTTTTTTTTTTTTTTTTTTTTTTTACCTTTAAGCTACCAGGAAAGCTAATTTTCTTATAACTTTGCTCGAGGAGCCAATGGAGACCTCACATGTTCACTTTGAACCTTTTCTGCCCTGAAGAAAGACAGAGAGATAAATTTTCTCCTGAGTATTTTTCAGTAATCAAGTTAAAAGTCAAAATCAAACAGTGCAAAACTCACCTTCCCTCTCATTACTGAGGATTTATTTGCATAGATTTTTCTGCTGCCATAATTTCCTCCTCTTCATTGTCCAGAAGTCTGGAAACTCTGAGGAGTCACCTAGGAAAGAATGGTAAGAGATGAATTGTCACTATGACACAAATGTACAGATCCAGAGGTAAATATGTCATCTGATATTTACACTTAAAGATAAGGAAAAAGAACATAAACCAAACTTTCACCTCCTCCTTTCATAATGCATTATTAGTAACAGTACCTTTTTTCTGTAGGGTTCTCACATGTGCCCTTCATTATTCTGAAAGAATAGCACAAGATTGGCTTGATTTATCATTGACATTGTTCCCTGGCCTTAAAAACATGAAGTTTTTAAAATCAACCCCACTGCAAAAAAATGCTGAATGAATTTCTAAAAGGTGAGTGAAATAGTTGCCATAGCCTGAAGGCAGCTACAATGTAAATGCTAACAAGTTATTCTGGTTTTACATGTCTATTCACCTTTATACAGATTCTACAACCTCTGCGTCTCATACTACATGTGTTAATGCTTGGGAAGTTCTTTTGGGCCCTATAAACAATCCCATAATACTCTTGAATGTAAACTGAAATTGTTTCCTCTAATTCTGATGCCTGTTTAATAAGCATATTCTTGCTCTGCACATTTATAGAGCGCCCAGCTTTGCCACCCATACACATTCTCCCATTTTATGACCTTTTTTATTTCTTAATTCAGCACAATAGCTTGGATTGTGACAATTGCTTATTCAGTTTTAGAGAAAGTAAAAACACAATATCCTTCTCTAAGACCAGCCCACATCTTGAATCCATATGTTTGAGTGTGTAAGAAAATTGGATCTGATGCCCGGTGATCACCATGACCAAATTAAGCAAGAAAGGGTGACAATGGTGATAGGAAGAGCAAGGAGCAATCCAGTGTATAACTGTACCCTTTAAAGTGGCTTAATCAATGCAAAATTCAGAGAAAAGATGCTCTGTTTCATTATGACCTTATGTACAGCACATTTTCCTCTTGTCCAATTCAAGTCAGAATACTCTTTCTTAGGGCTGACAAAGAAATTTACAATCCAGGCCATTTAGTTCACAACCTGTTGGAGTAAGAAACCTTCCAGAAGTAAGAAAAGCTTCCTATGAGCTGAAGTACATTTTCACCAAAGCCTCTGGATCCTGACTGGTTCTCACTGAAGTAAAAGCCACAACATCTGCTGCTGTCAGCAGCCAGTGGCTTCACCCAGAAGTGAGAAGCCCAGTACCAGCTGCTTGCCACAGCCTAACCCCTTTGTGCTCAACACCAGGGCACCCTGAGGGCTTCCCCCTGAGCCACCCAGCTCCAGGCAGGCTCCTGCTGTCCAGAGCAGCTGTGACAGTACTACCAAAATATTTTCAATTTTTTTTCAGAGGCTAATCAAGTAACAGGCAGATTACAAATTCTTCTGGTGTGAAAGGTTGCAGAGAACAGCAACATCAGGGTCTTCCTGTTAGTCATGGTAGCTGCCTGCAAGCTACCAGGGGATCTGAGCTGCTGCAGCTTGCACACAGGTGAGGACAGACTGGAAAAGGGACACTTAGAAGTTCAATCAAACCACATATTCATCCAGGCAGCTGTGGTCATGCTGGACCCAAAAATCGCCACAGGAACCACTTGTTAATGATCTTACACTAGATTTTAGTGGGGAAGGGACAGATTGCAATTAGAAACATTGAACCTGGTCTTGATCTCTCTCCAGCAAAGCACGAGAGCAGTTCTAGGGCTGCAATGGCTAGAGAGTGAGGAGCTGGCACCAGAAGAGGTGGCTGGTCTCAACCAAGGTTTCATAGGCTCAGGAATGAAAAATAACAAGGGAAAGAACAGGTTTCATGTTAACACAGCAACTGGAATTTGAGCCTGAAAAATTTCAGGGGTTATTTTTCTTTCTATTTATACAAAATTTATAATGCAAACACAACTGTGTTTTTGTATGCTGTCCCTTTCAGCTCTATTTATAATTTGACCATCATTTTCAATCCTGGCTGATTAATATTAGTCCATTAAAATCATGCTCAGATTTCTAAAGAAACATTCTCCTTTTTTATTGTTGTTGGAAGTGGTGAACTCTTGCCTTCCCCTATGGCATGTGCAGGATGGTTTTGCCTTTTGGCAGACTCTTTGGGCAAAGTAAAACACATTCCCATCACAAAAGAGTCTCAGAAATTAGGTTTTTGAGGATATCCTGTTGGAATAGAGCTGCTGCTCTTGCCCTGTCTCAGTGGTCCAGCAGAGTCAGCCTGTGAACTTGGAATCGTGGACTCCCACCAGTTTGGGTGGAAAGGGGATCATCTGTCCCAGTCCTTGTGCAGAATGGGGCCCAGTGCAAAGCTGGGAAAATGCTTCCTTCTCTCCACCAGGTGCTTGCAGGGAGCCATAGGGTCTCCCCTTCTCCGGGCTGAACCAGCACTGTGCCCCCATCCTCTCCTCGAGCAGCGTGGGCTCCAGCCCCTGGGATGCACCTGTGGACCTGCTCCCATCCCATCCACTCTCTCCTGTCCATCTGGCTTCTGCTGCAGGGGCTTCCTCCAGCCCTGGGACAGCAGCTCCCTGCCAGCACATTGACCATCTCTCTATTCCTTTCCACTTCATCCCACAGCAGCTCAATTTCCTTGCCTGTTCCACATGCAAGGAGATCAGAAGTGCCACTAAAATCCAAATCATCTTTTCTGAGGACTAAAAGGTCCCATCCACATAAATGAGCTGAGTCTCTGCTTCTATAAATTGCTCCCAAATGTTTGCTCATGCCATCCACTTCCACAGTGACTGCCTACGGACTCACACCACACACCCCCTGCTTTCATCTGAGTGATTCACCATCAGAATGTCCTGACCAAGACCATGTTCTAACAGTGATCAGAAAAACGTTGTATGCATTTGTCACTTTCTCTGTAAGATAATACCCTCACCTTAGTTCAGCTGGATCAGATGGATGAATGAATTATTAATCTGGGCAGTGTTCAGATCTGGGGGAGGGGAGAAGTACCAACATTTATGAATTATCTTATGAATACAATATAAATTATTCAGCAGCTATACAGCCTTCTCACAAAGGAAATCAAATATATTTTGGCTGTAGTAGGCTTGCAGACTCCTAAACAGAGAAGGAAAGAAAGGTAAATCTTAAAACATATCTGCAAACAGAAAATGTAAGTAACCATTATTTTAAAGACCTTATTGGCAAAGTTTGCCCATATCTCATTTACCAGTGACTTTGTCCACCATTTTAGGGGGGGAAAGTGCTTCTTTTCTTAAGATAAACACTTGTGAAGCTCTAGTTTTACTTGGGTAAGTTAATTTCATTTTATTTGCTTTTGCCTCTTGTGTGTGTGTGTTGTAATGAAATCTCATACATTCTCATACAATGCCAACTTCCATTAATTAGAACAAAAAACCATTTAAGATTAAAATTGCATTCCTGACAGTGGTAATTTTACCATGAGTTTAACAAAGCCAGAACTCAACCCTAAAGTTTCAGAAATTGGGGGAATGACTATACACAGAATTCTGAACCCACTGGACTTCTTGTTTTCCTTTTTGAGCTCACACTCTTTCACAGCTGTAGAGACATGTGGTTTAAAACAGAAAGGCAGCTTGTGTGAGTTAGGCAAGTGAGGTCTTTCTGACCAAATTGAAGATTTTTGTTTCTTTCTTTATAAACCCTAGGGGAAAAAAATTCCCCAGACATTTATTTCTACTTTATTTGTTGCTGCACTACCTCCCACTCACTGGTGCACTTCTGCAAAGAAATAGTTCTGCCAAATGCAAGTAAAGTGTACTGAATGTACTTATGTGATCTGTTGATGGATCAGTATGTAAATACTCTCTTTAAAGGGGTACTAATTGTAGAGATGATTATAAGCATTTTAAGGGACTCTTTTTTAATTGACAGCATCACTCAATATTAGCAACCCATTTAATGAGCAATAGAGTCATGCAAAGGAAATGCTTTTTTATTCACTGCAAAATAAAAAAGTGCAAAATTCATTTAGAAGGTGGAAAAGCAAATTAGGTATCACCAACAAGATGTCCTTTTCTCTCTCATTCATTCTTTCATACGCTGGGACCATCTCCAGGCAAAACATCAAGCCTAAAACCTGTCCACAGCTTCATAATAAAGATCTGAAATTTGCTTTGCATATTCTTCAGCAGGAAGAAAACAAGGGCAAGCCCCTTGGGTGCTGTAAATAGAAATAGCTCCATTGGCTGTAGCAGTGCTCTGCTGCACTGCACTTCTTTTCTGGACATGCTTCCTACAATTTGAAGCATTTCTGATGCAAAGAAAAGGGAAGGGAGAGCCTGGGACACCATTTCCCTTTGCTGTCTCTCAGAAGTCACTTCAGATTGATCTACCTTAGGAAAAATACATTGTTTTAATAACATTCATTGGGAACATGATATCTTAAACTATTTTATACTGTCATAAATTCTTGTACCTTACCCAAACTCCCTTTATTTTATTCCTTGTTTAAGGGAAGGCATTTTGCTGCAGCTACCTCTACAGCATGAAATTACATTTATTTAAAATGATACTCAATAAGAAAACTAAACCTGTAACCCTTCTGGTTCCCCATTCTAGTTAGTTCTAGGCAAGAACTTGTTCACCTTTGCCTGGACATGCCTTTGAGGGATGAGTAGGATAGCACTTTATCTGAGAGGGGCTTTGTGTTGTTGCATGAGCTCAGGCCCTTGATGGCTGGTCACAAACACCTCCATGGCTGACCTCATGCTAACCTGCAGAGCAGGAATTTAGTTTCAAACGCATAAGACCATTAGAATTAAAAGGTGGGAAAAGACCTTCAAGGTCACAGAATCCAACCTTTGACTGACCACCACTTTGTCAAGCAGACCATGGCACTGACTACCATGTCCCGTCATTTCTTGAATACCTCCACAGGTGGTGACTCCACCACTTCCCTGGGTAGCCCATTCCAATGATTAACAACCCTTTCACTGAAGAAATTCTTCATGATGTCCAGCCTGAAAATTCCCTGGCACTGCTTAAGGTAATTTCCTTTTGTCCTGTTGATAGTTGTCTTTATTTTAGAAATAAGAAGGGGAAATTGCATCTCTACAATTCTGTCATTACAATGTCTTCCAAGGAAAAAAACAGAAACCTCAAGGTAAAACTCATTTGCTACTCTCAAAAAGAAGGAAAAGCACCAAGAAATCATTGTAGCTCTGTTCCTAGGTTTAGGTAGATCAGGGACTGAACACAGATTAATCCCAAGCTTTGAGTTCTGATTACTACTGAGAAGTAAAGAGTACATGGCCACAACTGGATGGGTGTTAATAAGGATCCTAGTACAGCACTAAACAAAGACATCTTGCAGTGCATCTTGAACAACACAGCTGAACTGTGTTGTCAGTTCTCTTTGAACTGACAGGATGCAGCAAAGGACTGCTGGCACCTTGGTCCTGATGAATTCAGCGGGGTCTTTGTGAGGGTAAAGGCTAACGTGTGATGTCCAAGGCATGTGGCTTTAAATGAAGCATGTTTCTATATGTGTCTGTGTGTTTCTCCTGCAAATACAAACACATAAAAATACACTTTTGGTTGTGAGCCCTCACATACTACTGGAAAATAAGTAATTTCATGGGTTTGTTTTGGCTGATAAATCTGATGATTGCTTTGCTTGTTTACAGCAATTTGTAGACTTAGTTAGAGAAGATAACACCAAAGTTAACAATTACCCCACTGGAAAGATTCAGGCAATTGGTGCCTTTGCAAGCCACCAGGAAGCTCCCATGGAAGCTCATCCTGAAAGAACACAAGCTGGTTAGCTTCTTCTAGCACTGGGCAAATGGAAGAGGTAAAAAGTAATTATATTATTTTCAGTAACCACACTCCAGTTGCAAATGCTCACATGGCTCTGGCTTGCAGATAAATCTTTCTAGCTGGACTACTCATTACTCTTACAAAAGTAAACATAAACACTGATGAGTGCAAACATAGACTGTTACGGAAATGCTGTGATATCTGAAAATCTTGCAGCTGCTCTTACTCCCAAGTAAGTCCAAGTTCATCTGGAGGGACTAGAATTTGTAGAACTGAGAGTCCAAAAGACTAAAAAAACAAAAAAAAAAAACCCTAGCCAGTGGTTTCTCTATCTGGAAAGTACAGAGCAATCAGCTTGAAAAATTACAGGCTCTCTCACCTAATCTTGAAGCTGATTCTGTGAACACTTAGTGCTGAAATTAGACACCATTTTAGGTGGTATCTTTTTAACCTGATGGGATCTCTGTGTTGCAAAAATCCTTTGCATATTGGTTTAAGTATTTTTGCCTCAGGGTAATTTCAGTATCTTGCCCCTTTATGTTCTAACAGGGAAGAAAGTGAACAAATGTACAAATATGCCATGGTAAATATGTAAAGGCACTTCTACTCTTATCACAGAGGGATTGATCTCAATTCATTAACATGCAGACATGGAAAACTTGATTGAAAAACTAATTGAAAAAGAAATTGCAAATAGCATTACACTAGAAGTCTTGCAAAATGTTGGTTTTCTACATAACCTTCCTTTCAAAAACATTTAATTTTTGATAATGTATAAATGTTTATATTCAATTCAAAGTTTTTCTTAAAAAAAGAAGAAGAAGAAATGTAGTAAATTTAATAACTGCAAACCCAAGTGTACTTTCAGTTCCACTTTTTTTATATTTATGAAAATTTTAGGCTCATCTTGCATATCTCAGTTATGTTTTCTCCAGTCTTTCATGGTTGACAGATTTAGAGATTTATTTCAGATAAGTTAGATAGCATTAGATGGTTAGCAGCCTTAATTAAAAAAAAAAATCAAAAAACCCACCCGAAAACAAGAAAAGCTTAATCTTAAGCTTAAACCTTAAGCTTAGGGCTGACATGCTAATTCCATTCTAAGGGTAAGTAAAGAACGATTACAGAATGAGAAATTTTATGTAAGTGATTCAAAATATTTCAAGTTGACTCACAGTTTTTCATCCTTCATTGCAAAGTTTTAATTTAACAAAAATGAAATATTTAGAGTCTGGAAAATAAAAGAACAAAAGATCCTAGTACAGAAAATACTAAACAATGTAATCAGTTATGTTCTTTTAATATTTCCCCTCTTAATCAAGAAAAAAGAAAGAAAAAAAGCCAGCAGCCTACACAGAGCCAATTACACAGAAAAATCATAGGCAATTGCAGCCTGTGAAATATTGCCAGTCACAAATTTACCATGACACAATGCAGAGGAAGCTATCGTTTGAAGCCCAAGCTGTCAAATCTGAATTTGGAAGTCTCAAAATGCGTAGTTAAACTTAGTGACATTAGGAAGATATTCAAGGGAGATGGCCAAGAGGCACCCAGGAACTGCCTCATTCCTATTATCCCCCCTAAGTTCTGTTTCTAAAGGAAAGGAAAAGGAAAAGGAAAAAAAGGAAAAGGGAAAGGAAAAGGAAAAGGAAAAGGAAAAGGAAAAGGAAAAGGAAAAGGAAAAGGAAAAGGAAAAGGAAAAGGAAAAGGAAAAGGAAAAGCAGTTGATTTGCGATTAAGGAGAGTTGGCCTGGTAAAGAATGAAATAATAGTTTTTCTTGTAATCAATGTTTGTACTGATTTATTGAACCTGTTTCCTTGCTGCTTAGTCTTTCAAATCACTTTCTGTGTTACTTAGGAACTGCAACATTAAAAAACAACAACAACCAATGAAAAACAAATTACACACCAAAGAAAAAAAGAAAAAAACCACCCCAAATAACCTAACCAAAAAAAAAAAAAAAAACCAAAAAAACACACAAACCATTACTCACTAGGGGTGCATTCATCCCTACTGCATACAGTGTTTTTCCAGCAGTTTATAAGGTATTGAAAATTAGGGGTCTTATATTCCCAAGGAAAAAGTGGCAAACTGAATTTTGGTTTCAAGAGGAACAAGACAGAAACAAAAAATTGATTTTATACCTGAATGTCTTAGTTTAAATACCCAGTTTTTGAACATAGCTGGCCAAAGCATGGAATTAAGAAGTATATTTTCAAAAGGGTAAATATTACTTTTTATTTCATTTTGCATATCAGAATACTGTCTTCTAAACATTTCCTAGTACTTCATTTTTAATTTAATAATCAAAACTGAGCCTGGTCTCTTGTCCCTCTAGTGCATTTTCATTTGTGCCCATGTAGAGCACTGGCCTCATGAAGAGAGGCTCTGAACTGTACCAGGTCAACTACAGCCATATAGAAATCAGGACTGAAAGGCATTTTTTTCATTCATTACCTGTGTAATAGTTTGGTTTGCTGCTAGAGCAAAGGGTTTGGAGATTATCCTTGTTTTCCTCTCTTTCCTTAATAAGGCTCTATGAAAAGCTTTTGGAATATAAAAAAAACCCGAAGCCAAAAACTTCAGAGAAAGTTTGTTTTATACAAAGCTATTCCTGTTAAAAATAGAAACACAGTCCACTTCACACACATCTGTAGAAGTAACACAGGTGCAAATTGAGAAAGCAAAGTAAAACTTTATTGTTGTTAAGGTATTAACAACATGTTTCATAAAAATTTGTATCAAATAACCAATATGTAAATATTCAGCCAATCACACTTCGGCTTCTCAGAGGTCTGCGCTTGAAGGTTTGTTAGAAAACACCATTGTGATGGTTTGCTCCGAGCATATCATGTCATAACATGGGCCTTAGGACTTCTTGCTGCCTTTTGAGGCTCAGTAATCATGCTTGGTTTAAGATTCCAGTCAAAGGACATCCCCACCAGCTGCTTCACTGGTTAATTTCCTTAAAAACCTGATACTTGCCTGTAACTTTCCCATGTTTGTGGGATGAACTGAGTTCTCTGATAGCTCTTTTCCCTCACGTTCATTCTTCCAGAGGGTTGAGTTACTTCATTGATAAGTTAAATGGATCACTTCTTTAAAAATAAGACAATCCTTTTGTCTTTATCAGTACTCTTCTCTGTAGTTCCTCCATCATCCCTCTTGAAGTGCAGATAATTGAATGGGACTGCTTTAGCAGATATCACACCACCAGTGCCAAGCAGAGATCGTTCAGACTCTGTTCTCCTTCCTGACACATCCATTTCTGTGTACCCCATATTACAGCAGCTCTTTGGGCCACGACACCACACAAGGTTAATTTTCTTCCAGCATTACCATCACATATATGAGTTTCTTCAGAATCCTTTCCCTCTCTATTCATTGCTCCCCAAAAAGGGCAGCTTGCATCTAGAAATGATACAGCATACCTTGTGCGCTTCAGTAGCCATAGAAATTGTGTAAAGAAAAACTATTTTAGAATTCTTGAACCAAAAACTTTGCATTTGGCAAGGGAAGCAATCCATATGTCTTACATTTTACAACAGTGAATCATGCTTTAAATCCTGAGTAATCCTAGTGAATTAAGTGAAACCTTTTAAAGCGTAAAATATTATACAATGCAATGTCAATATAAACAGGGAACTGTCACAGACTGCATCTACACCACTCTCAGTCTAAAACAGGAGTGCACTTCTGAAACTGATCCCCTGAGCAGTTTCTGAGCATGAGAACTGCTTTCCCTTTGGGTGAAACCAGCCCAGCCAGTGCACCTTGAGAGCATGTCCAGGGTGCTTCTGTCAGGCAGCCTGCAGGACCAGCCTCTGGCTGGACACCCCCGGCCCCAGGAGGCACCTGGATGCTGATGTTGGTGCAACGCAGACATTTGGTCCTTACATCCCTGTTTCATCCTGTCCACTGCCCACAGACATGTCTGTGTCTTGTTTGTTTGCTCCTCTGCATGCACACTCCTCATGAGAGGGATTGGGCTCTCTCCTGGGGCTTGTCCTGATAAAGTCCCCATTGGGGACCAAAGACCAATATTAATAAGAATTCTTCGGGAAGATTACGCCTTCCCAAGGGCAGGCTCCTGGTTCCCACCTCACTTTAGCCACTTTGAGAAGTGTGCAAGCAGAGCTGCTCCTGCTGCTGGCCTCAGAGGGTCAGATAATCCTCACAGGACCAGGGGAGACATCTGACAGCACCCTCACAACACTCAGGATTCATACACCTCCAGAAACCCTGAGCAGCTAGGGGTGATGATGCACAGTTAACATCTCTCACATCCATAGCACAACCTCCTGCTGAGTCTGGCTTCTCTGCAGGAGAACTGACGCTGTTCACTCTCTAGGTGTTTCACTCTCTTGCAGCCAGCTCCTAGGTAGAACTACTTTCTCTTCTAAAATCTTTCATGGGAGGAAAAAAAGGTTTGAAATGATAAACTGTCCCAGACATTAATTCAGCACAGCTGGGGCCATGTAACACTGCATGGATGAGGAAAGACAAGAAAAGAGATCATCACCCTCTCTTCTTTCTATTCCAGACTGGCAGGAGGCCAAACTGGCTCTAAGAGTAAATTAGAGCAACATAAAAAAATCTCTGTTCCATCTGAGGATCCTAAGGGACCCATACTGCTAGCTCAGCCCTTTGTGTCAGCCCACTAAATAGATCAGAGGAGTGTAGATTACATACATCAAAGTTTCTGATTTATTTTACCTTAAGTAATAACAAGTACGTGTTCAACATACTAAATATTTTCCATATAGTAGATAGGAATGTTGCCCTAACTTATGTAGGTTTTTGGAAGAATCACCAAATCTGTTCTTATGATCTTACAGAAAGAAGCAAAAACATATTTGGTGTGAAGCCCACCTAATACACAGTGTTCCTGAGCAGCAGATGAGCACTGGTTGTATAATGGCATGGGGAAGGAACTATGAATAGTGCATCCCTCTTTGCAACCTCTGCAGCAGAGTAACAGCATCAAAATTCTTATCAGATGTTATTAGATTAGACTGAATTCCTGTTCAAGCCTGAGGAATCTAAATCTTCACATCTCAAAAGGGTGTATTAAAAATATTCACTAGAAAGTGCAGGTATTACAGGCCACATGAATCCATCTATAGAGAGAAATAGGATAGAAAAAGAATCAGATCGTGCTTCCTTTGCAAAAGCAAAAACATTTTGGCAGTTTTATCTTCCAGAAACTTTGAAACAAGGTCTTCCACTTTTTATTTCTGATAATATCGTTTTACTCAGGAGGTCTACTTGCACAAGTGGTCATGATCTTTCAGTCTAATCCAAATATATCAATAAAGAAATAAGTGAAGAAAAAACCAAACAGTGATGGTCTCAATTCCTGAAAATATCTTTGTCAATCAGAATTTCCTTCTAAAATTGAAACTCTCACTATTAATAAGTGGCAAAATGAGAAAATGCTTTTTGATGCTGCAAAGCAGTGGCTCACATGAGTGACTCCATCAGAACATTTACCTGAAGAATATCAAATATTGAAAGATGCTCACAAAATAGAACTCAAAGCTTGCTGCTACAGAAGTGCTAAAAAATGATAATAACATGCTAAAAGTCTTTACTTCCCCTCCATGAATAGTTTGGCAGGACACCTCATAATAGGAAAGCTGGGATTTAACATATTTGTAAGTGTGACAGAGCAAGGGCCTACCATGTCACATTTCCATGTACAGAATATGTACCTGCTGCAAGGTGAGAATGGCATAGTGCCCCCCTGTCCCAGTTGTGTGGGGATATCTATTCAAGTACAGTTTTCACTGTTGTATCTAAAGTTTGCATATGAAATTTCTTAAAAACTTAAATTAGCAGATTTTTTTTTCAGTCCATAACAGGAGTAAATAATTAATCTGCATTTCAGATGCTCTTTTTTTTTCCCCGGTAAGAATTATTTAACTAAAGTAATGTAACAGAAGAAGCAATTATTTATTTTGTAATTATTCACTATTCAGAGAATAGAAAACATGGGATGAGGGGAAAACATAGAAACAGTTCCCAATGCAATACAATGAAGCACTAGAAAAAAACCAATGGGTTTAATCTTGTAAAATACAAAATATTTTGCCTTATGATCCCATTATCTCCCCAGTAGGCCAACCCTGCTGGCCCTTGACTCTGATTGTTTCAGGTTAGGGTTTCCATGTTAATGAGGGTAAGAAACCTCAGCTCTGGCTCCCTTCATTTGGAGCTGCAGGGCTGTGGCACTGCTGCTGATCACCATCGCAGCGTCACGCGTTATGAAACTGAACAAACGAGGCTCTTAAAAAACAGTGATTTCTTTATGCATGGTCACTTTGGGGTCTTCTCTTACACAAAGGCCAAAATTATTGCAATGCCTAGAGTAGTGATTCACTCTTGTATCTTTTACTCTACCATCACTTTATAGTTGGGGATTTATTTTTTCATTTTACCTGGAAAAATCCCAAGTCTTTATCACGGGTCTGTGCAGCTCCTCTTAGCCAAGCACAGCCTGAAAAAAGTGCCTTCCTTGATAACCTTCCTTTGAAGTTCTCGGCAGGGATTACGTCAATATTTAACCCCGTCTCCGGCCGTACAGGACCAGGGCTCCGGGCTGGCCACAGCACCGGCTCGGAAGGTGAGGGGCTGCGGCCCTCCACACTTGTCCTGCTCCCTGCAGGACGGACTTAAACTCCACCACCATCAGGCAGCGGCGGCTGCGCCCAGTTAGAAAAGGGGAAAAGTCATTTCCTTGTATCCGTACGGTGTTGCAATTTAATTCCCTTGCCATCACAGTGCCTTCGGTTGCCCACCATGCTTTCCTTGCCTACCTCCGTCTCCTTGCCCGCTCAGCAGAGCATGTGGCGCGGCCTGGCCAGGCTGGGACCAGCTGTCCGAGAGCCTGGCCGGGACACGGTGGCTTTCTCGGCTGGAGGTTGCAACACTGCGGTAGGTCCATGGGCAGGCAGCGCAGGACGAGCGTGTGCTGCTCCTCAGCAGCGAAAACCCCACCACGGCTGGGAAGGCTGCCAGGACAGGCCTGCAGCGCTGCCGCTCACCCAGCCTGCGGCTGCGGCCATGCCGGGCTCCCGCTGCCCCCTCACCACGCAGCCCTCCCGGCCATGCTGAGCCACCTCCCTGGCGTGGGGGACAAGGACGCGACCTGACACAGCGGTGACAGCTCCGTCGCTCTCCCCGGAGCGCGCAAGGAGTGAGTCTCACCTTCCTTGCTGGGCGACCGTGCCTTGGAAGCTCTGCAAGTCTTGACTAAGGACCATTTCCGATGAGTTTACCTCGTTTGTAAGCCCACAGCACTTTGAAAGCAAGCAAGCAAACAAAAAAGCACAGGAGCTAAAAATGTTGGCCCATCTCGCTATGAATCCAGAGGGTGTTTTTTGTTTGTTTACATTGCAGAGTAATAAAAACGTAATGTAGGTTTTGCATTTGGAGAAAAAGAAGGGGAATGGGAGCTTACTTAGAAAGGGAGACACGTGTCTGCCTGTGTGTCTGAGCGCAGATGGCCTTGCACTGCAGTCTCGAGGCTCTGAATATGAAAATGAATCACATCAGCCCGCAACATTTCCCAGTGTTTTCAGAGTTCTGCTTTCAACACAGATATGAATGTATCAATGTAGCAGTCAATGTAGCTATCAATGTAGATATCAATGTAGCAATGATCTTTGTTGTCCTGACTTGGGTGATGTCATATTTTTCCATGAGGATACTGGGTGACGGCACATTTGTAGGCTTTGGGCTAAATGTATAACGAGCATGAAATTCCCTTTAATGTCAAAATAAGACCAAAAGAGAAAAAAAGAGTGGAAAGGTCATATGGAAAAAACCTCCAATAATAAATATGACTTTTGGGCTCGCCTGAGTCTGGCTGTCACCGTGATGAGCCCACCGAGGCAGACACTCCGGCAACATCCTGATAATCTTATTATTTGCATGACATTAGCCATGAGGCCGGGGGGGGGGGGGGGGGGGTGTGGGGAGGGGTGGGGGAGGGGAAGGGGGAAGAAGGCCGCCAAAAGCATCCTGGCGGGCCCGGGCGAGCGGCCGGGCCCCTCCCGGTCGTGCCGGGGCCGCGGCCGCGGCCGCAGCCGGGCGGGGCCGGGCGCGCAGCGGCCCCGCCGCGCTGGGTCGGGGGCTGGGCGCGGCGCGGATTGGCGTGCGCAGCTACTCGCGGCGGTGCGGTAGCGGCGCGCGGGGCCCTGCGGAGCGCGGTAATGATGTCAACTTGTTATTTACTTTCCAGCGCCGGGTGACGGCGCAGCGCGAAAGGAGAATCAATCAGCCGCCGGGTGACCCGCCAGGCGCAAAAAAACGGGAGCCGGGCGGGGGAGGGGAAGCACATGGAGCCGCGTTGCATCATCCGCCGGGAGGGGGGGGACACGGGCGGGACACGGGGACACGCGTGGGACGGGCGCGCTGGAGGCTAAAGAGTCGCAGCGCTGCCGCCCGCGCGTGTCGCGCCCCAGCGAGATGCGATAAAGCCCGTTTGTGCTGATTCACAGCCCGCCCGGCCCCCGCGCCCCGGAGCGCTGACTGGGCACCGCCGCCCGCCCCGGACCGGGGCAGCGGTGGCGGCGCGGGGCGCGCTCCCGCTGCGGCAGCGCCGCCCGGCCAGTCCGTCCGCGCCGCTGCGCGGGACGAGCGGCCGCGTCCCGGGCGCCGGAGCGCGCCCCGCGGGGCCCTGCGCGGGCAGCGCCGGCTGCGGCCGCTCGAGCGGAGCGGGGCCGGCCGCGGGCCCAGCGTGCGGGGGACAGAGGGTGGCCGCGGGCACCGCACGTCCCCGCGCGCCGGGCCGGCACCGGGGAAGCGGCGCTGCCCGGCGGGCGGGGGAGGGGAGGACAGGGCTGCCCTCCGCGTGCGTGCCTGGTTTGTCACCGGGTTTCAATTGCGGGGGGGGTGTCAAAGCACGACATAACCACAGGCGGGGCGAGGGCTGGCGGCACTCCGGGGCATCCCCGGGGGCGTTAGCGGCGGCGCCTCCTCGAGCTGAGCGTCCCGGCGTGCGGGACCGACGCAGGTGGGGGAAGGGCGCGGCCGGTTCGCCCCCCGGCCGCCCCGGCCCTCCCGGTGCGCCCCATCCCCCGCCGTCCCCTCCCTCGCTCCCGCCCGGTGGCGGCGGCCCCGGGCGCGGCTGTGGCTCCCCCTCGGCGCTGCTCCCGCCGCCGCCGCGCGTCCGCACCGGCTCCGCCAGCCCCCCCCACCGCCATTCCGCCCCAAAACTTTCCGTTTCCCCCATCCCACTCTCCGGGACTTCCTTGTGCCGCCCGTGCGCGCGGAGGGGGGGGGAGGAGGCGTGTGCGGCGGCGGCGAGGGGGGATTCGCAGCCTCCTGGCAGGCTGGCCGGGACCCCGGGGGAAGAGGAGTTGCACCATGCGCGGCAAGTGAGGGAAAGTCTCCGCCAGCAGCAGCGCCGCCGCCCCCCGCAGAAGTTGGGGCTCTCCCCGCTCGCGGGAGCGGGAGCTGTGCCTTTAACGCCCGCTGCGCCGCGAGGTGAGTTCCCGAGGCGGATTATTCATCCCGGGGACCCTGTTGTGGTTTCTTTTTCCCCCGTCTTTTTTTTTTTTTTTTTTTAATTTTCCCCTTTTCTTACGCTTGTTCTTCCCGGCGCAGCCCCCCGAGCCCAGCCCAGCCCGGGGCCCGCTGCCCCCCGCGTCCCCTCTGCAGCCTGACCCACCCGGGGGGGAGGGGGTCGCTCAACCGCCGCTTGTTATGACGAAGTTTTTTGAACCCGGACGTTTTGGGGTCTGTTTGGGGGTTTTGGGGGTGTTTTCTTTGGGCCGAGGTGATGTGTGTGTGTGGGGCTGCCGTACCCGTGGCGGGTGTTTTGCAGCTGCCCCCGGGCAGAGCGACCCCGGGGCGTGGGGGAGGGGAGCGGGGCAGTTTCTCCCTACTTCTGAGACAGTATTTTAACGTATGGGGGGTTTATTAAATAAAAAATAAATGCTCGCGGAGGGGGGGAGAGAAATGCGAGGTATTCACGCTCCAGTGTGGAGTTTGCAGAGCCTGGGTGGGGGAGGGGATCCCATTCATCGCCAGGGCTTGAATCAGCAGCGGGCGGAGGGGCCGGTCGCTCCCCTACACCGAAGTTTACTTCCAAGTAGGTAAACAAGTTCTCTCCTCGCCCCCGACCCCGGGCCCAGCCCCCCGGAGCGGCGCTGCCCCTGGCCCCGCTGCCAGCGCCGCGGCCGCCGGCGGGGCTGGGGTGCGGGGGAGCCCCTCGGGGCCGGAGCCGCGGGGCCGCCGACCTGTTGCACGTCCCGGGCCGGCGAGCCCTGCCCCGGTGCGGCGGGGCGGGAGGGCGCCCTGCCCCCGGCGCTGTCACCGGGCCGGGCAGGGTCCCCATTTTGCGGTGCGCGTTCAGTCTCGGCGGTGGGGCTGATAGATGGGTTCGGTGCGCGGCTCAGTATCGGTGTGGTGTGATGTAAAGCGAATGACCCTTGACCTATTTAATGGTATGTTGCTGGGTTCTCGGGCAGGCATCATGCACAGCGCAACAAGGGGCAAAAACACCAAGCCACACCCTAAAAGTTCGGCTCGCATGTTAATTCCTCAAAGTCGGCGTTTAGACGGAATAAAAGCTGCCCTTTATGTGTTGCCTTAACATGCCTCTTTGCTGTTCTCCACGAGGATTCGTACGGCGTTTCTCCCTTCCTGACGCAGGAGCCTTGGAGTGTGGATGTGGATGTGTGCGGTGGGGGAGGGGAGGCGGGCTGTTCGGCGGGGCTCACCCGCCTCCTCCAGAAAAAGAAAATATTGCTGCATAATGTTGCAGAAACCTAAAATATTCCATTGAAAAGACTGATTATTTGAAATAAAATGGACTGTAAAATTAAAATTTCAGGACTAGTGTTTTAGGCTAATAGTATGAAAATAAACATGCTGTGCCAGAGGGAGATCTGATTGTAGGTAATAAATACAATATCTTTACTCTTGACAAATAAAATGTCATCTCTTTCTTTCTTACCCTATTTATTAGTGGTCTTTTAACCAAGACTGCTCGTGTGGATGTATAAGGTTTAACATCATCTACCTTGTGTACCATGTGACTGCACATACTGGGTTTAGGCCTCTCCCTGTCCTGCAGTCAGTGTTCTGTCATCTACAGAGACATTGGGCAGGTTTTAAATTAAATATATCCATTCTGTGATAGCAGATGTTGTTGGCAAAGAGAGCCAGATTTGTCCTAGTGTGTGTTTTGTTTTGGCGTTGTTGTTTTGTTTTTTTTTTTTTTTTTTTTAAACGATTACAGATGATAATTGCAACATCTCAACGACAGCAATAGTAAAACCGGGATGCTTTCCCACAGAAGATTTGTAGAGGAGGTGGGAGGGAAAAGGGAAGCAAGAGGGGGAGGATGCTATCACATTAAAAATGCGTTAACGCTCTCTTGTGCTATATGTAATAATGGTAAAAACAGGGGAGATTTGAGCGGAGCTGCTGTAGTTGTCTCAGTGTTCAACACCTTCACTGAGCTATGCAATAACCAGGGACAGGGCAGCCCTGGATGTACAGACTGGGGAATGAGAAGCTGGAGAGCAGTGCCAGGAAAGGGACCTGGGGGTCCTGATCGATGGCAAGTTGAATGTGACTCAGCAGTGGCCAGGGGGCCAGCCCTGTCCTGGGGCCATCAGGCACAGCATGGCCAGCTGGGCAAGGGAGGGGATTGTCCTGCTCTGCTCTGAGCTGGGGCGGCCTCACCTCGAGCGCTGGGGGCAGTTTTGGGTATACAATACACAAAACACATTCAGCCCTTAGAGGGTCTCCAAAGGAGGACCATGAAGGTGTGAATGGCCTTGAGAGGAAGCCTATGAGGAGTGGCTGAAGTCCCTTGGCTTATTCATTTTTAAGGAGACTGAGTGGAGACCTTATTGCAGTCTACAGCTTCCTTATGAGGGGAATCAGAAGGGCAGATGCTCTTCTCAGTGGTGACCAGTGATGGGACCTGAAAAAATGGCCTGCAGCTGTGTGTGGGCAAGTTTAGGTTGGATGTTAAGAAGAGGCTCTCCACTGAGAGGGTGGTTGGGCATTGGAACAGGCTCCCCAGGGAAGAGATCACAGCACCAAGCCTGATAGGGTTCAAGAAGGGGGTCTTGGGCACATGGTGCACATCTTGGGATGTCCTGTGCAGGGACAGGAGTTGGACTTGATGATCCTTGTGGGCCCCTTCCAACTCAGTATATTCTATGATTTTAAGGTTGTTTTTTACTCCCCCTAAGATGAAAGAGTGTATCTCAGAAGCAAAGAGGATTAAAAATTACACATATATGTAAACACTGGCAACTGCACAACTGTCCAGGTTTCTTAGGACATAAAAAAGCCCTTGGGAGATAAGTTGGCATCTGAATACATCTTCCCCCACCCAAGTGAGTAAGATGACTCCACTGTTCTCTGCTGTGTCACTGCTGTGAGCTATGCTACTGCTTCTTGTTTTTTGTTTTGAATTATTGCAGATATTCTCCACAATAAGTACCTAAAGAGCAAAAATATGTTAAATCATTGCTAGGGAAGGGGCATCTGGAATTGTCAGATTTCTGTTCCACCAGTTTGCCCAGTTTTCACCAAATCATAGAATATGCTGAGTTAGAAGGGGCCCACCAGGATTGAGTCCAACTCCTGACCCTGTGCAGGACAGCCTCAAGAATCCCACCATGTTTTGAACTCTTGCCAGGCTCGGTGCTGTGATCTGTTCCCTGGGGAACCTGTTCCAGTACCCAGCCACTCTTGGAGTGAAAAACCTTTGCCTGGTATCTAAGCGAAACCTCCCCTGATTCAGCTTCATTCTTGGTCCTGTCACTGATTATCAGATGGGCTTTTTTCATTTTTGTGATGATGGGGACCAGGAGTCGACGTGCTGTCTGCTTGGTATGTCTAATGTGCCATGGCTCCTGGAAGAGCTTCCTGAATGGAGAGTCCTCCTCTGGCAGCAGCAGCTGTTGAAGGCCTGTCATCCCTTTGCTTGGAAGGAGGAGAGAAGAATGTCTCTCGGTGTGGATGGGATCTTATTTCTCAGTAGCTGAGATAAGTCAGCAGTGTGATATGCTTAGGACTGAGCGATGGTTCACTGCGGAGATGAGGCTGGAAAAGCCATGCCAGGTTTTAGGTTTAGGTTGGGGGGTTGGTGTGTGCTTCAGTGCAGCTAGCCCTTGCTCTTTGCTGCTGCTAGGAGTCCACAGTTAAAATTCATCTTGTATTAAACTGATGCTGTTTGTATTTTAGTAGTGCCAAGGGGCCCCCATTCAAATCAGGGCCATTTGGGGAATATTATAGACGGTGGTTCTCACCCTAAACAGGTTGTAATGTGAGTGAGGGAAACAAAAAGCCAGGAGGGTAAATGCTGAAAAAACTGACTCAGGGGAACGGCAGCTGATTGTAGTGCTTTATCTGCACCACCAAGGCGTGATCTCAGCTGGTAGGAGAGAGGAGAGTTATTAACACCTGGCAGCACTGCTGCTGGTAAATCTGTCTGCTCTGCCCAAAGAGGGGTGGGCGTCATAACACGATCCCTATCCCGGATTCCCTTTACTACTGCTCTTTTAATTCCTAGTATTTGAGATTATGTACACCGGCTTGCCTATAAAGTGATCCAGGCTTTGTAACTCTTGGGACAGCTTCTTTTTTTTTATAATCTTCATTATGAGGCAAGATGGAAGTAATTTTGTAAACTCTTTTTTCAGCTGCTAAATTAAAACTCCACTCCCTCTTCCCCTCCCTCATCTTGCCTATTTTTAGTTAGGAGGAAATAGCTGACCTCTTTACAGCAAGAACCCAGACCCCCTGGGTGCCATTTATTGGTTTCTACCAAATGGCCTACTTGGACAAGTTGGTTGAAATTAAAAACATTGGAACTCCGGCTGTACATAGGAATACCAGCTTTCCTTTCAGTACAAAATCTGTCATTTTAATGATACTGAAACAAGCGTACAAAGGTGAAAAATACGGTTTAGGTTATTTTTCTTCAGTATACAAGAGAATATTTTAAAGGTGTTTTTTTGTTGCTCTGTGATCATTAATATTTGTTTAAGGATGACTGATAGTGTTTTGTTTTACAGTCACAGGAAGGCTCCCAAAGTTAGGGCTGTGTAAAAGCTAGAAGCAGTCAAAGAAGGTTGTTCATTAAGAAAACATCATCGTTTCTTACCAGTTGTCTTCATGTGTAGAGATTTTGTCCTAGACAGAGATCTATAAACTATAGTTACTAATGTTTAGTAATTCTGTAGAAATATAAATTTGCTTCTGCTAGCTTAACCAAAAGCAGGTTTAACTCCACAATGGGTATATGACAGTTTTTGAAGGTAAAGGTGCCTCAGGCCTTTTACGCTGCTTTTCTTGAGCCACTTTTGCTAAGCGTATTTGTATTTATTTTAAATGATACTAAAAATACTGGCCTGTAGCAATAGTTATTGCATCTCTTAATTTGTTGTTTGAGAAGAGAAGAATATATTGCCTCTATTATCTTCTGTTGGGGTCCCAGCCACCAGTCCCTTTCTATACTTTGGGGCAGCTTGGGGTTGGGTGAATCTGAGGATGTGTCTTCCATCTTTATAATCCTGTCCACTTTATGCAATTAAAAGGGCATCATGATGTTTAACCTCATTTCTTGACTGTCTCTGTTGTTAGTGTGATTAATTCATATGCGTCCTGTTTAAACTGGAGTGCTTGTAAAACATCATAATTTTGTGTGAAGTTACAGTGGAAATTTCTGCCGAGAACCCTGTGCTATTCATGCAGTACAAAATCATGATCATTCATACTGTAGTATGAAGAAACAATTATATTAATATTTTAGCTAAGTGCATTGCATAACAACGTTTTGGCTTGGGTGTTGAACTTTAGTCATTTGCTAGGAGAAGTTACACAGCACACTGAACACTGAACATGTGAATGAGCAGTGCCTTCGTGCTTCGATGACACGACTTATGGCCTGTTCCTGAGCAGATGAATAGTACTAATAATGTCTAATAATTCTCTATATATGCATATCAAAATACTCTCATCTAATTAAGTAGGGAGTTTGATTGACCCTGTGCTATTGGAAGGTGAAGTAAAGCTTTTTAAAGACCGGTGTTCTCCATTAGTATGTAACAGTTGCTCTATACATCACTCCAGTGCCGTTCAAAGTGTGATTGCATTTACTGACCTGAGTTTCATTTAAGCTGCTAATTCTTAGTTACAGTTTAACCTCTTACCACTGTGTAGAGACATTAGAAGGTGTTCTGTTATATAAAATCATAACTCTATTAAATGCAGAAATGTAGTAACATGATTTTATGTTTTTTTTTTCTATTGAAACACAACTTTCCCTACCTCCAATAAATTACCGATAGAGCAAAAAAGCAACATTTTTTCCTTAGACATTTAAATTACTTGGAAAATATGCTTTGACATTGTCTTCAAGAAAACAAAGAGGATTTTACTTTGGTGGATAGATTCCTTTTGTCATTCTGCAGCATAATGCATTTGTTGTACTCCTTTTTGAAGGCAGCAAACTGCACTGGATGTACAGTGATAAACTTTGGCTTGTGCTATATTTTGCTGTCTAGAACCATCAGCTCTTCATTAATCCTTTGCCATGGTATGGAGACCCTGCAGAATATTCTCTAGTTCAAGAGTGAAGCCAACTATTTATGATTTATATTTCCAAATCAAAGTCATGTTACAGAGCCCTCACTGAAAGGGAGCAGTTGCATTGATGTGATTAACATGTGTACAGTGTTGCTGTGCTTCATGTTTAGAAGTGTCCACTGCTGAGTTTGTGCTAATTTGAACACAACCCCATAGCCTACAGCAAAATAATTGGAAAGATGTTCTTCCAAAAGAATTGACCTTCACAGTATGCAGTTAATAAATACAGGAGATTTTTATAAAGTGAAGTAAAAATATGGTTTTTTTCTTTTGTAAACTCATGTGTGTTGGTAACAGAATGACAAATTGTTATTACAACATGATAGTTTCAGTGTCATTTAGCAGCTACAAGTTGCTTGTTCACTGTATCAATGGTTTTAGTCTGGTTGCTACTGACAGAGGGATACCTATGTGTCCAGAGACCCGTTAGTATTAAGACTTGTGTTAGCACATAGTATCAGCTGGGATTGTTGAACAGGAATCAGTTTCGCAAATTCTAATTGTTTAAAATGAACTACACTAATTGTTGTGTGTGAGTGCATGCATATGCACGTATATACACGTACATGGATAGCCTTAAGGTAGTCCAAAAAGAAGTTTTGGAGAAAGAAAGGTGTAACCCTGACGCTGGAGAGCAGTGCCAGCGTGCAGTGGCTTGACTCTCACACCCTGAACTAGGATGTGCTCAGGTCAGCAGCACCTGAGGTGTTGCAGAGCCAGTGACATGACTGTAGGCTGGGCCAGGCTGGATGTCAGGTTCTGGGAGAAGGCAGAGGTGCAGCACCCTTTAATTATGTGCTTGTTGAGATGTGGCAAGGTCAGGAGTGCATAATGTGCTCCTACCTCTGACTGAGCCTGGTGAGACCAGGAGGTGACAACTGGGGCTGGGACATGCATTCAGACATCAGAATTACGTTATCTTCATTATTTCCTCCTTTTAATTATTTTTTATTATTATTATTATTATTTGGTTTTTGGTTGCTCTTAGAAGTAAAATGTAAACCCTGATCTTGACAGAGAGATTGAGATAAAATTGCCCTCCTCCATAGTGTTCTCACAGATAGGGTGAGCTTTGCTGACAAGTTAGGGCTGGGAATCCAAGCACAGACAGTGCTGGTTCATATTGGGGGGGATTAGTTTCCAAGGATATTTATCTGTTGCTTTTTACAGTCACAAAACAAACTTTAACCCTTTTCATGCCTATTTGACATGCATGCATGAGTTAGACCTCTAAGAATATGGATACAGAATTGGTTGAAACACATGAAATATTTTCTAAATATTTCAGAAGATATTGGTAATGCTGCTAAATATGTGGACTAAAATATTCTCCGTGTATCTTAACTTTCCTGTTTGGTTTTGATTTCACTTTTTGGGTGGATTTTTTTTTTTTGTTGTTTTTTTTTTTTTTTACTTTTTGGCTTTAGTTTTGTCCTTTTTTTAAAATGTAAGAGCTTCTCTAGTTATATAGTTTACTTTTTCAGTTGGTGACTTTTAAACTAAAATACTGTAATCTGGGAGGCACAGATAAAAGGCATGCCTGAGGATTATTGTAATGAGGAAAACATCTTCCTTCCTATGCCAGTTCTCAAAAAATGAAAGTAAGGAGCAGAAGCAAGTACATTTTTAGTAACATTGCATGGTGTTCACAAGACAGATTTTATATCATTCTGTGAAAACTGTTCAAGGTTCCTTTATTTTCATTTTGACTACTACTGGGTTTGTTTGGGTTGCTGGTGTTGTAACTCAGTAACAATGCTAATTTGTATTTGGAGGAATCTGGTTTTGTACTAAAAAATCCAAACGCTCCCAGCTCTGATACTTCTGCTAGTATCAGTAAATGTCTTACATAATCAGTTAATTTAAATGAGCCAATTAGTTTAAAATTAGTGCATGACAGTGTATCATAAAAATTCATCCAGCTTCATTCTCACGGGATTTGATGTGCTTGGGGAAAAAAAAAAAAACACTGAAGCTAAAAGGATGGCCCAAAAGGCAGTATTAGAGTGAAAGGAAAGCATCTATTTATTACCTACAGCTCAAATTTACTAAAGCATTAACATAATGGTTTCCCTCCCTGCCGATGAATGAAAATTACTTTTCTGGGAGACCACCATCCTGTCTTTACTACCTAGTCCAGTAGTGCTGGGTAGAGGTTGGAAAAAATGTGGAATGTAGCTTAAGCCCTCATGGGCAGTTTACAAGGAAGAGGAAGATGAGTGGGAGTAGGCTACCTCAAAAGCTAGGATTCACTGTTTTTAACCAGCTGACCATCAAGTGGACAACTGTTTTGGTTTTTGGGTTTTTTTTGGTTTTTTTTTTTTTTTTTTTTGCTTGGCTAAGATGGCATATCTTCAAAACACTTATTCCTGTGCATTTCTTCAGTGTTATGATGGTAGTATAATGTATTATATGTGTGTACTTTATTATATGTTATTATGTGGTTACAGAAATGGCTTTTGGTGCATGCCTGGTTTTTGTAATGCATACAAACATATTTGTATGCATATGTGCCTCACTGTGGATTAAATCTTTTATTTTAAATTTTGCTTAGGCCAAGTGATAAATTCTTCATGGTATCTACTACGTTACCAGCAGCATGTATTTTCAGTTTAAAAACCACTTGAAACATGGAAGGGTTCTGTGTTCTCTAATGACAACATGTTAAATGCAATTATATATTGTCAGTTTGATCGTGTGCACTGAATGATAGCTTTGTAGATAAGATTGGTTGTGCACAGCAGATATTTGTGTACATGGAGTCTAGTGTGAAAGAAATTTAATTTCCTCTTTCTAAAAATAATATAGTGACCTGCATCTTCTACCTGTTTAAAATGTGCTCAGATAATTGCAATGAATGATTTTGTAACTGTTTGCTCCTGTATTTATTTTGCCATGAGCTTTTGAAGGACAACATTTTTCCTTTTTTAATGTGGACTAATATATGTGGATATATATATATATATCTGTGAAAAGAAAGGAAATATCTGTTCCTTTGACAACCTCACAAGGCAGTTGATAGGGCACACCTTTTCACAGCTGGGTAAATTTACATTCAATTTACAGTGCAACGTTGTACTGCAGAATTACTGTGAAGACTTTATGAATGACTACTTTTGAAGAATTTTAAACAGCAAAAAACATTGTTAGGTTATTTTGTTGCTAGTTTATTAAAACCTGAATGTAAATCTCTACTTAATAAAGTATAATCCCATTTTTCTATTAGCTTATCCATTAGGATAGCAAAGTATCAAAGGAAAATTATGGAACAAAAAGTTTTTTCTTTCTTTCAGTGTTCAGTTTAGAGTTAGAAGTAATGACTGCTTTAATTTGTTAATCTTCTATTAATATGGAAGTTAGTTTCCTGGCTAACATAGTTGGGTTTAGGTTATTAGTTTGCCTCAGAACAAGCCTTTGTTGTTTTCTTTTCTTCATACTTTTTGTGATTGCTTTTAAACCTTTCTTTTAATTACTTCCCTCCACCACAGCAAAAAAAATCTATTGGAGTTTGCAGTGGAATTTAAGAGGTTTCATTTTAATGGGTATTTTCTGTGTGACACAGTCTTTAACTCCAGCAAGGACAGAGCTGATGATACATTTGTGTTCTGAACATTCAACAAAGCCTGTTGTATCTATGGTTTGATGTTGCAAAAATGTGTTTGGCTTGTGCAGGAGATTTCTAGGGTCAGGCCTTATATGATGGCAGCACAGATTCTTGACTGATTAAGTAACCATTTCTGAGCCTTTTTTATAGCAGCAGATGATGTGTGTGATTTTAGCTTTAGTCCCGACAGGAAGCGTTCCTGTAATGAAATGGGGATTGCGGTGTCCCTCTCCTTTCCCCTAGCCCACATAAGTAGCTTTTTTGTATGGCCTAACTTCCACGGTCTGTTTTGAGTACTGTTCTTATCTGAATCTTCTCCATGTTCTTGGAAGTTTCTGTAGATGACAGACGTGAAATTGAGATTTAGAGCCTTGTTTCTTCAAAATGTGCAGGAGCTGTGTTGGCTATGTTGAAATTTACTGGGCTTAATATTTTGCAGTATAATGTGTAAGACTTGGTTGCAAACATACACCTTGAAAAGTGACCTGCACAGGTGGATGGTTGGAACCTATGACCTTTTTTCAGTGAAGTGCCCTTCGTTTTTCAAGCAAGGCCACATCATGAGGTTTAACAAACTCTAGCAGTGACTGGCAAGCATTGGCAGGATGGTCTCATGGTCTGTCTGGATCATGGGTAGTCTCAAAACTGTTCTGCCAGGTGTGACCTAGCGCATAAAAAGCCCAACACCTCAGGACTGGCACTGGATGCTTGTCTTCTGTAAGGGCTGCAAGCACCATAGCCTCTGTGGAGAGGATATATCAACCTTTTTTATTCTAATTTACTGTTTTTCTCTGGGGTGGTTGTTCCATGTTTGACTGCAGTAGATCAGGAAAATTACACAGAAGGATCATAACATTTATTTTTTTTTCACCTTAAATATATGTTACCTTATATAAAGGTAAAACTCAATTAATTAACTCAATTAATTAATTAAAACTCAATTAACTTATTAATATATAAATTATATTACCTTATTATAAATATATATACCTTAAATATAAATTTTCTAACTTTTTTCATTTGATGACTCAAACATACTACAAATAATTGTCTTAAAGAAATATTTATCTACTTATGCTATTAGCATTGTCTTAATTGTTATTTTTGGTTTTGGAAGTATATATGGTACATTCTGGTGTCTCAAGTGGAGCCAATGTCTTGCCAGCCTGTTTAAAGTGCTAACGTATGTGAGAAAGTGTGCCCTGTGGCCTGAAACATCATTCAAGTACTTGCCAATTGCCTCCTCTTTTCATTGCTGTTTGTATGCATTGCATTTGGTTGGGTTGAATTATTACTGATTTCAACTGTTTGCAAATAGTCTACTGACAGAGCATTTGCTCAGTCTGCTTTGAGCCAGCATTTTGCCCTCATTAGTCTATGGATGTGTTCTTTTGAATGTTTGCCAAACTTGTTCATAAAACCGGTAAAATTAATAGAAGGAAAAGTGGGAGCGCTGTGTGACCTTTTATTTGTAAACAACATGATAAGACTGCCTTTCAGTGTTTGACCATAGTATACTTCATTTCTTTTCCCCCTCGTGTTTTCCCTTTTTATTCATTGAAGTTTTACGAGCTTCCCATCATATACAGCCATTTGCTCAGCAATGTTAATTACCTTTTTTTTTTTTTGGTATGTTTTGGCTTGATTTGGTTTTGAAGACGAAAGCAACTAGGTAAATAACAACAGTAATATTTACCAATTCTGTAATTCTGTAGTTTCGAATCATGGCATGCAAGCTACTAGGGTATAGAGGATTGTTTTGATAGAGAGCTGTGAGGTTAAAAAATAGAAGGAAGTCTGTTGTCATTGTTCAGTTTTACTGTGCAAGGTATCTTTATTGGTCCACAAATTTAAAGAGTTTTAAAAAATGGTCTAATTATATTGTAAGCTTCTTTAGGATGGGATATCTATTTTTATGACTTACTGTTTGTGGGTGCATATATCATTATGCAAGTAATAATCCTTGTTTTCACAGAAGATAATTTATACCAACATTACATTTTGGCATCAATTTGGTTACGTTGTGTAGATATTTATGAAAATATCCCTTCTCTTAAGTAGGACTGTGAACTGTATTTTCTCTGATAGAATACAGATCTGGCTGATTCTTAATTGTGCAAAGAATAATCTGTAGAGAAGCATTTGGATTCCCTTAGTTTGTGTTTACCAGGTCTGTCATATAGGAAGCCTGCTCAACTGATCTTTCTTCATTTTCAGGGTCTTAGGCAGTACTGGTTTTGTTTTTAGACTACAGCTATTTATATGGCAACATATGATTTAAGTAAATCCAAATTCTTGCATCTTAAAATGTCAAGAATTTTGTTACTTGATGTTACTACATATGTGTTCTCTCCTTTGCTTGAGAGCAGCACTCCTTGCTAATGTTAGGAAGGGTGAGGTAGAGGAGGTGTGTATGGTGAGAGTGGGGGTGGGAAGTAAAACAGGCTCTGGCTGTTTACACATTCCAGGCAACCATAGATCTGCTCTCTTTGAGGCCTGAAATATTTTCCTTTTCACTATCAGTCTTGCAGATCTGGGGTATTTGGGCACACTGCCAATAAAAGTAAATAGCAATGTGTTAATCTCTTAGATTGAAATGTAATAAACTGTTTTACCTTTTTGTGTGTGTGCATAAGAAGAAAATATTAACTGCACTTTATAATTAATATATGACATTTCTAGGAATACTGGAAGTTAGGACTATTGCTATGTGTTCTTCTAGAGTTGCCTATAGAAGGACAAAATAAATTTGACTCCTTTCTTCTTGCTACTTTATTCCAAAGGGAAAGTTGCCTAATCAAAATATTTTTGCTAACTAGATATTCTATTTTCAGCATGATAACCACGGGGTCAAGGAGCTGAGGATGACTCCCTTTTTCTCATTTTCATGTAATGTGTGTATATACATGCATTTTTAAATTTTATTTTGTGGCAGGCTTAATCTGTTTTGTAGTCTTTCATATGATCATTCTGGTTTCCAGCACTTACATTTTAGAGTCCTGATGAAATCTGATACAGAAAACCATCTACCTGCATGTCTTTTTTTTTTTCTAGTATTGGAAATTATTTCCTGCAGCCTGTACTGAAACAGACTGAGCAGGCAAGCAGATGAATAATGATTTCTTCCAGGTTCTGCATAATGTAATGAACAGACCTTCTATTTATTATTATTTATTATCAATATTTGTATACATGCCATTTCCGTCCTTGAAGCTTGCTTTCTTGGGTTTCTTAAAGCTGTATGTGTGAAATTATTGCTTTATTCCAAGTGGTGCAGTAATGCCACTTTGTCACTCTAGCAACTTGCTTTGTCACAAGGACTTGACATGGCACAACTTCTTGTTGTAAACGCTTTCCAAACAAAACGTGTTGCCCTCCAGAAATTTTACCATATTGTAGTGACAAACACAAAAAAGACAGTCCCACTGAGGTAACAGCTGTTGCCTTCAGTGTTAAGACCATTCTAGCACATACAGTGCAAAAGGTAATTCAGACCATACAGTTGGGGTTTTTTCCAAAGGCAGCTAGTGGCTTCAAACTCTTGCATAGCTGTGACTGCCATCTAATCTGCATTTAGAGGCATTAAACTGCTTTTGGAGAAGCTGTGGGGCTTCTTCAGCTACACCACCAGCAAACTGGATAAAATGGTAATGTTTCTCTTGACTGTGTTTTTAGGAAAAAAGTACTGTTCTTATCCTGTAGCAACCTGGCTCTAAAGCCAGAGGTTTTTTGGACTTGCTGTCAGGTGAGATCAGACTGTTGAGTTTAACCTAAATGGAAGTAAACATGAACATTACCTGCACCTCATTATTTCTGTGCTTTTATGACAGACACTTGAGACTGTTTGTATAGTGGCTATGGCTCATGCTGATTATGTTGTTAATAATTGGTGTCTGTAGCATGTGTACTGGCTGTGTGATTTAGAAGCCAACATTTTTGAATATAAATAGCTAAATAAGTGGCTTGTTTATCAGAAGCCTTGGGTAACTCCAGTTGAAGTCAGAGGAATTGGTGCTGCTTAGTGCCTGGATAAATAATTTGTCTTAGTACAGGGATGCATCATAACATTCTGACAACAAAAGATCATCTTTTTACCCTATGTTAAATAAAGTGTTATGTTAAAAAATACTTTTAAAGAAAAAGTTCCTACCAAGTGACAGCTATCAGTCTGTATGCAGATGGGTAGATTTTCCCCCATGTGCATAAGTTTATTGAAAGGGAAAAATTTGACACTGATTCTCAGCAGCAGCTTCTCATATTTAATATATGGGTGAGTGTGCAGGTGGTATATGGTTTGTGTAGAGGTTAGAGGGTCATGTTGTAAATTAATACCAAGTTTGCTTACCATATGTGTTTAGTTTCATTTAATGTAACATTTGATGCAGTGAGAAGATGTACTGTTACTGTAGTAGTGATTCTATTTACCATTTGTTACAAATATTCCTGAACTAAAAAACCATGAGAACTTGTTTTGTGGTTGAAATAGTAGGAACTGGGAATCTTGTTCTTCTTTAAATAAACAATATGTGGTATAATGACCTAATAAAAAAATAAAGACCCAAATGCTTCTTTAAATTAGACAGATTTACTTATTAATTATGTGTATAAATATCTAGTATCAAATGATAAACTGTACTAGGTAAGAATTACATGCAAATTACACTGGCTTGGAGGTTTCTTCTTTTTTCTCTAGCTTAGAAGTGTTGTTAAGCTGGTTGAGAATTTAGTGTAAGGTATTTATTGGAAGTAATTTGATGTGAAGAACAAATTGTGATGTACTGTTCTGATCCACAGTGGAGTTCAGGAGCTATAAGATAGTAGCTTAGACTTGTCATTTTTTTCTCTTTTTGTGTAGGTTGAGAATATTGGCCTGTATGAAGCATACTGTAGGCTGTTTAAATATTGACCATTAATTTCAAGCCACAGAAACTATGAAATGAAAATGTAGACATACATTTAAAGGCTTGATTTGCATCCTTTTTTGCTGGTAACAAGTCTTTAACAGCCAAAATCAATATAACAAATTGTTGAGCTAGCAAAACAGTTGGGTTAATTGTTCAAATTGTACAACCTGATAGCTTTCTCTAGAATTATTATTTAGTCGTTTTATTTTCCTTATTCACAATATTTCTTAGAAATCTTAGTTATGAGTTTGGCTGATGCAGTAAAAAGCCCGCAGTCACAGGGGCATGCAGCTTGTAATGGAAACAGGCTGTTCCAGTACTTAATTTGTTTCTTTGGCTCTAGTGATGGAAACACAACAGCACTTCTAGTACATCAGCAAGCTACTGTTTCGAGAGACCTTTCATAGGGAAATGATAAGAAGTAAATTATAATAATTTAGAGAAAAGGAGCACAATCTGGGCCTTGCAGGAGGAACCCTCACCTATCTGGCAGATTTCTGTTGCTCTTGGGCAATTGTTGTTTCCAGAAGGTTTTTCTCACCATTGGTTTCACAGTTTTTGAACCTGATAGTTTCAAAGTCTATTCTCAGCTAGGGTGCTTCCTGTGAAAAGTGGTGTTTGGTGAGGTGTTCATGTGTGCCACATCACGCTGCTGAGAAGTAAATTGTTTTCATCCTGCATTTCTTGCTTCACTTATTACATTTAATGTTCTTTTGGGGGAGAGGGAGCGAGAGAGAGTGTGAAGCAAACAACAATGCTGATATAGTGTGGTTTTATTGGACAGAGAGGCATGCACGCCAGCTTTCCCCAGGTTTGATCTCCCTGATTCTTATCCATGGTAGGTTTGGTTGAAACTGGTAGCCAAACAGTAGCTTAAAGAGACTGATCCGTGAAGGTAAGAATTTACACAGCACCAGTTTCAGCCTTTAATTGAGAATTGGCCTTTCTGAAAGCGAAAATTGGTTCTGCAAGCGTTAATACATTACTACAAATTGTTCTGTTGATGAGTCTTTAAATAAAACCCCATGAAAATAGACCAGAACAAAATAAAAGAAAAAAACCCAAAACAACAGCAACAAAAACTCTACCCACAAAACCAACCAACGAACCGACCAAAAAAACCCCAAACAAACAAAAAAAAAACCAAGCCCCAACATCCCCCACCAAAGCAAAGTTAAGCAAATGACATACTTGTAAATTGAGCACTGATAGGTTGCCTTAGGACATAGGTGCTTACATTTTGAATTGATTCTCAATTGTCACCTTGATGTGTGTGGGAAGTAAAGTGAACTTTTCATGAAAAACATTCTCATAAGAACAGTTGCCTATTTGTGGTTCTGGTACACGTAGGTGTATGTTTGGGGAGAAGGGAAAATCACATATTAGTATTTTCACATCTTCTAAATCGAAGAGTTGCCTCACTTATCTTAAGCAATGTAGTCTTTAGATCATACCCAGTTGTTTGTCAGCTGGACAGATATACCTAATTTTCCAGTAAAAAAAAAGCTTTCTTATTTTAAAAGCAAACTTTAATTTTGTCATTATAATTTCAGTCACATTAATTAAAATGCTGGTGATAAAAGGAATATTTATATAAAGGAACTGATTATGCCTAATGGTACCAGATCAGAATTAGACTTAAATTTTTACATTATCCATCATGCTTCCTTGCATCAACATATATACCTTTATTCTAGTTGTTTCTACAGTAGTTTGCAGACTGTTCTGGCTGTTGTATGATTGTCAGTACTGTACAAGTTGACACTGATCTAAAAAGGAGCAGTGTTTATAGCTGAGAACTGATGTTTTTGCCAGTTAGAAATGTATTTTTCCTCCTTGAACTTATTTCAGTGTAGAAGTTAACTTGAAAAAAGCCATTTCCCCTTAATAGCTAGACTTTCAGTTCTTAAACATTAAAACCAAAGTGCTGTTAGCTGGATTTTGATAGACAGAAGTGTTCAGGGCTGCGTTGAATGGGGCTCTGAACAACTTGGTGTAGTGGGAGGTATGTCCCTGGCCATGGCAGAGAGGTTGGAACAAGATGATCTATCTATAAGATCCCTTCCAACTTAAACCATTCTATGATTCTGTGAATACGTTGAAGTTGAATTTTAAATAGTTCAACTTAAAAAAAACAGAAAGGGAAATCTCTTACAAATGTATTTATGTACTTAATATTTCTATGAAATATGTGTCTTTATTGCAGACCAGACATTTCCTTCTTACAGGATGTGGCTGTAGGTGTTCAATATTTATGTCTGTGCTTAACTGCATACACAATGGTTTCACAGGAATAAACAGCAGCAGTTGTGTGCAGAAAGCCTTGTCTGTGTGTGTGTGTGTGTGTGTGTGTGTGTGTGTGTGTTTGTGTATATGTTTAGGACCTGACCTTCATTGCTAGTTTATAATTCCTAAGAATTTCCTGTCTGAAGTTGAAATGTTTTAAAATCCATTTTACTTCTACTTTGTAGATTTTAAAAACAGTGCCAGGTAACTAGGAGCTTTCCATAGGCAGTGAACACCTACTGGTTGGGCCTTCTGGTTTGTCTTTGTGGCTCATGTCTGATCTTTGGGTACGCCCAGCCCCCTCTCAGTGAGGGCTGGGCAGGGAATGCTTGCTGCCCACAGTGCTCTTAGGGAAAAGCAAGTCTGTGAGGCTTCTGTGTAAATAACAGAGCATTTAGTAATGAGAAAGTTAGCAACTCTCTTAATTGCTCATGAGACATACCTGTGTAGAATTGTGCTTTGAAATTTTCTTTCAGGTTATCTCCCTATCTCCAGTCTGAATTTTATATCCACCAGCAATGCAGACTTATTCTGCAACTAAATGAAAGAAGTGTACATTTCAGACATTGTCTAGTCACGGTTAGTTCTTCGTGTTATAATCCTTAGAGAAGTTAATGCTCTCTTCTGGGATGAGGGAGGCCTGTCGCCAAAGGAATTGAATAAATTATCCTGGTATTCAAAGGGCAGAATGAAAAGACAGGTGTTGGGATTGCAGATGTAGCTTTAGTCAGATGAAGGATATGGTTGTAAATATGCAGTCTGGTTCATAATGTAGGGAAAAGGGGACTCATGGAGTTCCCAGACAGTATATATGTAGAGTTTGGGTAGTTTATAAATGTTTGAGGTGCTTTTTCCTGCTTGTGTGAAACGGGATTTTCAAAAGCTTTCTTTCTAAGGCAGGCACTAAGCTTCATTTACCCAGCCATTTTGAGAAACAATGTGAATGCCTTTTGTATTGTTTTAGGACGTGGTTTGCCATATTTTCCAGGATTGCTGTGAGGTCAGCCTGTGGGGCTGTCAGCCGTGTGTGCCCAGTGCCCGGGAGCAGCCTCCTGCCCTGGCAGGGTCTGCTCTCGCCCGCCTGCCAGCCCTGCTCTGTGCCATGCCTGGCTCCTCAGGCTTGCTGCTGCTCCCAGTTCTCCCCTGGCCCGGCTGAGGCATCTTCTGGGACAGTGTAACGCGTTGGATGGAGCCTCTGTGCCTCTCCCCCGAGAATGTGCGGAAGAAAACTTTGCCGGGGTGTTTATTGTGGCAGAAGGCATCAGCCAGCAGGCGTTCTGGGAAGCAGGGAGGAGGTGAGCAGCAGCAGTGAGAGGCAGCAAGGCCGAACTTGCCTGGCACTGCCATATGGCTGCTGAAATATTACTGCCAAATCGCTTCTTGCTGGTGGGCAAGAGGGCTGGGCTTGGAGGAGACATGAGCTAGGCAAGAGGGATGGATGACAGCCTTCCCTGGCTGCTAGGGGCTGTAGGATGTGCTCTCCTCCTCTCCTGCCCACTGGCAAGGGTCGTCCATCATTTGTGGCTGTTGTTTGATGCAATTACTTTTTATTGACCAAGACAACCTTAATAGATAGGTTTCATTTATGTATCTTGGTTTTATTGCAGTTTAGTCCTCTAAATACCCATGAGGCTCTTAAAATAACAAGGATACTGTTAATTAGAATCTAAGGATTATAAGCTTAAAACAATACATACTTTCTTCATTTGTAACTACCTGTAGGTATTTAAAAATAGACTTTCACTAAAAATGTTCTGATAAGTGATAGATGATTAATATAAGAAAGAAATCTATGTAATTTCCTTTTTTTTTTCTTCTCTTTTTGTCTCTTGCTTATTTGAGACACTGTTGTCACGTTCAATGTCATTGTAGTCCTCCAAGGTCACTGTTTTTCCCATCTAGTCTGTTGAGTGTTTTACCCCATGGTGAAGGTATTTTTTAAAAGGTAACATGAAATAATTTTCAAATCCATAAAAGCAAACATAAGAATTGCAGCTGATTTAACCTGTGAAACTGCCCCACTTGTTTGAAATTGAGAAGATTTCACAGAGACGATGTCTCTTAAAGTGGAGGGAAAGGGAGAGAAAACAAGTGGCAATAGCTAAATGAAAGGCCTTAGAGCTAAAAGCCTAATGTGTAATAGAGAATTTTTATGCCATTTTGCAGTCAGCAACAAAATGAAGCAAATACATTGGACTAGAAGCTGAAGCCTTCTCCTGTGAAATGGAAATTTATCTGGTATATTGTACTTTTAAAAAGATATTGTTTGTTTTTTTTGCTAATGAGTGCATGCCAGATTATTGTTTACCAGTTACCATTCTAGTCCAAATCAGAATTGAAGTTGGCAGAACATAAAGGAAATTTCAAGGCAGCAAAATATCATCATCCGGAGCTTCATTTACTGTATGTGTTTGTAACTTCAAAAGTACGATACATCGAGGAATAGGCATATTAGTCACCAGCACAGTTCGGTTCAAATAACTCTTTATTTTTATGAATTCCTATTTAAGAATTAATTAAAATATCAGTATTACTACCTTTAAATTTCAAAAGCCAGTTGTCTGTTAAGAATAGAGCTGCTTAGACTGGAATACCAGACTGGAACACAGTACTTTTGTGGATCTGGGAAGTGCATGTAAAGCACCATGCTTTTCCCTTGTGAAGTGGCTTGCCTGCCTCTGGTGCTGTGCAGTGTTACACATTACTGAGGTGTTTTGCTCTGCTGCCAAGTAGAGCCATTTCACTGGATCTTAGCTGGCACTGCCTGAAGTAAGAGTATGAAAAGGTTGAGAGGAAAAAGAAGCGGAAATAATCAGTTTGGGGACTTAAACAGCTACAGCTAGAGTGACTTCTGTCTGATTTCAGCACTTGCCAACCAAATGCAGAGGTTATATGGTAAAAACTAAACCGTGACAGTAGGTCAGCCTACAAACTTGCCTTAGGTAGCATGAGCTACATGGGAGTTCAGGCATCTTGAGTAGGTGTATGTCACCTGTCTAAGCATTATCAAGGTTTTCCTAAGAAACAAAATCCCTAGTTTGGATTCATAAAATCATAGAATATCTGAAGTGTAAAGGGGCCCAGAAGGGGTCTAACTCCTTGCTCTTCACAGGAGTGCCTAAAACTAAACTGTAGGATTAGTAGCTGTCATCCAAGATGCCTCCTCTGGCAGATCTGGTGCTGTGGCCATTTCCCTGGGGAGCCTGTTCCAGAGTCCAGCTACCCTCCAGGTGAAGAGCCTTTTCCTAATGTGCAAATTGGCATTGTCTGTCACTCCATTCCTCCCAGAATAGAGCACTTGGCTCTGTTAAGCATCAGCCACATTCCGCAGTGTTAATGTGCTCAAAGATAAGGAATTCCTCCAGGTGTTGTAAGGATTGGTGGCTGAGGGAGTAAAGGCAACCAAAGTCATGCCACTCCCTCACACAATGGGAAGAGCTCCTGGCTAGTTTGTGGTTCATTCCATGGGGCAGCAGTGACTGCCAGGTAGCACATGGATGCTCTGGATAATAGCAGGAGTTTGTGAGGCCCTTCAGCAGCCCTGGTGTATGAAAGTGTCAAAACCCAGATTCTTTTAGTTCTGCTGCTTATAGGACAGCATATTTATTCGTTAGGTGAGCTGCAGTCTGGTATAAACTTAATTCAAAGCCTGTTGCAAATGCCTATTTGTGGAAGGGGCATGAACTTACTCTTTTTAAAATATGTTTTTGAGTATAATTGTGAAATGCAGATAAAGTTATAAATCCATCAGCAAACTGACTATTTTAAGGCCATCTAGTCATGTTTCCAGAGATTAGATTTTTACAAATGTGATATTTTTAGCTGGATGAAAATGAGCATATACCACGTGCTGGAGGTACGAAGCAGCTTTGTAAGCTGTAAGTTTAAAACCTTCTGTTTTCAATATGATGTTTTTAAATGTAATGGTGTACAGTATGTGTCAAATGATATATCATTATAGTGTAGCACAATTCTAAATGTCTGCAGAATCATTGTATAAATTTATTATTTATCATGCAGCTAGAGAATTTGCGCTAATAATTAAGACTTCTTACGCAGTTAATTTGTGACACTTGCACAAGGACTGTTTGTTACTGTGCTATGTAGAAAAGCTTGTATATATTTCTTTTGTGATATTGGGCTGTGATGTGCAATACATAAAGGCTAATTTGTTTTTAGACCACATTTTCACCCTAACCTACAATAGGAATGTGGATTTTCATTACATTTTAATTGGTTATTTTTTATTATGATCCAGCTGACATTTCAAAATATAGCTTATATGTAACAAAATGCCTCTGTCAATATATAGATTTCTTGAAATTAGTTGTGATACTGTTCTCATCCAGACTGATCCTAGGAGTGCCTCAAACAGCATCACTAGCCACTCAAAACAGGTGATTTGCCCTCTCTATTCAGCATTGGTTCAGCTTTACCTTGAGCACTGTGTGCTCTTCTGGGCCCAAAACTTAACAAGGATGCGAAAGTCCTTGAATGTGTTTAGAGGAAGTCACCAAATGTGGTGAAAAGGGCTGGAAAGCGTGTCTGGAGAGGAGCAGCTGAGGACTTTAGGCTTGTCTCCTTGGAGAGAAGGAGCCTGGGAAGCAATCTCATTGCTCTGAGCAGCTTCCTAAGGAGGGAAAGCAGAGAGGGAATGCTGATCTCTTATCCCTGGAAGGCAGTAAAAGGATGTGTGGGAGCGACTCAGAGCTGCATCAGGCTACATTTAGACTTGGCATTAGGACACATTATTTTACCAAGAGGGTGGTCAAACACTGGAACAGGGTTCCTAGAGTGGTGGTCAGTGCCCCGAGGCTAACAGTGCTTGGACAGTACCCTTACAATATGCTTTAACTCTAGGCTAGTCCTGAACTGGTCAGGTTGGGACTAGTGAGAGTTGTAGGTCCCTTCCAACTGAAATCTATTCTGTTCTGTTCTATCCTTTAGCTGTGAAGCTCCTCTTTTTTTTTGTTACTAGACCTGCAGCGCTTAGTATCAGATCAAGCTGAACATACATCCTGTAACCATGCAAAACAGAAGGAAAAAAAAGTACCCAGGCATTCCTTTACATTTGGACTTCATGAAAGCCTGCTCTGAGTGTGGGTTCAGTTATTTTGGAGCGTCCATTCTGGAGAGTCAAGTAAAAGCATTTGTTACGATCCGTTCTCAATACTGTTTTCCAGGTATAAGAAGCTTATTCTCCAGTAATGATGTCACTGTAAAAACCTGTGCGATAGCCCAGTGCCACGTGTGTAGGTAGAGCCATTCTGCTAAAAGTGCTGCCATGTTTATTTATTTTTTTTTTATAATTCTGTTGTAACTTGTCTAAACCTTAGTCCATTTATCTATCCCCTTGCTGTACCCCAGCAAGTATCAGGTGGTTTGAACTGCATTGTGTTAGATTATAAAACTCTTCTCTAATAATGAGGTACTTATTCTCAGCAGTGGTTACAGAAAATGTAATAGATATGACTATATGGAAAACAGAGAGATAGGACTTGTGAAATGGCAGTAGAGTGGACAACTTAGCTGCTACGTATATTCCATTTTGGTATAATAAGCAGAGCATTCTGAAAGCATGCAGATTTTCAGAAAATTTGAAAATTCAGAAAATTATTTTTAAAATTGCCAATTCTTTATTCTGGAGGAAACAGATTATATTGGTAATTGGAAGACAGCTCAAGAGAAATACTGGTTGTTTAGGGTTAAACTCACCATGTCTGATGAGGATTTTTCCTGGATTGACACATCCAGGGTGTGATCAGTGCTTGCTTTTGTTTTTTCATTATGCTAAGATTTAATTACCTGTATTTAGAACAAAATCCCCTGAAACTGGAAACCATTTACATTACTTCGCACTGTTTTCTAAAATGCTACACCCACAATAAGTCATTTCCCTCTTGCTAGTTATAGCTGTAAAGAAGTGGCCCTTTAAGGGAGGGACCTCACTATATGGTTGGATGGGATGAAGTACATGGATGGAGTGGTTAAAACTTGAAAGCCTGCCTTCACCTGCTTTTGCTCTGTACATTCTACTGAGAAATTATTAACAGGTGCTGAAGGCATGAGTGCTGCCTGCCCTGAACTCTCAATGCACAAAGAAAGATCAAACATACTATTTTTTTTAACTAAAAGGAAACCACTGGAGTTGGAATTTGTTGTGAATGAGGACTAACCTGACAATACTTACTGAATTTTCAGTGACAGTGAAATGTAAATGTTAATATCCACATTGGCTGTTCTTTTTCAATCCGTTTTCCCTGTCCTACCACAGGGAGGACACTAGCAGAATGAGTAGGGATCAAGAAACAGTTTTAATCAAACGTTAAAACACCACTGAGAGGGGTGTGGCTGGGGGGTGCTATGTGCTACCACAGTGCTACGCTCAGAAAGAGATAAAGACACCCTTCTAAAATAAGTAAGATTATTTTCCTCTCCTTCTTTGCTTTGTATCAGTGCCCATCCCATCCTCCACATCATGTTTGTTAGCCTGTAGATTTTGAAAAGATAACATTTGCTTTCTCTCCATATCAAGATCTCAATCCCATTTGCGTTGACATTTTAGCTTTATGAGGGAGAATGCATTATGTAAAGTTTCCATTAGCCTGCAAAATATTAAATTAAGTGTTGAAAACATGAGTTGTTTGTGGTGAGTGAAGCAGAGCAAGCCATGGAGATGATTTGTACTCGTCAAAATTAGATAAAGCTGTTGGTTTGGTTTTTTTAGGTTAGACAGAAAATGTAGCCTACCTCTCACTTCCCATCTTTTTACCTTTGTTTAGAAAATTTAATAGACGGAACAAAGGCCAAGTTCTTAATAACATAAGTGAAAGCATAACTATAATTTGTAGTTGGAAATACTGTGAGTAGCATTTGTGGCCATACGTTCCTTTGGCAAGATGTTATATTCTCCTTGAACATATAATTATGTATCATTGCTTAATAAGGAAAGAACTTCTTTGTCAAACATTTCTCTGTACTGTTAAGCTTTCAAACTGCATGTTGTAATAGAATGTTTTGGAATGTATCAGAAGATTCAACTGCTGCATTTTTTTTTTTTCCTGGTGGGAGATAACCCTGCTACAGCAGTAACTGTAGTCTAAAATGGGTAAAAGTGTAATATGCAGTGGTGTATTTGTGCATAAGCAGTACAGGAATATAAATGAAATCAGTCTCAACATGCACTCACGATAACATTCTTCCAGTTTGTTTGCAAAATGAAAGAATATCTGTCTCTGGTAGAAAATTCTGTGTTTAAAGCAGTGTCTCACTATCCTTTGAAGTGTTAAATCCTCCTGGGTTTCATTTTTTTTGGCACAAGAGTAGTGGATGTTTAAGAAGCCAACAACATTAGCTTGCACAGGAGCATTCCTGTCTTATTTTTGTTTCTAGGTCTGTTTCCTGTGTTGGGGGAAGGGCAATGAGAGCACAGCTGCTCCCAAAGTTCAAGATGAAGCTGCTTCTTCAGAGTGTTTTAAGCCTTGATCACCGTTTCTTACTGGAAGGCTTTAAATGAGCTTTAGTCTGATCTTCAATTGCGCTTTTATAGGCATGAAATCTCCCTCCTTCCCCCCCATCTTCCCTGACCCTCCATCCCAGTCCCCAGCAACAAAACCCACTCACTAATAAAGCAAAACTCCTGGTTATCTGCAACATTAATATCAAAGAGGACCCTCAAAAGCAGAGCATTTCGATGTTTCTGAGTTCAGCATCTGCTTGACAGAGCAATTGATCAATATTTGTTCTGAGAATTTTTTTCCTTCGTTTTTAAAATGTTGATGCAAGCTAGCACAAAAGATTGGCTACTTTGGATACCAAAGTTGCTCCATTTGAACCTTTATTTCTCAGATAAGCTGAAGCATCATAGAGAAAGGAGATTAATTTTCTGCCTGTTTTTTTATGGTACCTCCAGTAATTCACATGAAAAAGTAACAACCTCTTCTTCTCTTACATTGCCTTATACATATTTTAAACCAGGTCTTCTCCCTGAATTTTTCTGGCATATATTCCTTGAGCAGAAATATTTCTAACTTTTCTACAAACATATTAAAGCACCTCTTTCTTGCATTTGTCCAGCTAACATTTTTATTTTGTTATGTTGCAGTCACATGTATATAGGAGGAATAAACCAAGCCTGCAGTGGCAAGAATGTCATTGTTGCAGCTATTCTTTTCTTAGGCAGTGGTAGGACTTTCTGTTGAGGTACCTTTGCTTATATGGACTGCTTAGGTGAGAAAGAAAATCACATATTGTTGATTGTATTTGAATTCCCTGTTTGAGAGCTGATTGATGGTTGTATAGGAAGGATGTGTTTTGTTTAAAATGCAGAATAATGTGGAAAAAAAATTTGTTGCCTCCCAGAGGCACATAGTCTGGGGCAGCAGGTACTTGGAAGCCCAGTTTTCAGTATGGCTGTTTCAAAGTTTGAAGACAGTTTAATCCAAACAGAGCTGACAAAGAAGTCAATGCTGGACTCTCACTGTTGATTTACAAAAATGTTGGCAGATAGGAGGACAAGAGAAACTTGGCTGAGCACCAGCATAGGAGGCTAGATAACTGAGGTAGTTATAAGCCCAGATTATGATCCAGGTAAAATGATGGAGTAACTGACACAGGGCTTGGTAAATAAAGGACAGAGGAGAATCGCAGGATATTGCTAATGCTTGTCATCATGGGTTTGTTAAAAATAGGCCCTGTAACACTAACCACTCTTGCTGTATTTTTGAGCTGTTTATATATGTTGGGCTGTTGACAAGTAAGAAGTGTAAAAATACATGTTTTCTATAAGTTTAATCCCTTGGAGCCCTTTGGCATTTTCGTGAAGAGTCAAGAATGACGTTCAGTGAGGACACACATTAGGTGAATTAGACCTAAGGAAGATTTTGGTGGTCCTTAAATATTTGTGTATACCAGTGGGCTGCCAGTCCTCCACACCTGAACATTTTTATTGGCCCACGTTAAAGTAATCACTTAAGAAGTTTACAGAATACACAAAGATCGAGAAAATAATTTAATAGAGCAAATGGATGAGTGATTGTGTTTGTCAAACTGGGTAAAACAAGGTCTTTGCTTTAACACAGCAAATGTACATGAAGGGTCAAGGACGTAGAGCTGCTTTCAGTAGCCTCCATCCAGTGTAAAACATCTGTGGCTGACGGGTGGCAGGAGCTCTGGGTACGTAAGCTAGGACGTGTGGGAGTGGGAAGGGAGATGGTGCTCTGGCTCTGCGAGGTCTACGGCTGGGTTGTTTTCTCTAGTTCTAGTGACTACAAATAAAAGAGAAAATAGATGAAGGTTCAAAGAAGAGTTGCAAGATTAAAGGGTGGAAAGAATTCTTAAGTAAAAAGGTTCTTTGAGTTTAAGGTATTGAGCTTAACAAAAAGCTAAAATGTATTCTCTTTGAGCCTTCTTAATGTGTTAATCTCTGAACTTCTGTGTTTATTTCTAAATGGGAGAATCATGGAGCCCCTCTTTTCTGATTCCTGTTCTGTCATATCTTGACAGTTTTAAAAGCTTCACAAATTTTATCTATAAAAAGGGTTTAAGAGTATTCAGTGAAGTAGTTAAATATAATTACCTGATTTTATAGATGGAGAAACTGGAATAATGTAACATGTTTTAGTTCTGCCACTGGATTTTTTTATGGAGTACATTTACAGAAATCTCAAGGTAGAGCTGTGTTGTGATTGTGTTGTCCTTTGCAATGGTTCTGTGAATTTTCCAAATTCAGGATAATGACATTTTGTTTAAAGAATTTACATTTGTTACCTGAGCACTGATTTTTAGGAATTGTGTTAGTACCTGCAATCCTAAAACTGAAATTCAGTGGAAACTGAGATGCAAAGTTAGGGGATTTGGTAATTATCTTTTAACTCCGAAAAGGGAACAGTAGCATAATTAAAAATATATTAAATATTTTTTTTAATAATCCAGTGAAGCACAAGCATATTCATTTATGGGCTACTCAGAAAAATCTAATAGGTGAGACTGGCATGAACTGGAGCACTTTCCAGAGAAAGACTGAAGTCAAGAAATGTGTGATAGAGTGAAACATACTAGAAACAGACTCAAGGAAGAGCAAGTAGTCTTGCTTTTCGCTTTGAAAAATGCATCATCTTACTTATGGAATCAGTAAAATACCCAACGTATGTATTTAGAAATACATATGTGTGTGTGTGTATATATATAAATGCTATTTCTATGGAAATGAAAATATTTTTTCTGTATTAAGAAGTGCCATATGCTGATGCTGGACAAAAAAGTTTTAGTGCCATTTCTTACCATTAAAATATATATTAAAGAAGTAATACAACTTCTAAATTATTATTGTATATTTTGCATAAATGTTCATTATGCACTGTCTTTTCCTATATTAGTAGCAAGAGTATAGTGTTTTTGAGCAAAGTGCTTATAGTTACACAAAACAGGAAAAACATAAAAGCAATACAGAAATGTGGAGGAGATTAAAAAAAAACTGAAACCAAAGGAACAGGGCATGGAAATAGGATCTGAAAGTTCACATGTAAGCAGTTTTCATATTAATATATAAATAAATATACATATGCATCTAAACAGAGTTTGACTAAACCTTCTCAATTTGAATTTTCTCAAGGATAGCTGCGTACTTGCTATCCTATATCAAATGAATTATTTTTCAGGTATAAACTTGTCAGCAGTTGTTCCAAGGTTCTAGTCTGCTTCCACCCTCATGATATGTTGGGGTGTGGTGCTTCAAAACTTGGCTGCTCTACAGCTGGGAAGAGTGATTCAACTTTAATTAAGTCAGTCTTTCAATGTCAAAACCCTCAAGCCTTCCACTGTCCCAACAGATGCATGACAAAAAATTGAACCCACAAATCACAGTGCTGTGTGTGTATACATGAACTCTTGGAGCTTCAGTGCTGTGAGAGCTGTGAAACCAGAATTGTTTATGCTACCAGCAAACAAATAACACCAGGTCCTGCCTTCAGCCTGTTCTGAACTCTTAATAACCAAGCAAAAATGTTCCAAGTGGATTATGAATGGTGGTTGTTCGGCAAATTATAAGAATATTGAGATAGTGTGTTTCTAGAAAGTGTTCAGCAGATGTTTGGAGTCAGTGCTGAATGGCTCAGCCCTGCAGCTGGACACAGAAATTATGGCTGATTAAACCTGAACTGTCTCAGGTCAGAATTGTGTCATTGCTCAGAGCCTCTTTAGCTTGTCCCAGGTGAAACAAGACTCCACTTTTCTTCTCTAGCCGTTGTTACTTTAGAGAACAGACTCAAAATATGAGCTGTGCATTAGTGGTGTTGTCTGATGTGATCAACAGGGAAGATTTTCCTCACATGTTTACTCATGTAGAGATGGTGGATGATCATCTGTGGTTGTTTTTAGGACTTGGCTGAATTTTTCTCTAAATATTGTGTATATTGTGCATTTGTCACAACAGTCAGTGTTCATTAGTGTTACAGTTAATAGAGGTGGAACATGTGAATACATCTGTAGCTGTGGTTGTACAAGTCTGTTTTAAAATGCTATATTCAGTTGTGTAATACTTCTGACTTAATAGGACTTCTTTTTTTTCTGCTCAGAAGTATTTTTTTTAACACCTGAACAATATAAGCAAAAAACCCACAGATTTTTAAATCGAATGTTACCAGAAAGGTTCCTAAGAGTCTGTATCATTATTTGAAGGAAAGGGGAGGGAAAGAAAAAAAATCTAGAAAGAAATTGGCTTTATCTCCATTTTTTTTTGTGTGTGTTCTCAGTCCACAGCAGAGTTTAGTGTGTAAATAATACATTTGGTGGTGTATTGTATTTTGAAAAAAAAAATCTCATATGCAGGTATATTTTAATGTTGGCAGCTGTGTTTCTCTCCCACCTCAGCACTAACCCGTCTCTTTCAGTCTCCGTCTTCCTGGGAAATGTGTTCCTGGGTGAAGGGAGAGCAACATTCTCAACTCTCCTGTGATTTATAGCAGTATGTGAAGAAAATGGCAAGATCCAATGATACTGCATCATATGTAATTATTGTTGTCCTTCCTCTTGACATACTTTCCCTTCCATTTTTCCTCTTGGTGTTTTCTGGGTCACAATTCAGGTGTTAGTCTAATTCTGCCTCTGTAATCTGGCTATCCTCACAGATGTAATGAATCCCATCTTTAACCATGCTGTTTTCTTGAAGACTCTATCCTAAATTTCAGTGTACTTGGATTAAATTATTTTTACAAGAGCATGTAGTCACAGAACAAGGGGGAACAGGTTCAGATTGGAAGAGTGTAGGTTTAGATCAGATAATTTGTAAAAATTCTTTGCTGTGAGGGTGATGAGACACGGGAACAAGTGGCCCAGGGAAGTTGTGGTGGATTTCCCATCCCTTTCCAACCCAAACCATCCTGTGAGCCAGATGAGGCCAAGGATTGTAATGCCCCATCCCCAGTCTATATTTTAAAATGCAGGTTTTTCAGTCAGACACCTGCAATGTGAAATGCTAACCTTTTGTGCTGTTTTTCTTTTATTAATATGAATTGAAATGTAAAGGTGATATTTTAAAATTCAGTACTAAAAAGGAGGTAACCAAAATGCTTAATTTTTAGTCAAGTTAGCAGTCTCAGTTGTCATTTTGATTACATTGGCTGTTTCTGCAATAATAAGCATGTATGGTACTAATTGAAAGGAAATTATTAAAAATAAGTTTTTTAATATAAATTTCAACTTGATTTCCATTGTAATTATTTCTATATTTCTTCCATCACATTTCAGCAAGATATGTTCCAAAATGTAGCCTATGTACTTATGGAAAATATTTTTCCATTGAATTTTCTGATCAGATGTACTTACAGTTCTTTTAAAAGCAAAATGATTTTTCATTTTATGGACATTTGAATAACTACTTTGCATTGATACCAGGAATAATAATTATAAAAGAAATATTCCTGGCAGCAAAAGATACCACACACTATCCATCTAAAACCTGTTTCCATTACTGAAACGACTGAGATGCCGTGGAACCTCTTGGTGTGTTTATGAATGGTATAGATAAGTTTTCACAAAAAATATAAAGCTGCCCTGCGATTTCCATATGTTCTGCACGTTAAAGTGCATTACAGAGAAAAATAGAGAGTTTTGTGTTATATAATTTGCTTTTACAGAGCTGTGGATCTTATTGTTGTGGGAAGCTCTTTAAAAAGTGTGGCTTCTGATTTATTTGTCTCATCTTATGCACTCTGTTCTCTGTTCCCTGTGGATTGAACAGCGAACCATATGAATTTTGGAAGTGGTTTTGGGCCATTCATCCTTGCTGGTTTTATGGGCAACCAGCTTGTTCAGTTATCGAGAATCACTTGGACAATTATTCCTGCTTTTTCACAATTTTGTCAGATCCTTCTGGCAGGTGCTCCTGTTAAAGAACAGAGACTAATGTAAAAGAACTTGCTAAAAAATAATGTAGTGTGGCAATGATAAAGCATTTTAAACTTCTGATTGCTAATTTTGTGTCTCCTAAGTCCAAAATAAAGTATCTCCCTTACTCCAGAATACACCAGTGCTTTACAACTGAATATAAAGTCATAGTCTGTAATTTCCTGGCTGATTACTCAAAAAGTTGTTTGAGTTAATAGCATAAAAATCTATTTGATTATACCAATATGTAAGAAATTCATAGTTATGACATGCAAAGCTCATTTTTGAGTTTGGAGGTATTAGTGTTGCATAACACAGGCCACCAGGGTCTTGCTATTACAGAAACCTAAAGCTCCCTGTACTCCAGATCCATTCATCACAAAATGGAGACAAACATGCCTTACATTCATCCTTGCATAGCAGTGATAATAAGGGCTGAACTGAAGTGCTTTCAGCGTGGCAGCATCCTCTGAGTGTTGAAGAAAACTGTCACTGGCAGAACAGGTTTAAGTGCTCATGAAAGAACTTGATCTTTCCAGTCTTTGGATTTACCTGTAAAAAGACTGTTTACTGTATGTGGTCATGTGCACATACGTGGCAGATCCTTTTGCCATTTTTTTGCCATCCTTTCACAAATAGAATTTTGAATGAAGATGTACTACCATACACACAAAAAAAAATATGCTTATATCAAGTTGTTTTCCATCCATGAATACAGAAATGAGTTGAGTAGAATGTTTAACTCACTAAAACATGCATGGACATCAGTATTACCCTCTTGGTGAGCTATCACGTGTTGCTTCTTTGCAGAAGCTGGCGGTATTGCAGTAATTCCAGTCTTTTCAGGCTTCCTAAGGTGGAGGAAGAGCAATGAAGATTCCTCTCTGATTTAGCTATTATGTCACATTTCTTCACTGATTAAAAGGAGAGCAGCTGATCTAAGCTACTTCACAAAATGGTGCTCTTAGTCTTTCTTTTCATAGAAAAAATAAGTATCTTCATTTCTGCTCCATTCTCTTCTCCCCATCTGATCCTTGTTCCTCAGGCCTGATTGCAGGTGTAGGATAGTAAATAAAGTCTTGGACCTGTGTTATGCTTCACCTCCATCTTTCACATCTAGAAAGGAGAAGTTGACCTCACTTTGTGTGTCCTTGATTGAAAAAAGAGGGCTTGGGTAGACTTTGCTATAGTACAAGGAACAGAAATAGTCTGAGGGGCAGGAGGTGTATGTGGGTGCAGTTAGCTGACAGTCTGAGCTGCAGGCAGGTGTAAGGCTGGCAAAACACATACCTAGTGTGAAATTTGGAGAGTTACAGGGAGCTCTGCTGCACTTCTGGGTAGCCAGAGTACAGCTGCAGCAGGAAGCAAGGTTACTGCACTCTGTAAAATGGCAGCCCTGCAGCTGCTCCGTGTGCTACAGATGCGTAGGAAGAGTTCAGAAGTCAGAGGGCTAGAAGAAAACTAAGTGAATTCCTACAATTTTTAAGTCAGTTATTTCTGGTCTTTGAATAGAGTTAGCACTTCAAGGGGAAAATTGTGCGCATGTTTAATGCTAAGTAAATGGCTCAGTGTTTTAGCAAACATGATTTTTTAACCTGTTGTTGGTTTGGTCATTGCTGATGAGAATTGTGTTTATCTTGGTTAAGGTAGAAAAGATACTAGATTTACTTGGGTGACATTGTGGTGCTGTGATCTGCTTTTTTTACCTTTGGCATGATCATTTAGTTGTATCTTTGATTAAGATGGGAACACATCACAGTTACAGTGGGGTTTTCAGTTCTGGGCAAACCAAGATAAAAACAGGTGATGATTTAGGAAAGCCTGGGAAAAAATTGATAATACTATTTGTGTCTTGGTCTTTGAAAGTCTGAAAGTTTTTTTGGTTTTAGGTTTTTTTAAAGAAAAGCCTATCAGCAGCAGGATATTCAGAACATTTATTGGAAATTTTATGCACATTTCCCAAAATAAATATTCTATAACAGTGCTACCTAAGTGTTTTAGGCATTGGCATTGGTGTTGACTATTTTGGCCAAATACATTTAATTTCATCTAGGCTGTTAAAATTTATAAAATTTGTCAGTTTAATAGAAGTCCCTCATTGATGAAAAATAAGAATGTTTGGTAAAACAGATCTCATCTGTAGTCCAGCCTGATCTTACAGAATTTTGAGGGCTCTTCCAGCTTCTCTCAGTTAGTTTTACATTGCAAAAGATACAGTTCCATGAGAGACCATGTATGCAAAAGTCCATGGAAAAAAGAACTATTTAGGGCCTAAATAATAACAATGCAGAAAAAAATGCAGCAGTGCTAATACCCTAATACATGGATAATGTTCACAAACCACTTTAAAATATTTCTATGAGAATATGTTTTACAACTGCCAGTGCTATTTTGTAATCTTAACAGTTATGCAAATACTAGTGTGAAAAATAGAACCAAAAATAAAGGCACAGTTTTTTCCCCGTGTGGAAGGGGCAGGACTGGTGTGCTCAGTGGCCCGAGCCCCGCGGCGCTGCAGCCGTGCCCTCGTGGCGCTGCGCGTAGCGGTGTGCAGAGACACCCGCTGCAGGGACCTACAGCACCTGTCTGCTGCATCTGCAGCTGTGTTCTGCTAGGGAGTCAGTACTGAACTTCCTAGTTCCAGTAAAATTGGAGGCAGTAAACCTTCCTCTTATCTCTAGAAAATATACAAATTTCATCTTAATAAAAGAAATAGCAGGATGATTCACAGAAACTATTTTCTTCCTCTTTTGGAGGCCACTTACAGTTGCTGAGAGCTATATGCCAGGTATACCAGCTGTTTAACTCCATTTTCCCTTTTTTTGGGTGGATAATTTAGCAACAAGATATCCCAGTGAAAACAGGACAAAAGTACCATTGAAAATAGCAGTGAAGATATTTTATGGTTATTACAATGATCTTGATAATTGCTAAGACCACAAAGAGTTTGGTTTTTCTAACACTCCCCTTCAATAGGGAGGGCTCTGTGAGGTCAGGCAGTCTTGGTAATGCAGTTTGTTTCAGAGTTCTGCTCATTCTGTAAAGTTTTTCTCATGCTGTTAATAGAACAGGCTTGCAGGTGTGGTGGAATATATGGACAGTATAATTTTATTCCCTTGCTACTCTAGAACATACTGCCTCTCATTTCCAAACTTTTTATCCAGAAAAAAATGCTCTGTCAGCTCCCCAGAAGATAAAACAGAAATAAGTAAGTCCAGTTGGAATTTTCTGGTTTGAAGAGAATCAAAGGTTTCTCATACAAGGCACTAGTAATTAACATCTTAGAAGAATTTAGGAACAATACTTTTCCTGACCAGTTTGGGTTGCTAGCTGGAAACACTCCCCAGTGTATTTCCCCATGTTTTAATTTGGGTGAGTCATTTTAGGCTGGACAGGTTTCCCCTGCTGCTCCTCAGCTTTTAGCGCCATTCTCCACTGTGGACTTCCCCTGGGAGCTGCGGAGTGGTGCTGTAGGTGTCTGCCCACAGCTCTCTGGGTGCCCTCACCAGCCGCTCCTGGGCTCCCTTGGTAGATTGTTTTCCTCTACAAAAAGCCACCAGAGGAAATGGTGGAAAGGGCCAGACAGCCTTCCCCCAAAATCCCAAGGCAAAAAGTGTCTAATGCCTCTCACTAATAATGCTTCAGATCTATTATTTATTTTTCTAGGATCTTTCAAGTAAAGTCTAATATGAATGTTTGCTGTACAGTGTTAGTCTGAATTTTGTTGAATATGGAAGTTCTGTATTTTTGCCAAATTTGCTGTGAATACTTAAATTTGTTTTTCCCTTCTGCCGTTTTGCTGTGTTAGGGAGAGTGGGAAGACAAAAGTTCATACTTTTCTATAATGTTTTTGAGTCTCTGTTTCTTGTTTGAAGTATGTTTTGGAGAGAATGCAATGCACTTTATTTTTGCTGCAAGCTGTTTTAACTGATTGGTCAGAGATGTTTTCTGTACACACACAAACACATGTGTACTTATGTACATGCAGACACATGTACCTGCATGCACACACATAAACATATAAAAGCACCCTAGACCAAACTCTTTAAGAAACTGTTTTTCTTCTGTATTCTCTTCCCGCTTTGCTCTCTAAAATGTAGTAGCTTCAAAGATTTTAGCTGATATTCTGCATTCTCATCAAATACAGTATTTGGCTAAGTGTTAAAGTGTCAGCTTGCCCTATTTCCTCTTCACAGAAGCATTCTTCACACCTGCAGCTTTCTTCTGTTTTTCATACCAGAAATACTTGCATCAGTCTTAAACCTTTGCCAAGTCACTGCTGACACATATTTCTGTAGCTCTTTATTTACAGTGTGGTTTTCTTTCTTCTTATGAAATGTCAGTATCTGTACTGGACAGGTTAATTTATTTGGAGAAGGTCATGACATCACTTAAAGAAAAGCTAGGCCTTCTGCTGAGAAAAAGGTTTAACATAATCCTTACCTGTTATGATTATGCTGAAAGTAAGCATGTTGTAATGAAAACAGTATGTCAAACTGAATTAAAGATTATCTCTGGTATAGGGAGGAATCTGGCCACATAAAAAATCTGGCACATGATGATTTTTTTCTCTCATCTGAGACAGAAATAAATATTGTAATAAACACAAGACTGTTACTTCAAATAATAAATTAAGGTAGTTGAGTAGGAGTGCATTAACTCTTCGTGTGACACATTTACATTTCACTAGATCTGATAATGCTGTTGTCATTTTTGGCCTTTTAAATATATGATAAATAATACTTACATGTAATGCTGCTTTACATAACCTGATCATACTGAAATCAATTTTGTGCAAAGAAACTCATAAATGAAGAATAGTTGAAGAAACTGTCCAATATGGAGGTGCTTGTTCTGGCGAAGCTCATGGACCACGTAGTGCTGTCCTAATTAGTCCATCCGGTGTGCTGGAATGCTGAGCTTATAATACCTCATTGCTTGTAACAAAACCATGGTGTTTAGGAGGAGGTGGAAAATGCTGAATGTATAGTCTTTGTAATTACACCAGCCATATCAACATAAACATTCAGGTTTTTAGTCTTTTTTGCATGCTTTGATGGTTTTCCCCGTTTGTCAAATAGTTATTAATGAGTCTTTCTTAAATTCCCTTAATCTCCTTTGATCATCAGGCTGCATTGACAGGAACAGGTTTAGATGTTTAATATCTTAGACATTAACGGGTGACAAAATGAGGTAGTAAATATGGTAGCCACTGCAGTTTATTCCTTGTGATGGTTAAGCATATTGCAAGAAAAACCTCCTTGAATTTTTTTAATTTGTTGGTAACTAACTTGATTTTTCAGTTTTTGCACTCTTGCTCTCTGAGTCATGGAGCAATAGTTATTTACACTTCATGTGTGAGAGGCAGTGAGAACTGAGGTGAGCTACTGCCTGTGTAGGCTTAGTAGGAAAAGGGGTGCCTGGAGGATGTTCGTTGCCATGGTCTTCAGACAATGCAAAAACATCTTTTTGGCAATCCCTAGCAGCAGTAGCTGTTCGAGATTCTCTGACCTTGTTGCTCTCCCAGGATGGAAAAATAAAAGTGCAACAGGCTCACAAATACTTTAATTAACAAGTGATTTCTGTATTACTTCTAATTTGCATAGTAGTTCCGACACATGAAATATTACCCTTGTTTGATAAGGCAGGGGTGCCTTATTTTGAGGTGCAGGGAAATTGTATCATCATCCCTTGCCAGAAATGAAGTTTGTGTTCAGAGAAAGTTATGCATTTGCTTATTATATGTTATGTAAGGTCTCCTTTGAACTTGCTATGTGTGATATTTCTCAGGAGCACTGCAATAGTGTTACTTTTCAGAATGCACTATCAGACAATGCCAATACTGTCAGTTCTCAAGATCGCAGTTTATGGGAATATGATATTTTCTGAAATATGTTATTGTAAAAATTATGATCAAGTGATGACAAAAATCAGTAAAGCTAGGGGATTTTCAAAGCAGGGACAAGTCTGAAACATCTCTGCTTTGTTCTTCCTGTTGTGCACTGGTACCAGCTTCTGCTCAAACCTTAGGTTTAGTGTCAGTTCTAATTCTTCTGAATTTGTCTGACAGATTTATCTCTGTCAACCACAGGATTTGTATGCCATCTCACACTGTAGTTTCTGATGCCTGTACTTAACTGATTTGTTTCCTATCTGCCTCGTTCATCTTTTCATTTTTAGCAAACTAGATTTATCTTGTTTTTATGATTAAATGGAAGGAGTTGGTAAGGAATGAGATCTGGATCCTTTATTACATTTTTAGCATTGTTCCTTGGAAACCTGATTATATCTTACAAATTAGAGTAACATTTCAAAGGTAATAAATCCTGCATAGCTTGTTAAATATCTCATTTTTTACTTATAGATTCTTACTGAAGCAGAATAATATTATTTCAAACTTTGCCAAGTATGAAGTGTTCTGCTGTTGTTCTGTGTGTTCACTAGTAACTACACATTTAGTTTTGAATGCTAGAACAGAATTACTTTGTCTCAAAGACTTTACATTCAGAGTACGATTTTATAACTGTCAGTTAAATAATGGCTTTTTGCTAATAATATTTAACTATTTATCGCTTCTCAAACCATTGTGATAAAGCAAGGGAAGTACTTTCCTAGACAAATTCAAATCCATGTGTGTTAAGCCTCTGTTTTTCTTCAATTTTTAACTACATGGCTGATACCTGGCTTTTGTTGTTTGATGGGCTATAAAATTCGGTTTTGTGTCTGATGCATTGAAAATGTGCAGCATATACATATATTTTGTTACTGCTGATAGTTGGATTAGAGTCTTGCCAGTCATATTTGCTTTTAAGAGTTTGTGGTATAGATCCATTTGCATTTATGAAATTATTTAAATTGGTGTTTCTAACTGGAAGTGATTACAGTGTGTGTGTGTGTGTGTGTGTGTGTGTGTGTGTTTTCTCCTCTTCTCTGGCATCTGAATACCTTACAGCTTTACTCATGTGATCAGCTTTCATTCATTCAAAGAATTCTTTGACAGTCTCTGTTCTGAGATGTTTCTTGACATTTTTCAGTGTTTTTCTCCGATGAAAATCTTGCTGCTGATGACAATGAGACACTGAAATGGAGACAGTGCAGAGAGATAATTGGCCTAGCATCAGATGCCCTTGGGCACAATGCATTTTCAGCCATCTTTAGAGGAAAATCTTAAAAATAAGTGTGTTTAGTTTTCTAAAAAAATTCCCCCTCCTCCCCACCCCATTGCAGATTTTGGCTTCTTATCATCAGTAATGATGCAACTGATCACTTTTGGAGGGTAAATATATTATGTGATTGCCTCTGACAGGACTTTCAATGACTGAAAAGGACTGTTTCTTCAGCAAATCAAATTTTCAGTGATACTTACTTGAAATATGTGCTTTTGATGGAAGCTAAAAGCAGTGATCAGGAATAGTCGCACCTGTGGGGCAAGGAACAGGAAACCGAAGTAGTGGATTAAAGGGTGCAATTAGAAAGTTAGACCAGAAAAAAGAAATGTATTTGGGGAGAAAGCAGGAGTGAAACTATGAGTAAATAGAGCACTTAAGCATTTCCTATAAAGGAAATTCCTGCAATGATGCAGTGGGCCCACGAGTACTTCCAAGCCGTGAGGTAGAAGCTGGGTTCATAATCCTCCTGACCTCTGTCAGATGGGAACTTCACAGGCACCAGCTCTTTCACCTTAATTTCCACAGAGAGGACACCCTGGTGAAAGTGCTGGAGCTTTTGTGAGTGCAGTTGGCCCCCGGCATTATGACATATGGACAGTCACATTCTGCTGCTTGCTTAGAGAAATGGGGGAGTACTTAATGTGACCTCTCCTGGAGCTGTCGGGAGGTCGTGGTTTCTGGCATGCCTGGGCACAGCACTTGCTGCTGAGCTGCTGCAGTCCCTCCTTGGGTTATTGGTCCAAAGGGGAGCTACTTGTGATGTTGGAACCAGAATGTCACCCCAGAGTAAAACATTCCCATGCTGGGCCAGCACTAGCAAATGGAAAATTGGCGAAGTGCAAAGAAGCAAGGAAACGAAGAATTGTTTTTGGTCCACTGAGAGATCTAATATTGGTTGCTCTCTGTACACAAGCAAGCTTCCATCAGTTACCAAACCTAGATGTAACAGCAGCATTTTTACAACTAAATCAGGACTTCCCAGTGTCATGTAGTGAAACTGAAATTTAAAACTGTGAGACATGCTACTTCTTCACTTGTTGGCTTTCAGAAAAGAAATATAGTTTAATTACCTTTATTTTTTAATGTAAACTTCATTCATTTGAATTATTTTTCAAATGTTTCAAATTCGTTGTAGTTCATGGTAAGCATAATTCTTTCAAGTATTTTAAGATAATATGATTGATGTAAGGCATTGTCCTGCCACTGAGGTGTACCTGGCTGGAGCAGCAGATGCACCGTGTGGATAGTCAGGACTCCAGGCAGCAAGTGCCTCTTGTGCAGTGTCTGTAGTAATTGTGAGTCATGGTGGCCTAAGGTTTGCTTTAATTTATAGACATAGGATGTGTTTCTTAGACAGGGCCATATAGTGAAAGATTGGTGCCACGAGGGCTCTCTGCTCTGGCTTCCATGTATTTCCATCTCCACTCCTGCAGAATGCCAGAGTAGGAGGAGGCTGCCTTGTCAGTTTGTTAAGGGGAAGTGTTCCTGGGCTTTAGCCACGGTCATCTTGCAGGTAAAATAGTTTCTAGCTGCCTATTTGCCTGAAAAATCTGTCCATTATATGTTATTTCAACTCAGGATGAGGTCATATTTCATTTCAGCCCTGGAGGGCTGGCCATTTAGGTATCCCTTCTTCACTTCAGGGGATCATGGATTCTGTAGTATCTCACTGTTCTCAAATTGTGTGCTATTGGTCCATTGGTAGTTGATAATTAGAGAAGATAGGTTGATAAACCTCATGTGTGTATTTCAGTTTCCAAGACTCCCTGAACCATTGTCATACACTTCATTACCAAAATAATTGACAGCCTGCACTCAGAGTGATGGGATAGTATTATACTGGCTTTGTCAAGGCTTGTACTAGGAAAAGAAAGAAAAGGATTAAATGCTGGAAAGAGGAAAACTCATTTCATCCCCTTCTCCACTATGGCTTCTTTTGGTTTATTTTTATGCCAAGGGCAAGAAAATTCATTTGTAGACAATATTTACCTGCTTCTTTTAACCTCTGTTGCATAAAATGGCTAAATACAGGAATGCACATGCAATATTTATGTTGCTGTGAGACAAAGATATGCTCTTAACTTGGCCTGATCTGAAAACAAAAGCTCTTTTGGTCAGAATCACTATCGCTTTTATGAAGTCTATAATGATTATGCTGCAGTGTGTAGTGTTAATGATGTTTACAAGTACCTCTCATTTCCCTTTCCATTTGGGATTAAACTGGTTCTGTATAAACACATAGCACGTCTTGATCAACAATGTCACTGAAATATGTAAGGCAGTGCTCATTTAATGTACAATGTTAACAGTACCACTTCTTTTTCTTTGAGGTTGCCTTTCTTGGTAAACTTTTGGTTCTTAATTCATGACCATTGTGACTGAATCTGCATTTTCTCTCCAGATAATTTCCTGGGCTGCACTTCTGTTCTGAAGAGCTGCTAGGTAATGAATGGCAATTCATTCAGTGTTTTGCAGGGCTCAGCCACCTGCTGTCAGAATAGGTCAGAGGATAAACTGTGCTCATTGCAGAAGAGTTCATCTTAACTGGTGGCCACGTGTAGACCTGAAGTCAGTTGAGTTATGCAGCAGCTCTGGAGAGGGATTTAACAAAGACTTTATGCAATACTGACAAAAATGTGTGGAAAGCTGAGCATAAGAAATCATGGGAAATTCTCCATTTCTGTTTGCCCCGTAAGATCTTAACCACAATGCAAGCACCTCCTTTGAGGTGAAGATCACCTTGTTATTTCAAAACTGGTTATACTTTTCAACCTTCTGTTTGACTTTTGCAGGCATAGTTAGAGTCTTGACTTTTGTGTTTCACAGAAGTCATCTCACCCTTTCTTTACTTCAAACTGCACAGAGTCAATGGGACTGTTAAATTTCAAATATTTTTATAAGGGCTGTTTTGACAACATGCAAAAAGACTTGCTGCGAAGAATAAAATGGCTGAAGATAGAAAAAATATTTAATTTCCTTCAGCTTAACAGGATAAACTACTTAGACCCTTGATTTTACTTTCTGTCTTACCCTTTTTCTAAGCACTTTCCTTTCTTCCTTTTCTTTGAAAGGAAGGAACTTAAAAGATGAGCATCCAAAATCGGAAAAAAAGGTATTAAAAATAGTACTCTAAAATACTAAAAAGTTTTGAAAGAAGTAATTTAAATGGAAAAACTGTCATGTCATTGGTGATTGCTTTTACTTCAATAAGTTTCCCTTGAAAAATTCCAGTGTTCTGGGTCCGTTGAAATGCATGGATATCCTGCAGTAATTTGGAGGGGAGTCTTTCTGCTCTCTCATATGTGCCTTTCCCAATCTCAAGAGAGTGTGCCCCAAAACAACACATTGACTCATGTTCTTACTCTCTTTTGGTACTATAGTGGGTAACCTTGACTTAGTATTGGATTGGGTGGAATTGACTCAGAGCAGTGTCTGACTGCTGGTCACTGGTACAGGTGATGTTTCAGGGAAATTTGAAGGCTCTCCTTTCTACCACTCCCTGGGGGTATCTTGAGTTATTTACCAACATTTTCAGTGAACTTAATAACTTCAAGAAATGTTTTACTGTTACTGCATGGACTCATAGCTCTTTCAGATAGCATGGGTTGTTTTATTATTATGTTGATATTTAGGATAATTGGGATGTAAACTTTATTTAGCATGCTTGATCATCAGGAAGGCGTAGAGGTCTTTAAGTAAATATTAGTATCTTGCATCCTTTTTCTGTCACTCTAAGTAGATAAAATAATCATTTCTGGCCTTTTTTTTTTCCTTTTTTTTTTTAATAGATATTTGACTCATATGTCAGGTAGCTGCAAACCAAAAATATAATTCTGCAAACACCAAAGCAGGCAAGAAATTTTCTCAGATAAGGATTTTTACTGACATGGAGGTTGCTGAGGTGAGTGGTGGTTCACTGCATGTAGTAAGAAATCCTTGAGCGGAATCATTAGCTCTTAGAAGAGTGAGGGTGTCTGACAATTGTCAGCTTTAAAATATTTTTTATCTTTATATGAAGAATTACTTCAATGAAAGCACTTACATGTGTCTTATCAGAGAAAACAAGAATTCTCCCAAGTGTTTCTTTTAAAATCCTTTCTCAGAGGTCTCGGTATGCAGGATACGCCTCTTTTTGTATCTAGACCAATTTTCAGAGGCTTTGACGAGGCTGTTTAGTCTGATATGCACCATAGGAGTCTATTAAATAAAATATACATAGATTAAAATTCCTATGGTATTATGGTTTTTTTAAAAAAAAAATTTCTTCATCAGTAGGTCCTGCAGGAATAATATAGAATTGTATCCCAATAAAGTTTTTTCTTCTACACTGATACTTTTTGCTTTTAATGACGTTAGCCTAGTTTAACACTCGACACCATTTGGCTCAGTAATGGTATCAGGTATTTAGGTCCAGCCAATTCATATTAGGAGTTACTCAGTTTGTAAGTAATGCAAATACTTCTACAGATCTTTCAACAAAGCTGTACCTTTGTATCTCAACAACCAACTTCTTGTGCTAAATATGGGTTTCTCTGTTCTGTGGAGAATCCCCTGTACTTTGAATGTATTCCCTTGTACTCGGCTGTTTTGTGTTCCTAAGTGACTGAGTCTGCTTAGTGTAGAGGTTCAGCCTGGTTTGGTTTCAAACTCTGGATGTGGACAGCCTTGCCAAGTGTCACCTGTGACAATCTGGAACCAATGGTGCTTTGCTGTAAACAGCAGTGTCCCAGAAGGTTCAGTGTTGTTTCTCTTGTTCATCAATGACTTGGATGATGGGATAGATGTCTCCTCAGCAGGTTCACTGAGGGCACAAAACTGGGAGGTGTGGCCAATACCCCAGAGTGCTGTGCAGCCCTCCAGAAGGGCCTTGACAGGGTGGAGAAATGGGCAGGGAAGATCTGTGTGAAATTCAGCAAAGGCAGGGTCCTGCACCTGGGAAAGAACAATCCCCTGCACCAGTACAGGCTGGGAGTGACCCGCTGGAAAGCAGCTCTGTGGAGAAGGACCTGGGGCTGCTGGTGCACAACCATCTGTCCATGAGCCAGCAGTGTGTCCTGGTGGCCAAGAAGGCCAGTGGGATCCTGGGTCGCATTAGGAAGAGCACTGCCAGCAGGGAGGTGATCCTGCCTCTCTGCTCAGCCCTGGTGAGGCCACATCTGGAATGCTGTGTCCAGTTCTGGGCTCCTCAGCACAGGAGAGATGCAGAGCTCCTGGAACTGGTTCAATGGAGGGCAACAAAGATGATTAAGGGATTGGAGCCTCTTAGGAGGAAAGACTGAGAGAGTTGGATCTGTTCAGCCTGGAGGAGAGACAATTGACAGGGGACCTATCAGTATCTGCAGGGAGGTGTCAAGAGGATGGTGCCAGGTTCTGCTTGGTGGTACCAAGCAGTGGGACAAGAGGCAATGGGCAGAAAGTGAAGCACAGGAAGTTTCACCTGAACATGAGGAAGAACTTCTTTGCTGTGCAAGTGACCACACACTGGAACAGGTTGCCCAGAGAGGTTGTGGAGTCTCCCTCATGGGAGACATTGAATCCTGTTGGATCAGATGTCCCTACCAGCGGTCCCTTCCAACCTTACCCATTCTGTGATTAATTTACTTGATAACACTGAATAATTCCACTAGGATGTCATAAATGTCCTAAAAATGATGGGAGATCTAGTCGATAGTCCGCTGCTTGGTGTCTGAGTGGCCAGCTGGTTACTTTGTGTGGAGAACTTCAGTGGGTCTTTGTGGAATGAGTAGTATTTGGAAATTTTAATTGCTGTGCTGCTGCTTTGATGCAAAATTTAAGAGAGTAAACTGAATGAAGTAATTTTGGTCTTGTGTGTTTTGCTTTTGACCTTATGAATAAATTTAAGTTTACTGTAAATTTCTCAAAGTTAGGAAACTCAAGCCAAAATTCATTACTGAAGTCATGCCCTTAACAAACCGGGTAAAATACCACTCATAACATATTTGAGGCTCCTCCTGTAGTTTCTTTCTTCCTTTTTATGGCCATGTTGTTTCTGGTTTGCAGGTTATTATCCCACCTGACATCTGCATATGCTGAGACCTTATCCTCTGTTAGATCTGCACTTTCACATCATACATGTACATGCACACTGCATTTACAAAATACATTAATTGCAAGGTACTCTTCAGTGTTAGAAAGGAGTGTGCTGTAGATAAACATATGTTTAGGAGCTTTAGATTCCCTGGATTTGAAGTGCATTAGGCCTTGCTAATGTAGGCATAGGCTCTTTGTTGGGCTTATGCTTTATTTTCTTTTTTTGACAATTTGGATATAAAGATTAAAAAGTAAAGTTGCAAGGTTAGTCAGAAGGAATGAGTGGGACCTAGTGGCTAGAAATAAAAGTATTGATGAGAATTTGTCCAAGTATGTTGTGGTTTGAAAAACCTCTTTCTTTCATGCTAACATCAAAAACACTGCTCAGATATAGATAATTCAGTATTCTTGAGACTGAAAAACCTCTTTCTTTCATGCTAACATCAAAAACGCTGCTCAGATATAGATAATTCAGTATTCTTGAGACATTAATTGAAAGATCAAGCACCCTAAGGCAGCAATGCAAACTTCCTTCATTTAGTCTCATAACTGTGTATTATCCCTGGCCAGTAAGGGTAATTTACTGTAAGTCACCGTGATTCTTGTCCTTCCTGATAACACCATATCACATTGTCAGTTTGAAACACTGCCTGCTCATTTTTGCTTGCAAACTGTGATCTTGCTTTTTTGTACGTATATGTACAAAGATCTCAGTATCTGTTTGTATACATGCAAACTGTATGCCTTATTTGCAAATTTATCTTGACAAATGTATTTTCCAGTTAGGAATGTGAGTGGATTTTACTGGTAGGACTTTATAAGAGGTACATACATTTGTATTCAGATAGAAGTAAATTTTGAATTCTTCTGGATATGTTGCTAGTTTTCTGCATGGAGATTCCATATTAGAAGTAAAAAGTAGTATCTGTTAGTATAGGTAGAAGGATGTGTCCATGTTATTATCTGTTATTATGGACGATTAGCATTAGTAGTATCTTTTGTATGGATACTGAAATTTTGATGTATAAATATAACGCACATAGAGCCCAACTGCAAACACCAGGAAATAGCTGTCCTGGTTTGCAGATCCCTTACTTCTTTTCAGTATGAGACAAGCATGTACTCAGTCAAAAGTATGTGTATTTTATATTCCAGGTGTCATAGACCAGAAACCTCACCAGAATTGTGCCTGATACTTATTTGCAATTTCAGGGAAGCATAACCTTTTCCATTATCAGGCCAAAGGGCCAAATTGATACATTCAGATCCTGCTAATGAGCACAGAGGACAGAAAACCATCTTTGCAGGCCGGGACAAATTACACTAATGCAGTTTAATAGAATACTGAGTGGTGCTGCAGTTTTGAGTTTTGTATGAGATGGGTCATGATCAGCCTTGGGAGAACTGGGTGTAGGATGATTTTCATCACTTCCGTTGTAAAATGAAACCTGAGCCAGCATGGACAGGTTTTCCCCTCACTGCTGCTGGGCAGTGAGGTAGCTGTGAAGGAGATCTGCCTCTTCCTGTAGCTGACTCAGCTCAGCTGGCCAGCAGTAACATGCTGGGTCATGCCAGTTCAGTTGTTTCTGGTCTATACCTTCCTTCAGCAATGCATGAAAGTGCTCTGAAAAAATAAATATCTAGAAGGTACATATTTCATCTGTGGAAGCAGTGTAGTGAATTGTCTACAGTTTCTCTGAAGTAGTGCACAGCTGCAGTATTTAATTTTATAAACATTGAATTGTACACCCTGGGCTATTAGCAGAAGTTGTCCTGTGTGCCTTAGCTATTTCTGAGCTGTTTCCAGTACCAGTAGCGGGTTACTCTGTGAAGTTGGATATAAACAGGAAATGGTTAAGGTATATATGTGATAATGAGTGAAAAAGAGAAACCAAGTTTGAGTGTAGCTAAGATACTTATTTTCTGAGAAGGTGGTGTTCTTTCTTGACTAGAATACTTGCTTTATTTATAGAAAAAAAGCTCCCATGTCCTTAGCTCACAGGACAGTTCTGGCTCTGCTAGTTGCTTGGTAGAAAAAATACTTTTTGGAATGTGACTGCAAAACATTCGTGGCATTTCTTGGCAAACAAGTGATCCTGAGCGGTAAGGAAAAGTAGTTCTTGTTTTGTCTAGTTCTAGTAATGTTCATGTTTTGGGCAAACTTTCCATAAAGATAGGATTTTGTTGGGAGTATTTAATTGTAATAGTGAAACTAACACTATGATGTGAGTAGCTAAAACCTACTGACTTGTGTAAGCACCACCAAGCTGTTTTGTACCAACCAGTTAGCCCCTTTGTCCATCATGATTCTTTGACTTTGTGCTCCTGCATTTTTAGATTTTCTGTGCCTTGTTCTTGTGAAACCAGGAGACTGACACTTCCAGTATAATCTAAATTTTTGAACAAAAAGCGCATTCAAATTATAAACTCGGAATCCTGTATACATTTTCCTGGAGAATATATCAGTGTTGATGTGAGCTTCTGTAGAAGCGGATGTCACTGAGCACTTTTTGCTCTGGCAGCTAAGAGCAAGTATGTGTGAGAGGAGGTGGCCTAGCACCTAGTGACTTGTCTGGATGGAATTGCCACAAAAAGGCACTTTCAGTGCTGGCTGAGGGCACAAAGTAGGTGGAGGTTTGGCCTTTCTGGGTATCTTCTGTGTGGCTTCTCAGCAGGCTGATGTAATTACATGGTAGACAAGTGGCCATGTAGAGCCATCCATTTAGAAATTATTTTTGAGTGCAAGCACAGGCATTTGGTATGGACTATAGGAGTGCTTGTTACTGTGCAGCATGTGGTTCATCTGCTTGCTGCTGGAGTTCAGAGGTGTATATTTAGGATTAAGAATCTGAAAGTTTCAGTTGCTAATTCAGCTCTGCAAGCCCTCAGTGCCTTGTCTGATACAAGTCACACTTATCTTTATCTCAGTATACAAATATCTAAAATGAGAAGAACATCTGTTAAGATCATAGGAGGTTGTGTAAATGATTTAATGGTTGTAGCAGTCTGAATTAGGTAAAGTGCTGTGATAATGCTACTAAGATGGCTCTAAGCCACCAGTGTGATGCTGCTGTGAGTCTTAATGTGCTTCTGTGATGCATTAGACTTGATACTTTTGTGGAGAGAGAGAGAGAAATGTTAATAGCATTTTGTAAAACCTTCCTGAGACCTCATTTGTAATATTGTGTCCAATGATCCTTCTTTGCAGTGAACAAAAAGATGGACTTAGATTGGAGCAGGTGCGAAGATAGTTTAATAAGCTGCACAGGAGATTTATTTATTCTGGAATGACAGTAGAAAGTTAAGTTATGAGATGAGTCTTTGGATTTGAAGTATTGAGGTCTCCAAGGGGTCTGAAGGGAGACTGAAACTGCTTGTTTTGTTTATATTTATTTGGCATTAACAACATGCTTCAGTATTTCCAGTGGTTGCTAGTAGATAAGAGAAGCATGCTTTTTCTGCTCTTCTTCCAAACCCTTTAATAACAACGTATTTTACTTGTCCCCTGTTCTAGTCCCCACCTTGTAACATTCATCATGGAACCAATTACTAGATCTGGGGTCAGGAATGAATGGGTCCCCTCAGGAAAGAGAACATACAATAGATATTTTTGTTCTTTTTTTGTTGTGTTAAACACAGTCCACTTACCATGATCATTTAGGAGAAGTTGCTGCTTAGCAATTACTAAAAACATGCAGCTATTGCAAAGACATAGAAAATAGCAAATTGTAAAGCTGTAGTATAATGGTAGCCTTTCCTATAGCTGTTTTGCCTTTTGTAGGGCATTGAGAAGCATGTTGTGGGGTTTAGGACACGTGGAGCAGATACACAATGGAAACTGCAGAGCTGAACATTCATCGTGTGGTTGCCTGCAGTTGCATGTTCATGCCAAAAGGGTCTTCCCGTGTCTCTGAGCTGTGCTGAGGCACAGTGAAGTGCTGGCTTGGTGGTCCAGTGGAGGTGTTGCATTCTTTCTGCTACTCAAACTGTAATGTTTGGTGCAGAGAAGTTTCTCAGTTACTTGTCACCTCCAGTAGCCCAGAAGAACTGTTTTCAGTAAGTGGTGTCGTACAGTTCAGTTATCGCTCTGCCTTTGCATTTTTGGCCTTTCTGTGAGAAAGCAGACTTGCAGGGGAGTCAGCATGTCATCAATGACTTCACATTCAGGAAGGGAACCACAGAAGCAAAATGAGATGTGAAATTCTTTCAAAAGCTCTACATTTGGTATTAGGTAACCAGAATGTGGGTGGGAAGCAAAGAAAAATGAGTGCTTCCATTAGGTTGTCTTGTTTTTTTCAGAAAGCTGCAGCCTGAGAGGGGCATAGTATTTATAACATATTCATGGCATAGCTGCTTCCTGGTAAGTGTGCAACAGGAGGAAGTGTCATTCTTAAATTAGTAAGTGAAAAAGTGGCTGATAAAGGATGGGCTACAGCTTTCTAGATTTTATTCCAGACAGGATTTTAAGGGAAAGTTTCTTTTCAGTGTCCAATTGGAGGGCCAGATAAAAAAGTAAGATATAACTTCTGGTGTTGATAGGCTCAGGCCACCACCAAACATTCAGTTAGCTGTGAAAAGGCTCTATGCTTTATGTGACTATTGTCATTAAAAAAAAAAAAAATCTTAGGGAATGGCTATAATGTAAGCCTGGGTATTTTTAACATATCTTGTTAGGCAGTGGTGCACTCTCAAGGAAGAGAACTAGTAAAGTAGGATATTGTTCCTGCTTCTACTCGTAACTTGGCCATGTGGTTTTACACATATTTCTGAAGGAGACAAATAACTTAGAGTAGATCATTAATGTTATAATTGAGGCCAGCTGAATGTCACTTTCATTTTTTACCATAAAAAAGCAGTAGCTCCCATTCAGGATGAATTCTCTTCCAAAAATGAACTGAGTTCAGAAGACTGTACACCTACTTGTGTGACTAAATGTAATAGCAAATCTTTCAAAAATTCTGGCCATAACATTTACATTAAACTGTTAAAATGTATCAGACTTACAATTTACTTTGAGATCAAATACAAAAAAATGTGCTAGAGATAGTTTTAATTGAAGAGACTTATACTGTGGAAAATTTCTTTCTGTTCAACACCTTACAGATCATCAGTCTGGGTGGAAGAATGCACTGAAACCTTTCATGGACAATTGTGTGACTGCAACTGCACTGTTTATATTTAAACATCTCTACTACTTTCTAGCAATGCCCTTCATGATGAATTCCTGTAATTAGTGGTTCCTGAAAGTATCAACACCTTCTCTCTCCCTCAGCTCTCTGAAGTGTGAAGCTCAAGGATCAAAGAAATGTTAACTATATTGGCTGTAGGCTCTAAAAAGTATAATCCCAGATCACTTGTTTGCTGGAATGTTCTAGGATTTACCTGTGTGACCAAGTTAACTAGCACCAGCCAGACTATAACAGCTATAGCAATGATGCTAAAATCTGCTTGCTCTATAAAGAGAGATGTTCTGAGCTGAGCTGGGATTCTTTCAAATGAAGATTGTTAAGTAAAAAACCTTTTTATTGCCAGACCCTCCCCACCAGATCCTTTCCTGGAAGATTTGAACTAGTTCATTGTATGATTCTGTCACTATTACACTGGTAAATTTTTCATGTCAGGAAACTATTAGATGGTAAGAATCATTATTTTCCTTCTTGCAGTCTTTGGGGAGGCACAGGCACTGTTGATTGGGACAAGGTGGGGGAAGGGCTGATTCTTGTCTTCGTACTTCTGGTTTCTGGGGGAAAATGATGGACCTTCATTTGTAAATGATTCTCTTGAGCTTTCTAGCAAGGACCCACACCTACCTGTGTATGTGTGAACTAAGTGTACTTTTCATGTCACTGGTTATGGAAACTAGAATATAAACATCGTGGTATAAAGGATGCCAGGAACTTGTGAGGAAGAGAAAAAAATCAGAGTAGAAAGATTTCCTAAAATAAAAGGAGGCAAATTCTTAGAGTTATTCTATGGCTTTTTGATCAGTTTACCAGTGATTTTTTTTAGTATTTTGAGGAGTTTCATGTTGTGTATGTGTTGGTTTTTTTTTTTTTTTTTCTTTATTTAATTCAGAATCAATCTACTACTAATAGCTGTGTTATTAGTTTCCTGTTACCCTAGCTAGCAAACCCATTTAAATATATTGATTAATAGGATATTCAGAGTGCCAACTTTGGAGTAATGCCTTAGATCCCAAGTGATAATTGGCTTCTGTATGAATTGTAGTCGTTGCATTAGTTAGGTTTTTGAAGCCCAGTTCCCAGAGCTTGATTCATATTGACTGTCCTCCTTTCTCCATGGGAAGTGACAGTGGTGAATTTTCTGGGTCAGGCAATACTGGGGATGGGAATCAGGATAACTAAATCTCTTTCTGTCCTCAACACCAGCAGGAAATAAAAGATGTGAAGGAACAAGCAGTTCTATGAATTAAATATATTCATGTGACTGTTTAAGACCTCTTCAGAAGAAATAAGAAAAAATACCATCATACATTATCCTAACGCATACATTTCAATGTTTAGTACTTATCAGCAAGATCTAAGTATTTTGAACATTTTTATTTCCCTGTTGCATTTGGGATCAAATAAAGATAATTAGATACCACTTTAGCATTAAAGTGTGCTTGACTCAGTGTGGCTCAACAGAGGAATGAGTGATTTATTTGTAAATACTATGTTCATTAATGATATTAAATTTATGCCTAATTTTTATATGTTGGACACAAAAACACTTGTTGGAAGGTTATGTTGTTGTAGTGTACCTAATTATTTTTGATAATTTGCTATTTAAATATAAAAAAGTAACTATTCTATGGGATTTTTTTCAGTTAAATCAGGGGGATATTTTTTCTTTTTAGATCCAATGTTGGAAGAACCAAAATGTAATAGAAACTTCTCTTCAGCAAACTTCTAGCACTGAATCATTCATCTGCACTCATTAAGTAAAGTATGCTCTTATTAAATGGCCAGCAGCAGTAATACACTAGTAGCATAGAAAGGATCTGTTCATGATCCAGGAGTGCAGCACAGGCTGCACAGGTATCTGTCTGCCCACCCTGGAGGCAGCTCCATGAAAGGGACATAAGTTAAAAGTCATTGTCCCGCTCTACTGTGTGCTTGCCAGGCCACACCTGGAGTGCTGTGCTCACTTTTGGTCCCCGGTGTGCAAAAACGTGAGGACAGGCTGGAGAGGGTCCAGAGAAGGGCCACAAAGATGAGCAAATGGCTGGGAACCTGCCATGTGAGGAAATGCTGAGAGAATGGAGTTTATCCAGTCTTGTGCAAAGAAGGCGTAGTAGCTACAAAGATAGCGAAGACTCCCTTTTTACAAGGAGTCCCGTGGAAAAGATGAAGGGTAATGGTTAAATGTTACTCTTGGTGAGATGCTGATTGAACACAAGAGGAAAAATGTTTATAATGGGAGCAATCAGCCATTGGAATAATATCCCCAGGGAAGCTGTGGATTCCTTAGCATTGGACACTTCTAAGATTTGTCTGGACAGGGTGCTGGGCCATCTTACCTAGACTGTGCTTTTGCCATGGAAGATTGGATCAGATGATTCAAGAGGTCACTTCCAACCTGGTATTCTATAATATTCTAAAATCATCTTGAATTCAGCCTAAGCGCTCTTAACCCACACAAACACCAAAGGCAGGGAAGTTTGAGACAGAAGAGGAAGATGTCTTTGGTTAGCTCATATTTTCTGCCAAAAATAGATGAAGGTATGCTACAATCTACTTTCTTCTGCAGAATAATGATAAGAACGCTTATTCTTGGTAAATAGTGCCAAGAAAACCCTGTTTTTAATTAAAACCCCTTTTCCCCTCCTCCACAGTACTTAATATATTTGACTGAATCAAGGTCTCTTTTCTTTTGGAAAAAATGGTTTTAAAAAGTATAAGTAACTTGCTGTTAACTGAGATGAAGATTGAGTTTAGATTGAGACTTAGACTCTAAGTAACTTTATTTTGGTTCATTGTAGAAGGATTTTGTTTTTAAATTTAAAAGTGTGGATGGTGTTAATCTAACAGCAAGACAGAAGTAGCTACAGTTCACAAAACCTTCATACAGCTGCCTTGACATTTAAATATATATAAGTTTCTGTAGTGAGGTATTTAAATGCCTAAAATTCTATTTCTGCACTCCTGGTTTGGCTTTTCTTCTGCCCCAATTCTTCTGGGATCCTGAAATTAAGTATTCCTGCTCATTAACCCTTGTACAGATCTCTTTAACACCCATCATTAGAAGTGAGTTCTGCACAAAACACAGCAGCCATGGCTGTGGCATGCTAATCACAAAGACTGCGTAGGAGCCAGGAAAACACATGGAGTTAGTTGTTGAGAAGAAATTTGGAAACTGCCAGAGCAAGAGGGAAGCACAGGAAGTGAGTGGGGGAGTAAAGAAGTGGGAAAAACATTGGAAGGTGAAAAGCGATATGGAATAAACTAAGAGATCTGTGAAGGGTGCAGAAAGCTGAGATTAAAAGGAATGCTGGTATAGGAGAGCTGGAATAGGAGAGCTGGAAGCTAATGGGACTCTGGTTATGGGGTGGGAGTGTGTATCATATAATGAAGTTGTTGAGAATGAAGTGGTCACTGAAAAGAGGCAGGGAGGCAGGACTGGGATCCCAAATAGGAAACTGATCCTAAAGATGAGAGTGGATGGGGGCAGTAGCACATGTCCATAGGATTGACAATAGTAAGGCTTGGATGAGAAGTTTTGAGAGAGACTGAAAATCTGTATTGAGCAAGATGGAGCTTCTCCATTTCAGTGGCTGCTATCTTAAAAAAAAAAACCAAGCACAGAAAGCTGCCTTGAGGAAAGAGCTACAAAGAGCAAGTCCTGCAAAGCTGGGAAGGCACAGAATTAAGATTGTCTAAAATATGTTAACTGAGCTCCCTTGGACATTTGCATTATGATACAGTTTGAAATTCTGTGATCTCAGAATTGTATGGTCTTTCCAAGTGGAACAGACGTTTGAAGACTGCAGCAAAGGACAGATCTCTGGAAACGTGCTTTTATTTGTTGTGGAAACCCTCAGACAGATAGTGAATGGGGCAGCTCACAAGCGAGGGGAGACGCGTGTCACCTGAACTAGGAAACTGGGAAAATTAGTTAAGGTATTATAAAAAGCTAAATACTCTGAAAAAATGAGTTTTAGGAACCTGTCTGACAGCAAAGTTTGCAGTGCCCCTGATTCTGAAGTTCTCCTGTCTCTGGGATCACATGATGCCCCTGGCAGGGGTCTGTTGTTACCTGGCAGCAGCAAAGGGAGCTCTGTCCGAGAACGGGCTTTTCTGTCCTCTGAGTGCTGTTCTGGAAAGCACAGGTAACCTGGAGCAGTGAGTGTGTGGAGCTGTGCTGTGACCACGTGGAATGCAGCCACTGGGTAGAGTTTCACTAGTCTCTTCTAGCTACTATATTCACTGAATGAGGTTGAGGTCCTGTGGAAAAAAACCTGTGCATTATCACCTAATACAAAGTCAGTCAAACTAGATTTGAACAAGGGTGCCCAATTAACTGCAAATCCTTGGGAAAAAAAACAGAAAAAAAAACTTCTGAAGAGTTTACCTTAAAAATTTCTTAGTTTCCACGTCACTGGATGATACCCGTCTTATATTAGGATTTTATTTGGAGTGTTGATGTGTGTGTATAGCTTGTTGACTTCTGTTTCTTTAAATGGCATGCTTTCTGTACATTTATTGTGGGAAAATAGGTGCAAAAAAAACCTAGGAAAATCTAGGAAGTATGGTTACAGTCAGTTTTCTAATTTCTTTTGACTTCTGCTAAAGTCTTCTTTGAAAAATTGTACCTTGCCTAATTTCCCAATTATATATTTACTTGCATGATGGAGAAGACAAAACATGATTCTCTTTTGATCTGATGTAATTGGAGCTGTGCTTTAGGGGAGCTAATTCCATCTTATCTGATTATATCCTGACCATGGTCAAAAGTAAGGCTGCAATTGCTATTTAAGGAGACTGGTTACAGAGGTTGTGTCATATCAAATACATTGCTTTTCTACTCTCTTACTGTTAAAGGGGCTGCTCTAAATTAGATGGTCTAATTCTGGAAAATTTGAATACATGCAGGTGGACTTTTGTGTCAGCAAAGCTACACTTATTTAATTGGCACTCCATATGTCTGCCAAAATTGATTCCATATGGTTGAATGGCACATTTAGAAAATGTTTTTTTAATTCATACTAGTGCCAGGAGAAAGAATAACTATATTTTTGAGCTCCTTAACTAAGTGACAGTGCACCTGTACACGAACCCTCTTTCAATTTTTAAAGCAGTAATTGAATACGTAGGATTTGCTTGTCACATGTTAACAGCTTTAACGCAGTTTAAATATATGGCTAACAAAGGCGTAACTGTGTGCTCTCTGTTTATACTCCTAAAAACAAGTGATGAAATATACCTAAACCAAGCAATCCCACCATTTATTGGGTTGATTTTACATGAGTTTTCTTACAGAAAACTCTTTCATTTAGGGTCATGGTAAATCTAAAAAAAAAAAAAAAAAAAAAAAAAAAAATATATATATATATATATATATATCTATATATATATATACTGGTCAAGTAAACCCCAGCATTTTTATTGACAGAAAACAGCTTTGAGTTTGCTTCAGGTTAATCATATTGATGGAAAATAATCCTGTGAGAAAAACTGGAGATCTGAATTTTTAAATTGCGGCCATAAAAGTTGATATAATCATGAGATGAACTTATTAGGACTAATGTAAATTAATTTTTTTTTTTTTTTTAATTGCGCACAGATACCTAAGGATAAAACTGGCCTGAAGGGAAAATCTGGGGCAAACTGGGGACCTTGACTGTTCTTGCACCTGAGTAAGTGAATACTTAGTGGAAATCAGCTTTACAAAATGTTAAGACTGTGAAATATTTTTCAGCACCTCCATACTAATTACAGTTGCAACTTCAGACAATACTTTGGCTTTTGAATTGAGAAAGACCAGAAGTGGTAGGGCTACCTGCAAGGGAGGGAATGTGTTATAGAGCCTTCAGTGCTTTGCAGTACATTCTTTTTATTGCTGCCCTTGAAGTCTCCATAGAATGAAACATAGCTTATAAACAGGATTTCTTGGTATTTTGATGTTTTGCCTTTGCAGTAATTTATCTTCAGACTAATGTCTGAGTCTCTTAAAGCTTAACTTGATCTTGCTGGTTTGTAATCATAGTAAGGAACTGAGACTCAGCCAAACAGAAGGTCAGGCCAGGTCAAATATGAGGTCATCAGAGGGTGAAGGCTGAGATGACGACCTCGTGGAAGGTTGTCTTGGAAAGGATGAATGCTCATTTCATGAGGGGTGTTTTCTGAGACCAAAATTATTGTCTTGATTGGGGTTTGCTTTCACTAAAACAGGACAGGGGCAGCTTTTCTTCATCAGCTTGGATGGGGCATGTGGTAGACATTCCTTGGCATCTGGAGTCCCCCAGTCCCAAACTCAGCCTACACAGTTTTCTGAAAGGCAGGAAGAGTATTTTCCATTTATGCACATAGCTTTCTTTCCCGGCAACCCAAGCATTATTCTGGTTGCAAAAAATGATTTTACATGTCAAAAAGGTACTTTGATGTGTTACTTATTATTTAATGCATTTATTTAGTCATACATATTAATATATTAAATATCTGTAATATTAATGAGGAGATAAGTTTTTTATAGGATGAAATTTCTTTCTACTGGTAACATATTTTTAAAAATAGGCAAGTTCATTGAGTTTTCTGAAACAATTGCTAGAGCTGGAGCCTTTGTTTTCTCATGCTAAAAGAATTATCTTTGGTTTTAGAGAGCTTTACTAAGCTGAATATCTTTACTGGTATCTACATTAAATTTTGAAAACAATGCTTACCAGCTGAAAGTCTCTCAATTTAATATGGTCTAAACTGTTACCAGTGCTGTTTATTCCAAATCTGTGCCGTGGTTTATTCATATTCTACTACTTAATGCATGAACTTAAAAATTGATACCCATCACATCACTGCATAAAAAAATGTATTTCATTTTGCTAGAGTATTTATTGTGTTTATCCCTGCAGTAGAGTAGTAGACAAAAATGTCTCTCATTGCTTTCATTATTAAAGAGAATTAAATACGTAACCTAAAAATCTGCCAGGCTTTGTGAGCTATGTGCAAATAAGACTTTTAATTAATTAAGAAATACATCATGGTAGCATTTAGTGTTATCATTCTTTGATTTGTAAGTTAGGTGAATTACAGATAATGCCTGAGACTCTGTTATAAGTAACTGGTTGCTTCCCTGTGCGTTAGCAGTTCTCATTGAAGTTCTGGTTCCTTGTCTTGCACTTGCTCTGTATGGTTTTAGGAATTAGGTCTCTGGACTAGTGAACAGATGTAAGGTTTATTAAAGAAGAGAAGTTCAGTGTTCTTAAATGATAGTGGCATGTTTTGAAATCCCAGTTGGCTCAACAGCTCTGTTTTAAATCCAGCAGGGACCTTTGAGAGAGGTTTTTGCCTTGTTTCTTTTAACTTCTATACTAACATGAAGCAAATGTTTTCATTTATTTCCTGTGTTATCAGTCCTACTCTGCCTATTTTAGTCTATTGCTTTTGACAGTGATGAAAGACAGCTATTTCCCAACCTTTTGTATTTTGGGTGCTACATAAGCTCAGCCGTTCATTTTGGGAATATTTTCTTCTCCTGATTTACTCCTGTTTCCTCATTTGAAAGGCAGCACTAGAAATTCCAGATACAATTGCAGTCTTCTTGGAATTGTAATTTAGATTTTGTGCCCGTGTACATGAAACAGGAGGTTGCTCATAAAAAAGAAAGGCAGTCATTCTGCTGGACTGGAGGACCTGTAGGTATAGTGACAAAGATACTGTGGCAGTGTTGTGTTACTTTGTACTTGAAAATTGTCCTTAATTGTTGTCTAATAAGGTAGAAGTCAAGAACTAGGGAACTAAGAAATGGGGATAATCCAATTGAATTGTGTAGTGTGTTCCTTCATGAATATAGGATTGATCTCTAGGTGTTTTACCTGGTTTATTATTTGCCAGTTACTGTAGTTACCACATCACATACAGATTTTCTCATTCAGACTTGAAATTGAGTGCCTTGGGGCAAGATTTTCTCTGTTAAGCACGAAAATGAACTGGCCTTGGTTTTGAGAGCATCCCGTGTGCAGCAGTTCTTGTGCCTGCCGTTCTGGAAAGATCAACGTGTTCTGTGCAAATCCACATCTGGGCATGAAGCAAGATAAATCTATCAGTGATGTAACCCTCGTTCTGCTGGGGTTTGTTCTTTTCCAGGGATTGGTAGGTCCATGCCATATTTAGAGGCTGAAGTGAAGCTGACTGGTGCTGGTGCTGTAGCCTGTTGATACTGTAGGATGAAGCTTTTCAACTTCTTTTAGCAGTTAATTTCACAGAGATTGCTATTATTTTTGTAAATCACAGTGTATGATTTCTGACAGCTTTTAAAGATGTCATATGCTCTGCTGTTTCTAGTGTAGAAGTCTCTGGGGATTAAAACTTTCTCTACGGTATCTCACAGAGATCAATTAAGTTTCTAATTAAAGTTTTATCAACCTAGCATCTATTGAAATCCTAAAAATGTTGGTGTTTGTTGAGACAAATATAGGAGGTTTTCTAATCTCATGAGAAAATTTTTGTTGAGGATTGTTGTTTTTTTTATTTTTTTTGAGTGCTTCTTCATTGTTCACAGAGTAGTGTTTGAATAATGTAAAGCTTTAGTAGCTGAAATTTTTAATGAAAATGAGCCAAACAAATTTATTTAAACGATTGTATTGATTAAAATAGCTTGTTCTCAGCTAACAAAACTGTAATTGTAATTCTTTGCCATTCTTTTTGTCTTTGAAAGACTACTTATTTTGGTCAGACCTAAATGTTGATGACAATTGTATCTCTTTGTTTCACCTGAAGCCTTTCTTTCGTGTTTGGAAAGTTGTATATCACTACATTTGAAAGGTACCAAAGTCCTGAGGTGGGCCTCAGCATTAAAATATATAGACACTTTTGCTTTATGAGGCTGTAAACCAGATAATTCATCACTACTGACAACCTGGAAGTAGATGGGAGCTTTTAAAGAACAATATGTTATATTACAAATTCCTTGGGAGGGGGAGTGTTTGTTTTTAGGAATTCCTGGAGAGTGGAAGCCTATTAGGATGGTACTGTACGTGTAATAAATCATGTACTTGGTCTAAGTTGGTTTTTTTTTCCTTTTTCTTTTAAGGTCTAAGACCATTTAAACACTCTGTTATAATCATAATAATAATTAGTAGTATCCTCTCTGCAAACACAGAAGAGAGGGGGAAACTTTTTTTTTTTTGGCAGTGTAATATTCTCAATATCTATATAAATAAATGATAGTGTGTGGCATGATTCACATGAATAGCAGTGCAGCTGTATTGCTGCTGTCTGCTCAAATAACAAGAAATGAGAGGGAAAGAGGAGGTGACAGGGGGATATGAATCGGAGAGGAGCATTGTGGTATGAATAAATTGACACTGTGGTTTTACTGGGGGGGGGACACTCATTACAGGAGGCTTCATCTGTTTGCTGCTTTCCCATATTTAGAAAGCATCTTTAGTGATCCTTTTTGCAAACAGCTCATGCAGTAACTGGCAAAACAGAAGCAATTAGTGGTGTAATCTCAAAGGGAATCTCAAGCTTCACTTTAAGTGCAATGATTAAATCCACTAGAATGATAACCATTGCTGCCAAGAGCTCCTGTAATTGGCCACTAATGTATTTTGTTGTAGCAGTTGATAACTACTGCATTTCATGCACATAATTAGTAATGCATACACGTTTGGTCAGTAAAATTGAAAATCCTGATAAGTGAGGGTAGAGGGGGTGGAAGGAGCACAGAGCTGGAGAACTGAAATACTGCTCTGTTGATAGTACCTAACTGGAACTGTGTGCTTCAACAAAACAAGTGTCCTACTGTGCTGGAATACAAATGGGCTGTCTGTGGCAGGATATAGCAAAGACATTTGGCAGAGAGGGATTTGAAAGCTTCTGGCATAATGTAATTGAATTGGCCATTTCTTTAAAGATACAGCAAATTGTTTGCTGCAGCATTCATCATTGTAAGGAAGGTCAGACAGCTTGCCAAACATATGATATTCATAATAAAAAGTAAAACGGTGACGCTTATATTTAAACACAAATCATGTTATCATGTTTTTAAAAGCTGGATAAATGAATGGGAATATTTTTGGTGGTGCTGAGCATTAGTAATCTAAGTAAGACTGTAATTCAAGAGGGCGACAGCTTCTAAGCAGAGAAAAGATCCACAGGGAAATTCAGCTACTGAGCAAACATATGATCCCCCTGATTTGAGAGGGTAGTAGGTGTTTTGGCAGGATTATTGCTGATTCTCTCTTCTGATCACTTAAGGGAAGAGAAGCTTGTATGATCCTATTTTTTGCCTTTTAAGTAAACAGAGGGAAAAATAACAAAGAAGGACTTGAGTCTTTAAAAAGAGACAAAATTTGAACAAAGCGTTGCTGGGTTTTTTTTTTGTCAGTTATGCTGTGACAAATAAGATGATGCAACAACCTGTAGCATACCTGAAATGTTATATGAAATGCTCTGTATTGGTGTGCTGGGAAACCCCTCTCAAGTCACATCCAGAACATAGTACGTAAATTGCCTGGTGACAGGGGCTTTGGGCCATGCAGTGATGCCTCTGCAAATGAGTAGCTGTTAGCTTTTAGGTTCTAACACATTCAGGAGACTGGCATTTTGATTTCTTGCACCACTGCACCACTGATAGGGTTGGAAATGGGAATCAAAATAATTAGATTGGATATATAGATCCCAGCAAACCAGCCAAGAAAGTGGCTGGGCTGGGGAAGGGCTGCTCTGAATTCTAAAATGTGCCAGTACTGTTTTTATGAGAGCGTGAGGACGGAAGGAGTAACCTAGAGTGCAGATGCTCGCCATTTATATTCAAAGCATGTAATAAAATAATTGAATGTATGCTTCCTCCTATTAAAGCCTGTTAAAATCAGTAATAAAGTACATTACTGTTGTATTAAAAAGGGAGCACAAATTTTCAGGTAATATATCTTAGTTGTATGCTTAGTGTACATATAAGCAGACTGTGAAGTGGTTTTTTTACATTATCCAAGGCATCTCTCCTGATACAGGACTGTTCCCATCAGATCATTTTCTTAGTCCAGCAGTATCTTTGCAGTATTCCCTCTGGCAATTTTTTACAGGCCAACAGTCATCCCCCTCCAAAAAGCCTTTCCTTCTAGTTCCTCAATATTTTTATGTAAAAACCCCAACAAAAACAAACCACCAAAAAAGCCCCCACTTTCCATGTACTCCTTCTTGAGTTTCCCTAGCTGTTAGAAAATGTCATCCTTTTTCTATGCACATTCTTTCTTTAGATATTTGTAAACAATTATCCCACTATCTCTTTGCCCAGTTTACCATTTTTCACCTGTAAAAAAAATTATCTTTCTTTACTCAAATGTCAGTTCTTCACCTTTTTGCTTTTGAGAGACCTGCCTTCATTTAATCAGGAGGTTCAGGAGTCCAGGTTCTCCTAAATCTGTAGAGAATAATTTTTTTTTTTCTATTATCATGATTCCTGGTGCTTTTCTTTTTTAAAATTCTACTGTCTAGATTGACTGCTCATACTCCCTCTTACATCATTTAGGAGTGCATCTCAGTGCACTCTCTCCCTTCCTTCCCTACCTTCCTTATTACTGATGTGATTTTTTTTCATACCAAACATGTTATATCTTACATTTTCCCAAGCCATACCTTGCTTTCCATTTGTATTTCTATTTTTGCTTTTCATTGCATTAAATCCCAAGACCTTGTGTCTGCAGCTTCATACCTGTCAAGTCAATGTTAAGCATCATTCAAAATATCCTGCTGGTTTGGGTGCATGCCTGCCATGAGGAGGGCAGTGGTTGCAGTATCTCCTCTGCTCTGAAGCCAGATGCACAGGGCCATGTCTCTGGTAATTCTGTGTGATAATAACACATGGGAAGTACTTGCCTACTTTTGCAGAAGCCTGTCCTGCATGCTGTCCCTAAAATACCGACTGAATCCGTGAGCAAATGCAGCAGTTTCTGGCTCCAGTTGTAGTCACTGGAAGAAGCTATGTTGAGCTGTTCCTAAGCTAAATACCAGCATTCTGTTTCTTTATCCTTGCTTTGGTCTCCAGGAGGTCTTTGGTGTTAGTTTGCTTATTTTCTTATTGTGCTCTTAATCCGTTCATTATTTCACGTTACCCTACTCAGTTGTAAAGATAGTGATGAGGAATAGCAAGGTGATGTCTTCTTGTTTTAATCTGTGCAAGCCCATAATATCTGAAGCTCCTTCAGAAGTTGCCATCTGTGTATTCTGGAGGTGCCCTGTGGCCATACTGTACAGCTTGCACCTAAGTTTCCCATTCAGTGATTCAATGCTTTGACGTAAGATTACAAGACTAACAAATAAAACTGTATTTGCTGTCCACGTGGAATGGAGGATATTTAGCTAGTATGGGAGTGCAATGTGGATGAACGGTTCTCATACCAGGAGCTCAAAGAATTTGGGTTTACTGCAGAAATTTGGTGGTTTTGCAGGAGCTAATTTTTCTAGTAGAAAACATAAAATCCAATATTTTTTGTTAAAAGAAGAGTGAAATTATGAGTTGGCCATCATCTGGTAATAACCATGTGAAGATTTAATATATGAGAAGGCTCTTTTTGTTTGGATGCTATGGAAATAAAAAGATGCACTGGAAATAAGAAAAATTCAAACAGGAAACAGATTTTGTTATTCCCCCAATATTCATAAAGCTGGCAAAACTGTTGAAGTTGAGACAAGGAATTAGCTGAAATTTTTACAGCCAGCACAGATGAATTTCTAAATTACCATTTTTTTCAGTGCTTAAACATTGTGTTTAATGCAAGAATTGATTGTTTGAGTTTCAAAACTTGTGTTTTTGAGGAAGCCCAGCAGAGGTAGGAGGTAACTGGTGCCTCTTGTTGGATTCGTGCTTATTGAGGCCTTCAGTTAGGGTTTGGGCTTTCATAGAGGCTGGTTATTTAGTTCAGATGATGGTCACAGGTTTCTGGAGGGCAACACAGTAGTTGCTGTGCAAGCAAAATGCTCCAAAGGTTAGCTCTTAAAACACACAGCTCACTTACAAGCCCATTAAGGATTGACCTATATTGGGAGTTTATTTAAATGCCTGGCACTGTTCTTTAATATAGGGAGTTTGGGAAAAAAATGTTATTTTGTTTTTTAATAAATTTTTCCTTGACCTTTATATGCAGCAAAATTGGCTGGCAGTATCACAGCAGGTCTAAATGCAACATTTTATTTATGGCATTAATTTTATAGAAGAACAAATGGAGTTTGGAGACAAGAAGAAATGAAAGATTCCTTAGCTTTTTTAGATTAATAACTTGCTGAATGTGAATGAAAGCAAATATCACTGACTTGAACAACGAGATCGTATTAAATACCTCAGGCAGGTTACACAATGTCTGTGTAAGGGGACTGCAACACTCGATCCCTGTGTTCTCTCTACTGCCATTGAGACAACAGTATAGCAGTGTATTGCACAGGCAACATTTTCTGCACCTTTCAGGGTGTTAACTGCTATTAAATATTTCCTTTTCCAATGAATAAATAACCTTCTGGGATATGAATTCTAGGTAATGAAAACACCTTGCATATTTCAGCACCACAGTATAGCATTTATTTTTTTTTAGGAGACCTGCAGATATATTTAATCTCCTATTGTCGATTTATTAAAATCATACAATATAAACATCAGGACATGTCATACAACTAACTTGAATGTGCTGTAACTCGGGACAAGCTGCTCTGTTTCTTCCTTGCCTGGAAGACTTTTCTGTGCTTGTCTTATCCTTGGTTATTGGAACTGAGTTTATGCCCTTCTTCTACAATAATCTTTAGAACTAAGGATGTTCAGTGAATATCTTACATCTTGCAACTTTTCACTGATAATGCCCATTTTATGGGATGATTTCTTTTGCTGTACAGCTAATAGTGTGTTATCCTGTGTTCACTTGGCTTTTGAAGGCCATCTTAAAAATATGCAAAAGAATATTCAAATTACTTTCCTTTTTCTGATCTCGTATGCCAATACTTAGAAATATGGTGAATGGTCACATCTTGTGAGATAGTATATAATCAAGGATTTTTTTTTTTGATTCTTTCTGAACTGGTAAAGCAGTTTCATTTACATATGAACTTAGCTGTAAAGAGATTAATATATTTAGTTATTTAAAAAGATAAATATTTTGGCTGTGTAGAACTGAATTATACCAAAGTATGTGGGAAATATTTTTCTATTAAAAAAAAATCAAACATTGTTTTTATGTGTTCTTAGGGGAATATGGTTTGAATCTTGCTTTGTTACATCAGTAAGTTTTTTAGATTTTTCAAAGCATTAGTCCTTAAATGAATAATATCCTTCTGCCATCCATGCATTGTTTTTGTTTGGGAAAATTTAGTTTGTTTAGGAAATGATAAGTGACAACACTGATATCTTAGCTCCTTATCTTGGGAAGTGCTCCCCTTATTTTCCTTCTCTGTGCCCCTCTCCAGGAACAAAAGCAATACAAGAATGCAAATGTTGAAAGGCACAAAAATGTGCTTAAAGTATTTTCCTTCTGTCTTGGAACAATGGCTGCTGACAGCAGAAGGCTTGCTTGCTTGTTAAAATTAGATTTGAATCATCAGTGTAATAGCAGTAGGAAATTGTAGGATGGAAAGGTGCCAGGAAGCCTATCTATATCTGCCCTTGCGGAGAGAGGGGGGCCTGCAGTGACTTGGGCTGGCTCCTCAGCTGAGTGAGCCTGCCCTATATGACAAGTACTGCTTTAAGCATCCTTAAGACAAAATTGGGCAGAAGCCATTGAGGTGGGAGCCTGAGAATAGACAAAAGGACAACGGTGCAAGGCAGCTGTTACAACTTAGGCTTCTGAAGAGTTTGTTTCTTGTTGGTTCCTTACATCACATTTAACTGGGCCCGCTTGCACTACCTCGCACCATTTTCCTGTGCTAGGATAAAAAAAATTAGATCTGTGGTTTGGGACATTGGGACATGGTGGTTTTTGTTTTTGTTTTTGTTTTTTTTTTTTCTTTTTTTGATTTTATGATTGTAAAAATACTGGGAAGTTTTCATAAGCTACTTGTGAATAAATTAGTTGTGATGATGCTTGCTCTGAAGCTGCATCACAGAGTCAGCATCGTTCTGGCTTATTCTGTTTCTCTTCAGTTGTTTTAAGGCAGTCCAGTGCCCAGTTACTTCTTTTATGTAGTCATTATCTGTTGGCTTTGCAGTAACCCAATCTATGGAACACAGTGACCTCTCTGTGCACCTTAAAACCATTCACAGAAGTGGTTTTAATTCTGCTGATGCAGAATGCAGCTGCCCATTTAAATCTCTTTTTCTTACAGAGGGGATGGTTATGTCTCTGCTGTGTACTGGCTTCTGTTTAATTTCAAGTGCAGTTTTTACACTACTTCCATAAGCAGCTTACTTCTTGATTACTTCAGGGAGTGCTTTGCGTGATACAACAGTAATTGATATCAGCTGAAGTGCTAAATCTACCAGTCTCCTTGTTTAAATTAGTGCCAGTTGGAGATGGAAGAGCCAAAGGCAGGACTGTGCCTGGGAGAGGACTCTTGCTTTTGGAAATGATTTAGTTTGTTCTCATAACAGAGTAAGAATATTCTGACCTTCTGGTTATAAGATTGTTCTTGTCCTGGGATTGCAAAATAAAATCAAAGTGGTTGTATAGGGATGATCAAGGAGGAATTTTAGTTTAAGTGTTTAATGATATTTAGTGCATTACTATTGTCTTCATCAGTGCTATGAGTGCAATCAGATATATTTTAAAATAAATCTGCATAAATAACTGGGTTATAATAAATGCAGCATTGGTTTATATATTTTTTATCATTTGTTTGCATTTTCTCCATTTAACACTGTTTTGTGTACTTATGTATCTAACTGTATATATCTGGAATTTTTATATATAATGTTCATTTATTTTGTGGAGAAATAAGCAATGCTACAGCTGGGCTATATCATTAATAGGTATTATTTAATTATTGGCAGATATTTAGAAGGCACAGTACCACCACAGTTTAATGAGACTGCCTTAGCAAATTTGATGGTGCACAAGAAAAAACTGAAAGCAATGCCTGAGCATCAGTGGCCATCTTGACTTGACCTGCTTGTGTGTCCAGCCTTTAGACCACAATCCCTTCTCCTACACGTGTTCCAACTGGGAGAACAGTGTGTTATGTGGAAGATTTTGCTGGAAGTTGCTGGTATATTTGTGACTAAAAAAGTGGGTAGGGTTTGATCTGCCTTTTTCCCCCAGGGTCCTTACAGGCCAGTAGAGTGAAGTAGTGTGAGGTAGGCCTCAGGTTGTTTGGCTGATGGTGGTTTGTGCTTGTTCTTATCTGTAGTGAGTCAATTATTCCTTGTTATATGTGTCCTGTGGTCCTGTATTGTATTTGTAGACAGTTATTTGCCAGTTTCTCAAGACAGCGACACTAGCCACTCCCTTAAATAGCCCAGATACTTGTGTTATATAGAACCTTTTTGTAAGTGTTCTTCCTGTTTGTCTGGTAGGTGTCTATAAAAGTATGTAAATCTAATCTATAATATTAAGGGGTTTATGGCCTTAGTACTTACATTTCAGTTCCATGCAGTGCATTGTGAGATTGCATGTACTCTTAATCATATTGTTAGCCATTATCATCTTTAAGCATATTTCATGTCCCTTGGGTGTCCACCTACCATCTGTTACTTTATCCCATTAGGTTTCCACCAGATTTCTCATTTTTTCTCTAGTATACTGTGCTGAAAAAAATCCTCCTTATAGTTTCTCTCATTGATCTCCCAGTTTGACTTAATTACACAGCTAATCAGATTACAATGACTCTCTTTATTTCTCACCTCCCTGTGCTTTCCAGTATGGCCAAAAGCATGTGCGTCATTTCTGCACGTGGGTATGTATGTTCATGCAGGAAATACAAGATTCTTCTAAGCAGTGCTTTCTGTTCCACTCGCTTTGCATGGAGGGTATAAAGGCACCTAATTCTTCACAACTTCATCAGCTGCTCAGCTTCCACTTCCTCCAAGTGGACCAAGGGAATCCAACTCTTAGCAGTTGACCTGAGCCAATTCAAAAGCCCTCCTTGAGCTGTGCTCCCATTCCAGGGTACCGTCGGCCCTGTCGTGCTGCTGCCCGGTGCTGAAAGATGCGCAAGGAGCTTCCAGCCAGCTCGACAGTCTGTCCCCGACACATGGCAACCACAGGCTCTTAAATAAGCTTAGGCTGGCTATTAATACACAGTGCTGAGTCACTGCTGAAATGCTTTACTTTGCTGTGCACCTTTTGTAAAGCAAGCCATGGCCAGATCAGGTCTGCCTTGGACAGGCTATAGCTCACTGTCCCGGGCCTTTGAACGAGTGACTCAGCCATTTGTGTGGAGAGGCGGGGAAGGCATCTGTGGAGCATCACCCTGCAAGTGTCTGCAGCCACTCTGTTCTGCTTGAGCATCACTGCTTGAACTAAAATCTGGGAAAATACTCTCCACACACAGAAAGTGTCTTTCTGTTTCCCTTACAACCTGTGAGAAATGTAGTATTCTGGGAAGATGTATGGGGATTATTTACAAACCTGGTGACAATTCCAAACAACTGAGAGAGCATGTTTACTGTTAACTGGCATTAACTGACATTCCTGCATGGGGAACCATTGTTTTATAGGGCAGGAAGGGTTCATCCATTCACTGCTCATTTTTTGTATTGCTGGACAAAAGCTTGCCTGATAAAACAGCATGTTTTCATGGCTAATGAGCTCAGTCAGTCCATGGTTTCTATCCATGTACTACAGGAAATAAACCGTATGGAGTATTACTGTGGAATATTTAGGTTCATTTATAAATACAAAGATTCATGTGTACAAATTGGCTTCACGCTTAATTGATTTAGACTACTTGATTAGACAACACAGCTGAGCCAATTTAACTCTTGCTGCCACTGAGAGGGGTGGTTCAGCCCTCACTTCTGTCTTCCCGTCCCTTCTAGCCATATGGTGCTTGTCTGACTCCTCAATCCAGTGCTGAACTCCTTCCTTCCTGGAAGAGATCAGGCCATTTTATCTGGTTTGATGGTGTGAAACAGGTGTAAGGAACTGTGTGCTTCATTTCTGGAAATGATGTTTCATAATGAGAGTTGCAGGTCTAGTGAAGAAGCCTCTAGTGCAGAGAGGTATATGAGCTAGATCAGCATGGATTCATTTCTACTTACTGACTGGATCAAGAAAATGAGTAGTCTGGCTTTACATATATCTTCTGTGATACGTTTTTAGATGTTACCATCCTGCACATGACATAATAGTCTTGTGGCAAAAAAAAGGCATTTTTAGCACAGATGACATGATCAATAGAGCTGTGCAATAGAGCATACTTTGAATTTTATTGGAGTGAGGAGACTTTCTACTCTAAAACGTAAGCTATCCTGCATTTCAAAATAAAAGACATTAAAAAAATGCCTTGGTACATCAATACTTGGCAGAAAAACAAGACTTACTACTTTACCCAGTAAAAAATCAATGGCCACAGAACAAACATGTTCTTCACCAGCTAATCATGTAGAACAGGGCTATGTTTCAGTAGTTTTGATGACAGATGAGGGTATCACATGTTTTAAATACTGGTGCTCTACTTGTGTTTATTCTGACTTTTTGACTGAAAAAGCTGGCCAGAATCATCTCTGGTGTACAGCCATCCTTTATATTAGGCTCGTTGCTATATTAGGCTCGTTGCAAAGCCATGTAGTATCTTTGGGAAGCAGTTACAAAAGTTTGCAGCATTAGGAATGATGTTTTGGCAACTGTTTTTATATAACATCCTTAGTGAGCATATGTGAAATTGCAAATGCAAAGTTTTCAGGGACAAACTTAATGCTTGTGCTCAAGAGCTGGAGCAGGTACTGGGGCACAAAATGCCTTGTTAGTGTTGCTGAGTTCAGCTGCTGCTGTTTGCCCAGCGTGGGAGCAGCAGGTGGTGGGGGGGAGCTGCTGATGGCCCAGGGAGGCAGGCGATAGGAAGGGAGAGGTCAGAGCAAGACTCTGCTTTTGTCTGGGAAAAGCAAAGCAGAGGCAGTGTCCTAGGTTTTGGCAACTCAGGTGTGCTTTTCTCACATTTTGGTTTTCTACAGTCTTAATAGCATTTTCATTTGTGTGTCATCTCCTTGGCTGTTGTCCTGTTTTCTGTAGAGAAAGGAAACTTCCTAGGTGTAGTGCTTAAAACACATGGAATTGACAGCAGTTCTAGTTTTGGTATTCTGGCCATTATAGCCTGTGATAAAATTGCTTAAAGCTGACCAAAGAGTTTGCCTTAGGTAATGGGATTGTACTGCTATCTCTTGTGGACCAGCCCCTGGAAAGAGATGTCTGAGCTGGATGTAATGAATTGAATGTGCCTTTGTACCCACAGAGCCAAGCCAGGCACGTATGTCAGACCCTGTGTGGGTTGACATGAGCCCAAGGCTTGGGGACTTCGATGGCTTCAGGGAATCACCTTCTGTTTGTAAGGCCTCCATCCTGATGGAGGGAGCCCAGTGCAGCACAATCAGGCCAGCCAAGCAGAAGCCATTGGAAGTGGCCGAATGGGGACATGTACCCTGCTTTCTGGACTTCCTTTGGGCCTGGCTGGGTGGTCTGGCTTGCCTGCCGGGGTCTGGCTAGAGCCTGGCTTTGTGTTGAAAAGAAGAGGCAGGTTCTGGGCAGGCAGCGTGCAGAGGGTGGTGGGGGACTTCAGCAGATGGATTTTAGTAGTCTCTGTTGATGTAACTTCAGTGGGAATTTTTTTTTCCATCAGATTTGATCATAGCTAAGGCTGAACATATTTTGCTGAGACTGAAATGGCATCTCCCAGGATTTCTTGCTGCCAAATTTCAAAACACCCTTATAAAATAGGGAGATTTACAAAAATGACAAGAAACTGGGTTATAATAGAAGACAGAAGTAAACCTAAGTATAGGTGCCATCACTTGTTGCTTTACATCTAGAGACAGACCTTTCTATTCTCAAGCTATTATAGTGAATATCTCGATCTGTACACTGTACAGAGTTGGGGTGCTCACTGTTTTTGACAGTCTGGTTCCCAAAAAAGTTAATTGAGTGAGGTTACTTACATTTGAGAGAAATTACTTACAGTCAAGTTGCTTATGAAAATTGCATCACGCATGTGTGTGCATACAGGTGCATGTATACCTGTGCTGAATGCAATTAAAATCTACCTTCCGTAAGGACCAGAAGGTTTGGAGGATTTTTCCACACAGGGCAGTATCTCATAGACACAGGTTCTGTAAAAGCCAAGTATTTTCTCACACTGGCTGTTTATTTTTGGAAACACAAAACCATGAGCAAGCAGCACCACGTTGCACATCCATAAGGTTTTGCACAGACGTAGGGTAGTGCAGCCCAGGAATATGGATGTGTTCACATCCAGGCCTCCCCATCCATCCCTCCCTGGCCCCTCCGTGCCTGCTCAGGCTCACGGCAGGAGAGCAGAGATGGCTGTGGCTGTACCTGTTTGTGGGTGATGGGTTGTTTTTGCCCTCGATCGCTGCAGGAAGAGAGCAGCAGCTTATGGAGCACTTCAGTCCGGTCTGCTGAGTAACAGCCATGAGAAAATGGCTGCCTTGTTTTCCAGCCGTGTCCCAGGGATGGCCACGCAGGAGAGAATGAGGATCCGAGCTTGAGGAATCTCTCAGCAGTTTTCCCTGCCATTTAACATTTATAAATATGCTAGGAAGGCTGCTTTTTCTCTGCAGGTAGCTGCCTCGCATTAGTCCTTGCAGCACCGCGGGAGGAGGGGTGGGAAGGAGCCTCTCCAGACCTGCACCAGCGCTCCTAGGGAACCCTTCCCTAGGCAGGGGTGCATGCACAGGTATCTCTCCGTGTATATGCATATAAATGCATGTATACAAGGTGCGACTTTAGGCTTGACTGTCTTCTGAGGTAATCTAATCACTTGCTTTTTAGTGATTATATTAATGAAGTGTTGTTTCCTTAAGTATTTAGTGCTTCTAAAAACAACTTTCTTGGTTCTCTCACGGTTTGAGTGACACAGCACATTGCATTATGAGCAGACATTATGTGCCATGAAATAGAAATGCATACAGCCCTTACACTGAAGTAACTCGAGGTCGGAAAGGTTCTAATACTAGTACAGAAATGATCTGCACAAAACAATTCCTCCTGAATAACCCACTAGAAAATTCTCTGCTGTTCAAGTGCATTATTCCATTATTAAGTGGGTAATGAAAACAATTTTTAGCAAATTGTTCTAGCTTTATGCATCAGTTTGTTTCCTTCAATTCTTCAAATGATCTTGATGTTTTAATGAATTAATTCCCTCAGTATCCTGTTGGAAAAGGCCGAAGTGGCATAAGGAATTATAAACTCTTAGGACAGTAAGAAAGCCACTTACTTGGAATATAATGGAAAGTCTTTTAAAAGGAGTGATTAGCTTCTTTGGTGTTTGGACCTTTAACATAAACTACTGTCTCATAAACGCTGGTAGATTTAGCTGTGCTGGTTTAAGATGTGACAATTACCCTTTGTACTCATCTGCTGGGCTTAATCCTTCATCAGCTGCTCAAGAAAATGCAATCCAGCCTGTGAGCCCTGTGGAAGCAGTGGCTTGAGATCATGTAACCCCTCCTGCCTGGGGTCTCTCTGGGCTTAAACTACCAGAGCTCTTCACAGCTAGGCTCTTAATCATCTGTATCTGTTTATGGTAATAAGGGAGAGGAAAAAAGAGTAGGGAAACAACCCTACAAAGCAACGAAACCAAATTTCCAATCACAGCCAGGCACATTGCCTTTAGCTCTGGACTTTCCTGCCAGCTGCCAAGCAGTGTTTCCAAAGTGTTGTTTTCAGGTAGCTATTAGCTACCAGTTTTGTGGCATTCATGTACATAGGTTTCTTGTATTCCCTTGAGTAGGCTTTTCTTCTTCTTCCCTGCCATCCCTTTAAAACAATAAGCAATAAGCTTTTTCTGCTTGACCAGTGTTGCTTTTGAGCATAATCTCAATTTACGCAGTCCACGTTAGTGCTAAAGGCAAAAGGTTCTGTTACACTGTTCATTTTCCAATAGAAGCACAGAATGTTGAAGAGTTGGAATAGACCTTCAAGGTGAGCTAGTCTCAACCCCAGCTGCCATGGGCAGGGACACTTCTCACCAGACCAGCTTGCTCAAGGCCTTGTCCAGCCTGGCCTTGAACACTGCCGGGGCTGGGGCTCCCTTTTTCTGTGTTAAACAAAGCTGTCAGACCTATGCTGGAACAGCTCTCTTTCTGTGAATGCTACACTGCGCATGGGTTGGAAACACGAGAGTGCCCATGTAGCTGTTTCCCTCTCCCAGAGGTCAGCTGTGCTGCTTCGGTGTCACTGCAAGCCCAGGGAAAACACCTCCCACTGCAGCTGTACCAATATCAAACAAAGGATGTGTTCTTGTGAATCAAACTCTCACTGTCTTCTCTTTGTATTTTCTAGAGCTGTCCAGATAGCCTTTTTTTTGGTACTGGCGGAAAAAATGGCTTTTTCAAAGAACTGCACGCTCAAAAAGTGAGTGTGCCAAAGGAATAGGAGGAATGCTGTTAGTAGGAGATACTGCTGTTTGAGTCACAGCTATTCTTCTGCCACTGTTGTTTCTTTTTTAACAACTGGAGCAGAAGAGTCTGAAAAGGGAACTAGAAAGACAACCACAGGCTTTGTTTTGAAAAGCCTTTTAGAAAGAATACCTGTTTCATCCTGCTGTGCCAGCTCTCTGAGCAAGGCTCCACTGTGGTGCTTTTTGGAGCAGGCTTGTTACCTGTCCGGTTGCTTTCCTTATGTCCCTTATTTTGGACAATCCCACAAGGTCTGTGATAACTTGAACGCGGGCAGAGTGCGACAGGCTGATCAGGTGACTCTAGAAGGTATCTGCTTTAAAAAAAAAAAAAAAAAGACAAATTATTGCGCTGAAAATACGGAGCAGTGTTTGTTTATTGGCTGTAACAGCACTGCACAGAGGGGGGGACGGTGCAGAAGCCCAAGTTAGCATGGTTAACAAAACAAAGCAGCTTCTTTAGGGCTATTCTTTACCTGGGCCACTCATACTTTAGTAAAGGAAAAACTGTGGAGTGTAGCATGTCCTGCAGTACTCAAGCTACTATGGGTATGTCTTCTGCAGTGTGGCCTGGAAACACATTCATTGTTTTGTTATGCTTTTCATCTAACAGAATCCAATCTGTATCTCTGATTTTATTCTTATAACTTCTGGGGATATGAATTATTTTGTCTCTCTTTTCATCTGGATTTTTCTAGATTTTTACATAATCTTCCATATAAGATTCACGATTAGCAATTTTAAGCACCAATTTAGTACAAATAATGATATTTTATTATTGATCAAGGTTTTCTGTCTCCTGCTAGATCTTGAAAACTGCTGGCTGGATTCAATGCTTCTGAGCTTCTTTATACTGTTATTCACTGGCTTGTAACTCTGAAGAGAAGAATAAATAATTCACATGAGGCTAGGAGGTTTTGTTTATCTTTTTAAAAAGTGTTGCAACAAAGTGGTTTGAGCGTTAGGCCATATAATGCAGTTCCAAATATTATTAAAATAGAAAGCTTATGAGATAATGTTATTGATGTTCGATCTTGCTAAATAAATATTTCAGTGGACTGATAATGTAGAGCTGCTTCGGGGGGATTTCTGCTGACATTATTGTTACACAGGGTGATTGCTATACTACTGATGTTAGGCACCAAACCTGACCCACTGCAAAATGTTTACAGTTTTGCATTTTCTGTGTTCTAAAAATGGAGCTGCTTTCACAGTCTTTTATTCTCATATAACTTCTCCTTTTCTATGCAATCATACTTAGAAATCAGCAGCTTGCTTTGCTGGGCTGACATGCACTCTGCTTTATTTTTCAATTTCATCAGTTATAGGCTTTTCCTGGCTTGTAATGCTGCTTCACTGACACAATAATGGTTATTCCTTATTCACACAAAAAAAAAAATCTAGCAAAGTCTCTGTAAATATTTTAGTCTTTATGGTGGGATTATTAAAATGTATAAAATTATTCAGATTATAGCTTTCATTTTTCAGCACTTTATTCTATTTTTTCTTGAAATAGAGTATACATTTGTAATACTACTCTAGGATGTGCGGAGTCTGATACTTATCTCCTCTGGCCTCTGTGTTAGCTGGGCTTTGAAGCGATAGTATATTGTGTGTGTTCAGACTTCCACAGATGAGGGAAGAGGAAAATAAAACTCTCTTCAGGACTTGTAAACCTCTTCAAAAATATCAGGGCCAGAAATAATGTCAGCAAGAGGCCATGTCTGTCAAACTGTGGCTGCTTCTACTTCTGTATCTAGTGGTGTTTGGGAAGACAGTGGGTCAGTGATGGCGAAGCAACGCTTCCTCCTTGTGTGCACGGCATCTCTGCTGGGCCAGAAGCAGCTTTCTAATGGACACAGGTCCTCAGGTCTGAAGGCCAGACCTACTGAAACTCTGGCTGCCTGACTTTAAGCTGAAGTGGGTGTGTTATTTGTCCTTGCCTGACTGTTTTACCAGTGAAGTACCATCTCTCTCCATCATTTGCTTTGGTGGCAACTACTTTGCACAGCCGATACTTCTCCAAGGCTAAAGGTTCTTAAAACCTTTTGGCCCTGGTGGCACACTCCAGTGCCTCGTGCTGTTTAGCAGCAGACAGCTGAAGGCTTTTTGATTTGTATGGTTTGTTTGGTTGTACTTTCAGGTAGGACTAGGCTTTATGATATTATTTGTGTACAAGTTCAAAAGGCTTCATTTCAAAAGGCAGTGTAAATCTAAGTAGAAATAGGCCACTTTTCTTAAAATGTAGCCATTCAGGGTGCTTTATTAATGCATGTGCTTGGGAGAAGTCTTGTTGGTTGGTATTTTTGTTAGTTCTGAATCCATGAGGAAATAAAACTGACCCAAAAACCACCCCCAGTTCATAGAATTTTAAACTAAGGACTGTGGTGTCCCACCCTTAGGAAGGAGCACCTAAGAAGGGAGCACCAAGTAGATGCTTGGTGGTCGAAAGGAATGACAGAAGTCAGAGGCTCCACAAAAGCTGACAAAGTTGCATTAGTAAATTACACACCTGGCATGGAAATTGGTGTTCATTAGTCCCTTATCTCCAGGTATAAACATGTGGCAGTGAATGTGGAGAAAGGGTCAGCGCACAAGGGAAGAGAGAGAGACAGAGATTAATTAAAGAGGGAGAGAGAGAAACAAGGGATGTAAAGAAGGAATAGAGAGATCACCAGTCCTGGTTCCAGCACTGATCCAGCTGATGGTATGGCCAGGATCCTGGGCTGCATATGTCCCTAGGCTTTGTTGGGTGCCTTTTTAATGATAGGATTCCCCACTCTGGAGGTAAGTTTCTCGTTTTCAATGCAAATTAGCTATCATGTGCAATTTGTTCTTCTAGACCTTTCTGGAAATGGGTCAGAGGGCTTCAGGCATCTTTGGCAGTCTTGACACCCCACTACTGTCCATGCCTTCTTCTCGAGCTCATCCCTCTGCTTTGTGCTGTACTATGTTGTGTTTATGTCCTCAAGCCAATACAAGGACATTTCTCCCAGGAAAGTGCTGCATACCTCTGTATGGCTCCCCTTCTCCAGCCACATCCTGTTCCTTCCTGCAGTGTTATTGCCAACAATCCTTGGTTGTTATCACATCAATCCTTGGCTGGCTCCACAGCTATCGGTGCCTGAGACATACAATAAACATCAGCCCCTTATCTTCTACAAGAACATGTGAGCACGTTACTTGGGGCTAAAAAGTTATTTCATGTTGAGGAAAGAGTGCTGAGTTAATCGGTGTTACTTTTTATGTGCTATGAACTTAGAATATCTACATAAATACACCTCTTTCTTTTTACAGGTAGTAAGTTACAGAACCTCAGTTATTAAGCCTTAAAATTCAGTTCTGTCTTGGGATCCAACATAGGGAGCCATATTCCTGTCAGTGATAATAGAAGTCATACCCATGCACCAAAGATAAAACCCTTATGATTTCCCAGTTGTGATAGGGAGCAGGATGAAGTACATTGTCATGGATGTTCTGAAGAAAGGTATTGGCCTGGATTTCTATAAAATTGGCAGTTAAAAAATTGGTTTTATTATTAAATTGGACAAATTTGATCTGGAAGTAGCAGATCACAGAAAGCAACAGACAATAATGTCACTAGAATCAGTTTTCACATTTTAAGACTCACAGACCTTGGTTTGGACCTCAGATTTGCCAGTGGAAATCTGGAATAGCTTAATCTGTAATTCATTTGAGTCTCTCCAGGCATACTTTGCTGGAATTGAGTGCAGCCTCAGCCAACCCACTCCAGGCTAAATTGTTCACCTGTTTATTCACCTATGAACACGTGCATCAACTCACCCACTGACACAGTTTCCTATGAAGCCGAAAGACAGGGGCACATTTTATAAAAGCAAGGAAATCTTGAAATTCATAACATTTGACAGCCATGACAAATAAGCAACCGTATTCATTACCAGTCCCCAGAGTTATTTAGTATCCTTTCTTTATGTAATTTCTTACACTACCTTTTTTTTAACATCAATTTTCTTATCACTTGTTGTTTATTATTCATAGCATTAATAAGAGTTCACTACTTCCCTTTTATTTTCATTGGTGTCTTGAATATTTTAACACAGTAACTGTGCTTGCTTTGTTTCTGTGCTGTGGATTTTTTCGTGCTTTTTTTCATCTTGTGTTTCCTAGTTTTATCATCTGGAAATATTATTAAAGACATTATATACCTTTTCTTCATCCAAAGACGTGGTGCATCTGTTGACCTTCAGGGCGTATTGCTGGGGCCATCTGGTTTTCAAGGGAAGTGGGGGTTGGCAAGGAATGGGGAAGGATTTAAGGCAGAAGGAGATATTAGGTTATTTATTTATTATTTGATTAAGGTTTTCCTTTGTTGAAGGGTAAGACTGATTGGTACTTTGTTACAGAGTTTGTCTTTTTATAGTCCTTGGTTCTTCTTGGGGTTTTTTTGGTCATTGTTTTTGTTGTTATTTTGAAGTGGTGCTGGGCTGGGGAAACTCTTGTGTGCATGTGCTTGTCTTTATCAAAATAAACAAAACAATATGGCCCCAAACTGTTGTGAGGTGTTAACCAGTGCTGTTGTAGTCTGTTAGTACCAGAATTAAATGACACCATATCAGACATTGCTCATCTCTCAGTTGAAGTGAGTATTAGTGACCATTGAGGAATTAACAGGACAAAGTACCAACCCCATTTTAACCTGAGAAAAATTGTATTTAGAAAAAGTTTGGGTTCTGTAATTTTCCTCCCAGTTTTTCACAGGGAGCCTGATAGCTTTTTTCTAGTGAATTCACAGCATATAAATAAGAGATACCATTTAATTTCTACTATTATCCTTCCAGAATAAAGAAGTCTGACATGTGTGTGCAGGTTTTACTGGGGCTGGAGACAGAGCAAAATAGGGAATTTTATCAAATCTGGATGCTCCCTGTTTCAATATGGCCACAGCAATTGCTGTTCAGTGGTTTTGATACACCTTTGCTTTATTATCTTTTTCTCTTAGTACCATTAAGAAACCACTGGTTGGCCATTTAGGATATAAATTGGTATTTTTCTTATATTTTGCAAATGTTTGTCATCATATTATGAAATGCACTGCAGTGCATAAAAAGCTTTGATTTTCATGTGCTAAATGCTGTTACAATTCAGTTACCCAAAGTCTTATATATGAACTGAAAATATGGTGCACGCTTTCTTAGGAGCGAAAAGAAAAATTCTTTTAAGTAAAGTTACAGAATAAAGTATTTGTTTTAACTGAAAATAAGAAACAGCCTAGTTCTAAGAGAAAAGTTTAAGCTCACGTTAGAAATCATCATCTCTGAATTAAGAAGGGGCTAACTTCAATTAAAGCAGAATGTGTCTTCATGCTTGTAAGTTCTGAGTGATCTGTTTAAAACCCAGGCAAGCATCCCAGGAGGAGCGGGAGTGTGTTGTGTGTGTCTGTGTCCCACTGCTTCTTCTCATTGTGTAATCTCCATAACTGACCCCCAGTAAATCAGAATCTCCCTCCAGTCCAACAGTTCCTGCCCATGCACAAGCCTTTTCATAACCTGTAGCAAATCAAGTGTCTGGGTTACAGTTGTGACAATATGATGATCTTGTCATATGCTTTTGTATTTAATAATGTCCAGAAAACTTATTAATTCCTCAATTTATTGTCAGTCTTCTCAATGGATTTATTTTTCCATCTTGACCAGTGTAGTTTAGGAAGACAAAATCCAGTTGAGTTATACACTTACCTTACAAATAAACCAGTATGTATGATGAGGAAAGAGTAGAAGAAACAATTTGCCTTTGTAGTGTTTAATACTTTCTGCCTGAATTTAGAGAAGGCGACAGATGGGGGGGAAAAAACTCCTAACTCCTGTGAGGAAAGAGGAAACGTAACGTCGTTAGGAAAATCTGCTTGATCCATTGTGATTTTGGGGATAATTCATGTTTAAGTGTATCATTTGAGGTGTCATTCCAGTCTTGCTTTTAGCTTTTTCTCCAGTTTCTTTTAAATAAGCATTAAGTTGAGAGTAAGGCAGAAGAGCTTATGGAAGCATAGTTAAAAGCTTGCTTTGATGTTTGCCTTGTGACCTAATAAAAGCATTGCAGAAGCTTGCCTAAATAAAACCGATAGGGACCTGGTTCTCTGTCCTTTTTTTGTTGGTTAGTTTGGGGGTTTTTATTTTATTTTTTGGAGGAGGATTGGTTAGCTGATCTTAATTTTGAGGAACAGTAGAGGACAAAAATACAGGCTATTGTCTTTTCCAATGGCTGTGATCAAAAGCTTTCTCACAAAGTCACACATGGGCTTGTAGAAATTCCATCCAAGGCTCGTAGCTGTCTGCACTGGCTTTCAAGACTGTGTAGCTTTTCTTAGGAAAACACGTAAAAACATAAAACATCTGTCAGAAGAACTTTTTTTGTGAACCACACCTTGGAATTCCTTCCTTGCTGGTAGTGAGTTTGTTTAAATATGAAATAACCAAGAGTAGTGTAATCTGATTTCAGCAGCTCAGGGGGTTGTGAAGGTGTTTGAGAGACCAGGCTTTCAAAGACATTCATGGTGCTAAAAGGTAAAACCTTGATATAATTACAGGTTTTGCTTTTTTAACAACATACAGTAAAATCAGGCATAGTAAGAACATGAACAAGCAAGGAATCATGTTGTTTTCAGGTGAGCATGCAATACAAAAATTTAAGGCTGAAAATTTTATTTTACGAAACTGAAAGCTTGTACTCTAGATTAATTTGTTCAAATCTTATTATGTGGCTCACGTCCCCGCTTCCTTTATATTTTAATTCAGAGTTCCTGTCTTCTGCTTTTTTATTCATGCAGAAGTGCTTATGGAATTGTAAATGAAATTGTTTTCTGAATCAGACACCAACTAGGTCATTAATTAAATTCCAAGTATAGAGCCAAACCATATCCTGGCTGCGTCTGTAATGCTGATGGAATCAAAACAGGTGTGGTAACAAAAAATTTTATGTGGAAAATCATGATTAGTTTGGTTAGACATAACAGAGTAAGTCTGTTTGACTTTTAAATCCTGAATGAATTTGCAGGATGTGAATCTGGATAACACTGGTAAGCTGAACAGATTCAGTGACAAGTGACTGGAGTTCCTTAACTACAGCCATTCTTCCTATGCATTTTTGAAGGCATACCTGAAGGAATAAAACATCTCTTAAGTTCTGTTTGAATTTAAGAAGTGATTTTTTTTCTCATTAGAATATCATGTTTTGGTTTTCTTACCAAAGCATAGTTTTTAATAGAAAATATTCATCTTTTCTAAAGTTCTGAAGAATGTGAAGTAGCTTGATGGATGTTTATGGGAAATATTTTCCCAATAGAAAAGAAAGCATGAAAAGAATGTGCAGATTACCATTTGGAAATATAGTAAGTAAGCAAGGGCACTGGCATGGAAGTCAGATAAAGAAGATTGAAAAGGACTATAAAGGACTTAAAAAAAAGAAAATAGATACTGGAGCATGTTGTCCAGAGAAGCTGTGGATGCCCCATGCCTGAAAGTGTGGAAGGCCAGATTGGATACGGCCTTGAGCAACCTGGTCTAGTGGGAAGTGTCCCTGTCCGTGGCAGGGGGTTTGGAACAAGGTGATCTTGAAGGTCCCCTTCAACCCAAGCTATTCTATGATTTTATAGAAAAAGTTGCTTACATAAATCTGGAGATTTTTCCAAATGTATAGGTTAAGGTAATGTTATCAAGGGTTGCAAGTCAGTGTGACAAATAAGATGACTGTGAGGTTGCCAGTACTTAAGAACAGAAATTGTGTAGCAAGAGGGGCTGCAGAGCAAAGGGAGAAAGAGTCTCCAGAATAATCCTGGAGAATAATCACATTAGAAATGGATAAGGATTCTGGACTTCAGTATAGAAGAGGCAAGTTTGGAGCACAGAGTATCTTTTCATAAGTGATAATCAAAATATTTTTGAATGAGATTCCCTTTTGCATGGAGAATAAGAGAGTCAAGGACAGAGCTCCATGGATTCCCCCAGTGAGGTGTAAAATGCAATTAACAGTGAATAGAAACATCCAAAACAAAAAGTAATTCCATATATGGTAAGAAGAAGTGTAAAAACAAGCAGCTTCTTTTTCAGATGAAGCTATGGTTATATGCACCATTCACATTTCAGTCAGTGGTTTCTTTTGGTTTCTTTACTGAAGAATTGAATTCACAAGTAGAAAAACAGTATGCTAGAGTACTTGAGGATGTCTGGGTGTTGAGTGAAAAACCCTTCTGTCCTCTGATAGACATTTTACATCTGCAGTTTCTGTGGATTGTGAAAGAAAAACCTGTCATTTTGCCATTTATTAAGTGATACACTGGATGGAATTAAATCTATTCAACTGGAAGAAACTTTGAACAAATCAGTGTGTTTATATGAAAAGTTAGATTAAGTCTCATAGGTAAATAAACTGTGTAAACGTGGAAGATGTATTTGGATTTTCAGCACAATGCTGCCTAACTCCTTTTCTTTGAAAAAAAACCCAACAAAACACACACACACACACACACACATGTATGAGAGAAGAACATAGAAGCATGTATTTCTAGTCTAGAACATCTGTTCTTTTAGGTGGGATCATCTCACCTCACTTTTTACATAGATGTTCCTTAGATATGAGGTAACAGAGGTGTCTGTCTGCTTTGGAGCCATCCCTGATGCAGGTTTAGGTGCTCCCAGCACATGGCCTCTCTCCTTGTGGGGAAGTCTCACCCATGAGGTGCATCATGCCCCAGATGTGCCTGTCTCCTGAGGTGCAGAGGAGCTGCTCTTGGACACATGTCTGTATGGTACCTGTCAAAAAGACATCAACCCAATTATTACCTTGTGCTACATTTCACTAACCTAAATAATTACTCCTTATTGTCCCTCAAATACTTAGTTTAAAATATAGCTGAGCTTGCATTCATTTTATATGCATTTTTAATCAGCTATGCATTCTGGCCAAGGTTTTGATTTGTCATAATTGATATCTGATGTTGTCGTCTTTCTGAAATTTAAAAAATTTGCTATAAGGTACTTGCTAAGAGAAGAAAACTAAGGTAAAATTTTTAAAGCAGAGAGAAGACACACAAATAAGAACATGGGTTCACTGTTAAAGATGTGCCAAAGCAAACAATGCTCAAAGGGTATTGAGTGAGGTCAGTAGGGAGGAGCTGAGTAGCTCCAGGCATGTGTATAACTAATTTTTGAAATACTACAAGTGTAGCTCACATTATAAATAATCATATGTTCATTAAGTAACTGAAGAAGGAAAATCTGGGAAAAGTTTGTCCAGACATTTATAACTTTTTTAAGGGAAGTTGATTTTTTCCATATGATTTTCAGATTAAGAAGTGATTTTCATCTCTTGAGACTGTTCATTGTTGAGAGCTGCAGTAAAGGAAAAGAGCACAGTTATCATCCAAGCTTAAATCAAAACATGAAAACCTTTGGGATTTAAGCTGGCTGTTGGTTTCTTGAAATAGCTTTTACTTTATAGCAGAGGTGTATAGCAGATCTTCACCAAAAACTCAATTTAGCTTTTTTTCCTGAAGTCCAAAGTGGTGATTGAATGCCTGAACAGCAAGGCAAGAAGACGCCTTCTGCTTATCAAAATGAAGATGTTCAGTACATATTATGGAATTCATCCTCATCGTAAAAAATGTACCGTTTCTCTATTTCTGATTTCATATTCAGCCATAATATATCTATAAACAAAAAAGGATAACCTTTAAATGATGAGTATACAAAGAAAGTGAATTTATAAACTAAAAGCAAGGGCAGTTCATAGTGGAAAAAATGGAATAAAGACAGGTTATTCTGCAGACACTATTGCAAATGTCAAGTAGATTTTGACAGCTGGTAAGTTGGAGACATAATTAGAAAAAACTTCCATACATGTACAGATTTAGTGTGAAGAATTGGCATACAGTGAAATGAGAGGGTGAGTAGCATATGGGGGATTAAGGCAGCTGAGTTCTAGTGGAATCTGGAGGCAAACAAATGGACCTTCAAGACAAAGACAACTCTAGTGGTCACACTGGTGTTATGTATTTGTTGATTTGTGGTTTAGCAATCTACCCTAATTAAAGGAAGGCTCATCTCATGCAGTTTTCCATCCCAGAGAGAAACTCTGTAATACAGAAAAGAGGAAGGGGTCAGAGGAAAACTTGCTTGGAGCGATGAAGATTTCTCTTTAACAGACTGGTATCTCTGGCAGTCTGTTTTGTAGAAGCTCTTTGTGCACTCATCTAAATTGTTAGACATTATGGTCAGTTGGATTAAATAGAGGCATTTATGGGAGATCGAAATTTAAGCAAGCATTGGTATTTCTATTAAACAGAGTTTCCAAAAATTACTTTGGATGTAGGCATCTCTTAAAAGTCTTCATAGAAAATCAATTACATGTATACTGGTGCAATTTAAATATGGCTTTGGTATATATTTGGTTTTGGCTTCAGTTTAAATTACGACTAGAAAGACACTTGGCTGTGACCCTACAGAGGGAGAGATTAGTTTGGTAATGCAAACTATTTCAGGAACTGAGCTATACATTTATTTCTGTATCTTTGTCTTAAGTCTTTTGCTTGGATTTCTCTGTATGCTCTCTTTATAGTTGTGTTTAACAACCACATTTTTTAAGACATGCTTTTTAATCAATGTTCTGCAAGTCTAGCAGTACTGCTTGACACAGGGCTTCCTCTCCATGCAATTGCTGCATCAGGAGGAGATTATGCTGAATCACAACTCAGTATGAACATATGAACAGCTTAAAAAGAAAATTTTTGAATGTTTGATAGAAACCAAACAGATTTTTTTTGAAAATTTAACATGAAACACAAAATCATGACCTATAAATTGGAACCCAATAACTAATGAATTATTATTTGCATGGGTCTAGTGAAAGTAGTACTCAGTATCTGCTGCTGGACTTTTGGAGAAATTCTTCAGCTCAGTTGTGAGAAGACTTAACTGTGTACCTAGATCTAGCCACGGTAGAAAACCCCTATCTGGCAAATGTAACCTTTCCAGCAGGTTTTCTTTATTTCTGCTTATCAATTTAGCAAAAAGCTTAAAGATGAGAAACTGCTTGGGAGATTACTAGTTAGGAAAGCCCCTACTTTCTCCCAGTTAGTAATTTCATTAGAAAACCAAGAAAGAAGGGCTGAGATCTGTTGGTTTTGAAGACTTGGAGGGCACAGGGACCAGAAATATTTTCTCTAATTATAGATAATTTGTTTTGTATGTATTGAATTGGTCCAAAATATAGAACAGTTTACAGGGTCATGCATGTTTTACATAAGCCTTTATTAGCTGGTAAAACATTGTTTAAAAATATCCTATTGTGTTTAAAACATGGATTTTTCTCTTTTTTCCCATTTTAATTGAAGTTTAATTTCCATTAAAAAAAAATTATAGCCATGTATGTAAGAAGGGGTCATTCATTATTTTCCAGCTAAATGATGTGTAAGAATAGTAAATGTAGGTTAGCACACATTCTTCCTTAGGTGTGTGTGTGTGACACAGCTTCATGGTAAGCAAGTTGCAGTATTGACTTGATATAAAGATTGTATTTCATTATAGGGTAATCAGTGTTTCAGTAGGAAACACTGAAAAGAATAGTGAAAATATCAGTGTTCTAAATGGCTGTGCAGCTCCAGGATATTTTGGCCAAGATCCACAAAACACGTAGGGTGTTGGCTGAATCGAAGTGGGCGAGCTCTGGGAGGGCAAGATAAGAGCAGCAAGGCACTGTTTGCGCCCTTCAGAAGGGGTGGGTGACACTGGGCATTGAGCTGAAGCCGTGGCCATCCCTCCTGCCCAGGGGTGCCCTGTCCCTGGCCAGCCTTCCTCGGGGCTGAGCACTCCCGGGGAAGGCGCTGGAAAAGCTGGAGAAGCCCAGGTTGGTTGGAAGCTGTTTTGCTGTTCTTTCTGCGATTCATGTGTGGGGACGGTGTGGAATATGTTCTCTGGCTCGTTTTGAGGGAGGTGCTAACTGAAGCACACTTTCTGAAGCTTGAACCAAATCTTGGTGAGACAGAAAAAAATTGAATAAGTAATAAATTTGATCTCAAACATGCATGTTCTTTTCATGTTACTAATAGGATTGGAGGGAAAATACTGTTCTTGCTTTTTGCAAAATTGAATTTCAGTGAAACACTTCAGGAAGTATAGTATAAAGAACAATCAGTTACTTTGTAAGCTTTTTCCATTTGAATTGCTGACTATTCCTCTTTACTCAGAGTTTTTTACAATGTGCATGGGTTAAAGTTGAATTAGTGTGTTGTATAAATACCAGGTCTTTAAACACAAAATATCAGAGGCCACCCATAGCAGAGGAGTGTAAAGAGTACATTAAGTCTTCCACCTCTATGTCAATGGCTTGATGGTGTCATCATCACTATTAATTAATTTATATAACCACCTGAAATTGACCTGTTTGACTTTTGAGTTCATTTCCTGGCCTAGTAGGAAGCTTGAGGTATTTCTAAATTCAATACTGGTGCATTTCATCAGAAAGGAAGAGCTGTTGAAGAGACTTGGGAACTGGTCACCTTTTCTCTGGGGAGAAGTGAGCACCAAGCAGGGCAGCATGGGGAAAATTCGCACCCCTTCATGTGAATCTTTTGTTGGTTATTCTCAGCCTAAGGTTGATCTTAATAACCTATTGGTTCAGTAGAGAGCAAGAACATAATGAAAGGATGCATAACTTGTGGACAGTTTTTAAAGATTCTAGAAAAATTATTCCTCAAACTGTTGGAAACATAAGTCTTCCTAAATATTTTGCACTGAGCAGAATTGAGATAGTGTTTATTAAATGCCTGTTGTTTTTTCTGTCTGCAATCATATGGTGGAATTCTCAGAACTGGTTCCATGCAGTTAAATTCTCCCTATAAACTGAGTACTTTAAATATGCTGGTGCTGAAAGGGTTTTTTTTCAATCCCAAAAACTTGTAAAGAAGGGAATTTAGGAAAGAGTGGAAGAAGTGACTGTTGATTGCCATTATGGTGTAACAAATCTCTGAGATTAATTTGGATTCCCCATATCTGGGTATGCATTGTCTATTCTCAAGACTTGAAAAATACAGAAAATTAGTCCTCTGTGTGAAAGAGAAGATCTCTTTCCATCTTGTCTTATCCATCCTGCTTTGTGCAACAGTTGCCTAAGCCTAATTCCCTTTTATGTGATATTGATTAACAGCCATGCTGAGTCTAGGACTGTCACAAGGACTACAGGGTGTTTAATTATTCAGCTCCAATAAAGTGGAAGACAGCACAGCAGCAGCAGCTGTAACATAAGTCATTGGTACTTCATCTCTAAAATATGAGAGTTGTTCAGTAATAACACAGCAATTCTTTCCTCCTGGCTTGAAGGAAATTCATAGAAATCTAAAGACTGAACATTTGGAGAATGTGTGAGTGACGGGCTTGTCCTCAGGATAACTCCATTCTTTGGGTATATTCTTAGGCATAATGCCAAGTGATTGTACTCCCATGAAAAGAACACCATTTTACCAGAGGCACAATATTCCTAAAGTCAGATTTTCAAAAAGGAAGACATGCAAGAGTATTTTTCTGGTTGTTTATAGGTCTGTCACCTCTAGATATATATGAATATTTCTCTTGAATAGCTTCAATGTGCAAATTTATTGTGGAAATATTTGCATGTTTGTATGGTTTTGGATTTGGGCTGGGTTCAAAAGAAGGAGTTGATGAAATCTTTTTCAAACTTGGAACAAAACAGAAAAATTAGGGACACTGTTGTATTTAGCAAATAGAGCTAAGATCCCTAAAATCACAGGTACTTTGTGCCATAACCTGCCAATGAAGCCTTCCACAAATTTGCAGCATTATTCTGCATTAATGTTCATCTAAAAGATGTGTTGGTGTATCTCAGTACTGGGACCATGAGGATGTCCCAGAGCTGTAGGCTGTTGGGATTGGGAGAATACCTCTGTGTCTGCTTCATTCATACATTCTTCATTAGATAGCTACTTTTGTCACAGTAAAAGAAGAGATACTGGCCAAGGTGGATGTTTGACTTCATGTAGTAAGTCGGTTTTATTTTTAATTTTTATTTAAAATAATTTTAAATATTGTGTATATTATACAGAATTATGTTTTGTGAGAAATACATAATCTTTAAAATGCTTCATAAGATGTGCGAATTGAAACATAAATAACACATCATCTGATATGGGATTGTGAGTTACATTTTGTCTGGACTGAACTGTAAGAAACATCTTAATAGAATGTGACTTCTTAAATCAGAAAGTAACAATAGCCTTGTTTGGATTTTTAATAGCATTTTGTAGTTCAGCACTGGGAGCAATGGCAGCCTGTCCCAGAGCAGTATGCTTCTGTCTGTAACACATGAGAGCTTGGATGTGATATTATTCATTGCTAATGAACACAAAAACCATCAGTGTGCTGATGTTTAAAGGGTTTTGGTTTTATTTAGGTTCATATTCAGTTTTCAATTATGGATAGATTATTTTTTCCCTTGTTTGGGGGAAGTAGGGTAGAAAAGACAGGAAAAGAGGATCTAGTAGCTTGTTCTCAGGTTTTAAAATAATAATAATAATTATTATTATTATTGTTATCATCATCATCATCATCATCTTTGTCTTTAAAAATAGTTCCTCCTTACAGATTAAGATTCATTGCAGCAGAATGAAGATGTCAGAATGAAACAAGTGCTGTGCTTTCTTGTAAAACAGTTTATTGCCCAGTCTTTCCACCTCATTAGTAGATCTTCACATCTTTTATTCTCAGTTATGTTAACTCTTTGGCAGTTTTAGGAATGTAGAAGGAAGGCAGCTCTCTGCAGCAGGGTTAAATCAGATCAGACTGTGTAGTGACAAGGCAGAGCAAAACGAGAGCGAGTTTATGGGGAAAATCAATTTTTGGTATGCAAGTACAAATTAAAGCCAGCTTGCCTCACTGTTTATTTAAGAGATGAATTTTACTGTGACTGGCAAATGGATCAGGGACCTAAATAATGTCATTGTTTTACTCATTAAAGCTGGAGCAGTGAAATAAACTAGCACAACCCTTGTCTGTGCATGGTCTCTTCAGAATGAGATGAGGTAGTGCTGTTAGAAAAAATAAAATATTTTAAATTAATTATTAGTTGTTTCCACAGATAGACCTTAATTAATTGGCACATGATCAGGATAGCAGAGACTGCTGCATCTCTAGAGTGGCTGATTTTCTGCTCTGCCCTGTGCTGTTGAGTCCTTTAATATTTATAGATGGATAAATGGATATATATGGTCTGCATGGATACTTTTAAACTGATACTGGACCCCCAGTCCAGGGTGTCATTTCACAAGCATTGTCTGGTTGTAGAATAAGGTATATAAACCTCTACATTTCATTTCTATTGGACAGTATTTTCAGAACAAAAGTTAGAAAAACTTTCTCAACGGTGTAGGTTCTTTAATAACAGTCACTAAGTGCACAGACACACTTGGTTCTATGTATAAATTCCATATTGTACTAGAAATAAGTCCCCCAGTGCTGTGCATTCAGTTTGATTATTATTGTATTTATTGAATAGCTGGAGCTGCTCAGCCTTTGGCCTTGAGCCGTTGGCATGCCTCAGGTGGTAAGCAGATTGCATACAAATGCACTACTTGTCATGTCTTGCTGCTAATTTGTTCATTGGAATAAGTTAGTCTCATAATAGGCAGGTACATCACAAAGCAAAAAAGCATTGGAGAGAGAGAAGAAATATTGGCTTTGTAAAACCCTTCCCTATATTGAGTCACTTATCTTTCATGGAAAGTAATAAATATTGAAATTAATGGCATGCTTCTGCTTTACAGAATTTGTCAGAATGTTTGCATCTGTCAGGAGACTCCTAATGAAGTGCCCCTTCACTATCCCTGTGGTGGGTCTGCATTGTCATCTGATGATAATATTTAAGCATCCTTTTCACAGGAAGGTAGGGAAATGCATTTACTGAGGAATCCCAAAAAATGGAGGAATACCCAAAAAACTGATAAACCATTAATTAGAAGAGATTCATCGCCTTTAATGGTAGTGACAGTCTAGAGTACATTTTTGGGGTCACAGAGTCAATACAATGCTATTTTCATGATGGTTTATTTTTAATGTGGCGTTTCTGAAAAGTCACACCCGTGCCTTCTTTGGAACAAAGAGTTACATAGTTCTGAATAGCTCAGCAGCTCACAGAAATAATAGAGGACAAACAGCAGATCATTTAACATGTGGGTAATGAAGAACTTTATTCTTCCACAGTATTCATTGGAACACAGAGTATACATTGCAGTGCACACAACAGAAAATTACTAAGATATCGACCATGGTGTATATTGCTGGAACCTCATAATAGTATTATTTAATGATAGATACCAGGATACGTTGCTCTGCTGTATCAGTTTTTGTTATGTTACAGTGTATCTCACAATTATCTGGTGCATGACATCAGGTTTTAGAAAGAATTGTCATTTTGGATGGCTCGGTATTTATCTACTGGCTTTTAATCAGACTCTGTGCTATTATATCTTGCTATGTTCAATAAACCCAAAATGTATTTATAGGTCTGTGTCTGGCAATTTCTATGGATGATGGATTCAATCTTATTAGACAGTCACTTTGATTTCTCTGATAAATTTTTAATACTCTATGCGCAGAATAGCAAAGGGTAGTTCTCACTGCTTTTTTGATGACCAAGCCTGGACTACTACAACATGCAATCTAAATAAATAAGGCAATATCAAGATTCTTCAAACCTAGTATAAAATCTTTTCATTTTAGTGATGAACTGGAACATTTTTCCAAGTTCATCATGCTTTTGGGTATTCTTTATATCATAGCATGAAAGTTTGGATGAGTTTTTATCTTGTAAAATGTGAGTCAGTAGGATCTGAACCCAGCTGAGTTTATGGACTAATTTCCAGCCTTAAAATGTGACAAATATAATGGAGTATTTTATTTGTTCCATTTGCAGTATTACATCACAAGTCAATCCTGTCTGCCTTTTGCACAAACAGTGTATAGCCTGTGAGAATAAAGAGAAAGGATTTGTCACTTGCAGTCCTCTTTGTTTGGGATTCACAGCGTGTTTTAAGGACACCCATTGGGTGTTTGTGGAATGGTGACTTTCATATTTCATATTGTGGCCATTAGCAACCACAGATAAATTTAATCATACCACTCAAAGAACACGGAAAGCTGTACAGAATACTAATAATGTGAATCATGAATTTTTAAGCTCTCAGAGGACACTCTAAAAAGAAATTGATTAATCACTGTGCTAAAATAATATAACACCTCGAAATACTTTTACTTGGGCGAACATCATAAGATAGTGGTTTAGTGTCAATACTGGATGGCAGTAGTCTCCATAAAGCAGGTCTGGCTCAGTAATGAGTTTGCAGGTATGTTAATTACTTTAGAATCACTTAGGATTTCTCTAATGTTCATCTTCTGCTTAACTTGGTGCACCTACACCTGTGTACGCACTCAGCACATGAAACCCGTTCCTGAATTTGATGGAGTTTTGGTTAGTTCACTCATCTGTGTTAATAAAACAAAACCAACCTGCTCAGTGAGCAATCAGATCATACCGCAGTTTTCTTTCTACCTAGGGGGCAAGGAGTAGCATTTCACATGTCGGTACAAAAGGGCTGTGTGGAGCTTCAGAAGGTTACAGCACTAGGAACCATGGCATGTCCTCCAGAAATCCTGGTGCTGCAGCCAGCGGGCTCAGAAACACAACCATGGTTTTGCAGCACAGCCTTTGTCATGAAAGCTACTCCATCACTCATGTAAACCCTGAGCCATCTTGCTGTGGAAAACTGTCAATTTATTGATTTTTCTAGTTCTCCCTTTTTTTTCACACTATCACCCTGCAAAAAATATGCAGTAGGGAAAATGGTAGCAAAGCAATTGGTAATTCTTTATGACAAATTGCATAGAAGCAGCAGGATGCACGAGATGCTTACTAGAACTACAGTTTAAAAACAAACATCATATATAAGCATAATATTTAAGGCTTCAAAACAGATTAACATAGTAAGTGGCACTAAACATATTTAAAGAAGTAAAGGATAAAAGTAAAATAAGTATTGTAGCATCTTAATCAAAATTAAATTTCACAGCATACGGGGGGGTAGAACTGTGAAGTCTGAGAGATTGGTTCCATTTGCTGTTAATGTTCGGCTCTCATGCACTGGGTTTTCTGCCCTGAAAGAAAAATATGAGTTCTCTAGAATAATCCAGCTTTTCATTCTATTTTGCAGCCTTATCTAAGCAGATGAATCTTGATAATTCCTAAAATGGGAAATTTGCCAGCTGAGACAAACCTAGAGGGCAACAAATGGGCAGCGATGACAGAATGTCTTGAATGCTGAGAATGTTGTTTTGATTCCACACAGTTTAAAAATATATTTGTCTAGTGGAAGGTAAAATTTTACACAGACAGATAACACAGGAGATCTCTGAGGCATTACACACATGCACACACAATATTTGTTTGGATTTTTTTTTTCTGTAGGCTTAACCCAGATAAATTAAATTACAAAAGCTCTCGGAAAAAAAAAAAAAAAAAAAAAAAAAAAAAAAAAAAAAAAAAAAAAAAGCAAAAAGGAGGGGGTGGGGAGGAGGCAGGGCACAAAGCAGTGAAATCAAAGCAACTCTGCCTTAGGGCTGCAGAGATTTCCTTATCTTATCCTGCTGTTTCTAGGTATTGCAAAACATATGGCTCACCTTTAGGGGCAGTCCCCAAACAGTGGGAGATGTTGCATCCCATCTGTGCTGCAGCAACTGGAGGTGCAGTAACAAGGTGAATTGAGGACGCCAAGATGACTGTGTTTAAACTCATTGCTGGTTGGGGGCAGGGTGGTGGGGCACATTTATTTTGGGTGGGTTTTTTTACCTACCATGTGGATGTGCCTTATAAGTCTGAACACAGGTTCTGTTGGAGAAAAATAGTTTTGATGAAACTTGGTAGCCTGAATCAGGTGTAAAAATTTCAGGATCCAAGATATTGGGAAAAGCAAAGAAAGAAAGAAAAGCTAAGCATGAAAGCATTTCTCTGTCTCCCACATTTTATTCTGGCAGCAGCTGAACTGGCTGAATAGGCTCCCGTCCCCCACTGTTCACAACTGTTCAGTATTGCTCCCACGAGATTTGGTTGATCATGTAGGCACTCTCTGACCTGACTCATTCTCTCTAATCTAGCCTAGTCCGAACACTTTCTAACACTAACTCTCTGAACTCTTTAATAAGAATCTTTTGGACATGAGCACTTATTCCACAGACACTGAGGGGCAGCCATGTTCAGCAGGAATGTAAGGGAAGAGTGATTACGAGGAACAAGGGAATATTGCTTCACCAGTGAAGCTTCACTCAGAACAAGAAGCATAATGACAGACTGAAATTGCACACTACACTGGATAGAATGGAGAATATACCTGGACTTACTCTGATGAAAATTAACATCTTCGTACCTGTCCCCCAAAATTTCTAGGCCAAGCTTCTAAGCCTCTAAGCTTATGCCACAGAATTTTCCTAAATAATTTCAAAGGCCAGGGCAAAAATTACTTAACACCTTTGCATTTCACTAAAACACGTTAATGTAAACAAAATCTGTAAACTGAGATGCGAAAGGTGTCTTAATGATCTTTTTTTTTTTTTTTTTGCTTCTATCATTGCTATAATAATTCTTTTACTTCAATGAGTCTTTTGCTATTAGGTCCTTCTTTTCCTGCTAATGTAATACAAGAAAACCACTTACTATAATGAAGACTGAATATTCATACCCAGCTTTAGGCATCAGCATCCATATACATAAATTGGAATCAAAGTTAAGTGGCAGGAACATCCCTGACATGTTCTGTCATGATATAAAAAGGATCATTTTCATTTATTACAGCAAATAAAACTAGCTATCTTCCTGTGCAAATATTTGTTCTCATTTTTCATAGTTTTCTCAATGTGCAGAAGGAGAGTTGAGCTTGCAAGATGAAAAGACTGACAGGTTTCCAGAACTGCAGGCTACTTCCCTTTTGTTTTGAAGTCAATGGCAATTGTACTTCTGAGACCCTGGGAAAAATCACCTTTTAATGCTGACTAAAAGTAACATCCCATATTGTCTGCATAAAGTTCAGTGATATAAAATGTACATGAAGATGTAGTACTGTGTTAGGGCATGCATGTAAATGCACAAATATGAATAATCTGCATTGCACTTTGAATTATTGTCCTGATCTGACTTCCAGGTGTTCCTTATTTATTAGGTAGCATTTCAGAAGACAGACCTACTATTCATTGAACAGACCTAAATGTATTTATTTAATAACAGTAATGCACAGGTAAGCATTAAACACTGGGGGATACTTCACAATGATGGAGGTAATAAAAGTTTTTTCCCATTTCCACTTTTGAGCTCCTTGTAAGGTCCTTGCAAGTTTTCAAGAAATTATGTTTGCAGCAACAGGATCAGTGCCTTTGGACCCTAATGCTGGAGTAGCAAGGCTGAGGAAGCTTCAGGGAGAAGGAAAGCAACTTGGCAGTTTTCTGCATTTCAAAAGACCTTCCCCCTCCTCAACAGGTTTAACTAATTAGTTGCATTTTCAGAATTTGGTGTGGTTTTTAATTTGTTTTATTTTGTTGTGTGAATGGATTTTATTAGAGTTTTGAAACTTGATGCAGATTTGTTTCATCATGGCTTTGGAAAATACTTTAGAAATTTTACTATTTGTGAACATACTATGAAGTAGAACGATGTATTGAGTGCGTGGCTTGGATAACCATTTGCTAATACTGAGATGTTGAATATGCTTTCTGTTTGTCCCTTCATTTAAGTAGTCTAAAGAACCATTATAAATCTCTGAGCTTCATTAGCTAAATACCTTTTGAAGCAGATAGAAAATTGAAATCAAAGACACCAAAGATTAATAGATCATACCATTTATGGTGTCAGAATTGCATTAAAGCACAGAACATAGGTGTATTGAGAGATAATCCTTTATTGAATTCATTAAAGGAATTTATCTTAATCTTTTTACATAAACAAACTTTTCTAACATGTATATTGGTCAAACTTGTCATATATGCTAGCAAAAGAGGTGAATTTTGTCTCAGTGTAGAGATGTGGATACCCATTTACTCCTGTATGGCATATAATGATGAGACAGCTACTGTCAAGCATCAGATTAATCAGAGTAACAAGACAAAAATTTATCAAAGTTATTTACTATAACATGCAGGTGGTAATTTTGAAGGTTTTTTTTCCCTGAAATTTCACTTCTGCTGCTGACTCTTAAAATATATTATTATAAAGTTTCAATGTGTTGAAATTACCTGTGTTACTGACCATGTCCAAGGACTGGGTTCCTCAGACCAGTGCCCTTTACCACCAAGTCTTTGTGATGTTCATTTACCTGTTACTTCATCCACGTCTTTTGAAATGCTCAGTTTTTTCACAGCCATGTTTACTGCAAATTATTTCACGTCCTGCTCTTTTTTTTCATTTAGTGTATTTCTCTAGCCAGTATTCTCAGCTGCATTTTTCATATCCAGACAGTATAACCTATTAATCTGTCCTGCATTTTAATTGGGGGTAGATTAAAATTCACATACATACCTCTAAACTGTAATTTAATTTAATATAAATAGTTTTTACTCCTATATCTCTGCAATGATTTGGGTAAAAGGAAAAGGTAATTTGAAAGAGAATCTGCAGTGTAACAAAAGCATTCTGTATCTTTAATCATCAGTGTTAGCTTTATTATGGTTATTTAAGCAGCATAAGCTTTATATGATCAGAAGAAATGCCTCGCATTTGGTATCTTTAAGACCTTGGATCTGTCTGGATTCAATATGCAAGTTGGTGCCCTGGTATTTTTTATTAAACTCCATATTTTCTATGTAAATAGCATAACAAGCATATATCATTTTAGTATGGAGAGGTTCTTACTGTAGGATCCTATGATAATTCAGGACTTCAGAAGGTCCAACACCCAGCTCAAAGCCGGACCAGCTTTGGGGTTAGTTATGGCTATTCTAGGCTTGATCTAGTCAGGAGTCCAAGAATAGAGACTACACAGAAATTGTCTTGCAATAAAATTCATTATCTTTCTAATGCTGAAGACAATAATTACTGAATATAAAAATCATTTTTCAGATGTCTATTACAAAGGGTGCTCTTTTTGTAGATCAGTGTGTTAAGTCACTTCTGCCATGCTTTTTAGAACAGGCGTTTATTTGCACCCCTAAAATGCTCTGCATTTTTGCATTTGGCTGCTTAACATGGCATGTCCTTCCAAGTGTTCACTTCCTGCCATACAAAGTATGGATGTTAGTGGACTGTGGCTCCAGTTGCTTCATACTTAGATGATTCCTCTTCTCCTCAAACTCTTCTTTGCCGCCTCTATTAAAAGACCTTGAGAATTCAGTGCAGCTATTTAAACATAAAGCTGCTGTACATTTGCCCCTGATTAACAGGGAACAATCTGTATATATAATAATTTTGACAGTGCTTTAAAGAGATACTGCTTACTTCAAGAATATAAAAGTTGTCTCAGAGTACCCAGGAAATTCAGCTTCACTGACAGTATAGCAAGTTTCTTCATAAAGCACACAAATGAAGGCAGTGTTTCGTTCTTTCCTGGCAAAGACAGTTTCCTAGTTAGGAAATTCAGGACCATGATCTGTTTTATTAAAGATGACTAAAAACAGGAGAAGATTTTTTTAATGTTTTTTACTGCAGAATGTTCTTTTGATTAGATCTGATGTTTGCTCTGCTCAGTACCACTGCATTTCAAAGGAGTATGTGTTAAGAGGAGTGTGAAATTCTGCATTTCTTGTGAATGTGTGACTGACAAGTGTTGAGGTTCGTATGGTTTGGGGCAACCCTTGCTCAGGATACTGTCTGCCCTTTGTGGGAGTAGAAAATGCACTAAACAGAGAAGATGAGGCTGGGAAGGAAGAGGCTGTCTTTGAGCGACAGGCAAGTTGACTGGCTGATGTGCAAGTGTCAGCGTCTCTGGGATGAGTTTTCCAGTTTCAGGCCGGAGGGAGGGAGTGGGTGGAGAAGTCATATGAAACTGAGATTTCTGTTCTGGGGTTCACATGAAGAAATCTCAAACAGTTCAATATTTAATAAGCTGCTTAGTACTTTACCGGGTGGTATAAAGACCTGTGATTGCATTTTTGAAAATCAAGTAATGTCCAAGTAGCTGTTGTTCTTTTTGGCCTTGTTCTGAGGTGGTTGGTGCTGCTCCCAAGAACTGCTGCCGGTACCTCATCCTGTTGCTGCTGCTGCTTGATTCACCAGCTAAGTCATTTTACATCACTGAATTTATTTTACTTATCTATGTCATTGTTAAAAGTTCAAGTGTAGCTTTTCTATTCATTCTTTAAATTCAGACTGATGTCCACGAGTTAACTGTAACTTGTGGTACTACATTTTAGAGAATTTTTGTATGTTGGCTGTTGGCTTTACTACAAGCATATTGTTTAGGTTCATGTAGAATACAAGAAGTACAAGTTTCTTGTTTTATTGTTTTTCAACATCAGTATTTTCTGTGTCCATGATGAGAACATCCAGAGGAAATAAACAATGAAACAGTGCTACTACTCTAGCTGGATCCTGTGATTGCAAGCCAGAATGTGGATTATTGACCACAATATAATGGATCTAGAAGAAGGGCACCTTAGGAAGGAAGCACAAGCATATAACGTCCTAGAGTAAATTTTTTAATAATTCAAAATGATTTGATGAGAATTTAGCATTTTTACAATAGCTTCATTTCCACAGTAGTATGGCACACTTTGGAATACCTTGGCTGCCCATAATTTCAGCCTCTGCAGAGGTTACTTATTGAAATCTATCTGGAAATAAAAGTCATGGGGATAAAATGGGTTTCAGTACAACATTAGAAAACTCTGCCCAAGAAATTATATAAATGTTTTTGTACTTTTGTGTACTTTTTTTACTTTTGTACAGCTTGCAAAGTGTGTAGATTAGTGGCAGCATGATGTTCAGTTCATGGCTATTCAATGTAACTCTAGACAGCTTTAAAATGTCTTTTGTCACCTATTGTTCAGAAAGATGTACAAGAAGTAAATAGTATGAAGAAATTTTAGCTTGACAGCTGTAGTCGGTCCATCCTCAGGGGCATATGCTGAAAATTTTCCTCTTATGCAAACTTCTCTTGAAACTTCAGAATGGCTGGAAAGCTTCCAAAAGTCTTTTCAATGTTTTTGCATTTCCCTATTATTTTTGGCATCATATAGTTCCATAATGCATACATTTGATTTTCATTTTCTGCCTGATAGCTCCAGCATTTTATACTTAGTGGACTAATCAAACAAATAACTTTGGTCAGTACTGGGAAGAGATGAGTGTGTTATAAGTCTCTTCTCTCCCCACTCTTAACACTGGTTTTTCCTTTGCAAAAATGTACCCCATAAAGCACAAACCAGAATGTGGGCTTGAGAAATATTATTAGTAGAATGGGTCCATAGCACCAGTGATTCAGTCATCTGTCAGCCTGATAAATGGATTAGTGTAAGAGGTGTTCCAGTGGGGAAATGAAGCCCATAGGGCTTCCAGCTAATTATATTTAAGTTGTTTAGTACTGCTGGGAAGCAGCATTCAGGCAATTACTGAAAGCTTTGATGCAGTGTGCACTATTAGAGTGTGGGTTCAGAAACTCATTACCCTTTCGTGCTTGTGTTGGATGGATTCTAGGAAACTGACATGAAACAGAGAGCAGGAATCAATAACTAGAAAGGCATTTTAGTTCACTTTTGATCCATTTCCTGATTCAGCAACTTCTAGCCTAGAGCACTTCATACAATTCCTATAATGTAAGGGGGAAAATGTGACTTAAATATATTAATTATCACCTATATATACATCTTGTTACAGTGATGTGTAGCTGAGGTTCCACCCAAGATGAAGTTTCAAAAGGTCTTTTAAGGACAAGCTGCTCCTCTAATGCCATGCCACAAGTCCAAAGTGCCTGCCATCTCTGCTCCTCCAAAGTTGATTGTAGTAATTTCTCCTAAAGCCTGATCTTGCAGTGTTTATTGATGCCTCTGCAACATCAAGATTTTATTACCATGGTGCCCATGGTATCCCACCTTCAAAATCTCTTGGAAACTACAGCTAACCCAAAACAAAACTGATTGTATTGGCTACACAAATTAAACCTTGTTTACGAGAATTGTACTGGCTCTGTCTTTGCCATGGGCTGCAATTCATGTTACTGATGCACCTTGGGAAAACTCTACAGGCTGTGGGTCATTCAGACGTGGGAAACAGCAAATCCTTTCACCGTAGTGCTCTGCAGTTGGGCACCTCCAGGGTGTGCATGCTGAAAGCAGTGCAGTGTTTGTACAACTGCAGGCCAAAGACTTGAAAGTTAATTTCTTAGGTTAGGCTGACAGATCTACTCAGGGCAAAAGCTACATGAATTAATCAAAATTGTGTGGTTTTCTTTATGAGCTTGCACTCACTTTTATATCTGGTAATGGTGACTGCTAAGGTAATGCAGAGGAGGCTGCATTTCTTCTTTCCTGTTTCCTCCTCTGCTTTTGCATGAGGTAGAGCTAAATAGGCAAATGAGAGTATTACAGTTCAATGCTTCTGAAAGGGATAATTCTTTCCCACCTACCTGCACTATCACAAAATTAATAATTAAACTCCTTTCTTTATGTTTTACCACAACAGTCCTAGACTGTGGGTTTTGTTTCATGTTTAAAAAGTTCAGCAGAATTCTCATGAGTTACTGTCAAGAGAGAAGTTTGGGGGTTTGGTTTTTTTGAAATCTGGACTTGTTAATTAGAAAATTGACATTTGGTTTGCCTGAGGGTTGGTAAAATAAATCTTGTGCTATTTGATACTTACATATCTTTCTGATAAAAAGAGTATCTCAATTGCTGTGTTGTTGGCCACAGCACCCATGAATCTGTCCACATACTGCAAAAAGTCCTCTTGCAGTAGTAAGCATTTCCAGTTTTGGTACTGGGTTTGGTTGCTGACAGCTAAGCTATTCATAAATCCATTATTATCACTGAAAGTTCTGTCCTGTTAAATAATGATGGATAACTCATGTATCTCCTGTGAAACTATTACACATGGTAGAGAAAATATTTTCTACACTCAAATACACAACTGAAGCAGAAAAAAGCTGAAGCTGTCGAAGTGTCTGTGCAGGCAAAGTGCTGACAGTGGTACGTGATTTTGAGAATTGATGCTGTCAGTTCCAGTCTGGCTCCAAGACTGGTTGGATTGAGTCACTGCTTGGGCTGCTAAGAGTTAATTTGTCTTGGGAGGGACTTGTGTAAAAGGGGTAGCATAATATAGCCAAGTTAACGAGACAGTGCTTCTGAAACTCCTAATTTCATATGTCCACTAGCTTCACAGAGTTAGTTAAGATGAAACATGAGAAGAGTTTCCACCTGCTGTTTTGTTTTCCCTTGAGAGACTTGCTTCAAAGGGGCAGCCCAGGCTCTGTGAGTTGCACCTTGGGAGAGGCTTTCAAGGCTTAAGCATTTTAAGTTTTTGTGGGAAGATGTGGGTTATTTCTGAGGGTATTTTTTTTGCTTTGGCTTAGATATTACCATGGGGAAGGTTTTTGCACTATAATGAATATTTATTTCAACATTGATTTTCAGATTTTTAACTGACCCGTGGCTTTAGTTCCTCAAATCTGGACATTCATTTATGGTATATTTAAAATAAAAAATCTCTCATAGCTTCCTTTAGAGGAAGCAGCTGTGGGGCAATAATAGATACATAAGTGTCTACAGTGGGAATTTTTTTGTCATAGCAAGACATAAGCTGGTGTTTATTTACTCTATAAGACCTTAGGGCAAATTCATTAATATTCAGAGATTGTGTGGGTTTTTCTGAACAGAGATTGCAGTTCCAGTGCATAGGTACTTGTTGGAAACATTATAGAGAAACCCAGCACGTTGTGTTGTGCTGTAAATGATGGTCCTGGTTTCTGCTCTGTGTGTCTGCAGTGTTATCCACGATCCTTGTACACACTAATTGCTGGTCATGCCCCATGGGAGCCACAGCTGTGATTATTCTGCTGTGATTATATTTATACATTATGTTAATCCATAAAGAAACTAAAACCCCAGCACATCACCAGGAGTTTGGCACATGTTGAAAATAAGTCTGCACTGACTTGTACACTTTTTAGGAATTGCTTTAGAAAATGCATTTTGGTTATTTTTTGCAGAAGGCTTGCATAATTGTTGATGTCCTGTTAGAATCTTCTATATAGTCATGGTATACTTCCATATAGTATAGTGTATAGTATAGTATATTATCGTATACTCCACCAGGGGTAGTTTGAAAATGTTGAAGCTGTTTAACAATTTGAAAGAAAGCAAAATATTGTGCACTAGGTATCTTGCATTTCTTTCCCAGAGATATAATGCAATCTCTGCTTTTGTAATTCAGTGTCTTTTGAAGATTGCCTATTTAGCATTTTAACTTTCCTGTGCCTTTAAAGGCCAGAAGGGAGTGGGATAATAAATTAGCTACCCAGTTAATGTTTTTTTCATTATGAAAATGTTAAGAGAAATATGCTGAAATGTGGTAGTAATGGCACTAGTTTGGTGTCTCCTCATCTGTATTGTTTAGTAAAAAGAAATGGAATTATTTATCTGAAACTATGCAGAAATAGTACTTAAACAGAAATCAGATTGGAAAAATATTAAGCAGCTAAATGTATTTAGAGGAATTGAGTCTAATTCATGATGTGACTGATTATTCCAAGTTTTAGAGTAAAACTGCTGTACTGTTTATGTGTCCTTACCCCAGCCACCTGCCCAGCCAGTAATTTCAAGTGCCTCCTATAAATTTGGCCCCCAGTTTCAGTTTCCTACAGTACCTCAGGTGCCTGCAAAAGGAAATCTACATGTGAAGCAGATGATAAATGCACTGTTTGGTCTGTGGCCCGCTAAGGGTAGCACCAAATTCAGCCTTCCTTTAAGGAGCATCCCTTCATTGACTTGTCAGTGCAAATGTTCTGGGCAGTTTGTCCCTGACATGGGGCTTGTCCCCTGCCCTGGCCAGGGCAGGAAAGGCCTCAGTGCTTCTCTTTAAGTTAGGCTGGCACTGGGGACAGTCACAGCGGGGTTGGTGACTTATTTCATTCATCAGCTGCCCACATGGGAGGTGGTGCCAGGGTTTTCCATGGTTTTACTTCACAGAGATTTTGTCCAATGGAGGAGCTGAGAGATAAGGAGATCAATGAAAATGTTTGCATAGGTTGAACTAATGTGTTTTCAAACATAGTGCAAATCCAAAGTCAAACCTTCTGTACCAGATGTGCAATTAGTAAAAAAAGGAAGGAAGTTTTTAAACTTTTATTTCTGGTTGTTATTTAAACATGGTTACATTTCTTGACACTTAGCAGCCCAAGGCACAGATTAGCAACAGCACCAATGCTAGCTGAATTAAGACATCCAATAACTTTCCTATCCTTTGCTAAAGGGGTGAATTTTTTAAGCTTGCTCACTGTCACACCAGTGTAACCTTTAGGCCATAACTTGGTTTTATTTCCTTTTCTTCTTCCTTTGTCCCTTTGCAAGAAGCCCATGTTACTTGTGTGCCCAGAGTGAGGCTGCTGTTGCAGGGAGGGGGCTGGAAGCAAACTGCTGTGAGGCCACAGCAGCTCCTGGATGTTAGCTGAGATGGGCAACTGCTTGGCTAACCCACTGAAATACCCCACTGAGAAGGTTTTTCTGCCCAGAAAGCTTACTGTCCACAGGGACAGGACTGGCAAGCAGTTATTAACGTGAAACACTGTGTTTATTGCTCCATGCACAGATTCAGAGAGCATCATTTGTATTGCCTGCCTTCAGTCATCTGACTGATGCCCCAAGTGACCCTTGTGAAGAGAGCTCCTGCTACCACTCTCCTGTGACTGAGTCCTTTCAGCTCATGGAGGACAGAGTAAGCTTCCTAAATTAGAAGTCAGACTATTATTGCAGCAGAATTTAGTCTACCTGTCTCTGGAAGGATGGCAATAGTTGTGTGACTCCACATGGCTCTCTCCCTCTCTCACTATATATGTGTGTATGTATGCACATGTATGTTGCTAAATATTTGCTGGCACCAGCAGCTCAGCATGCACAGTGCTCACCAGTACCCAGTTTAGCTACAAAACCAGACAATTGGTTTTCATCATAATATATTTAATTTATGAGCAGGAAAGGATGGCTACAGCACCAAATCTCCCTTTCTCTGTATTGGAGACTCAGCCTGTCTGTATGAAACAGAGTAACTTTTGTATGACTGCAGGATGTCTTGTGTTTTCACAAAAATTCATCTTCTGGGAAAGTTCCACTAAAGCTTAGCATAAACAAATGGAGAATCTCTGCATTCTCCTTTGGACAGTTGCACTAATGGTTAGTCACAGGTGATGGAAAATGTTTTATTTCTCATTTGAATTTCTTGTCAGCTTCTAGATGCTGATTTGTTTTCTGCAAACCCTTTGCTAGATTAAAAAGCCAGTTGGTACTTAGTATATTCTCCCAATGAAAATACTTAGATGCTGTAATTAGATCATCTGTCTTATTTTTTTCTTTGTTATAAACTACACCAGTGGAACTCTCCAGATATTTCATATTAAGGTACTTTCTACACTGCTCTAATCACTTTTGCAGCTGTATTCTGTGATCTCTGGTGATGGATTATTTTTCAATTTCTTTGTAAATTGTGAAGATCTTATCCTACTGTAAGTAATTATAGGTTGTAATGCTAATATTATAAATGAATGTTTAAAAGAACATTTTTGTCTTTGCCTACTGTTTATTTCAAAGCTTATATTAATATTTACTTCTATATGAAATCAGATTTGAAGAAACTCTTTGAGTAAAACATTGTGTGTAGGGCCATATGATACCATATGATTAGTAGGAGTATCTGGTATTCTACAGTATCCTTTAAACTCCATGAATCTTGCAGAAGCCTTCATTCCAGATGAGCCAGTTATTTCCCTGGTATTTGACATGAGAGCAACCTCAGTATGAATTAGTTACTGTTGCATAGCACAATGTAGGTATACTGAATAATTTTAGTATCATAATAATCTTAACAATTTTCCCATAAGACATGGGAATTCCTCTAATTGTTGCTTGGATTTTCAGATTTTATATTTACACACAGTTATGCTTCTTGAGTATATTGTATTTTGCATAAACATAACATGCTTCACAGGAAAAATGAGATGGGAAACAAGTTGTTGATGCTGCAACCATGGCAGTTTGATGGGGCTTTGAGCAACCTGGTCTGGTGGGAGGTGTTCCTGCCTATGGCAGGAGGATTGGAACTAGATAAGTTTTAAGTCTCTTCAAACCCCAACCAGTCAATGATTCTATAGTTTAAAAAAAAAAAAAAAATATGAGATGGAGACATGAGTACAGTCAACTCAGAATGCCATCTGAGAATTAGACAGGTGATTAGATACGTAACCACGTAGATGAAGATTTAGATGCATTCAGTAGACTAACTCAGAAAAACTGTGGATGTCCAGCTGATGTATTGCTACTAGTTTGAGAAGCTTCAGTAGGCAAGTGTTGTCCCTTGTGTAGTCATTCACCTCTGATTAGGATAGATGTAACTCTCTCTGAAGTGACTAGTTGTATTTGGTTAGATGGTGTATTTATGTCACAATGAAGTAGAGGGGAACATGTTGTTGTACTGCAGACTGAGAATTAGAACTGGATTTATGAAAGCTTTTCCTGATAATGTGTTTAAATCTGTTATCTATTAAATTGATTATATCATGAAATGATACTTAATGTATAGTTGTTGTGGTTTAACTTAAGCTGGTAGCTAAGTACCAGACAGCCACTCGCTCCACCCCCCTACTCACCCCAGTGGGATGGGGAGGAAAAAAGTAAAACCCATGTGTTGAGATAAGATTAGTTCAATAATGGAAATAAGTAATTAATAAGTAAAGTATAATACTAATTATAATATTAATGAAGATAATGATGATTCAAAGGGAGATAACAAACCAAGAGAGAGAAACAAAGCCCAAAAAGGACAAGTGGTGCACAATACAATTGCTCACCACCTGCTGACAGATGCTCTGCCCAGCACCAAGCAGTGAACAGCCCCTCCCTGCCAGCTTCCCCCAGTTCACATACTGGGTGTGACATTGTATGACTTGGATTGGCCAGATCATGACAGCTGTCCCAGCCATGCTGCCACCAGCTCTTGTGCACCTTCGCACTGGTAGAGCACGGGAAACTGAAAATCCCTGACTTAGTGTGAGCAGTGCTCACCAACAGCTAAAACATCCCTGTGTTACTAACATTACTGTCATACTGAATCCAAAATACATCACTGTACCAGCTGCTAGGAAGAAAATGAACTCTATCCCAGACAAAACCAGGACAATAGTTTTAAAAGCTGTCAGACATTTATGTGGAAGAGAATAATTAATTTTAAAAGTCTCCAGTGACTTCTCATTTCACTTTACAGCATTTCATTATTAAATTATATATACAAAAATTGACAAATTTCCTTTAAAAAAATTGACAAAATTCTTTAAGACTTAAGGCTTGAAATGGAAGAATAAGGAACTAGTCAATATACGTGGTGCTCGAATGGCAAAGGCAATAAGAAATCAGGTTTACTTATCATGCTTGTTGGCAGGATTGGAAAAGTCTCCAAATAGGTTTATTATTGCAGATGAATGCCAGGCTGTCTTTCATGTTTGATTTTCATAAATGCTTGCCTTCAGCCTTGCCCCGGAAACACTCAAGAAAGTGATTTCTTTTGCCTACTTATTTCTTGCATGTAGGTGATGCTCAATCAGTTTCCCACTGGAGGCTCTCTGAGGGAGCACTTTTGTGTGTCCCACTGTTCAGAGGCAGCTCACTGCCATTTCAGTCCTGTGTTCAGCAGTGGTTCTGAGTGAATTGCTTGCTGTTGGTATACTTGACCAGAGAGGCTGAAAATTGTTGAATCAAGCTCATGGTATATTAGGATCCTTCCAAGCTCCTGAAAAAGTGCATGGCTTTGCAAAGTGCTCAAATATTGTGTGTCACTGGGGATTGCCCTCACCTTTCTAATTCTTTTGGTGATGGGTGTTGGGCTTTTTCCCCTTAGAGTTTAGCTAAAGCTCCTAATCTGGAAGCTCAGACCTTGGTGAAGGCCAAAAGCAAAGGGAGTCAAGTGCTTGTGTTTTGCTGAGGTGATGCACACTGGTTTGATGGTGCCTCTGTCTCCTTGCAGCCTCCTCATCTGTCAGATGCGGTGATCTCCATGGTAACTCAAACCCCCAGACTTTTGACAGCAGCCTGCGAGGAGCAGCATTCAGCAGCTCGAGGGTCTCAGGACCAGGTAAGCCGAAAGGAATCACCAAATAAGAGCTGAGCTCACCTCAAGTGTGCCACTTCCTGTCCTGTCAGGTTTTGCCTTGGTGAAGTTGCCCAGGCAGTCAGGTCCTGTGCACATAGGTGATGATGGACTCCTACCAGTGTTGTCACTTAAGGCTGTGGCAGTCCAGTTCTCCTGAGCAGAGCATTTGACAAAAAGTCTGCATTTGTTCAGGGTTGATTTTAAAGATACAGACTGAAGAAGCAAAACAAAGAAGTACTGTACAATTCTTTAAGTGGCTTTGTTCTTAAGTAATTGCTGTGGTAGGAAATAACCCCAAAACATATCAACAGTTAGATCTGTCTTGCCACTGTGCCCACTCCACCATCAGTACTGCCCAAGCTGTAGCTTTAGGCCTGAGCCATCCTATTCTCCTACAATGTATCAGAGACAGCTTCTTGTTCATGTAACATTAATTGGTTCTCTGCAGCATTTTCAAATTGTTGCTGTACTCTTTCCACATGAGTTTCTGTGCTAATAGCAGCATGTGGGGCGTTCTGGTTAAGAAGGTACAGAATTCTTCCTCTTTTTTTGTAAATAATGGAAAAAGAACAAGATCTTTGTCATTTTGGGAAAGCGGTGCAGACACTATATAGCTATATTCACTACTCCAGTACTGCTAGTGCTGTGAGCTAAGGTAGTATCTCTGCTCTTGTGCACTTACATGTGTGGGAGATTTATTACTCCCTTTTGTTGTCAGGCTTCGCTGTCATTTGTATTGAGTTGTTTCTGTGCCATTAAGATTGTATGTATTTTGTAAGTCTGTGGGTTCTGTGCACTATTTTCTGGGTATTGCCTGCATTGTTTCTTGCTTGCTACATAAGTCCACTTGGCTGTAATGCACTGTCTCCATCATACAAAGAAATCCATATTATTCTGGATAACAATTATGCTGCCTTTACTGACCAGTTTGACGATTTTTGTGCCATTGCTGCTATCAACAGTATTTACTTCTGTATCATTGATGATACTCTTAAATAGGGTTGAGTGAGTATTGGATGTCTCAGTTGGAGGAATGTAGAGCACTTTTTCAATTATTATTTCCTGGTAACAACTAGTTTTTTATATGTATGTCTTAATCACATTTGATGATACTGATAATAATTTCTTACTCTGAGTTTTGTGTGGCTGCAAGGTAAATGCCATTCAGAAGTCTGTGTGTTTCATTTGTGGAATAACATCTGCTGACCAGAGTTTGTCACTTTATCAGCTGATTAAATAAAATTCTCTATTTTATTTAGCAAATTTCTATAAAATAGTGTTGACTGGCATCAGCTTTGTTCATGTAATTTCCCAGTGAGTTTATCCTTTGTAAGTTCAGTGGTTATTTTGCCTGACATTAGTAATGTCATAGAGCTGTATAATTACTGAGATCCACTGCTTACCATCCTCAACTATTAGCAGAAAATGCTACCAATCTTACTGAATTTCTCTGGTGCTCCAAAATGTATTGAAAATTAGCATCATTGAAATGATCCTTTCACAAACATTTTTAAGACTCTTAAGGCACAAACTATTGCAGTGTAGTAATTTAAAGTTGTCTTTTAACGTTCATTTTGGTTACTAACAGCCTCCTTAGCTCTAAAAATGCTTTTCTTCTACTTAGAAGAAAGTATATGTTACTTGTTTGGGGCTTTTGTGTAGCATGTTTGTATTCCTTTAAAACATGAATCCCAAGTTGGAGGCCTTGTGCTTTTTCAGTTAGTGAGATTTTTCCATTAGAATTAATTTCATTGGTTTTTCAAGTGTAATCTGTATTTCAAGCTAATTACACCCTTAACCCAGAATGGGAGTATGATTTTTTTGCCACAGGTTGCCTTTTTTGGGCTATTTAATCATTACCTTTGGTCCCTGGTGGCAGTGGGGTAGTGACAGCTCTCCACATTTTTACCCTTGTACTTTCTCCCAAGTGCCAATTTTTTCCCTAGTTTACTAGGCTAATGAACTGCCATCCTTGCTATTAACTAAACTGTTTCAAATACCAAAATTATAATTACACTCTGGGCCTGTGCATTCAATATGTATTCTAGCAATTAAATTTGGGAGTGCCTGATGAATTAGTACTGACTGCATGGCTTTGCTAGCTTACTTCTCGCAGATGAATGGTCTTCACAGTTCTTTTAGTGTTTCACAAATACATACTTAAGCAGAACATCCAGTTCTCTGATACAGTTTGGTGGCTTGCTTTATCTCAAATTGCAAGAGTATATCCTTCTGGGGTCTGCTAGTGTGTTGTCTATATGAATTCAAGACCTTGATATCCTGAATTATCAGTAATTTTGAGGAATAATGGTGCTAATAATGTAGAGTACTATCTTCTATACCTTTGGTTCTTACTGGAGATGTCCCCAACAGTTAGGATGATAACTATTGATAACTGTTGTTGGTATGATAGGTGTGACAATGGTAAAGGTCAGCTTTATCAGGGTCATGTGGGGTATGTTGTATGAATGCACAGGAAATTACAGTATTTTGACTAGAAAACCTTGTAAAAAGCAAAATAAAGCAAAGAGATGAGGCTAAATTAGATGTCAGAAAATGAAAGGTTGGGGAAGTTCAGTTTGAAAAAGTAGGAAAAGTGGGTGTATGCACATGATACCTAGGAAGAAACAGGTCACCTTTTCCTAGTTTTGCGTTTCTTTAAGAAGAAAATGGATAGGATGTAGTGGAATGTACTTCAAATGTATCAGCATATCAACAGATTTCTGTTGTTCAGAGAGCTTGGAATAAGTGCAGTTTAGGAGTGTCAGGAATGAAATGTGGTAGTGAAAGTTGTGACTGTTGGTAAAAGTGCAGAGGCACAGATTAATATAAGAAAATATTATTTTTTTTTTTTTAAGTTTCTAGAACAGTGTTTTTTCAGAAGCATTCATTTGGTGTGATTGAGAAGAACGTTCCATTATCCATAAGTTATCACCCACATACTTTATTTTGAGGAAATAAGTATCTTCTTTTTGCATAAAAACAAACTTTCAAAACAAAATTTTTATACTATTTTCTTTGTATAAAACTGCATTTTATACAAAGAAATTAAGAGAAACTATAAACAAAATTTTGCTTGCAAATGCGTGATTCGGAAAAGTACCATAATACCCCCATGCATACTGTTCTGTGACAGGTTTTATAGTTTTTTACAGTTACTAATTTTTAATTATTTTTTCAATTTATTTAGAGCTTCTTAAGTGATATTGCACAGTCATAGGGTACAGAGACTTTCTGTATGTTAACTAAAGTTACTGTTGGCACCTGATCCCCCCCAAACAATTTTATTGGTCAGTTAGATTTATAGACTAGAAAATCAAACTGCTTTTAAACAATATCCTTTATAATTCTGAGGTTTAATTAATAAACTCTGTATTGATTTTGTTTTCTAACGTTGTTCCTCAAGTGCTGCCATCAAATAATATTGCACCTGGGGGTGTACACATGAACTATTAATAGAGTGGTTATTCTTAAAAGTCTAATGGCATCATAACTGTTCACTGAAAAATAGTTAACTGTTGTAATAATATTTTTTCAATAAGCATATTTTAAAAGAACATGAACATTCTTTGAATTTGCAGCTGTTTCATGGCTGAAGTAGAGTTTTATTTGTATATTCCCTGGTATTTCTCTTGGTGTTTGGTGAACCATGGTTAACTGAACTCCGATTTTATTAATGAAATATTAATTAGTACTTTTTGGGCTGTCAGCTAAGTCAGAAACAAGTATATGTAGCTAGAACACGGACCCATGTATTTTACATTGTAGTAGAGAGATGAAACTACTATTTCAGTCATGGCTAACTTCTGAAATATTTACTTTGAGACTTTCTCTTACACACTACAGTTTTAAACTACTGGTGGAATAAAATTATTGTGCTGCCTTTTTTTCTTAATCTTTTATCTTTAACACAGCTGAGGTTTCAAGGAAGGTTTTCAGTGATAGTAAAGAGGATGCTGGCATTCCAAAATGAGGTGGAAAAATGCCTTATCCTTTGATTTTTAAACCAAGCTGGTGATTATTTCAGGCATAGCTCAGACCTTGTAGGACTGAACTGTGATAATCCCAAACTCTGCTATTTGATTTGTAGAGCACATTATGCTATCACATTCACTGTGCCAGTCATTTGAAAGTGCTAATAAGAGATATGCAAAGTGGGAAAAGGCAATTTGTGTTGTAGTCATTAATAAGTATATATTTAGTTCAGCTGGAGTGCCAGCTGCAGGGAAAGGTTCACACCTTCATGAGCAACCACCGTGCCACAAGGAGGGGGAAGTGGAGCTGTGCCTTGCCCAAAACTCCTCTGAGTTTGCCCAGCAAAGACTTCACACAGGTCAACAATGCATTTTCATTCACCCAAAGTCTGCTTACCTTGTCTGGGCAGAGCTGCAGAAATATGCCCAGGTCAGTGAATTCAGCTTAGGCTGCTGAAGCTCAGGGAAGCTGAGGCGTTTGTTTCTTTGGACAGGCACTGTGCACACGCTGTGTGTGTGGCACATTCCGGACACACGGTGCCTTCTGCGACCGGCCACTAATGAGGGACTGTGTGTGTGCAGTGAATAGACTGCTTCCCAAACACAGCTAGGACAGTTTTCCTCTCAAGACAAATAGGATTTCCTGCTTTTTAACGGTTGATTCTAACAAAGCTTTTATTTTAAACTGAATTTTTTTACCACATCGTGGTGTAGAAATGGAATTACTGCAGGCAGTCTAGTTAAACATGCTCCTGAATAATTTGAATGTCTCATGCAGCCATCCCACACAGAAACAGGACAGGTAATGTAATTGTTTTTTCAATAAGTTGTTAATTAAGCCTTGGAGATGTATAGGATCTGTAGTTTCATTACATTTTTGTATGACCTTGTTCCTATCTGAACTGCTTTGATTTAATGGAAGATGAATATAACTGATGGATAAACATGCTGTTATATAGATTGTACATGCTAAAACTTTGTTTCCAAAATACAGATTAACATCAGTTAATTTCAGAAGAAATTTCATCTTCAAGCAGGTTGTGAACATTTTCACCTGGTATTTTCCTGTCTAGTCATCACAGTAAATGCTGTAAGTGAAAAGAAATAAAATTACTATTTTTTCTCAAACGTTTACTTAATGTAGTAAAGTATAGTTAAGTATAGTTCTGTACTTATCTCCAGTGTAAACTGGAGATGTTTCAGGTATAATTAATCAAAATGGATTTGCTAACATGGTCGTTGCTGATACTGTGTTTTTATTTACACACTGAGGTCACAGGTCCACACTGGGCTTTGTAATCAAGGATCTTGATCCAAGCTTGATCTTTGTCACAAATGTGAATACAGTGATTAGTGCAGTTGTTGTAATGACATATTTGGAGAGTGAGTGATCACCACAGAAAAAGCTGAGGTGATTTAAGGTATCACAGAGCCCACACCTGAGCTGCAAAACCAGAGCACTCAAGTCCCCTAACTGTTTTAGTGCAAAGTCCATTCCCAGCCAGCTCTTACTGAAATACCTTAAAATGACCAGGAAGTTCTAACTTCAAAGAATGCAGTGAGAGATCAGTCAGTCTTTAGGTCAGGGACAGTAAACTCCGGGTAAGGAGCAGAGGCAAACAGCTTCAGCATGCCTGGTTTTACAGCGGTACCACCATTTGTGCAGTAGGTGTCAAAATAGTCTTTTATTGACTTGCTCATAGCCTTTGAATAATCTCTACTGTTTTCAGACATTCACATGTGAGATGGCTGGCCAGGGTTGTATAGTGCTGTATCTTCTAATAAATGGTTCTGGAGATTGGGTTAATATGGAGATTGGACATCTACTCAGAGAATATTGGGGGAACAGGGGAGGCACTCTCCTGAACATCTCTGTCATAATAGAACAAAGTGGGTTTGTGATTTTTGTTATATCTGAAATGGTTAACATTTTTTATTGGTTGCTCTGTGAGCTACAATGTGATTTAGCAAGCATCCCAAATGTCTGTAACATGAATTGTGTTTATCGTCAACCTAAATCAGTTTAAATAAGATTAGTTCAACTGATGCATGCACAAATTAATTTTCCCTTTTATCTAACCAGCTTGCAGTCCTAATAAACAGAATAATCAATCATAGCTGCCTTCATCTATGGTGTGATTGTATATCTCTGATCAAGGAAATGTAAAATAATTTCTCTCTAGTCCCTACTTAGTTCCCCCTGTAATCAAGGTTTCTGGATATAATGATTCACCTTAATAATTTTTACATTCTTTGATAGAAAAAAAAATTTTTTTTTTTTTTAGTTTGTATGTTTAAAGGAAGATTACATTCAACATTGTAAAACTAATTTTAAAAGTATAAGATATTTTTGTATTTTTGTTTCTCTGCTACACAAAAGAATGCCAGTCTGAGTCAGAGAGCTCTGTGTAAACACAATGGCGATGATACCGTGCTTTGAACAGTTTGTACTGCATACTCATCCTTTTTAGTAATAGCTGGTTTGAGGCAACTGGCATCTTTCTTACTGATTGAAGTGAGTCCAGGACTCTGGCTAGACATTTTCTCCATTGAATTATAAAGTGCCAGGCAAAACCTGAGGTTAGCTTCGTGTGAGATGCTAGAAAAAGCCGAAACAATTAAAACTTCCCTTTAGCTCGGTGGCCTAAATTCAAATAATGCTTTAACTTTGATGCTGAACTATTTACACTATATATCAGGTGTCTTTAATCTTTTAATTTTATACATATATAGTATATCACACATTTAGTAGTACTTATTTCTGGATAGGCAATTATGAAAAGTATATAATATGCAAAACATGACATTTATTTGCAGTCGCATTTTACAGCTTTGTAGTGCAATTTTGCCTTTGGTGACCAATTCTGCCTCTTGAAACTGCAAAATGCATCAAGGAAACCTTATGTTTTCGGTGGTTTATCTCAAAATGTGTGTTTAGAATAGGTCCCTTTAAGTGCATTTGATAATATTAGGAAAACAGCAGTCTGTATGAAGAAATTTTCCTACCATAGTAGTCATTGGCAATTTCTGGACTATTAGTTTAGAAACACTGTTCAGGTCAAGGTGTAGCAAGGAGTTGACATTGAAATTAATCTTTTCCTCTATATTAAAAATAGAGCACCAGTATACAAAAATAATAATTCTTTTACTGGCACAAAAGAAAGGTAAAGTGCACCTTTTTGAATAAACATTGTAATATGGCCTTAAACAGCAGTGTGTTCTCTTCTTCCTTATGTGATTTCCTTCCATGAATACAGATATTAAATATCTTTGGTCATTTAAGGCTCAATAATTTGCTTCAAAATTTGATCTCAAATGTAAATTAACCTCATATTTAAAATAATTTACATCAGGTTTTAGAACAATAATCTCATTTTGAACTTCTAGTTTCATGCCTTTTTTTGTTTGCAAATTCTTTATTTTTTAAGTCAAAAGTTCAGCTGTGTTAAAATATGGCTAAGCCTAAACTTAGTATCTGAAATGACATGAGGTCTTTCCGGCCATGTTTTCACAAAACATTGCCTCAAACATTTTTCCAGATAAATGCTTTCATTCCAATATTTTGTTTATTTCCTTCTTTTAAAGAACTCCAGGTTTATGTCAAGCTGTTAATCATAGCTAGATGACTCTGTTTTAAACAATTTGAGTTGATAAATCATTGTTTAGTAGTGAACTGGAGAACCTGTTTTTCCTTGTAATGTATGCATGCATTTGATTTCTCTCTAGAAACTGATAGGTCTTTGTAAATTATTTGCTTAAGAGTAAGCCCAAATCCTTTGAATTTAACCTAATTAAATAATGTTTTGGAAGCCTGTTAATGTAAGCAGTCTTTGCAAGCTCAAAGAGTGAAAATTCTTCCCATTAAGCACTTGTTTAAAATTAGGCAACGATCATTAAAAAAAGAAAAGTAACAACTACTTTATCAGTTTTTAAAATAATAACCCTAGGCCAGAGCAGCAAGAGTTAAGGAAGCAAAGCTATTTGTGGTGCCATCAATGTGAAAATCGTGCTCTGAGGAATGAAATCAGTGGATGCACTTGGGTCAGGGAAGTTAAGTGAAAGAAGAGGAGGGAATGGTCTGACAACCCGGGCTGGGAGGTTTAAGCCTGGGGATCCTCTGAATTTCTCTTCTCCATAGATGTTTGATTAACTAGTGTGGCCAAAATCAAAAAATGAGGGATAAAGCCTTGGTACTAAGCCTGCTGTTGCTGCCTATTACCCATTTTACATAAATATAAATTTGTCAGCTGTTCTTCCTATTTTTTTTCCCTATAAATTAACCATCTTTCTTTATATTAACTTTTCTCATCAAAATTGAGTTTTGGGAATTTGCAAAATCTCCTTACACAGAGTTTCCATTTATCTTGTGGATATTATTTCAATCCTTCCCCAGAGCTTTCGTGGTCCCTTGTCTCTCAGAGCTCTTTTCTTGCTTGGTCATCTGTCCTGTAATCGGTGCATGCTCTTGCCTTGCATACAGCAGCTTGGATAAAGAGCACGTCAGCTCTGTTGGAGTCCAGTCTCTTGGCACACGACTCTTTTCTCTTAAGTCTGGGTTGGGTTAGGAGGTGGGTTAGGATTTCACAGGAGAGTGAGCATTAAGAGCTCATTCATAGGTAGTGGTCTGCATCATTATATTTTGTGTTCCTAATATTTTGACACAAGAATATTGGAGACAAATGAGATTGCATTTGTATTGATTTAAACCATTGTTGCTATGCAGCAGGAGAATTGTATGTCCATTTGAAAGAGAAGGCAAATTGGGAGTGGCCTTGTTTTTACAGGGATGGAGGAAATAAAATTTCTGGTACTGTGGCAAGTCTGTTACTCCTGGAGTTGGGTTTATTGATTAAATTTTTCAGGTGTATGGTTTTTGCTGTGGCTTTGTCCCAGTTGCTCAAGTTAGCTACTAAAGTCAGCCCCAGGGCTTGTTTACATAATTGTAAAAATGCTTTTCAGTGACTCTGGAGAGAGTTTACACAGTAGATTTTATTCACTCTGGGATTTCTGCAAACTTGCATCAATGTCTTTACTGAACTTTTATTTTGTCTTGAGAAGATACCAGAAGCTTAGAATGGATGATTTTGCTAAAACCCTTGCAAACCCAGCAGCTCTCAGTCTCCTATGAAGGTGTCACCTCGGAAGGCAGGTGCAGAGCTGTTTACCACAGTCAGACGTGACCGCGCCGTTCCAAATTAAATCTGCCCGAGATGGTTAGCAGGGAGCTAATCAAATCACTTGCACCATTTGATCTGCTCCCATCACCTTTCATTATCAAAGCTCATTTAGACTGCTTTAAACTAGAACTGAACTGTTAAAACAGATAAATTCATACATCTGTGATCACATTTTCCTGTTCTTGTTTTTTGTATTATCTGAGCCTAAAAACTAGGCATAAAACAGCCTCGTACACTGTACCTTGTCATCTGAACAGTTCCATTAATTTAGCCACTCTTAGTTTGGTTTTGAACAATGCAGAATAGCTTTTCATTACCATGTAGTATTTTTAACTAATAGAGCAGATAAAAATTAACATTCTGCCCTTAGAATTACCTCATTTCCTTATGAGTAATAGGCAATATATAAGAAGTTGTTGGGGCATCGCTTTAAAAGCACTGTTTACTTTTTTCCCATAATAATTAAACACTTGAAAACAACAGTCATTTCCTGTGGATGGTGTGTAATCTCTACATAACTAAATAGGCTTTTCAGCCCAGTATTGGAATAAAACCAGTCAATACTATGTTCCTCCATCCCCAGTTGTATTACAGTAGATCAGTACAGTGAATGTTAACTAAACAGACCTGAAAGCAGAAAAGAGCCAGGGCTATTAGGAGAATTCTTATGAACCTCTTTCTTCCCCTGCACATTTGAAAAGCTGTCATTTTTAGTTTTGGTTTACTCATCAGTGATGTTCAATTGTCAGTAATCCATCCTCAGGTTTGAATTGTGCTGTTGAGTCTGTGCCATCTGCAATACCTGTGATCTGGCAGCTGCAGAAATTAGGCAATTGAAAGTGAAGTAGTCACTGGGACTTGATTCCTGATTAGTTTTGCAGGCACTTTTAATGCTTTTTCATCTAATTAGTAAATCACTATTAAATTAGGCCCACCAAGCTGAAACAGAGGTAAAAGGCTGAGGGCAAGACTTAAAGCAAGACGTGGTTGCTTACTGTACGTAGTACAGCTAGAACTGGATTTTACAGACGCCTGGGGCTTGGGAAAGGGTTCACAGGGTACCTCTTTTTTCCAAGTGAAATTACTTACCTCTTGGAGCTGGCAGGACAGTTAAGTATTTCTGAATACATAAAGAATTGGGAGGAAGGGGAGCAGTTGCAAGATGGTTTTCTATGTGCTGTGCTTAATGGTGAACTATCTTTTGAAAGATTCAAATTGAATGTTGAGCCTGTGGACTCAAACTTACTCCCCTCATGTTTAAAAGGTGTTTTATTACATTAAAGGCTAAATTATGGCTTTGAATTTGAATACAGATTTTAGAAAATAACAGCATAGCTTCCAGCTGAGATATCTTTCATATATGAGTATCTCCCCCAAATACTGGTGTTATTGCACATGGTAACAAGGTTTTGCTGCATTTTTGACTATTAGTCATAGTCCATGCTGATAAAAGACAGATCTAACTCACCTTCCCTGTGAAAAAGACAAATGGTTGAGTAAGTTTTGGTCAGATACAGCTGTTCGTATCCATGGCAACAACACTGCAAAAAGGGGTATTGAAGCACTATCCCTGCAAATTAGAGTTGATTTCAGTTTGACACAACTTCTTATCAGCAGTAACGTGCAAGAAAAAAAACTGCACAGGTTGACCTTTGATTTCCTGAAGTCAATTTTATTCCCACTGGCTATGGCAGTAATACAATGAAGAGCAACATAAAATCCCAAGTCTGTAATAGCAGTTGTTCAAAAGGCTTTGCAGGCCATACAGCAAGAAGTCCAAACCCTGGCCAGCGAGGCCACAGTGCTGTTTTAAATCTGCCCAGCCATGGCTGAGCTCCCCAAAGTGGAATTCTACCATTCCATAAGTGTCCTGCAGCCTCCTGGGGCCACCTGCGCTGTGGTAACAGCTGTGACACTCCAGGCTTCCAGCTTCTGGCTGTCAGGCTCCACAGGGGTTTCAGCAAGGAACAAATTACAAGGCATATGAATTCCTTTATTGTACACTTGGACTTCATGATCCTAAAGGTCTTTTCCAACCTAAATGACTATTTTATTTCACCTACTGCTTTTAGCTCCAGATCTTCTATTGCCTACATCACCTGTAAAAATTGAGTATGAATTTTTGTGTATTTTTTGTGCCACAAATATTTCCAGATTTAACCATTCACTCTTTCAATGGTCGTGGTAAAAAGTGACTGCTATCAAAAGTAGGTAGATGACAGTGATCATCATATCTTTTCCTTTTTTTATCTTTTTTTCTTTTATTTTACTGTCAGTTATCTAATTAATGCTACTTGAGGTAGAGGAAGTCAGATATTGATTTCGGCAGCTACTGTAATTGTTGCCAAGTTTAGTCAGCTGTGTCTTGGAAATAGAAAATTGCAAATTTTCAGCCACCCCATTGTAAAGATAACCCTCATTCTGAGTACGCCAAAAACTAAGGAGAAATAATGAAGTTTTAAAAGCATGACAAAGAAATGAGAAAAGGCAAAAATAATTGTGGGATGTGACATAAGAAAGAGTGAGCTTAGCAAGTGGATAAACCCATTTTTGTGCACTTACATGTAGCCCCCGCATCCCTCCTCTTTATCCTTGTAAACTGTGCCTTCCTTAGAGCTGAAAGCAGTGAGGCTCTCTGAGTACTTTGGGATCACTGACATGCCCCTGCTTCCTTGAGAGCCATAAAGTCTCATCCTTTACTTTAACAGCTCCCGTGGGCTTAGTCAAGAGCTTTAATGGAAGTTCTTTGGGAAAGAGGCTTGGGCTCTACATCTCCTGTCAGAGGGACTTGCCATATTGTGCAGGAGTTAAAAAACAACTACTAATACCAGCAGTGAAAACAAGGAGGGTGAAAAAGGCAAGAATGTGTGTTTCTGCAGTTGTTGGGAAATGCATTATACTTTTGGCACTTCATTCTCATCTACTAAGGCAGTGCTTCTGCTCTTATTTTGTTGCTTTTATGGAAGATGAACAGAGGGAATACGGAGATAAGCAATTGTAAAGGAAATTTTTGGTTGTCTAAGCATATGCACAAATTAGATTTTCCCTCCCCTGCTTCTTCTGGCTATCTGCCAATTAATAATTTGAATTAACAGGATCTGGAAGGTTGTGAGTGTAACGAAATTCAATCAACCTTGAATTCAAAGTCAAGGCTGTTTTTTTTTTTTTTTATTAAGACGATGAAGTGTCTTGAGGAGAAATTTGAAAGTGAAAATATGTGTAGTTTGGTAAAGTTTGTTTTATAATTTTGGGATTTTGTTTCATTTTTTTCTGTGTTTTGTCCAGCTAATTACCGCAAAACACTGGTAAGATCAATGAATCCTAAGTGAACTATTATAAAGCAGTTTACAATGAGGTCTAAGTAAAAAGTTTAAGTTGTATTTCCCAAGGCTGCAGAGCTGGAATTGAGAATCAGATGTAATCTTTGAGAATCAGTCTTCAGCCTAAACCATGTAGTTTTTATCGTTATTTTGAATTACAAAACACACTTCATTAAGACAATGCGAAACAAGTTTGAAGTACTTTCTCTTTGTTTCAGTGCTCAAAGGACAGTCTTATTTACAATTTCCAATGCTACAGGTGTTTTTCTTTCTCTTAGCACAAAAATGGCTTAGAGAGTGTAAAAGACCAAACGTATGACTTGGTAGCAAAGGATGGTATCTCTGGCTAAGACTCTTTTTCTCTATGAGTACTGGTGGCTTGTTATGAAATTTTGTTATATTCCAAGCTTTTAAGGCAAGATGAATTGTGTAGGAAATGAAAACAAATATGTTTCTTTTCAACACATTTTTAAGCTCATATAAATAGACTTTAACAAGTTAATTGCTCTCTGGATTTACTGTGAATTTAATTTACTGCCCAACTCACTTGTGTGGTCAAACTACATTATTTAATTTAAGAGTGATTGTAAAAACCATGTGTTTTTTTTTTTTTTTCTAAAAAAGGATTTCTCTTAAGTACAGAAAAATAATTTAGTGTATGTAGATCTCTTAATATATCATTCATTTTTTTCTTTATTTTTAGATACAACTTACACCTGCATTACTGCCTGTGCACCATATTCACACTTGAGCAGAGACATTTTCAGTGGCAGGAGCAGTGCTGTAGTAGGCAGAGCCATAGCAGGAGTCCTTAGGGCTGCCTAGCTTACCTAGGGCTGACTGAAGCTGATAAAATGCACCTTTCCAGATGTAAATCAAGGTTACAAAACAAATCTGCAGTTGAACCAGACTTCAGAATCAGGCATCCTGATTTTTATGCATTTGGTTCTGTCCATTGGTGCTGTTTACAGTATGTAGCAAGCACTTTATGTGGTGCTCAGACTTGGCAGCAGAGGAGTGACACCAGGAGCCCCTGGGGATGCCAATCCCTAGCCAGAATGGACTGAGGGCTTCTCACAGCTCCTTGTCCTGGCACAGCCTGCTTCCACACACCAATGTACATCCCTGCCCAAAGCAGGTCAGAGGAGAAGGAGCAAAGTTCTGCAGGGAAGCCCACATCTCCTACCTGGTTGCAAGCCAGAGCGAGCACATTCCTGAGAACTTCATTCTGCCTTCATCCCTGCTCTCTATAGCTAAGCCAACCAAAAAAAAAAAAGTGTCTGTGGTTCCAGTAATAGTTTACAGGCACACTTCAGCTATCCAAGAGTGGCATTTTGTCTTTTAGTATGTTATGGGGCATTTATTTTCCTTGGTTGTGAGGTCAGAGAGATTAATGTGTGACTGTATCAAATACCAGATGTACTTTTAAAACTGTGGAGAGTTTTGAACACAGTTCAAAGTTTCCTTCACAGTGAAGGAAGATGTCAATTCTCTGTCAAAATATAGACCAAGGAGTTTAATACTGGAAGATGTAATTTGGACTTCAGTCAGAGCAGTTTTCCCATGAGTCCCCAGCAGAGACAGAAAACAATGTTCTTTAGTGAATTTTGCTACAGGAATGTACTTAAGTTATAAAGTTGTTCCAAGTGAGAGGAAAAAGGTATGTTGCATCTTTTTTGTGTATGTCTCATGGCTTTTTCTGTACTGTCACATTTTTGGTATATTTGCAACTCCGTAAAATGTTTCTCATCTTCCATTTATAAAAGTATTTGAAACCAGCAAGCCATTCATCATCATCAACAACAACCTCTCTTTAAGTTGTTGTAATGTCCAGAGCAGGAGTGGAATATGAAAACCAGTCTAGCAAGTTCCTGGAATAGCTGTTGTACAGAAGTTGTTATTTGCTGCCTTAGTTACAAGTTCAAGTGCTCAGGCATTTTCTGTCATATGTCAGTGCCCCTCGCTGATGTGTAGTTTGGTTTCAGTTACGGCCTGGAGCTACACAGTAATGAGCCAAACAGGGCAGCTGAAGTACCAAGGGCACCTCAGATTCTTTCCCAGTCTGATATTCTTGGGTAGATAAACTCTTTACTTCTTTACCATGGGCTTTACCTTCTCTGTGGCCTCCCAAACTGCAGTTGTGCTTTGCTGTTCTTTACTGTGGAAGGAGCCTTCAGAGGCTAGAAACATCTTGGCAGTATCAAAATTGTTTTTATTGTATCTACTAACACCATGTATGTCCAGCTATGTGAATTGCTGTGCAGGTGGTAAGTTACCCATTTTGCTAAGCAGCAGTCTATATGAATAACTGGTTATCCTCAAAAAAGAATGTAATTCATGATTTCTGTTGGCTTTCCTAGAGTTATTTGATTGTTATGTTTCAGTCAGGTAGTTTTAATAATGCTGAGGTCAAATATTTGAGTGTGGACTTTTTTCTTACAACTTCCAAGACTATGTGAAGGCAACCTCAAGGGAATTTTTTGGAAGAATTTATTCAGATGCAGACTGTCAATAATATCTCCAATATAATTTCAGAAATGGGTGATAATGGCTGAGTGTTTGCTGTCAAAATAGAGCTGGGGTCAAAAGTACTATTCAACTCCTGAATGCAAATGCCTTGTTACATTTCCCTTTGGAAGCAGCAGATAACTAGACTGAACTGAAATTGAAGACAGTGTGGTTTTTATGACACAAATTGAACTCCTGCCAATGACAAATTTCAAGGTATATTGTGAAAATGAAACGATGCATTGCTAGCTGAAGTGCATGACATGACTATGAATAGATGTACCCATGTGTACGACACAGCTCCTACCTTTCTGTACTTGGAGAGAGCAGTTTGAGATGCACCAAGGTCGACAGAGTGGTTGTATCCTGCGAAGCTCATGTCATGCATGAAAGTACATAAAGACCATCTGGGAACTATAAAAATAGCCTGTCCTGGCTGGATGATTTGTGTGGTGGCCAAGGACTGATACACTCATTCAGGAAACAGCAAAACAATGTCAAACTTGTTGGGAAATAACCAGGCTTATTTTCATCCTTGGGAATGGCCTGGTATCTCATGGAACGAAATACACAAGGAGATTTTCAACCACATGGTTTCTGAATACCCTGAAGGAGTCCGTGTGAACTGAAGTGGTTCAGTGCAGGCAGTGGGAAATGTTAAGATTATTCTTAATATTTTAAAATTTGAAGTTTGGTATATCTGAGAAACATTAAGAGCAATAGTACAGTTTTACTCATATCTAATTTTTTTAAGTTTTTATACTTTTAAAAGGGCTTTTTAAAAGTTTGTAGATGAGGTTATATCAATTTATTATACAAAAAAGCTGACCACATGCCGGTCAGCCTTATCCAGCTATCTCGAAATGGTTTATATAATGATCTTGTGTGAAGATGGTTTATAAATCAGGACTGAAAATTTTGAATTGACCTACAGGAATGCAAGTCATACATCTTAAATCTGGGTAATATTGGCCAGATTTTTTTTTTAAGCACAGTCTTGGCAGGATGATTCTAAACTAACAGATATATCTATAAACAGTGAAACTAAATTTCAGTCTTTCTATGAAGCAGAAGAAATAGAGATATTAGTGATGACTGTTTTTCTGATGAGCATTTAATGTGTCACAGGTGTCACAATAGCAGCTTCTGAACATAGTTTTAATGAGGTTTTCATACCAAAATGCCTTCTGTAGAAGCCCTTAACCTGAACACTGTAACATGTGACAAGACTGTCTCCTGGTTTTTATTGTTAATGGATATGCTAGAAAAAGCTCTGTTCTCCAGCCACATCGGGCAGTTCAGGCACTATTTAAATGCTGTTAGAAGTTCTAGGAGATGCTATTAAGAGAATAGCTGTAAACCACCTCCCTGGCCTGGTTTAACATTGAGCATCTAATTATTGCCATACATTTCAAAACTGCCATTTTATATTGAAGACAGTGTAATAGTCTGAAGGACCTGAAGGACCTGTGTTTCTGTTAAATAGATTGTGAGTCCTCAAATGGCTTGTTCTCTCGCTTATTTATATTACTGTCATGGTTTGACACTGGCGCAATGCAAGCGCCCCCATGAAAATGCACCTTCCCCAAATAATTGCTGTGAGATGTGTCAGGAACAGAGCAGAGCAGGCCCAAGCTTAATAACAAAGAAAAAAACTTTACTACTACTATAAAAAACACAGACACTAAATCCAGGATGAAGACCCTCCAAAACACTCCTCCTCCTCCCACCCAATTTCCAAATAAAACCACAGTGAGACACCACCCAGGATTCCTGATCAAGTTGCCACCCTTCAGATAATCAATACTCAGTCCCTCAAAGAAGAGAGGAGTCTCTCTTGCACCACAGACTCCCCCAGGAAACACAATTGCCACCCTTGTGTTTCCGTGTCACACATGGCAACTGCCCGGAGAAAATCTGCCAGTGTGACACTCTCCTTTCCATGTCACAGTGCTCTCACCACCGTGCATGGACAGACTGCTCATAGGGCTCCTTTAAGGATGCTTTGCCAAGGACCAAAAGAAAACAACAGTTCAGCATCTCATCTTGGGACTACAGTCCCCGCCATTTTCTTCCTCCCCTGGGGCCAAGGGTCTCAAGAACAGAGATCTTCTTCCTGAAGACAGAGGGCATCACCACACCCTCTTCAGCTTTCCTCTGTTCTCTCCACTCCTCTGTTGGTAATCACTGAAACAGGTCTCTTGGCCCACCACCGCATCCCCCTAAATGCAGTCTCTGTTGCAGGAGAATTTGGTTCAGTTTATTGCTAACAAGAAGAGTCCAGCCACAAGCCACTCCATCATCTCCTCCCACTCAAAAATTTCTTCTTCTAACATCTCAGATCCCATACTGTCTCTCTTGTACTTCAAATCGAGGAGGAGTAATATTTTACAAAGCCTTCATTTCCCAGGAAAGGGTTATAAGTTCAGACTCCCCGGACAGGACGGCTGAAATTTCTGCTCAGAAGCCAGTTCCCAAGGCCAAGGCTGGGCACCTCCCCCCCCTTCTCCTTCTCCTCCGCCGGCAAAGTTACAGGTGCCTTCTGGACTCTCTGTCTCTTCCCTCGGGGGGGTGGGGGGACGACAAAGACATCTCAGTTTCTCTCCACCCTTCCGTCCACAGGAGCTGGCTTGGTTCCTGTCCTTCAGCCCCCTTGGCTCACCTCGACCAGGACTCATGGCTTCCCCTCCCCCACCCAGCCCCATGGCTGGGCAGGGGAGGTCTGCACTGCACTCTGACCAGAACCAAAGAGAGCGTTCCCTTGGGAGTTCTTGCTTTTAACCCCCTGTGTTCTCAGAGGCGTATCCACACCTTCAGTGGTCACTCCAGGTGCCAATATCCAAACCTGACCACTGATTGGTTTGACCCAACTTTCTGAAAAATTCACTTCCATGTCAAACCACGACAATTACCTACCAGGAGAGTGGTGTGTACAGACAGGGAATTCTGCTGTGCCCCATTAATTGAGCAAAAACTAACTACAGTTGTTTTCTTTCACATTTTTGGCTAAGCTTGGATTGAGATCAGAGATTTGAGAGTGCCAGGCCTTTGTATCCCCATTGCCTGCACTAGCAAATTTTGTTTGTTAACTTACACCAGACTCAGCCAAAATTTAATCTGATCTGTGGGAAATAGGACCAGCTGTAGACTTCAGAGGGAATTTAATTTCTGAATTAACACAAGATTTGAGATGTACTCACAGCTCTTTGGTCTCCTGTTTGTTTTTTTTTTTTTTCATTATTATAATTGTATAATGAGGAATGACGCACTTCTTTTGAATGTGGAAGAACATACAGAATATAGTTGGTACCATAAGATACTTGGGGTTTTTCTATTTTTGCGGGCCTATAAGAGGATTTAGTGTTGAAGAATCTCTTCTTTCTTCATACAGTTTGATCTTCTATCTAAATAAAGGCAAAATCTTCAGAATGGTGTTTTCACATTTAATATTAGTTATATTTCAGATCTTGTCTTGGGAATACTTACTTCCACTGTAGTTTTTCATCTTTCTCTGTGTAATCCCTTACTTCTGAAAGTGACACGAGTGAGTATTCTGCTAATACCTAAAGAAAATGGGTATGACAAAAAATGACAAAAAGGTCATTTTATGTAAGAGGTATAGTTACAGGCACCCGTTCCCCTGGTGAAAAACATGTAACACCTTTATTCCACTTGCTAAATACAAGTCTTCATTCATGTGTAATTTTGCGGGGAAGGAGAAATTGAAGCTGGGCTTTTTCCCAGGTTTCTTGAGTGGCTTCAAGTGAGGGAATGTAGTGTGGGTGTTCCAGGAGTTGTGAAATCTTTGGAATACCAACTTTAAGCAGAAGCAATTGTGCAACTTTCCTGTTTTATAGCCTCACCTGTAATCAAAGTAAATGATGTTTCCTAAATGCCATTAGAGGGTGCAATTAAACAGCAGGAATTAAATAGGAAAGCATTTCTTTGTTCTTGGAATGGAGCCTCTCTCTTCAGCTGGCATTCTCATCCACCACAGCTTTCACTGGACCACATCCCACACCGGGCAGCCTCTTCCTTCTTTACTGTGCCTGTGTCCTTGCTTTGTCATTGAAGGTTTTCTTCCGTGTCCCCAGGATGCACGTACTGTGCTCAGTCCTGCCCGTCAGCTCTCTCGCCGTGCAGTTTGCCACCAGTCTCCTGAATTTAAGCCCTGTAGTTCAAGCTTGGCTCAGACCTTGCCCCATGTGCAAGTTCACGTTGTCTCTCCTCAGGCTCTGCTGGTTGGTACCAGGGAGAAGCTCAGGGAATGGGTTTTGCCTTGGCAGGAGAAAAAGTGAGTCCAGCAACAGGTGGCAGGAGAGGCCGAACTGGTTGGTGGCCTTTGCAACTTTAATTTATCATTCCCATTGTAAGATACTTGATGATGTGTTATGTCTCTGTGGTAATTTGTGTGTTACATGGTTCTGTGTCCTACTGATTAGTGAATGCAGGCATCAAGTGTAAATGGCTTACCCCTCCAGCTTCACTTCATAGGCATTTTAGCAACTGGCTTTTAAATGACTTCATATAAGCACAAAAATTAAATGCAAGTGTATTTATAAGCAAGAAAGATCCTTAAGAAAAATTAAAAGTTGTAATTTCACTTTATATAAGCTGAATGCCCCAGTTTAAAAATACACCTGCTGCAACAGAGTATTTGCTTAAAAAAGTGATTGTAAGAGTTGAGACATGATACTATTCTCTCACTGGTTAGCTCACATGAAGTAAAATAACTTTGAGGGTCTCATTTGCTATTAATAGATATTCATTGCATCTTAGTGACTTCATATGTCTTACAGAATTGTTTGCAAATTTGATAATACAAAGAACTGGACCATACTTAATGATGAAGTTACAGCAACACTGTGCATGCATTTATGGAGCTATGGGATTCATTATAACTCATTTTAAGTCAGTGATTTTTTTTGGCTATTTACTTCTATTTCCACACTTCTAAAAATATATTTGACTTCTTGTCCCCAGGCTTTTCCTTTCCTCCACTTCTACTTTATTTTTATACTAAAAATATGCAACTCAATCAAGAGGTCAGTCATCAGAAGATGATTGAGTACTTGAACCATCACCATGAGCATGTCAGCCACTCTCTGCACAAATTAAGAGCTTTGTGGAAGTTCAGTAGAGAGGATGGATGCAGCTCTGCTGGTTGCTGCTGCAGTAACCAAGACAGAACCAGGAGGAGCTGAAAGTTCAGTTAAAGCAGAACTGGGGGGGTGGGCAGGTGAGCAGCTGACACATGGGTGAATGTTTCTGATATTTTTTTAATAGTCATAGGCATGAAGAGCCATTCTTACGCACTGGCATTATTAGGCAGGTGGCCTAATTTTGGTGGAACTAGAAAGCCTGTTGTTAGTTCTGCTTTTTGAGGAACAGTAGAAATGATTTTGTTCTTTCAACTAACAGTTGAAATCATCAGAGAGGCTAGAGATATGAATTTATGAAACATGCTCTACATTTATGTTCACATTGTGTCACAAATGTAGCATTGTCCTTCACATTGGAAGGGAATGGATGTGGTGCCTTACCATAATGGTTGAACTGTGGATGACACATCCTGAGAACCTCTGTGTAACACCAAAACCTACATAGAAACATTTAAGATGTATTTGTTAATGTTTTAAGAGTTCTTTCAAAATACAGATCAATAAAAAGTCATTAATGGTGACACTGGGGATCCTGGGGTGAGAGATTCATCTCCTAATGTGAAAATTGGCATTTGCATGTGCATAAAACTATACTTTTCTTAGACTATCATTATCATTATTGATTTTATACAAAAATCCTGTATTGTCTTATTTTGCTATATTTTATATTGTATTCCTTCCAAAAGGAATGCAAAATTTATTGCTAACTATAAGCAGTTTTCATTGTCAGTGAAATGTGCCTGAACTCCTGCCCCCCCCAGAAAAGTCTTAATTGCTTGATCTGGGTGTATGATAAATGCACCCAGATATTGGAGTGTCCATGTCAGGTCTTAAAATTAGAAAGCTGAGAATTTAAAAAGAAACATGCTACAGTCCTATTACTAGTTAGATCCCATAAAATAAAACCATTTAATGTTGTTTGTTTAACAGGTCTCCATTACATTTTAGTGACTAGATGTCTTAGAGAGTATTTTGCAGTTTTAATAGTCATGGAAGACTTGTGCGTAGGGTAGGGCTTAAAGTGCCTGTGGATAAAAAGGAAAATTTCTTAAGGAAATATCTGTGGTAGTATTTTCCTTTTTTCCAGTCTTACTTTCCTTTTCCTAAAGAGAATGAAAAGCTATTACCCAGTCAGGTAACAGTGATGTATTAGTATGAAATGTAGAAAAGGTGACACCTTCTCTGTTTTTAAGATTTCTTTCACAAGGTTTTTGACTGGAAGGAGGATCATCTTCATCAGTGTATTTGATGTGGCAAACCTGTATTTTGCACGTAAGGGATTGTAAGCATTCATAAACATCAGGTTAAATTGTGAGGCATTGATTTAAAAAGGAGAGAAAGGAATCAATTCTTGTATAATTGTGAGTCTTACAGTTTGTTTGATGGCATTAGGATTTAGGATATCCCTTTTATCAAGAGCTCCAGGCCAGCACTGTACAAGTTAGTAGTCAGTGAAAAACCTAAGTGATTGTTTTTCACTGATAGATTTTGTTTGATGGCCTTTTTCTAGTTTATAGTACCAAAATATTGCTCAGTGACAGCAGAGCCATGTTAACAGTGGCATTGACAAGAACAAGTTTTGTTTCCTTTCTGTCTTTGAATGCAGTCCCTGAGAATAAGTATGCATTGAACAGTGTTTATGTGCATTTCTTATGGTCAAAGTAGTTGATTAATATTAGCAATTTATTAAGAGTTAAAAATTTCAGCAATTTTCAAAGTAAATTTGACCCAAGTAAAATATAGGTCCTTGCAAGCAAATAGTATGCTATTAAAGTCTGTGCTTAACTAAGAAAAAAACAAATGGGAGAAGGAAAAAAATCTTACTCCATGTTTTTTAAATTATGCTTTTCAGTTTTTTGAAACTAGCTAAGTCTTATAATTGAGTGCTTAGGAGAAAAATCCTTGACTCATAAAAATAATAAAAGATATAAATAAAGAGAGGTCCAGGACATTAAAGATCATCCAGTCCAGATCTGTAGGAATAAGTGACTGATAAAAATTAGTATGAAGGACAGCAGAGAAATTTAAAAATCATATTTTGATTATAATATTTTTTCCTCTGAAATACTTGTTGGGAAGAAGGTATTCTCTGCTATCTGGTGAGATGAGACACCTGAGACTACCATCTCAGCTGTCCATAGGCCTGTAGCCATGATGCCCTTTGTCCTTCCCAGTGCTTGTCACGCTTTCCCAGGCATCAGCCTGTGGCTGCTTTCCCCTGTGCAAAAACACTCTGACCTGACAGGAGTCAGAGACAGGAGCCTTTGTCAGAGAGAGCACTGCCTTCCTGAGTAGGAAGCAAAGTTAAGACAAGGAAAATATTTTGATAATTGAATTACAGCCTCTAACAAACCTGTGCAACATGTATACATGTAGTATTTTCAGAAGGCTTTATTTTAGTCAAATTGCACAGATTTTCAATGTTACAACAAAGGCTCTGCCATGAGAGCAGCCTCTCTACCAAATCCCTGCTCCGAAATATAGAGGCAATGGAAGTTCTCATTGAAACACTGAAACTGTATAAATATTGGCAAAATTGGTTTTCCCCACCTTCACTCTGAAACGACTGAACTATTTTTGCTTACACCTTCCAGAAAAAAAAAATTGCCTGAGGCAGAGACTCACTATGGAGCTTTACAGTCCAAATAGTTAAAATGGAGTTGAATTATAAATTATAATATAAGCTTATAATATGTCATGCTTAAATATAGGTGTTGGTGTCTGCTTCTTGCATAATACTACAAAGGCCCTTGAAGTCTCTGTAGAAATAAGGAGACCAATTTTATCTTCTCTTAATAAGGAAATGTAAAACGTTTGAAAAAGAGTGCTGAAGAGTGGAAAAAATGAAAGAAAATTTATCTGTGGACAAATGCTTATATTTAAATCCATTTTTCATTGATGCTGAAAAATACTGAAATGTATATGAGTCATGATTCAGCAGCCAGATACTTGCAATAAACAAGTGATATATTAATTAAGAGGGGTTACAGATCCTTGCTCCTTTTCCTGGTCTTTTCAAGTCTCTCAGTTCTTTTCTCCATAGTGGTTTTGTTTCAGCAACCTGTAACCAGGTGTAAAGTGTGCTCTCCTGGGAGCTGGAAAATGCAAGTCTGAACCCGCTAATTCTTCAGTGAATACTTTAATCTTAAGTCTCTTAAATCTGTTAAATCTGTAATACCACTTCCACTGCCACCTTTCTCCTTTTTTTTTTCTTTTCAAATAAAAGTTCTGAGTCAGTTCTCCACAGCCAAAAATACAAATCGGAGCTTGGATTTGGAGCGGAAATTTGAAGCAATGAATCCCAGTCTCAGACAAGTGTCTAATCCATGTCTACAGGAAAACACATAAATCTTTGAAACAGGCACATAACTCTCCCTATTCCTTGTAGAGGGAATTTCATAGCAAACTAGTCTTTGAGAATTATGTTCCAGGAGCTGAATGACTAAAATACCCACTTGGTTACAGTATCCTTAGAAGATCTAATAGGCATGACAGTATGGAGTGTTACCCTATCTACCTTCCTGCATGTCTTTTCCAAATAAAATTTCTTTTCTTCAAATAAAATTAGTAAAGACGACAATGAGTAAGATTGTTCCAGTTCGGAAAAATTGCTTCCCTTGAATTTGTGCTAGTACTGATGTTCATTTTAAAGTCATATGGAGGTTTTGCCTCTTTATAGCCCTGGTGTAATTTGTTTTTGTGTGAACTGGAAGACACAAATAATCTGGGCAGTGTTGAGTGGGAGCGCTGCTAGTTGATCAAGGGAAGGGACTGTGCCCGTCTATGTGACTCCTGTCACACCACATCCAGATACTGCATCTGGTCTTGTCACCTGACACAGGAGAGATATGGACAAGTTGGAGAGTGCTTGGGAGGACCCAGGGGCTGGAGCACTGGCACTGTGAGGAGGGAGGGCAGGAGAAGGGGCAGCCTGGAGAAGGGATGGCTTTGGAGCACCTGACAGCCCCCAGCAGCCACAGGAAGTCCTTGAGATGGAGCCGGGCCCCTCGCAGCAGCGCAGGCTGGCAGTGAGAGACAGGAGGCACAAGTTGCAACAGGTTTGAGGAGAAGTTGGACTGGGTTTGAGGAGAAGCTTTTCCTGAGGTGTTCCCATGGGGAGTGAAGCAGTGGAGCAGGTCACCCCAAGAGTCTGTGCCATCCCTCTCTGAGGAGGGTTCCGAGCTCTGTTGAGCAGCCCAATCTGACCTCAGAGCTGGCCTTTCTTTGGGCAGGGGGGTGGCACCTGCGACCTCCTGAGATCCCCTCCAGCCTCTGACCCTCAAGCCTGTAGGTACCCAAAATCCTACTGGTGTTCAGCAGCTTTTATAATATTTCTGTAACAGCAAGCATATGATTGACATCTACTTCAGCCTTCCTGATCACCTCTAGCTTCCCTGGAGTCCTTCTTAGAGGGAAGGCTAAAAATGTAGAATCGTTTTATTCTCTGATAAAGTGATTCTTGTCCAGGGATTAAAACCTTTAAAAGCTTCTCAAACTCTGTATGTATGGATTTAAGGCTTCAGTTCTCTGTATCTTGATTTTTTAAAGCAGGGGAGTGCTTTTTTTATTTAATCTGAGCTAACTAATAGCTGTGTCATAATATATTAAAATCCTTCCTGAGAAGTATTTAACTGAAATTTTTTATGAAAACCTTAGATTATGTCATGTCTGTCTCTGACTCCCAAAGGATTTTTTAGTTCATCTTAGTTTCTAGGCTGTTTAGCGTTTCCAAAAAGGAGGTTAAAAAGCTTTCCTCTTAGCATTGCCTTTTAATCTATAGACTTTGCTATTTATATTAGGGCTGTGTAGGACTTCATGATGCTGCCTCCAGAAATGTGATTCTCTGTCATTTTGTGGTGTTCATTCTTCACCCAAAAAAAGCTAGGAAAGTCTGAAATGGCAAAGAGACTGCCTCACCCCTCTTGGACTATTACAGCATGTAAAGGGGGAGGATGGATGAAAAGGCAGATAATATATGTGAAAGTGTTGTACAACTTGGATTATTTTACTGGATACACTGTGTGTGAATTTTTCTTAGCTATTTAAATCCTGGTTATAGAACATTGAGAGGAAAAGTTTAAGATAAATCAGTGTCTGAAATTGGTAGTTGAGGTAGTTCTCATTAGACAGAAGTTTCTCACCCTTAATTCTTTGAATTGATTTTTAAATTGGAAGTTTCTCTATAAAATATTTAGCAATGTGAATGCAGAAGAATACCCTAGAAACAAGCTTTTAACTTTAGTGATTGCTTAGAAGTTTCTGCAAGCATTCTTTAAAAGCAAATTATTTCACTCCATCCATTTTCCTTCCCTCTCCACCTTCCAACAATGAAAGTAGTCCTATAACTTCCATAAAATGGAGACATTTAATAACCCTTCTCCAGAGCTCAAACCAATATAAGTTGGATGATTATGTTAAAAAAAAAAAAAAAACACACACAGAAAAAAATGCTGCAATAGATTTCCACTAAGAACGAAATACACAGCAGTGTATTTAGTATGCTGAATTTATGTATATATTTTTCTGTTCCTCTGTGCTACACTCTGTAATCTTTGTCCTTGCATCTTTTAACATTGACATTCTCCTAGGATTATTCAAGGAAAAGCATGAAGTATTTATGGCCATAGTTAAAATCTTTATAAATAGTTTATAATAGGAACTGCCATAATAAAAGTTTGAAATAGTTTCCATTATAGTTCTTTGTTTTTATATATTCTACAATTTACAAAATACTTATTTTGGGGGTGGTTAAATTTTCCATGCTCTGAGTCTGAGAGGTATTTTTCCTCATTAATTTGGAGTATAATCCTTTCAGCTATTTTGGAATTAAAGACAAACGGAGAAAAAGCTTGTTCCCTCTGTACAGTAATAATAATAATAATAATAATAATAATAATAATAATAATAATAATAATAATAATAAAGAAAATCTTCAGATACATTTTTAACAATACTACGGAGAACAAGGGAAGGTTGAAATATGTGGCAAGATCTACTCACTTTCTGAGGGGGAAAAAACGGTTGAAAATGATGGAAAAATAACATCAAACTCTTTCCAGTAACATCTGCTGAGCTTATTAGCAGAAACTAATAAAAACACACCCCCTTAATGACATCCCTGCACATTCCCTTTGCCTGAGGCCATCCAGACATGAGCTAACTGAGCTGCTGCAGCTCCCTGCTGCTCTCTAGACCTTGGTGGCTCTCTCTTACTGCGTAGATCCCAGATTGTGAGGTGTCAGGGACGTGCCCATCTCCACCTCCCACATGCGATGACCAACACTGGTCCTTCTCCTGCCCTTTACTTGTAGGAACCTGCAGCTGTGTGGGGTAGCCTGCATGGCTAGAGAATTGTAGGTTGGTTAGCCTAGCACAGATTTGTGATGGTTCATCTCAAGTAGAGCTTTGCTAAGTCCAAGAGAAGACTTTATCATGCAAGTTACCAATGTTGTCATGAGACAGTAGTACCAGAATGGTTTTCACTATTCGTTTCTCTCCAGCTGTACTTGTGTCAAACTGTCCTGAAAGATACTAAGCAAGGATGACATTCATATAGGCATGAAATTGAAACAGATTTTAATGGGTATCTGGGTCCTATGGAGGGATGTAGCACACAAACTTGCAGGTATGTGGACCAACAGGCCCTCCTGCATGGTGGCGATGCTGTGTCTGTGCTGCCACTTGCCTGGAGAGCTTTGGGGTTGCCTCACAGCTGTGGGACAAAGGGACAAGGTGCAGGACCAAGTCTCAAAGCCCTTTGCGCTCATTCCTGTGCATGCCACGTCCATGGTCTGGCAGTGCACAGACGACCTGTCTGTAGCATGTTGGCTACTGGAAGTCCCTACCACTGTACTGGGTACTGACACCACTGCAACAGTAAGGTGGTAGTGGTCTGGTTTTTATAGTGAGAATTTACCCCCGGCGTGGTATAGGAAATAGTTTGTGTAAGGAACGTGGTAAAGAACCACACATGGGTGTTTTATCCTTACCTCGCTCTTCAAAAATAAGGTGCACAAACAAGACACAGCCCAGTTCTGCAGTGAAATGCTCAGATGTGTTTGGAGAAATCAGCATTTTGATCCCAGCTACCAGCTGTACTGTTTTTAGCAGCAAAGATAAAAATCAGAAATAATCAAAAAAGCCTTATTCACATATTCTGTCTTTGGGGCAAATCCTTCAGACTGCCTCTTGTTTATCCTTCCAGGTCCATCACTCTTGTGTTCTTTGCACTGCAATTGCCTCATTTAAAATGGGTGCCATGGCTGGTAATCACCACTGTTCCATATAGCAGATGGCTGAGCCTTTTGGAGGTTTCTGGAAGCTCCTTTTTTGTCCCAGCAACATGGTGTCACCTCAAAGCCAGTGTTTCCTCTACTAGACTGTGGCCTGTCTCATCACAATTGATGCCTGTCAGTGCCCATTCTTACAGACCAGCTCAGAACTCAAGATACTTCACATTTATTTTAGTGTATATTTAATATTAAGTGTCAGCTGAAAAAGAAACTGCACTTTATTCTAGCTTTTTGGGAGGAATGTTCATTCTAAAAATTCAGCTGTGTTATTTTACTCACATCTCAGTCAGGTACAGCTGGTTCTATTAGGAACTCATGCCATCACATTCATTTCACCTCAAAACTCTGAATGTGAAGTAAAGATGAAATATTTAAATGCTAATGTTTTGTTTTGTCATGCTTTTACTGAAAATCCAGGTATATTAAGTGAAAAGTTAAATTTGAGATAATGTTAATATATTTGCCCTCTCACCAAACTTAAAGATGGGATATCGCTAGAGAAATTGTTCCATCTTTATAAAGTTGCAATCTTCCTTAAGGTTTTGAGCCTGTAGTGCTACTCGTAAGATTTAAAGCACATTTTTGTTGTATGACATGCATGGAAACGCACGCGCACACAGACCAACGGTTACTACACCATCAGACAATCATGTATTTTGGCCTAATTGGTTTGAAACAAGTGGACACATACCATTGTCCCTGGGTTTGTCCTAATTGCAATTTTGTGCTCATGTAAGGAAGAAAATCCTTGATTCTGTTTAGTGGCAGCATTCCCAATTGACTTCAGTTGTTCCAAGACTGATGAGGTATCTTGGTTCTCAAACTAAATCCAATCATGTGTTTTGATTTCTCAAGCCTCTGTAATTCCTTCCTTTTTTCATTTTGTTTGCAAGCTCTACTGTCAACCATTGCTTTCCCATTAGTCTTTCTTTGGCTTCCCAGAACTTTCCATATAAGATATTAGTGTAAATAACATTTCTGGTTTTTAAAAATTTGAAGGTGCCTCATCTTAGAACGAAGCTATGAAAGAGGTAAAACACAGTTGCACTAATTAGCAAGAGCGGTTGTATTTTTTTTTTCCTTTTTTCCCCTTAGCAAAGAGACAAAAAGGAAAAAATCAATACTGGAAAACCCATTTCATTTTGCAGCAAAGGCAGCTGGAAAAGATCCACTTGAACTCTTAGAACTAAAATGCTGGAAGCTGATGTAATTAAGTAAACCAGCTGAGAACTGAAAAACAACCTGATCAAACTAAGGGATTATAGCTATGAAAGATCTGATGCACTGTTCAGAATCTTTTGTTAGAGGAAGTAAAGTTTGCTGGGAATTTGGTGCTTAAAGGCTTGTCTTCTGTTGATGATTAGTTATTTTGCTCTGGGAATTGTTGATTAATTGAAAAATGTTTGAATAGCACTTACAAATTGTTGGAATATCTCTTGTTGCCCTTTCTTTAAATAAATAGATGTGGGTTTGGTTCCAAATGGCTCTTCAGTTTGAAATGTAACTTATAATTTATTGAAGACTAGTATTCATGCAGAAATAAAATTTCTGCAATTATGTCCACCAAAGTTTTTAACTCGTCAAATTATTTTTATAAATATCTTTGTGATACTTTTTTCCTTAATTTTATTTTTTGGTAGTTTACTGGATGATGTGTTCTTTTGTTAACATTTTTTCCAGGACAGGACAACCATTTTGATAATTCATTGCAGATTTTTAAAACAATACAGTAGGAACAGTTGCAATTTCAAAAAAGATTCATCTGTTCAAAGACAACTCTTTATAGATATTGCATAGTACACCAGCCTTCTCCCTGGACAACATTTTGATTTTATTGAAATGAAAACCTCATTTTTGTCAGATTTGCCTATACAGCATTTGATTCATCTAGAGTGACCTCTTGAAGACAGAATTGCAGGTTAATTGATCACTGTCAAATGTCTGTAGATGGTATTCCTCCTTTTTCTCTGATTGGCACCAGATTTGGAACACTGATATAGTTGAGCTCACTGGCTAATAATAATATGAGATACCCTAATGTGTCAGCATCCAAGGTAGGCTTTTATTATATCCATGCCTTTTTTTTTTTTAAGCTCTCAGTTACAGGTTTGGTTGTTACAACTTTTCATCTGAGTGTGGTCTTACAGGCAGCAGTGAGAACAGGAATGAACTGTGGCTCCCTGGTTTTGTTTTGGTATAGTGTGGTCTTTTAAAAATCAGCAGAAGGTCACTGTTAATAAATGGGCTTAAAACCAAAATAAGAGCCAGGCTTAACTTTTGGCAGTGCAGGATTTTTGACAGGCCTATTGTCTTCAATAGAGCCATTGAGGTCCCTGTCCTTACTGATGTGCTGTAAACATGGGTGACAGACATCTAAGTGGGACAGTGCATACTGCACAACTCAATAACCATTCCCAAAGGAAATCACTCTGTTCTGGGGAATCTCAGCTTTTGTTTTCCCCAAAACAACAAATACGCTACTGCTCTTGTAAAGAAAGCTTCAAAATATTAACAGTGTAAGTGATGCAAAGACATCTGTGAGCATCTATAACAAGCGTAGAACAATAGTTCTGAGATATTTGAATCACCTCATCATCACTAAATGGTTTGGGTGACATTTACAGAGTGAGGATAGTTAACTTATTTGCGTCCTCACTAAGAAAGGCCGGGGAAGAAGCAGTGCAACTCTTATTGGGAGCACATCTTGATTTGCTTTCTTAAGTGCAAGGTCTCTAGAATGAGCAACTGTTTATATTTTAGATTTGGTGGTTTTGAAGCAAGGTGTCTTGATCAAGCCTTGCAAGGAGGAATCCGGAAGTCATGCTTGCTCAAGCTGCATTTTGAACAGGGTTCACTGTTAATTTGGTCACTGATAGTGGAGTCAGGAAAGAGCCATTCTTCCGTGCTTTATACCTTGTAATCTGAAGGAGTGTGATGGTCTCAATTCCATTGTCAGGATACTTGTGAAGAAAAGATGTTTTGCTCTTTAAGTTCATGAAATGGCAGGAGAGGCTGTGAGGGCAGAAGAAGCAGAGTGTGCTTTTTTTCCTCTCCCAGAAGTTTGGTTTGGCATTTTGAGAAAGCAGCATGCTGGAGTTCCTCCACAAGAAGAGGCAGCTATGATAGAAGCCAAGACTGAGGAATGCATTGGTGAGGGCCAAACAGAGCTCGTTAGCCTTTGGGGAAGAGCTGCTGGCTACTGACTCTGCTCTGGCTCTACGTAAGACACATCCCAGAAATACAGAAGCGTAGGCCTCATTGAAAGTTTCTGATGAAAGTATTTTTCACCAGAAAACACAGAGATTGCCTAAATGACTCATTTTGTGAGAAGTGGCTTCTGGCTTTAGGAAATGTTTTTCATTAAACTACGGAGCATATACAAAACAGTAACACATTGATTTGGCTGTGCTGTCACAGTGCCTTCCTAGAGTCTGTTTCAGTAATTACATTCACATTCTCTTCTCTGAGATGAGGAGAGTGTCTTGGGTCCTGAGAGATGCCCTTTGGTGCACAGGTCCATCTTGGGTGAGAAAATGGGAGCATAAGTGTGTGAACTCTGGTTCCCATGCAGCAGGGCATCAAGTCGACAACATTAAATGTTTGAATTTTCTGGAATGTTTTCATTTTTATGAAACCTCTGCTTTTTGCCTTTTTTTTCCCCAAAGCAAATACACAATTTCTCTTTACTCCTCCCTATCATTTTAATGACAATGTTGTTGTTATCATTAAAATTTCAGTTGTGAAAAGACATTTTAGCCTCTGCAGGAGATAAATGAAAATTTGAGTGTTTCAGCTGGGGTTTGCCCCAAGGAGGGCATGGGAGGAGAAGGGGACAGTGTTTATTTTACCACAATGACTCAAAAAAAAAAAAAAAATCCACTCTCCCAAGAAGTTGACAACTGCTCAGCACTCAGTTAAAGCAGACTGGAGCTTGCAGAATTTTTGAAGGTGTAAGATGAGAGCCAGACCAGCCCACCTGATAAATTTCTGTTAGGAGGGCTGGATGCTCAGATGGGAAGTGCCCAAGTTCCTATTTAGGTTTCAGGTTTAGGTTTTAGTTTAGGTGTTTTCCCTAAATGTCTGACCTGTTTCTACCTTCCTGAGGGGAAGATTGACTGGTAATTCCCAGTCTCTATGGATGGCATGCTGGTTCAAGTAGCAAATGTAAACTCATTTTCTGAAATAACCTCAGCTGTGCCCTGCCCCTTGGTTAGCCTGAAGGGCAGGACATGGCCCTGGGGGACCCAGTGACCATCGTTTAGAAAAGAGGCAGAGGAGTTGAGTCTTCAGATGCTATTTCAAAACTGAAAAGAACATTTTCCCTTGATTCTTCAGCCAGATCTCCCTTATTTATGGCAGCAGTCCTAAAATATGCCTGGCAGAGGAAGAGCAATCATTTTGAGTAAGGGGATGATGGAATGTAAATAAACTCTTCTTAGCTGACCTGGCTATCACTGTGCTGAACCATGGCTATATGTGAGGCTGCCTTCTCCAGAGCCACTTGCATGGCCCATTAGCAGGATTCCCAGTGCACCAGGAAGGTTTAATTTGAGAGCAGTGGTATGTGGGTGCACAGAGCCAGATCAAGTCCTGTGGTTACTCTGGGAAGCAGGCTGGCCTGGCTGCCTGGAGCACAGGGAGGCATGCTGCAGTTCCAGCTTCACTGAAGCCAGCTCAGTGCCAGGTGAAGCATTTGGTTCAGCAAAAGACAAGCAGCCCTAGAAGCACACCGGTGGTATTTGAGGTAATATCCCAGATTTTCCACCCTATATGGGAAGCATTTCTGCAAACCTGTCCTGGTAGGACTAAGAGTTGTTTATTTAAAATAAGTGTTTTTGAATGATCCCTTCCCATTATGTGTAATTGGCTGCAGGAAAAAGTGTTTCAAGTAAAGAAAGTTCAAACACGTTTGAATGCTTTTTGTTAATCCTCTTGACATTTTGAAGAATTAAGATGTTATTGCTGGTTTAAATGTGAAATGTCTCCAAAGGCACATCAGTATTGTTTATAAACTGCACTTCATTTCTTTTAAAAAGCTATTAATCTAGGTAATACCAGTTGTCTGTAATAAAAGGAGGCCATCAATTAGCAGAAATAAATCTATCACAGTGGTGACTGAAAGTTTCTGTGATTTGCTACAGAAGTTTACATTTCTACTTTTAAAAAATATATTGAGGGAGAGGCTAGTTGTTTGTTCCTTATGAGTCAGTCATGGAGATACACAAAACATAAGGATGTTGCTCTCCTCCCCACCGTGTCTTTTTTTAGCTACTTTTATTTGTACTGTTTATTTGCAGAGAGGAAGGGACTCAAAAAGAGCATTAATGAAATTGAGTGTGGTCAGCCAGATTTCTAATGAATAGATTTCTCTGGGTAAGAGGCAAAATCTGTGTCTTGCTTTGGATGGGTAGAAGCTTTACAGTTCTGATTGCTACACTGACATCTGTGGAAGAGAAGAAACCTTAATATATGAGTGGAGATGATCTGGTTATTTGTGGCATGGTAATAATGTGTGTATAAAGATATGATCTGACACATGTGTCAAAGTAATTCCTTTTGACTGACTTCAGAGAAAATGCATTGTAAATTCAACTATTACTGGGTATGCTTGGGATTCTGATACAAAGGTAGCTGCTATAGAGGGTTTTTTTTCTGGAGTTGGGAGACTGTTTTGCAATCACACTGATTTTCTCTGATTTTAATTTATTTAAGAAAAGTCATCTTTAGAAAAACAAACAACACCCAGCATTCTTCCTTTCCCTTGCCTCCCCTTTCCCAAAGCAACCCTCCGTATGTGGGAAATAACATGTTAATATCTAAAATTGTCAGGATGCACCCAGAAATGGCATTTGAAGGTTTTGATTTTTTTTTAATAAAGTTCATCCTACCACAGAGTACGTCATTGCTGAAACTGAATTTTTGTAAGCGGTTTCATCTTTACCAACTTTCCTACCACCAAACTCTGAAGCTGCTATTTTTAAAATGCTTTTAGAAGTGGGGGGTTTTTTCAACCCACAGCGATCAAATTATCTTGATTTATTACTATCATGGCCATAGCAACGATACAGATGTATTTTAAGCACTCGGAGATTAAAATGGCCTTAACTGTTGCTGTGAATGTCTGTCCTGTTCTTCATTGTACAGCAATGATTATGCAAAAAGGGCACAGGAGGCTATTAATTATTCAGGTCCAAGCCTGTTTATCTGGAAAAAGTGTGTATAAAGTTATACTGGAAGTGGTGCTTTCACTTCCTGAAGTTGCCAGCCTTGGTAACTTCAGTCCTAACCACTATCTGTGCTTCCAGTCTCCTAATCGTGTGGCAGAGAAGTTTGAGCCCATTTTACAGATGAGGGATTGAGGAGAGACTGAGTGGCTTCCCAGGGCAATACGTGGCATGTGTGACAGGGATAGATGTTGGATACAGCTGATGCCGTCCTCAGCCAGAATCTTAGCAGAAAGCATTCATCCTTTCCAAAGGAGATGAAATTTTCCTTATGGAGACTGAATGATTTTCAGTACTTTGTTTCTTCTTGTTCTCCATGAAATGTAAACTGTAACAATTAGGACTCAAGTATTTGAGGAAGATGTCTGCCAAATTAGCAAGCTATGGTTTCATAAGAAAAAACAGCATCCAAGCTATTGATGAAATACAGCCCGGGATAATAAAAGGCTTACCAGGGTTCGAAAGACCTCCATTTACATAAATATGCAAAGACATCTGTTACAGTCATGAGTGACCTGCTGGTTTAAACCATCAGCAGGGGAAGCGTTGTCGATCACCGTCGCCTGCAGTAGCAGGTGCTACTTTAGGCAGCAGGAATTACTGAAGAGGTTTTCGATGAACAAAGACGACCTTTCCACTTGCCAAGAAGAGGCATACGGGAAATCAAAACACCCGGCACACGCCTACAGTCTTTGATTTGTAGCGCGCGGTGAGAGCCCCGCATGCGCCTCTGCGGCCAAAGCTGTATGTGATTACTCACAGGTATGGTGTGGCTGACACAGCTGCAAAGTTTATGTCTGAGGAGTACTTAGGTCTTTAAAACCAAACTACTTAAGTCAGATTCCCAAACAGGAATGAATCATCAAGATTTAATGGAAAACGTTCAAAATAAATTTATCATCTAAACCCAGTGTTTTTATTACCAGAGTATATGCCCAAAATAGTAATGTAAAACCGTCATCCTAAAGGTTGCAATTACTTAAATGAAAAATTGGAGTTTAATTCTTGCTCAACGTTAATGAACAGTGACAGTATAATATTACAGCTGGCTCAAGGTATATGATGTTCTCTCTCTTCCCCTCCGGCCCCATTCATTACATAACATGGTTTTGTAAGGAAAGAATCTGTCTTCAGTGGATGAACAATTGGACAAAAAATTGGATTACAAATTCAGAGCTGCAAAAATATTGTAATTTGGTGTGTTATGCATGACTGTAATTGCCAGCAATACTAAAAGCGCTCACACAGTAAAGAGGAGTCTCCGAAGAGCCTGTAGGAAAGCCACACAAGTAAAGGAGTTGACGTTAGAAAAGTCTTCCAATATTTAAAATGCTCCCTCTGACTCTCTCGTATATGTTAAATACTGCTCCTGAATTGTGCTGAAAGGTGCAGTACAGCCTGAGTACTTGATTCACAGTATTTAATGGATGCCTCACATTGGGATGTTAGAGCTCTAATAACTTTATGACACCTTTAAATACCTTAACAATTCCCACCTCTGTTTTGATAACACATTTCATAGTTAATTAAGATTAAAAAAACCTGTTCTTTTCTCTCCCTTGAACAGAGCGTGGATCACACTTCTCATAAACCTCATCATATTGAGGTTGGGCTAAGATGAGCATAACCAGTGACGAAGTGAATTTCTTGGTGTATCGCTATCTCCAGGAATCGGGTAAATTCTTTGGCTTTCTTCATAACTTCTGGTCATAAATGAAATGGGGAAATTGCCTTTTTGCATGATACTGTTCTAGGGATGTTGCCTTGAGTGTTTCAGACTGATAGACTAAATATTTCTTGCACAAACCCCCCATTTCTTTGAAATCATGGTCTAGAACATAATAAAAGTGCCAACATGCACAGGTACAAAATAAACATTGCAGTTTGGCAAAACAAGAAGTAAATAACATTATGTTAACAAATGCTTTGGTAGTGATATCATGTCAGCCAAAGTAATTTTTGACAGCACAGGCAAAAAAACACATGTATCTTGTATCTTTTTTTTTCTTAGATACTTGAAATTGTTTACATTGAGTTTAGGTTGGCTCTAAAGAGAAATTTGGGTGCAAGTTTCTGATGTTTTAGACCATTCTTAGGGTAATTATGTATGTAAACTGAGCTGCACAAGTGTCATCATGGCACTGTCTCCATACCACTTCCACCTCTAGCTGTTTTCATATTGGGAAATACTACAGGGCTTCAAAATATTTAAAAAAATAAATTGAAACTTACATTTTGGGTTTATTTTATATACGTAGTCTTCTTTCCACTCTTTGACTGCAAGAAGTAGAAAATCTCTTAGCTAATGGAAAATATTCTGTTACTGTAGAGATGATAGGGGAACTGAGAAACATTGTCAAAGTATTTGTAACCAGCATCACCAATATTTTACTTGTTACTGACCCTATGTTTTGTGTTGGTAAAAGTAGAATTGAGTAAAAATATTTCATGTTTCACATGCTAAAACAAACAAACGAATCTGTGGAAAATAGATGTCATCCTGTCAGAAGACTTGAAGCCAGTTTTAGAATAAGCCCTTAAGACCCAAGAGATGTCTTGTACAGAGAACCAGAATCCCAGCAGGTAAAAGGTACTACTCTAGCCTGCTTCTATTCTGGCATTCATTGGATGCATTATTTTGAGTTGTTTCTTTCACTTGCAAGACTATTTCAATCCCAGGAAACTGAATCCCTATGCAAAGCATCTCCACTTAAATTAAGAAGGTTTATCGTACTTCTGTATGGTTTGGTTTTTTGAAACAGTTCTTTGAGAGTCCATAGTTGGCCTGTGTTAGCTGTTGTCTCACACTCTCTAATAATGGAGCTTCTAAAAAGACTTCCAGATCTGGTGTGCAAACAGATGAAAGAAAAAGAGGAGCTAACAAAACTAAAATTTCGTCCAGACAAAGTTTACTTTCAAAAGCAAGCCATTGTGTACTGCACTAGAAAGAGCTTTTAGACATTAGAGCAATGCACCAATAGATGTAATCAAAGCATAAAGAATCCTGGAGTTATTTTACATTATGTTTGGGTTGTAGGAAATTCTGCATAACGGTGTATTAATACAGTAGCTTTTCCTGATGTGAAAAAAACCCAGCCTTTTTTATCCCTCTTGATAGGTCAGGAGGTGAGTTAGCATTGTGTAGTGATTCAGGAGGCTTTACAAGTCAATCAGGAATGGTGGGATCAGCTAAATGTGAGGAAAAAGTTTACAGGGAACTTAACATGCAATTTTATATGTTAATGGCAAGTTGTGCTGCTCTTACATTCTTATCTAAAGGGTAAAACCTTTTTATTATTTGATCCACACATACTGAAGACATACACAAAAACATCGTATCTCTGCTGTTCTGTTGTATTTTATACACATAAGTGAGTGAAAATTGAGGTTAAATATTTGAAGAAATAGTCCAATATACTTCAAACTGAGCATATTGAAATCTAGATGCTAGATAGTGATGTAGATGTGTCTGGCAGTTTGTTAGGAATTCCATTCAGCAAACTAGAATTATAACCAGTGATGAATCCACTAATCTGTTAAAAAAGCTTCTTACATTAGGTTTGAGCCTTTTTTACTACTGTCATCGTTTTTTCCAAAAGGTTTTTATATCTGTATTTTCAGATGAAGTAAGGCAATAAGACAGAAACAGTTATTCAGCATTTTGGCTTTCCACCAGCTACTATAAATGCCATAAGACACAACAGAAAATGAAAGATATTTACTCCACAGCTTCAGAAATAATGCAGGCCAGATTTAAAGGGCTGGTGTTTAAATACAGTCTGAATTCAAACCCCTAAAGTTTAAGTTTGTCAAAAACAGGGTTATTACACTGATTATTTGTTAACTAGCGGAACCCAAAGCTTCTAAAAATTTTCAGACACAACCATTAATGTTGCTTACAAGACCACACAAAAGTTTGCTTCTTGTTTTTCAGGTATCTGTCCTTTGATCTTATTGTGTAAAACTTCCAGGCTTTCTTAAAATGTAGGCAAATGATGGGAGGAAGAGAGAAATAACAAAGGAGGAAAAAAAAGCAAAATGTCCATATAATATTTCATGTATTTTGTATCTGCAAGATACAGAAACACTTGAGATTCTTTGAAGCATTGTAGCAAAGGTGCTGAAGGGGGCTCTGCAATTCCTTATGAAAATGCTGGCAAGTGATTCTAGTAGGTGTTCAGCTCTTGTAAACTTGAAGTTAGAAGTAAAATTCTATAACTATATATTTCCTCCTTCATTTTCTGTCAGATCAGAAACCTTGCGCAGGAGAGTATTAATAGAGTTGAACTGTCTAAACCATTATTGTTGCTTTTTTACAAATCTTGGCATTCTGAAGAGAATTTCAGTGAACTGGAAAAAGCAAATGTTGTGCCAAAATTTTTAAAGGTTAAACAAGATGATCCAGGTAACTATAGGTCAAGGACAATATTTGGAAGGCTGAGACTAAATATCTTCAACAAATCTGAAGAGATGACATCATGCCAAATGCCAGCCAGCAAGTTTTTATGAATAATAGATCTTGTCAAACATACTTGATACTGCTTTTTCCAAGATCAGAAATGAAGTTGACAGAGATAGCTGTGCTGAAAGTAATAGACTACTTTATGATATTTATTTGGTCTTGTTGACGTGGTGGTTAAAACCAAAATCAAATAACAATGAGTAAAATCAGTGTAATCCAGAGTTATCAAATGGATAAAAATGGGATAACAGAAACATCTTGAAAAGTGATCATCTCAAGGGTTACTTCTAGTAAGAACTCACAGGAATCTCTTCTTGGCATAATGCTGTTCAGCAACTTTATTGGTTACCTGGAAGGAAATACCAAATGATTACCAAGTACATCTACAGATGGAATGAAATAGTAAGTTGTGGTATTTGGTGAGTTATACTGACTGATAATGGGGTTTGGCAGAAAAAAGTACAGCCAGGGAGACTGCTCTGAGTTGCCTGCTGCTGGAGGAGCAGGGTGGAGAAGATGCCTGATCTAGGGGCAGTGCCCTCCCTTACAAGACAAGCCTGGGACAAGTTAAGGCTCTAAATGTTTAGCTGTGTTAAAATAAGTAAGTAAATAGTTGCTTCTTCACACAGGTGACTGTCTCAGTGCTTATCTATGTCCAGAAAATCAAAGCAGTCTATCACAATTTCCATTTATGCTCCGTAGCTTAATGCTATAGGAATTTCACCACTAAGGTGACTAGGTGTTAACCACTTCCACAGTAAGACCATGAATACCCCTTTCTTGACATCCAAAGAGAACAAGTGATTATTTTCAGTTCAAGTTATCCTTCCTACTCAAAGTCAAGTCTTGCAATGTCTAGTTTTCTCCTTTTTTATTATGAATGTTTTTGGTGCACAGTTTAAAGGAGTCATTCTTAAAAGTGTTCAGGCCTTTCAAGCATTATTTATCTCAGGAGTCAAAACTTCTTAAAGTCAGGCTGTGTTTATTTGTAGGTATCTTGATACAAAGTCTACCTTTAAATGAAATATTGGCCCCAGTTAGGTACATCTGTGCTAAGAGTGTACAACCAGTGGAGATAGAAGCACACAAAATACTCCTGTGGTGGAAGCAGTTATATCAACAAAGCAGGTGCATTGAGCAAGTGAAACAAGCTATACCAAAGTAACCACGGTTCTGGCATCAAATTATGTTAATTACAATAAATAGTAGATAATATTAAGACTAACATATAATAAAAATAATAACATTAGTTGTATTAACTTTGCACCTGAGAAACATGCTTTTGCTAGCAGCCACCTTCATTGTTGACATAGACTTTCTTTTGGGTTTCTTCAGTTTTTGGAAAAAAATTACACAATTCATAATGTAGAGTTTTCCTGTTCCTTTTTTTTCCAAAAGAGAAACAGATAATTATTTTTCTTTTGGAATCACAAAAGACAGTACAATGCAATGAGGAGTAATAAGGATCCCAAGGAAATTTCTAAGAGGTGAGAGAGGATGGCAAAACCAAAGGGAAATCAAATGTCTTGCATACTTTTTAATCTTAAATGTGTTGCCATCTGTTGTGAGTGCAAATCCTCTGTCCAAATGCTACAATAAATTGCCTTCCCTACCCAGCCCAACATGTCAATTCAGTTATTAAAGCTTTTTCAAATGGAGTATTTTTGATGCATTGATCATTTAACAGTGTTCCTTTTCTAGTATTTATAGGCATGTTGCAGTCTGGAATTCTTGTCTGAAAATCAGGCCCCCAGTTGCCTGTGGCTTACACTGTTCTCTCGTAGAACACTGATTGTGACGAATGTCTTGCAATGACTGGTTAGAGTTAAGATTGTATAAGTTTCCATTTTCACTCAAATTTTTACTTTTTGATTTGAGTTTTTCCATGTTTTATGACACATCCTTGATAACTGTTCCCCAGTGTATAATCTGCACCATGTACGATCTTTACCACGTCTAAGACAATAAAAACAGTAGCTAGATGCTTTTGCTAAAAAAGATGTCAATGACATTTTTAGATGGCGACTTGGGACAATTTGCCATTTTACTTTGGAATTTTCATTTGTTTTCTTCCCAACCGTAAAAATTAAGACAGCTAATAAAAAAGGTTTTTTTCCCCTCTGTAAATTCAGGATTTTAGCAGCACATTGGTCTGCCTGGTTTGTAGTTGACAGATTTTCTTTGTTTTCCTAGAGAAAAAGATTTTCTCTCAGGTTTTAAGCATTGATTCAAGGGCACAGAGCAAAGGGTTTCTGTAAATCACTTTTGTAGTTAGGCATGTACAAATATGGGCTTTTCCTATTAACCACATCCAAGGCATTTTGCTGTTATTTTTACCTTTGGAAATTATGAGAGAATCCAAAATGTGGGTATTACGATGTTTCTGGGATTTCATCCTTGTGATGAAACTAAATACTAATAGTTGGAATAGTACTAAATTACTTTTTTTCCCATTGACATTTGCAATTTTTTGAAAAGGAAGCAACAAAAATTGAAGGAAACTACCTTTTTTATTGAATAAGTCTCTTTTTCAATCCAGAAATTTTACAGAAAATGTAAATATCATAGTTTGCTTGCGTAAGTTCTCCAGCTCTAGGGGATGGCTGAACATCAGTATTATATTCTTTTGAATTGGTGCCTGATGCAACAGTCTCTACTTACATAAGCCTGTGTAATTTTTCTCTGAAGTCCATACTTTGCGTGCATGAGGTATGTTTAGAGTATTTTTTGAGCAACTGTGTATGGCACAGAGTTCCTGAGTCACAGACGAGAGACGTGCATGTTGAAAATAATTCAGATTAAGCAAAGCATAAAAGATTGGCATATATAGGTCAGCTAAATTTGCTTCAAAGCTAACTGTTTCCTTTGTGTAGGAAGACTGCTGCGAGGTAGAAGAGGAATGTGCATGCAAAACAGTGCATGTATTTTTCTTAAATTATTAAAATTTATTCCTTGAAGAATAATTCATTAGAAGAATGAATCACTTGGTCAATAAAGGCAATTGTCCAGTGTGGCAATAAAAGCAATATAATGCACTGATGGCAGAGTCAGTGGATACTGATTTTTCTTTTGCCCTTTTTTTATGTTTTCTTGCAATTTGGCTCATTAGGATCCTAGGGGGGCTCAGTCTGGATAGTATCTCAGGAGATGGCAGAATCAGAGAATAGTTCAGGTTGGCAGGGGCCATTGCAGATCATCTAATCCATCTCCCCTGCCCACAGCAGGGTCAGCTGCAGCAGCTTGCCCAGGCCTGTGTCCAGTTGGGTTTTGAATATCTCCTAAGGATCGAGAGTCCACAACTTCACTGGACAGCCAGTTCCAATGCTTTTATCACCCCCTCAGTAAAAAAAGGTTTATTGTGTTTCAGTGGAATGTCATGTGTTTCATTTTGTGCCGATTGCCTCCTATCACAGGGCACCACTTGAAAAAGTGTCTATCCTCTTTGCGCCTCCCTCAGGTATTTTTGCACAGAGGATAAGGTCCTCTGCGAGCCATCTCTTCTCCAGGCTGAGCAGTCCCAGCTCTCTCAGCCTCTCCTTGTATGGCAGATGCACCAGTCCATTGATTATCTTTATGGTCTTTCGCTGGACTCTCTCCAGTGCCTCCTTTCTCTCTTGAACTGGGGAGCCCACGCTTGGATACGGCGCTCCAGGCCTCTCACCAGTGCTGAGTAGAGGCCGAGGATCCCCTCCGGTGACCTTCTGGCAGTGCTTTTTGTAGTACAGCTCAGCATGCTCTTGGCTTTCTGTGCTGCAAGGGCACATCGCTGGCTCACGTTCAAGTAGTCCACCCTCCTGCTCAGCACTGGAGAGCCTCAAAGATCCTTTAAACAGCCTATAGAGAAGGGTCTGCAGGGCAGTCACTGCAGTGTTCCCAAGGCTCTGTACACAGCTGTGCTCTAAAGGCAGGGATGATGGAGACCTTTTGTTTGCTGAGGGAAAAACGCATCCTTGAAATGACAGCCTGCCGGGCAAAGATAAAACACACATTTTAGTGTTGATTTGTATCAATCTGTGGCTGCATTATTTGTCGACATGCGTGTAGCCACAGTCTCTTGTGTCCTGCCTGCAGCACAGAGTGACGGTAGCTCCCAGACCAACCTCAGCTGCACCAGAGTAGGGACAATTCTGACCTGCCCTGTGCACAGCTACTTCTGTGCTGCTGTCACTGGGTGCGACCAGGCATTACTGAATGAATAAAGTGATACATTTTTCAAGGGCATACATGAAAACTGAGTGTTTATACCTCACCCTAAAGTTTCTGTCCCTCAATTTTCCTGTTTCAAAGCAAAATTAATACTGTGAACAGTACCTCAGCAGGTGTTGAATGTTTATAATCCTAAAATGTACTGAAATCATCTGAGTAAAAAGTATTACATGGGTGCTAGGACAATATTTAACATTCTATTTCAATTATTTAAGAGTACTGTTTATGAATTTATGGGTGAATATATATCCCTAAAAGCAGGATGAATGAGATGCTAACTGCATTTTTCAGGAACTGGTATTAAAACTGAAGGCAGGAATTCTTTCAGCTTTTCAGCTGTACAATAGTGAGACTTCGGAGCAAAACAAACTCTACTTTTAATTCTCATGGTTTAGCACAGACCTGATTTGTGGGCATGCAGTCCTATTTATATGATGCATTATTCTTTTTAGGGCCAGCCTACTCAATTAAAATAAAAAAAATTAAGGTTTTGATCTAAATCTCTGATTTATTGAAAGTTGGCTATAGAGCCAGCCAAGAACCACAGAACCAAATTCACAAGAGTTTTCATGAATTTTTTTAGATAAATAAGGCCACAGTGTTGTTCTAGGAGTACTGTACATGTTAAAGTGGCCATTGGATATGAACACTTAAGAAATTTGACCCAAAAAATTGTTTAAATTTCATTGAAGTCACCTCAGAGTGAATGTTCCTGTATGACATGAAACCATCTGTAACAACACATATATAGTATAATTAATATAATATAATAATATAATATAATTAATATAATATAATATAATATAATATAACACGTCCAGCATAATATTTTTGTAGTAAAATAGTGTATTGTCAAAAGGATATGTAAGGGATTTTAATAAACCACGACTCCTTCTTTTTAATATCTCCTCTACTTTTCTGTATTTCTTTTAAACTGGGAAGGTAGTGACTGTATGATTCCAGAAACTGTGGGCCTGACTCTGAATTTGAAATTATACTTCATTATTTGAGAATGGATTATGCTAAAAAGACAAATCAATTTCTAAAATAAGAACTGTATAATTATGCACAGTTTCTTCTCCGCTAGTAAAGATTTATTCTCTTTGTAAACAATAAATACATTTTAAGAAATTCAGGGTCAACATTAGAAGGCAACAAGCTTTGTTGGGCTGCAGTTCCCAAAGCATTTTTGTTTAAACTTAACAAAGCTACAGATCTTGGAAAGGATGAAGCTGAGCACCTATGCAAGTCAAAACCAAATTGGACACTTTTTTCATAGAGCAATGAATATGTACTAGCAGTATGTGATGGTTGGCTTCACAAAATCCAGGTTCTGTGATGATGAGGAAAAAATATTTCTACAGGTAAAGGGGTTGTTGGGTTTGTCCTACTTTGTTCTGGTAAATTTTAAAAAGAATTTTATAGGCTGTATGAGACCCATTTTTATGGTTTTTGTATGCACAGATTTGTGACTTTTATGACCAGGTACCTCTTTATATATAAATGTAAAAACAATATTTTCAAATGTTTTGTGGTGCAGTTCAGGAGGTCTGTTTGAAATTTTTTTTCTATTTACCCTGTTTCATAATTGGTGCAGAATTTTTAACTTCATGTGAAGGAAAGAAATACACTGAATATTTTAAGGTTTTGCCATTTGCAAAAGCCTACTTACCTCATATTTCTTTCTGGGTCTCTTCACAGTTTTCTAAACTTGGCTATTTCAATTTTTCTTTGGCCTGAAAGTTGCCGTACAGGGTTGGATCTTGGACACTGAGCAAACACAGTAATTTTGAAGTTACACAAACATAAACAATTACACCTTTACAAATTTATTCCATGGCACAAATTTTGATTCTGATCACTTCATGTCCTGTTTTTTAAAGCTTGCAAAAACACAGTATTTTTAGGGTATTAAGAAAATAGCAAGTTGGGTAGAAGACAGATGTCTAAAGGTCAAGATGACTTTGCTCATAAAACCAGTGCAGTCCTACACATTTCTCACTTTACTGCTTCTCAGTTTGAGTCTCCAAGCCCAGTGGAGCTTTGCAAGTTTTGCTCATAACCTCTGTGCTGAGAATGATCTGCCTTAACAGCCGTGGTCCTTACAGACCACCCCTCCTCACACCCATCCTGTGTTAGGGTTCCGTGTGTAGTCATCGTCCACAGACCCCTTCCTGGTGTTAGGTTCCTGAATGCCCCCTGAGGGTCAGCTGAGGTGTCCTACTTGCCACTACTTAGAGATAGATGTTAGAACAGAGAGAAGAACATAGCTTAAAGAAAGTATATATGTCTGTGGAAGTCTGTTTTATACACATGATCCCTAAATTTATGCATGTCTCTTTCTTTGGAGGTTTGGTTGCACAGACAGGGCTAAAAGATAACAGCATCCCATTAATTCATAAGGAAAAGATTATTTTCGTCCTTATGACCTTCATAAGCTGTTTCATACTTTGCCCATAGTTGCAATAAATTGCTAGATCTGTACTGATATTTATTTGCAGTTGTCATTCTCATTTGCACAGGGTGAGTGAAGCGGGATTACTTGAGACCTTGTTTTCAAGAGATTTTTATAAGTTCCTCTTTCCATTGCTTGTGCTCTGTTTTCTGTCTGTATCGTATTTCTCTCTTTGTTAATTTGCAGCCCTCAGAAAGGCTTAAACAGTGAGTGCCAAGTACCAGTCATCAAAAGACCATTTCCAAGTCGTATTAATCTTTTCCAACATACTTTCCCGCATGAAAAAGAAAAAAAAGTACCTGCCAAAAACATTCTTTGGCACATAATAAAATAATTTTGGGTAGCAGACATTTACTCTGAATTCTTGGCAGAAGGTGAACAGGTCCAATATCCAAGAAAAAAGGGTGTAACATTTAATATTAGTGAATAATCACGACTGTAAAACTTTGGGTAACTAGACATACTGTAATTTTACCTACAGCTAGGAATCCTTTCTTTATATTTCCCAGTGACTGTTGCAAGAGCTTATAATACTGAACACATTTCCCAGGGTTCTGGAAATAATTTTAATCATTTAGCAATCCTAATCTTGAAACAAATGTGCAAGCCCTATTGTTCAGATGATTTTTCTAAAAATATATTTCAACTGCAGTTCTCTATTTTAAATTGCTAATGTGTGTCCTTGTTAAGCCCTTTATGTAATTGCAAAGGTAAGTCTTCAAAATAAACAGACACTGCCAAAACCAGAGAGGTACTCTAGGATGTATTGCTGAGAAACAAAAACCTCAACTAAGGAAGAATCTCAGTCTGCTGTGAATAATAAACAAGATCTGGCAAAAGATTCTTGTCCACGGTTATTTTCTGTAATTGTTAGTAGAATCTTACCAGGGGCTTAAAGCACCAGACACTTACTGTGACCGAACATATTTCAAAGAAACTGGTTGCCCTTCTTGTAAAGCCTTCACATATATGTACACTGGGAGTTTATGACCATATTTTTATGGATACATAACTCAGTTTAAACAAAAATCTAAGGATAAGCAAGGATAGGGATCCATGCTGCATTCTCAGATCTCACTCAATGCATTATATAGAAGAAAAAATACTCGGCTAAATGGCAGCTGCAGTCAAGTACAGTGAAGAGCATCACTGTATTCTCTCGAGCGATGGAAAGAAAATACATCACTTGCCTCAGGAACTGGATTAGCATGAGCTAGGCCCCGAATTAAGAAAATACAGTTGCTCTAACTTAAGTTGTTTGCTTCTGGTTTTTGCATACAGAAATTGCATTCAAATCTGCCCTTAGTGATACATGTGCCTTGCTTCTCTACACTGATAAATCTAGACCTACAGAAGTCTTCATTTAATTTAACATTGACTATATTGTTTGTACATCATTAGTTTTTGGAGGAAATTATTTTGTTCGTGGTCGTATTTCACCAGGGGTTTTTTGTGGACTTCTAACTGCTGTGATGGGGCTCTAATTTATTTCAGAGCACCACATTGCACCACTCTGCCCTTCTTGCCTTCCTGCTTACATGGCACTCCCAGGACCCAGACATCAAACTTGGGATGAATGTTTTTCCACTGCTTGCATCTGGTTTCTTTGACAAGCAGTTGTGCAGGCAGCTTTGGAGTTACTTGGGTTTGGTAACTTGGTAAAGCAGCTGATGGGATTGTGTGGATTGTGTGTGGATGTCTGCTCCTCCTGCGCGTGATTTTCTTTTGACTCATGATGCAGTGGAATGTTTCTGCTTGATGTGTCTGAATCTCCCGGGAATTTTGCCCATATACCCATTTATGGGCATAAAGATGACTTTTCTTTGCCCCTCGTTTTTTTTTTTTTTCTTTTTTTCCCTGCAGCCTGTATAGCTATAATCAGTTCTTACAGGCATTCCATTCTTGCATGAATTTGTCCTTTGGTCAAAGTCTCAGCAGTGGTGCCAGGTGCAAGACTAATCTTAAAGAAAATAGGCTCTTCTTCAGCCAGAAAACTTGATCTGGTGTATCCCATTATAGCAGCTGCAGGTTGATTCTGCTGAGCCAATAATTTCTAAAGCCTTGCTCATTTTTGTCTCCTCTACCTGCCAAATGCTTTAAAGGGGAACACTGTGTTACTTCAGAGGTGAGGACTGGAGGAGCTTGTATTGGAAATTTCAAAAAAGAAAGACAACACAGTGGCAGAGAAAACAATTAAACAAGAAGTGCTGGTTATTTCCATGTGGAGATGGTTAAACTGTTGGAGAAAAAAAAAGGGATTGTCATTTTATTCCTTTTCTTTCTTTTTTTTTTCTCTCTTTCTTTTAAAGTACTAACATCACTAATTTAGTGATTTCTAGAAATTGAACTTAAGATCTCTGTATATGCAAACCTCAGTCTGGACTGCTTGAGTTAAAGAAATAGGAAAATTTATTGAAGGAAATGACACAGATCTCCGTATGAAATGTTACTCTTTTCCAGAAAAGAGGGCCACACTGGGCATTAGTTATACAAAGATTTGTCAGAATGGCTTGATACTTGTACTCAGTGTTGGGATAGAGGCTGTTCATCATCAAGATGCCCAAAGTGTACAAAAAAGGCAATTTGATGTTCATAATTCTTTATTTTCTGTTTCATTGTACAGTAACAAATGTTTCAGTGAAGGATTTTACAGTAGGAGTAATTGAACCGAGTTATTAGCAAATACTTGAAAAACACCTGTGTTTTAAAAATTCTTTGTACAGCAAACTATTTAAGGTTAACCAGAGAAAACTAAGTCCACTTAGCTCACAAACAGAAAACTTCGTTCAACAGATCACTTCTCTATTGCTCATCAGGGCATCCCCAAAGTAAATCCCAATTAACCAAGTAAGGGCTGAAACAGTTCAAGGGTCTTTGCTTCCACAGACCCCTCTTTGTCATTCCCCCCATCTGTACAAATACAGCAGTAGGTAATGTAACTGCTGCAATTCAAGGTTGCAATTGCACGGCTTTTTGTAATGCTAAAGAGATTGGGAAATGAAAGGAACACTTGGTAGATGTCAATTTTAGCTGGAGCTGTGAGTGCCAAATGAGCCAGCATGGGGAATACTCAGCATCACCCCAGTTGTGAGTCTTAAAAGGAGGAATGCTTTGCTCCTAGAAGAGGTGAGACACATCTGTGGAGAAGAAGTCATTCCCTGGGCTGTGTGGCTCCCCAGTTGCCTTTTCTACACCTACGTTTGACAGGCATTTCTGATGTGAGCCAGGCATACTGTAAACAATTAAAACTATGTAGCCTTCAGATCAAACAAGCATGCAACAAGCATCATTATGTTCATTAAGTAAAACGTTGTCATTTTATGATCAATGACAAATCTAGCTTCAAAGGGAAGCCATTTTAACTGAAAAAGGAACAGCCAAAGGAAAAACCCTCCATCATCTCCGTTTTTGCAGTTATAGCAAAACCTATCAGTGAAATTTTGCAAAACACAGTCCTACATATGCATTTTTTGGCACTGCCTAGGGCAAGAATTCCCAAACGGCTGTGTATGTACCACTGAGAGTATATACAGACACCTCAGTGTGGGAAAAGATATAGCACAGAATCAGGACCTGTTACCACTGTCAGTACAAAAAAAAGTGTGGGAATCTCTCAATTAGGAATTTCAGTCAGTTTTCATGTCTGTTTCTGACTTGTGTAAAATATTTTGAGACTGGGGGGTCGTTTAAGTAATTGTTTTCTGCATTCATTATTTCCTCTCTGCTTTTATGCTCTGTGGACTTCAAGTCCAACTATTCCACAGTTGATAAGTCACCTCCATTCATACCAGGATCATCCCAAGATCTGCACCATTTATTTGGGTATTTTTTTCATATATGATAATGTATTTACAGATTATGCATAGCATGATGGTTTCTGTTTCCCCATCTTTTTTGAGGAAGAAAAAACCTGGAAGCCATTCTCTCAAGACTGCTGAAAGATGCCATTTAGGGCACTGGTCATGTCACAGCAATGGCAACCGGCTCACTGATATGAAACCTGTTCAGTGTGTGGCAATACTTTCTCCTCTTCAGCCTTTTGTGTTCGTGCTTTTAACCTTAAAAGCTCATAGTCTCACTGCATGTGTATTTGAAGGGTGTATTGCACTAAGATTTTGTTTACTGGTGCTATTTGAACAGGAATTACTGTTTTGTAGAGTTATTATTGCAGAGTGACAGAATTTATGAGAAGGAATGCATACAGACACGGATGTGCAACTTTCATTCATTTCACTGCTGCCATGGCATTTTCAGTTTGTCTACTGTAATTTCATGTCATCCACACCACATCCTTCCTTCAAATCCCCACTTGCAGAGCACCTTCTGTCTCTGCTCACGCTCCCCAACTGCTCTGACAGACTGGAAGTGGGGGTGGTGCTTGTGTCTTGGCTTTGTGTCCCCAGTGTAGTTTCACGATCTTAGAAGGAGGGCCAGGTTGACAAGCTAACATTTTTTAAAAATTGCCTTTGTTTAATAGAAATCACCTTTTCGTAAGACTAAACTATGGAGCTGCAACTTGCTGTGTAATTTAGTGTAGTTCAATGCAGAGCCCTGAAGAGAGCTGATGACATCTGGTAATGCTAAAAGTAAAGCTCAGGTGATTCTTCAGTGTTATCAGAAACCTCATGTAGGTACAGCTTCATTGAGGATTGTTGACTGTGTGAGGTGGTTTTAAAACCATTTACTTTCAAATGAGCCTTATATAACTGCTGTGGTAATACAAGAAATCAGGAGGGAATTAGCTATCTGTTGGAGGACTGGTTGGCATATTTCTGTTGTTTTGGTTTTTCTTAACTACAATTGTATGTGTGTATTTTTTCAAGAGGTGTGAGGAGCACTGTGTCCAGCAGCACTCACTTAAACAGTTTTGTGCCATTGATTTTTGTTAATCGGATCTTGTCTGATAAAATCTTAGAAAAGTTTCTCACAGCTGCTGGAGGTATGTGAGTGAGATCGCTCCTCAGTGACAGTGTACCAGGAGTTTTGTGTTTCCTCATCTAACAGGTGCTTTGGTGATAGTTTCTCAGCATCCAGAGAAACAGTAAGATAACAAGTTTCATTGCAAAAACACAATTGACTTTTGTACTGAAAAGTTTCTTCTCTCACATGCTATGAGTTAAGTTGTGTTGCTCTCTGGGGATCAGGACTGAACAAAGAGGTTTAGCTGTGTGCACAATCATCTGTCTTCTGGCAAAGATGGGGCTTGAGATATGCCAGCAGCCAGCTAAAAAGTCTGTAAGATATAAAATGCAATAATGAGATATAAAATGTCATACTTAAGATTTATGTCTGCCATTGATCCAAGTCATGGTTTTCCACTTTTTTACTTTTCCCCTTCATGTTTGTTGGTTGCCATTTTTATGCCATCCACCTGTTGTTTCAATCAGTGACCATGTTAAAATTTTCTGAGCTGTTGACTTGGAAACTAGCTGCTGGGTTTTTTAGCAGTCACCTTTAGTGCTCTTGGACAGCAGCTCAGTTTTCTCATTCTTACATAGATTTACCAGTTTATCTGTCATGTATTTTTAAGTTCATTCTGTTTTAAGAAAGTTGTGTTACCATTGTTGATTAACTCAAATTCACATAAATATAAATTAAGAGGGATCTGATTCTCTAATTCTGCTTAGTTTTATGCCATATATTTAATGATACACAGAGATTTCAGTGTTCAGTGATTAGGCCCTAGACCTCTCAGGTGCAGGCTATGTATGCTCAGTGCTTGATTTCTTCCTCATTATGGTTCCCAGTAATGTGCTTAGATGTCCTACAAAACTAATAACCAGGGAAAAACACTGCTCTGCAGATCTTAAATTCTATTTCGCAGCAGGAGGACCAGCAGCTCATAAACTAGACCAGGACATAAAGACCAGTACAGAATAAGAAATTGGCCTAGGGATTACATAAATGATACTGCAGTTTTTCAGTGGGGTTTTTTTATCTGTCTTTTTTTAATGCCTTGTAATCCTATGGAATTCTGTTCATAGGTGGACCTGCCATTTCCTAAAAAGTGTCCAAAGTATCCCAAGCATCCCCTAAAACTGGGAGAGTGCCGGGAAGTGAAATTAGGGTGGGAGGGGAGAGAGTGGAAGCTGTTAGCAGGAAAAATAGAAAAGCAGCAGCAAAATAAAATGTGTAGGGGGAAGGGAGAATCAGAGAAATACATACCTTGGTTTGAAATGTGGGAGGCATTCTGTTTCTCAGCTTCTTTTTGCTAGCTATCTGTGTTAATAATTGAGCTAGCTGGGAGAAGCATCTTGAAAAGAGAGAAAGAAAGCCCTACTGTCGAGCGAGCCCAAAATCACATCCCCAGCCTGCACAGAATTGGGCATTGCAGTGATATAGGGGAAATCCCTTAACGGACAAAACTATAAATGAAACTAGCGTTGACAAGGGGAAGAGGCACAGCTATATTTAACGGAAGTATTTTCATTTAAAGCTGCTTTCTTTTTCTTTTTTGGGGGAGTTTGTTGTTTGTTGTTTTTTCTTGTCTAGCTGGTGGAGACGATGAGAGCTCTTCCTGTTTGAGACAGTGCATGGGTGGTTTCCCCAAGGCTTTTAATGTTAGATTAATGCTCTGGAGACAGTGTGATGATAAATGGGTTCCTACAGTTATATCTACATCCTGTTCCCCCTCCCCCCTCCCACAGCTGCCCCTCTGTACAGTCTCTCTGCAGCACTCGCCTCCATACCCAGCAACTGTTCTGAGCAGATTCAGCCAGAATTTAAGGCAGCACTCATTAAAATTTGTCTGCCAAAATTCTTTAATTTTCAGTGCTGTCACCTTCCTTGCCACATACTTAATCAGACAATGACAAAAATGAAACAGGGAAGAGAATGACTTCTGGCTGAAGTACAGGCCACCTCACTAGCTTGTCATCTGCTGTGTGGCAGATCCCAGTTAATTATTTTTGCTATTGCTGTTCACATACAGAAAATAGGTTTACAGGGGTGGCCTTTTTGTAGTTTCACATTTTAACAGCAGTGCTCTACCCATCATATTTTACTAAGCAATAAATGAGCAGAGGATTTGAAATCTTTTCCCTGGTATAAGGGAATGGCTCCTCTGTGTCAGCTGCATCTATGCCTTGATTTTATACAACTTGCATGCTGGTAGGGATTTAAGTGCACAGCATCAGCAAACACCCAGCACTGAAATTCAGCAAGGGAAATGGAGATTTGAGGCACTTTTTTTAGCTGGACCTGCCCTTATGGCAATTGCTGGTGTTGACGTGTTTTGTTTCGGTTAGTGCAGTTACTTTCCTCTGCATGCATTTCCATTTCTATATGGCTTCCCCTACATATGGGGGGGTGGGGGGTGGGCAGTCAGGGTGGCTCAGGTTGACTTCCCCACCTCCAAGCAGCCAGCCCACACGCTTCTGCTTTCACGGCAGCATCTCTTAGATCTCAAGACAGGATTATTTTTAGACCGTGAAGGTGTATCTGACTGGTGCATTTAGATTTCATATCATGGCTTCCTTTTCCTGCTCTCAGGTTTCTCCCACTCGGCCTTTACCTTCGGTATCGAGAGCCACATCAGCCAGTCCAACATCAACGGAACACTAGTGCCACCTGCCGCACTCATCTCCATCCTCCAGAAGGGGCTCCAGTATGTGGAGGCCGAGATCAGCATCAACGAAGTAAGTGCCACCGCTGCCACCGCCGCACACTGGGACGTGCCGAGCAGCACACTCCAGCAGCCCCAGCACGAGCTTCTCCTCATCTGGTTTAATTTTATTCCTTGTACTTTGCCCAGTCTCAGCAGAGAGCCAGAAAGCTCTGAGATGGAGGCGTGTTTCAGTTTTTTAGCTGTGTCAGGGAGGTGTTCTCTGTGCTGCTTACCTGGATATTTGTGGTGTTTCTGCTACCCCAGCCAACAAATCCAGGGTGTACAGGTTCTTGCAGCAAAAAGAAGAGGTGCCTGTGCTTACAGCCTTGCGTTTTCAAGGTCATGGCAGAATTTGGCAGGAAAAACCTGAAGCATAGATTAAAACTTTACTCCCTGACACCTCTTAGCAGGCAGCACTGTTTACAAACCATGAGAAGCCAGATCAAAAATTCACAGAGGTCACTGGAGAGTGATTTCAATGACTTTGGCCTAGATCATGAGATGAAGCATCGTGTACATGGTGAAACAGTTGCTTGTAAATTCTGAATGTGGCTGGGGTGCAAGTTTTCTGTAGATACTGTATGAACAGCCACAAAATGTCTCTGTTCTCCTTGAGCTGCCAGTGGAAACAAAGAAGGGATGTGGGAAAAGCCAGTGGTTTTGCCCTGCCAGCCTTAAAGACATGGTGCTTTGAGAGGGATTGAAGTGTGACAGATAAGTAAGTGCTGCATTACAAGATTTTTACAACAGATATTTCTGACTGACAAACATCTGTAATAAATATTAATACAGAGAAGCTACTGCTTTTTCCTCTATACCTGAATGTATGTGAACAGCATGGGTGAGAACTTTTGTTTTTACTCAAACATTCTGTGTGTTTTTTCTTTTTATGACTCAATACCGTGTATAAGATTTGTATGTGTTACTTTGTAATTGGGGCAATAACATTTGACATTCACACCAAGCTTCACGTTGATGCAGTTGTAATAACAAGCCAGTGTTAGGGAGCTGTCTCAATTTGCTGGTACTTAACATTTTGCCCCGTGCCTGAAACTGGAGCTATACAGTTAGAAAGTTCCAGCTCTGAAGCACCTATATCAGGTCAGGTTGTAGGGGCCTGCGCTTACCCAGCTTCAAGACTTTCCCTAAAATGAAAGAATAATCTGAAAATATGCCTGTTGTCACCATTAAGATTTATGTGCTCTCTCATCGTGGTTTGAGTCAGGTTGAACAGGGCCCTGAGCAACCTGGTCTCATGGAAGGTGTCTTTGCCCACGACAGGGATGTTGGACGTATGTCCTTTAAGGTCCTTTCCAACCCAAGCTATTCTATGATCCTGTTCAGATAGGTACTATTAAGTATATTACAGCAAAGCAAAGGCCTCATGCTACATCTGAATCCCAGGAAGGGCTAGCATAGATGCTTCCCTATGTATTACTTTTCTATGTGTATTACTTAAGAGTGACAAGTAATCAGTGAGTCTGTAAACTAGTGTGTATAAAATTATTGTTTGTCATCTATTAAAGGGCAGTCATGTAAATAGTCCAGTGAGCACATTTACAGATGAAATTATAAGATGTCAGGATCTGTTGGCAAACATTTTGTTTATTGTGTAGCAAGAATTTGAGTCAAGATTCAAATAAATTTTGGCAGACACATAAAAAAATGTTGAGGAGAAAGAGATTATGGTTCCTTCTTTAACAACTGTCTCCTCTTTTTTCTTCCCCGTGAGGAAACAAATATGTATTATCTTAATATTGTAATTATTAGGGGTAATTCAACAACTAGGTCAGCAGAAACATACCAGTCAGGCAAGCAACTATTTTTCTTTATTAACTGTTCTCACCTATGGAAGATTATATTTAATATATAATCTCACCTATGGATTGATTATATTTTATGTAGTTTACCAGCTACATAATCTATCTGTATCCTATTCTTACTTGCTCTTTCTCAAGAACAAATCTTTCACCACTGGATCATTATTATTTCAAAGAATTGAAGGGAGTTTGCGGAAGATTGGCAAAATGGCACTTTGAAAAGACTACTAAAATCTTTCCCCTATATTTAAGATAATAGGAGAGTGAAAGTGAAAAAAAAGCTAAGTCAATATAATCTTCATTAACTCTTGAACAGTCCCTTAAAGTCTACTCAGTTGGTTTTTGAAGCTGAAGCCTAATTTACAAAAATCAAAATGAAAGTCATAACTATTATGAGTAATATAGTGGAATAAAAGAAAAATAATGGTAAGGCTGTCTTATATGATCAGCTACAACTGGTGGTGCTGGGCTGAAAAACACTGCGCAAGAAACCACTGAATTTGTGCATACATCATGTTTTGGCTGAGGTTCATTATGCATCATCTGCTTCCATTCCGTTCCATGTCTATGCTCCTGCAAGTGTAGGAAAACAAACAGTTTAACCAAAGTCTGTTTGCCTTTATCATGGCTTTAGCCATGACTCTGTTTTTTCAAACAGAAAAAAAAAGTGAAATTTTCTGCCACTGGTAAGACATATTTTTTAACACAGCTTAATTCCTTTTGCATTTATAAAGCATTTATATGATAGAACTTCCTATAAAATTCCAACCAGTTACTTTTTCACTGATCTGATTTCTGAGTGCACCATGAGTGCCACCATCACGGATCTGAGAGAGATTCAGTCCATAGTCCTGTGGCCCTATTAGTTAGGTCAAAGTGTAGTGTCTTCACACAGCTTCGTTTTGTGATTCTTTGCCGCCTGAGTGGTGAAGATCCTAAACTTGGGATTTCCCTTCTGCTCATTTTCCCTGCAGGATGGTACAGTATTTGATGGCAGGCCAATAGAGTCCTTGTCTCTGATAGACGCGGTGATGCCTGATGTCGTTCAGACCCGACAGCAAGCATTCAGAGAGAAGCTAGCGCAGCAACAAGCCAGCGCTGCGGCAGCGGCGGCAGCCACGGCAGCCACAGCGGGAGCCACGACGACTGCTGTTTCCCAGCAGAACACACCAAAGAACGGAGAAGCCACTGTGAATGGAGAGGAGAATGGGGCACATGCAATAAGTAAGCCAACATGCAGCTGTCTGCCACTGCTGGGCAGTTTGTGTTTCCATAATCTAGTTCTTAGTTGCGGGGTGGGATGCAAGGTGTGCTTTCTGCTAGGTGGTAGAACTAAGGGCAATCATTTCCAGGAGGATGGGGCATTTCTAAAAAGGCTGCTGAGTAAAAATGATGCTTCACATCACAGTGCTGTGTTTTACCTGTCTCTGGGAATCTGAAAACTTCAGATATGCTCAGAATTGCAGGTTGAAGACAGAATCAAGAAGTGGAGCTGTATGCTCTCTTCTTGGAGCAGGCTACCCAGACTTTGCCAGCCTTCTAGATGCTTTTAGATATTGGACAAAAACAGGGCTGTAGACAAAGCTTGTCATTTTGGCCAGACCAGGAGAGAGAGGGGTTGAGAGGCTTGGACCTTGTCTTGGTTTGAAAGACAGGTGTCTGCCAAGGGAGGTAGGAACCTCCCTTGGAATTAAGAATATGACCCCCTTACCTCCATATTATTATGACTTTGAAATTAAGGGACTTTCAGGAAAAGATATGGGAAAAGGAATTACAGTTCTTTACTGTTATGTATATTTATAACAAGGCAAACAAACAACCCCACCGGCAGCAACCACAGACAGAACCACAAAGCCCGTCCCAGCCTTCTCAGCCGCTGGCACTTTCCCCTTCGGTGCAGTTCCGGTCACGGCCAGCAGGGGCGCTGCTGGCTCCCGGCCGGGCAGGGCAGGGTGGGTGCGATGGTTCCCCCGCGGCTGCAGGGGGCGCTGTGGCGCGAGCTCAGCTGCCTCTCTCCACACGGTAATGGCAGCTGAGCTGGCGTAAGGGATGGGAAAAGGGGCTTGCTTTAAAAACCCACGGGAGCAGTAGGTCCTGGTGCCTCTTTGGAGAGCAAAATGAGCTGTAACAGGAACCTTGGAAGCAGCTAGGGTAGGAGAAGACAGCAGGAGATAGAGCCTCACAGTGGTGGTGAATTCTCTGCACAGCGATCACAGCCTGTTTGCCTCCAATGCAGACAAGTGAGAGAGAGCTAGGAGCTGCACTCAGCCCCTTGCCCCAGCCCAAATCTCCTGCTGTCTCTGCCCCTCCAAGAGAAACCACTCAGCTAAGGGAGTAGCTAGCCACACCCTTCCCCTGTACTGTGGCAACTTCTTTTGTCTCTCTTAAGTACCTGTTATTGTCCTTTAGCAGTATATGGGAGAAAATTCCCTGAGAGAAAGAAAACAAAAGGAGTAATCCTAACCTCCTACAGACCTACAAGCCCTGTCTATGTAATTGTTGTGTGACCAGTGCATAGCCTTGTGCAGTAGCTGTTCTGTGGTCATCCATAGCCTTGGCATGGTCATTGGCCCAGTTTGGCATGTTCCAGCTTCCATTTTTATAGGGTGCGGACAAGCACAGGAGCATCCATAGCCTTACTGTCGTGGTCATTAGCCCAGTTTGGACTATACCAACTATCCATTTCTGATCAGCATTGCCAAGCACATGTGCCGAGGACCATTCCCAGCAAACAGCTTGGATGCAGCCAACCTGTCTTGAAGGCACAGAGCAAAATTGTTCCTCGACCTTTTATTTAATAGCATGTACTAATTCATACAGTCCACTGCAAGTATCCAACTGAAGGTCCCACCTTCTTGAGTCTTTGGGAACAGCTGGTTCTCAAGAGCGCTGAATTCACCTTTGTTCATGGGTGACTAAGGGAGACTGCACTTATATATTAATTATCCAAAGTCAGGCATACCCAACATGGAGTGGGACCTACCTGCTTGTGTAACTAGATCCTGATGACTGTGCTAACACTGTGGGGCAGATGGGATTACTGGTTCTGGTTTCTTTGTGCAAGGCCTGTTTGCATATGGCTGACTTCTGAAACCAGCCCTTATACTGCCCAGTTGCCTTAAAAGAAAACTCTAGAGGAGCATGCATGGCAGGTTTTGTAGGAAATTCTTAACAGCTCTTTGGCTTAGACAAGGTCAGGACTGTAATCATGTAACAGATTTTATTAGTTCTGCAGCATAGATACCTTTATCAGTCTCCACCTTCTCTTTGATCTGAATAAATTCCTCTGTTGGTCAGTGAGAAAAAAATCTTTCAAAACAGGTTTTCCTTCAGAGAATTCCAGATAGACAGGTTAGTTTCCCCCAGTAAAACTGCAGTTATTTAAATAACATTTGTATTTGAGAAAGCAAATGTAAAAAGTATCTGAACATTTAAAAATATTAATTTGTTCTTAGACTATGGATTGCATATGTTTTACTTTCAACTAATCCTCTGCTTTGAAACTTAACTCATTTCATATGTGAAAGGGTGCAAACAGAAATTAAAGTACTGTTAAATGTATCAAATGCTGACAATTTGTTTGTTGACACATCTTCAACTGACATGTGAAAATTTTAGGGGAATGTCTCACTGTCGCAGGCCCAAATTCTTACCATTGGTTCATCACTAAAAGAGAACCACTCAGATGTATTTCCTTCTGATCCAAAGAAATATACCTACTATTGTATTAACAAAAGGGAAGCCTTAAAGATCAGTTCATGTTTATAGCCACACTGTAAGCCTGATGTCGCAAATCTGACATTTTCCAATAAAAAAAAAATAATTCTCACAGCTATTTTTAATAGAAGGATTTTCACACACAGTTGCACACCTTTTCTTGGAATTTAGAGAAGGACTTTTCCTGGGAGAAAGAAATAATCCTGGGAGACCTTCTGAGTAGAAAAGACTGCTGATATGAAAGCTGTGAGAAACTTCCCAAACCTTAAATTTTACTGTTGTTGTATTCCACAGACCTGGCATATATTGGCACAGGTTTAAATAATGTGCCAGTCCTTAGTCATAACCTGGAAGTCACCCAAATATCAGGCTTTGAAAAAAGGTGGGATGGGTGGAGCGGGAGGAAGACATGTCTTTGAGAAATTACCTAATTTGCATTTATTCTGGCATGGAGTTCTCCCTGACACTCTTAAGCCTTTCTAAAAAGGTTTTAAAATATTTAATATTATATGATAAGTTTTTGTATGTGGCATTACCAATACAATATGATAGATTTAAGAAAGAGAGAAGACAAAAAACAATAACAATAGTTTGAAGTGCAGATTCAAATACTGAATAAAAAAAGTCGCCACCTTGTCTTGTTCTTTCCCAAGTAATGTTCTCAGTTTTAAGTCACTTCAAATGTTACAGGAAAAAATAAAAGCCAGCATGAAGAAATGGAGCCAAACTTTGGATTGTTTTCCAACACAAATATTTTTAGTGTCATTTGTTTCATTATATTTGCAAGGATTGGCTTAGGTTTACAAAAATTAAAGCTCTGGAAAGAGGACTAAGCCCTGTTCCTTTATTAAAACTACATCCATAAAGAACAACTTTAGTGAAAGGCCTCTTAAAGATTTAAGTAAAAAAAAGAAAAATATATTTCCTGAGAAAAGACAGGGTTAGCACTCATAAGATCTTAAAAACATCTATTTTCTTCTTTGGAGGAAATAGTAATACTGCTTATTAGTGTGTTAGAATTTTTCTTTTTGCACTAAAAAAACCCCTCACTCTCAATACTTTGGGGTAATATGACTTTTAATTTCCAGTCATTTGAGATTTTTGATACATTTGAGGAAAAGAATTATAATATAATGTAGACTATAACCAAAGATGCCCTGGCCTTTAGAAAATGTTTTGTGTTAACATTTGGACATTGGAGTCCTTCACTATGTGACCTGCAGACTTAGTTTTTCACCTGAGGCTCTGCTGCAGTTAGTAGAAATGCCTTTTCTTTCAGAGAATCACCCTAGGGCAATTTTGTGCACATAAGATCTTATCTGAAAGCTTTCTGCTTGGAAGGTACTTTAGAGCAAAAGAAGCTTATCCTTGATGGTTACTGCATCTCACTTACCTGTTCATTTGCATTCCCCATGCACACATTGTAGCTGGGTCCATAGGAAAGCCAAATTTCGAGGTGAGACCAGGGCTCCCAAGAGCTCGTAACTTGTCTCTCTTGAGAGGGTGCTGGTTTGTGCTCAGGGCTTTCTGCAGTTTTTTGTTGTTACCATAATTTTATCAGTCATATACTGCAAGTGTCTCTCTGAATCTGATAAGAGCCTGAGGCAGTATCACAGAGGCATGAACTGTCCTATTTGTTCAATGGGGCGTTTTAAGTTTAGTGCTGAACAGTAACACTCTAAATATGAATGTTCTTGACTACTGATGCAAATAGGAAGAAAACACATAAAATGTGAACAGTGGCAAATTATTTTTGAAAGGCTTCTCATCCTTCCCTCTCTTTCCTCCTAAACCACCAAAACTGTTCTATAAAAATCATTACTGGAAGATACAATACAAAATAATACTGCAGGTATTTCATTGCTTCCAGAGGCCAGTTGGTCTTGCATGTACTAATCCAGGTATCAGCTAATCAAGGTTTCTTTTTCACAGCATGACTATTCGTGGGGCTTTTTTCACAGCAGTTAATAGCATTCAAAGTGTGTGTCTAGGTTTTACCATCTGGCCAGGTACAAACGAAAAATATTCCTGAGTATCTGATGGCTTTGTTCTGATAGCTCCTCTTGAGTCTGGGAACTTGGAGTAATGCTGTTTCCCAGCTGTCACTTGGTTTTAATAGAGAGCGAAAAACAGTCCTGCCCTTAGAGCCAGGCAGGTAACAGTAGGATCCTATGTCATAAGCACAGCATCTCATTTAAATTTTTCAAATAAAGGGCTTGAAATATCTTCTTGATTTACCCCCAGCTTCCAGCTCACATTGTGAAGAGGACACAGAGGAATGCATAGCCATTGTCATGCTGCTGTTTTTCTCATGAAAATATGCTTTAACCATGGTGAATCTGTGCTGTGCTGAGCAATAGAGGTTTGTGAGTTCTAGGCTTGTATCTTCTGGTGGGTTTTAATAGAGCTTCACTCTTCAGTGCCTGACTGCTTGGAATATCAAAGATCCCAGCTGCTGGTGTCAGCTAAATCTTGAGTATTGGTATATCGCAACAGTATTCAGTTTAGTAGTCATACACATAGGGAATAATCAAGGACAATGCTTGACAGAGGGTCTCAACATAGGTATAGATTTTACAAATGGGCATTTCCAGTGTTTATGCAGCAAGTCCATAAGTAATAAGTGTAGTCAAAAATATAGATATTTTTCATTAGAAATAAGCTGTCAAACTGCTGTTAGTTGTTTCCTGATTTTAATACTTCATTCTATGTGACTCATGTAGATTCCATTCCATCTGTGGCGTAGATATGGCACAGACATAGTTTTAGGGTGCTAACCAAATACACAATGAGAAGTGCTATTTGTGTGAGTCAGCATAAGTTAGGCAGATCCAAACCAGGTATGTGAAAGCCCAGGTAAGGATAGAAATCTGGAGATCTTCCCCCCCACCCCCGGTGCCCCTTGTACAGTGTCACAGTCTGTTTCACCAGCTGATGGGCAATAGCTTAGCAGAGATGGAGTACCAGGACAGATGGCTGATTTTAAATGCCATAAACATGCAGCAATAAGGGAGCATAATTATTCTTGCAAACCTATGGATCTCCATATGTGATTAAAGAATGACTAACTGAAAAACTTAACCCAGAAAGAGAACTTGCATTTTGATCAGTCAGAGCTGATCAGCTGGCCAAAGCATTGGTTTAGGTAACAGGAGGCTGCCCGCTACCTGCTCTTAGATGTGCTTCCTGCAAAATGGGCCACACTTGGGTGTGTAGCATCTGCTATCTGCTGTTGCAGTGTGTCACCTGTCCTTGGATGGTGTCTTGTTTGCAGAGAAGAATAATCTTGTAATGCTGCCAGGAAGTTTAGCTGGAGCTTAATGAGGAAGATTTATACAGAAGCAGAGGAAGTCTGAAGTAAAACCATGGTTCATGATGCAAATTGGAATGAACTGTTGTTACTAAGAGAAATCCATCATTTAAAATTCACTTTTTCTTGCTTAAGACAATAAAGGAAGTTTCTAAAAGCGATGTTACCTAGATTGCAGTCTAAAGAACTGCAGAGTTACAGCATGCAGGTTAAGTATATCTATGACTCATTTGGTACCTTTGTATGTATTACGATATCCTTGAGAAGGTGATCATTCACCATTTCCCTGATGTGCTCCAGGAATTAAGCCCCTACTCAGTATATTTTTTGTCTGTTAGTAGCACAGATATTACTTACAGGAGACTCTGTAAGAAAATATAAATGCTTTCTGTTATTTTTTTAATTATTTTAATAAATCTGTAAGTCATTTTTAATGAGGCCAGCTTCAAAAGAAAAACTACACTGAACTAAATCCTGAGTATTTGGGGGATGAAAAGCTATGTAGATTTATACAAAATGTTTTGGAAAGCTCTACATTTTGAGGAAATGTCATAAATTTGAATGGCCAGAGAGAAGCAAATAGAGTAATACTTCAGTGACATAGCACAGAGTATTAATTTTTGTGTATATGCTGCTGTAAGCTTCAGGCCTTGGATAACTAGAATGATTTTAAAACAGACCTACCTGCATCTTGTAAACTATTTATTCTGATATATCTCCTTACAGATAATCATTCAAAGCCAATGGAAATTGATGGGGATGTTGAAATTCCTCCTAACAAAGCAACAGTCCTTCGGGGCCATGAATCAGAAGTGTTCATCTGTGCCTGGAACCCTGTCAGTGACCTGCTAGCATCTGGGTAAGACAGACAGTGACTCAAACCAGCTGCTGCAATTAGAGAATATTTAGAGATGCAAGAATTTGCAAGTGTATTTGGGATGTTTATCAGCCTTCAGCAGTGTTTTTTTCAGCAGTACCATACCTGCATAAGTGCTAAATAATTATAAGGTAACAACAAATATGAAGAATTTGTACATTTATGATGTAAATTCTGTGGCCCTAAATACATGCAAATTTTTGGGAAATTTTTTTTTTAATAATTATGGATAATTCTCAGAATAATTGGAGGTCGTGTAATCTACTGCTCTTAGCTATTGATTCACACTGAGGTCTCAGAAAGTCGTTGGCATCCACCAGATTTTTTCAACAGTATGGAGATGGGGGTGCTTCAGACTGGACCTAAGTTTGTTCAGTGAGCTGAACAGTAAGTAGTGGTTTAAGGGAATGCTGTGGTTTAGCGTCATTGAAAGGGAGTCCAGTTAATCCTCTGCAGGACTGTTCTGCAATGACCACCAGAGCATCCTAAGTGGGACAATCAGGAGACTGACTTACAAGAGCACTTTTGATCCAGACAAAATCACAATTGTAAACATACCCCAGGAGCTGTATGCAGGCATTGGTGCAATCTGTGTTCATGCTTTAAGTTAAACCTTAACATGAAGACTAAATTTGAGAAGTCTAATGGGAACATGGAGTAAAGCTGATCAAAGTTTGAGGAGGTAAATCACTCAGAGTTACTTAGCAGTGTTAGGATACTTTCCTCAAAAGGAAGAGGAGAGTCCTTATTTTAATTCTAGCTTTTTTGCAAGATTATCAGGATAGTCTTCTTACCTTTGTTCACTTAGTACATGAAAACACGGAATTACAGTATAAATAGAAAAGAAAAATAAAATAAATTCCATGTTGGATGAACAGCAGAGATCTCCAAGAAAGTGAAGATAGAAATTTCAAAAAAATAATTTCCGACAACAAACTGGGATTTTGGAAACCAGAATCCTGCTGAGTATGCTTTTTTCCTGGAATATCCAGGTCTGATAGTACTTTTAGCATCTGTAGTACTAAGTATCTTCATTTATCAATTTTAAGCAAGTCAGTGCTTGCAACAGTGGACTGCTTCCCTAGGATCCATGGTGCACAGTCCTAGTGTGCATAATTTAAATGCTGGAGCATTTCATAAACCAGAGTGTGTGTTTAACTTTGCCTCAGGGTGCTAAGCACTGGTAGATGGATCCCCTGATTGTGATATTTTAGAGGTAAACCTGGAGCTGCAGGTAAACCTGGAGGATGATAATCAGAACTATTAGTCAGATATCTGAGCCAGAGGAGTACCCTCTCACTAGCCATTCCCTTAAGCTTTACCCTTCAGTGTAATAGGTCTTTCATAATGAGGAGGCACGTAAATACACATGTGGTTACAAAGTACAATCATGTGCTTTAGACAGACTAAAAGCAGTGCAATGACAATGCAAATAATTTAGATCCATGTGCATCTTGGTCAGATTTTAGCCTGCTTGTAAGAAACGAGGTAGGGATGCAGCTGGAATTGGGGTAATGCAGCAGCCAGTGCCTGGTGAAGCTTGGTGACTGAAATGGCAGAGAATGCACAGAAGAAAGTGAAACTGAAGGAAGAGAGCTGAGTGAGTGATTATGCCACTGCACAAAGAAGCCTTTGTCTGGTGTAATAACAGTGCAAGCTTTTATCTACAGGTAAACTCCCTGTTACAGCACCAGTTAAACAAGGGAGAGAAATTCCCTGAGATCCACAGTGTACTGCAGTTCCGTTTGCCCTTTACAAAGTAATGATTAAAAAAAGAACACTGCAGTTAGTCTGACGTGTGAGCATCAGCTTGTTAGATTCTGTAACAGCCATATTGTGCTGTCCAGTCAATACTTTTCTTCGGGTTTCCCATCTGCTTGATTGTACCCATCTTAAAAAACACATTTCAAAACCTAGCTATTAAATAGAGGAAATAATAACATATTTGTTTTGTTTATAAAGTGACTAATTGATTCTCAATTAATGACAAAGTATTTTCCTGAAGCCTTGTTACACAGGCAATAGATTTTTCTAACTAGCAGTAGCAGTTTAGACAGCAACCTGATGTAATCCTCAACTAAAAGAATAATGCAGGTTCAGAACCTAATCTGAAGCAAGCTGTTTAAGAGAAATGTAGAATCAATTTCCAGGTTTAGTGACTATCCCATTGAGACAAAGGGATTTTGTGATTTAATGTCATATCTATTCAGTTGCTTTTTTCCTAGTGTGTGAAGACTAGCGCAGTAATATATACTCTGGGCTTTGCAAACAGCTATTTCAAAATATAACAGAGAGACAGGAATTTCTCTGATCAAATAGCTAGAAAAATATATTCTGCAGCTGCTCTTCCCCCTCCACCACACACATAATAACCCTTAAAGCTGAGGATGGGGGACGCTAGAAATATCAGTAAATGCTATCAAAGGCATGACTGTCACCAGATGCCTATGAAAAGAATGCTTAGATGTTATGAACAGAAGCATTATAATAATAGAATGAAGTGTGTACATACAGCCATGTAAGATTATTAACTACACTTTATTAAGTAAGTCAACATTCCAAAGCAAATAATTGCTTAGAGTGTTTTGGACAGGTGAAAGAATACCAAAAAAGAGGTGTTTGGTTAAAGCCATTCCCAGCCATAAACCCAAAGAATGATATCTTCTGCTAGTTATCTTTCAATATCTAAGTTTTAATTTCATGACACATTTAAATTGTTGCAGATGGTTATGTTTCCTGTGTAGTGCAGAAATCCATTACAGCTGCATCCACATTAGTAAACTAACTGTGCCTGGGAATATTCCTAGGCACTGAGGCCAGCTGGCACAGAACGGCTGGTGTCTGTGCTAGCAAACTGCCCTGGCTGCCAAAGAAACTGCACATTGGGAATCATCTCTGGACATTGTAACCATGCCCAGGAGTTATTCAGAGAGAACATCAGAGACCCAAGCAAGAGTGCTAATTAAAACAAGCCAAAATCTGGCCAGGGAATAACCTGTCAGTTTGCTTGTGCAGGTCATCGTGGTCCAGTGACACAGTGTTCTGAACATGCTTGAATTTCCCAGTGTGGATGTGGATGGACTGTGAATGTCAAGGCTGCTAGAGCCTTGAACTCCAGAACCTTTTCCAGTTGAACTTAGGATGTTTCAGTCATTGTGTTCCACTGCTGCTTCCAAGAGTGTGTTCTGTTCTGTGACATCCAGCCATGCCCTTCAAGTAATTCACACAGCCACGAAGCAGAGGGACCTGGCCTCAGTCCCAAAACTAACAGTAGGTTTCTCTGCTTATCAGCTAATCTATGCCAGCCTCTCTCACTCAGAGAGGCTGTGACTTGTCTCTTCTAGACCACTCTGTGCACCTTTTGCTCTCTGTAGTCAGCAAAGTAATTATCTGTAAAAGCTGCTGTCCGAGGTCTTTCAGTTCTGGCTGGGTCTCTTGGAAGCAAGAAAAGATGTTTCCAGGCTATCTGCTGTCATAGTTTCTGGGTTTTATATATATAGTACTTCAGGTTACTGTACTCCTCATATTAGTGGTTTAGGATCCACTGTAAATTACCTTTCAGAATAATCCTTTTGACTTACCAGGTTGAGAGTGTTAATTTCAGACACCACCCCTCAATGTGAGTGCCAGATATTAATTCTGCTAACTCTAAGTGCTTATTTGTTAGCAGCGGACTATTTGGACTGGTTTCCTCAGTGAATCAAATCCATGAATGCATAGTGGTCAGCTATTACGGGAGGTCGACTTGAATAACCTGTAGCAGAGAATAATGTTGTAGAATCAGTGGGGCAGAGATCTTAATCAAGACACCTGTGAGGCACTTCCTTCTACTAACTGCCTAGGAAGAGTAAGCACTTAGTTTAAGAGACATGCTTTATTAAGGAAATGTTAGATGTCAAAAAAAAGAGAAATTTCCTTCCCATAATTCTTTTAATAATATTTCTTAAATGAATAAAAACTCTAACCTGTTGGAGCCAAAGTAGTAAATACACATTACCAATATTGCATCTCAAAATAACAGTGATTTTAAGTCTTGTAGCTGAAGATTAGAAATACCAAGGTTCAACAACCATCGTGCAAAATTCTTCACCCAGCTGCAGGACTTACAACAACCTCTGTGCTCCCATCTACAGAATGGTGATTTAATATGTCACAAATTAAATTCCACAAACATTTGTCCACCTTGATTCATGAACATATTGGGGCAGGAGAGGATGAAATAAAATCCTTTCAGAAATAGCCTTCCTAAAATTTGGCAGTACTCTACCATAGTGCAGAGGAGTACACCTATTACTCAAGTGTTCATGACTTGCATGTTGGAATGAGCTGCTTTATCATGTAGATAGAAATGCTTCTGTGGGCAAAGGAGATTAAATATCTTTCTGAATTGTGCTTGAACTGTGCTTCTCTAATAAGGCAGGGTTCACTGAATCGTTCAGCAGAAATCAGAATACTTTCCAGAGCATTCTCTGGACTCTTTTTTTTTTCCCCAGCAACAAAAGGGAAGACACACAAATACCCTTGCTGCACACTGGTAGGCTTATAAAGCCTCTCTGCAGGGACACATAATAGCTTATGTAGCTCTGGGAGAAGAAAAGGGAAAAACAAAATTAAAATACTGGAAAATAAGATTGCCCAGGCCTTGCCAGAAAACCGACTAAATAAACTGTTGAAAAACAAAACATAACCCTTTTAGAACTAGCAAATAGGATATTGTATTTGATAGCCAAATGACCGAGTACCTTATTCACAAGGTCCAGTAACAAACTGAATTATTACAATGAAGGCAGGACGGTCCTGCAGTCTTATATAGGGGAGAAGCCAGCTCTGAAGGAATTTCCTACTTAGCATGTTAATCAATGAAGCAGTCCTTTAAAGACTTATGTTCCCATCATTGTTAATTACCACTGTTAAAAATGTTCCTTAACTTCTGAGCCTCATGATTAACTTGGTTAATTTTCTAGCCAACATATGCAAAAATGTCAGTTTTCCAGACCTCTGAAGAAATAAGAGTATATATTACAGTCACAGCTGTGTGGTGGCAAAAATTACCCTGATCTGAATTATTTCTTAATCACTAATGTGAAAGATATGTCTTGAAAATTAAAGAGTGGCTTTACAGGAGTAGCTGGGTTCAAAACCCTGGCCAGCCATCACATCTCAGCTTGGCATAAAGGTTCACAGGAGATGGGATCACATTCCTCAGGCATGCCATAACCCAGAAGAGCTCAGAGCTACTAATACAAGCTGAGGGGTGTTTGCTTTTACAGTTGAAATGTTTGTGTAAAATTAGACTAAATGATTAGTAAAATAATACACAGAGATCAATGGAGTTTGATAATTGCTTGGTCAGTAGTTGCATTTGAAGACATGTCAAGTGTTGAAAGTTTGCCTGGTATTCTTAGTATCAATAATTAAAATACTTTACTAGTGGACCAAAAGAAAATCTAGTATTCTCTTGTGCTGGATTTCTTTTTCAGTAAAACATGGCTTATGAAAACAAAAATGGATCTCAGGTGGATCCATTTATTCAAAAATGGATCATTGAAGAAATAATTTTTCTCCTTGATAGTGTATAGGAAAGAAAGTTTTTGTCATTACTTTAAAAAAGAAGGAAAAGCTAACACATCAGATGTATCAACAATGAAATTTCATCTAGACAGTATGAATTCTTGCAAGTATGTGAGAGATGCTAACTCTGCTCCAGGTTTCTACTTACTGCATGTAAATGAAAATTGCTTTCTGGACAAAACAAGCAATCCAGTGTACTTGGTTTTGGTCATTGTTGTTTTAAAAAATGAAGGAGTGTAAAAAAAAAATCCCAGTAAACTTTTAATGTGGAATATCTTCCACTCCATGGCAAATTATCTCTGAACCTCAGAGACATTATTCAGTAGAATAAAGGTTTATGCAAAGTCAAAATAAATGTATTATTTACAAGTAGATAATGATAAACTCTTCCTCCTCAAAACCTTTTCTAGGCAAAATCAGGGTTTCAGTCTGCATTAAAAACACTTTTGTAGAAAATAATTGGTCTATAAAATAGATCAAAATCCTGATGCTGCCTCTGTCTTGTTCTATTATGGCAGTACTTATTTTGCCACTTTTTCAGACAGCATGATGTAAGCCGCCAAGCTACAGTTTTACTTACTGTAAGTTGCCCCAGACTAACTCAGTTATGGTGATGCCAGCTTTAGGTATGTAGTGCAAAATGTAGACAGCGAGTTCATGTAAAAGTTTTAGGTAAAACTTCCCTGAATAAACAAAATTATTATGACAGGTATAATTTAAATATGTGTTAGCATTTTTAGAAAAGTACACAGAGTACAGAAAGAGTTGGAAAGAAATAGTTACTTCTTAAAGGCTTGTAATGCCCTGATCCATTCAGCAGGTTTAGGGAAAGGTGGTTGGATCTACTTCAGATGCACTAGGCAGTGCACAGGAGAAACATTAAAATTCTCAGGAGGTTCAAAACAGCTTCTACTTGCAAAATTTGGAACATTTCAATAGAATAGGGCCCTCCCCTAGGTGAGCTTCTGCTAATTTCAGCACCAAAGTCTTACACCTGCATTTTACACAGAGCCAGAACGTTCCCAGCAGCCCCGTGCAGTCAGACACTCCCGTTACAGTACAGGCCAGCAGCTCTTGTTCCTCCAATCTCCTGCAAGGCTGTAATGTTGTCTCAATGAAAACAGAAATACAGGCTTTTACACTGTTTGCTAGGTCAGCACGAGGAGTTTTCAACTTATTTGCATAATTGCTTTATAGATCCGGAGACTCAACGGCCAGGATATGGAATCTCAATGAAAACAGCAACAGCGGTTCCACTCAACTAGTTTTGAGGCACTGCATAAGAGAAGGAGGACATGATGTCCCCAGCAATAAGGATGTGACTTCACTGGACTGGAATGTAAGCTAACTTCTAAGACTGTGCATGCTTTTTAACTGTCTAAATTTAATTCCAAGGCAATTACAGTTGCTCTCCATATCTTTCATATCTGAGGTGACCAGAAGCTCTGTCCTAACCTACTGACCTCTTGTTTCAAATACTCATAATAGGCTGAACTTTCTCCTACATGCTGTAATTTTCCAGGACTGTTGCCATCTTCAAGCTTAACAATGATATATTTATATCTCTATTTTAGGAGCACGGGTAAAAATAAACTTAGCTAGCTTTAAGAACAAAGATTAAACAAACAATCTGTGTAATACTGAAGCCTCATTAATAATGTATTTGGATCTCATAGTTACTTTATTTTTGCATGTAAGGAGATAAAAGCACCCGTAAAACTTCTGAGGTTGCACTCTCCAGATCCTCTCATTTGACTTATGCTGTGCACAGCAAAATGTGTTCACATTATTTTCTTTGTCTTGATAGGATCATGTGTAGTTATTCTGTCCTTACCTTCTGGAGGAAACTGTCTTGCCTGATACCTTTTTTACTTCCATGCTGCAAAATCTCCTATCTTAGATAATGTACTCCTGCACAAAGAATATTGAAGTGAGCAGAGAGGACAGGTATTGTTGGGAATCCCCAGTGTCTGGGCAGTGCCTTTGGGCTGCTCTAATATTTGCCAGAAAAACTTACAAGACCCTGCAGGAACCTTAATTACTTCAAGATAATTTTCATTCTGTCTGTTTTGCTGATATTAGTACAGACATAGTGATCACATTAGTCTTGTTTTCATAGGAAAACAGATTAATTAAATACCAGAAAGGATTTTCAGCGGTTATGTACAGTCTCAATTGCTGGCCAGAGATCAAGTTTCGATTAATCTTTACTGCAGTATTGTCCTTCAGGTGAGCTAGGTGCTTCACAAAGTAAAAGATAAGGCCACTGCACAAGTCACCTTTCCCCTGTGTATTTTATATTTGCACAATGGAAGAAGTTGGTGAATAGTACAGAAAGTAGAGGTAGGTCAAGGAAACAAATAAAACTCAAGCTTATGTTCATTACTTGTTTCCTGTGGATATTAGAGTGAATAAAAAGAATTGTGAAAAAAATTAATCTAGGAGTAAGAAAAGAGAAACTGAAAGAGGAAAACATGCAATGAGTGGAGAACAGTTAGGAGAAAATTTTTTCAAAATATAGGGCATCCTCTATATTTCCTGTAATAGTTCCTTACCTTCCAGACTTCATTGGTACTTCACTTGCATTGTACTAGTACTTAAGTTAGGGAAATATTCCTTATTCAAATGCTTCAAGTGCTTCCAACTTACTTTGAGTTTCCCAAAGAATGTGAATTACCAGCAACAAATTTGGATAAACTGTATATCTAAGTTTCTGAGCTTTTCTTTTTCTCTTTTTGTCCTTTATCACCTTTTTTCTCATTACTGGTCCAGAGGAGTGTACATCACAGTGAGCTTTGCTTAGGTTATGATATTTTTCCCCCTACATTATTATATATTTGAGTTAAATTTACAAGTGCTCTGAGTCAATGTTTTTGGAGGATTGGAGTGGGCATATGTTTTAAAGGATAATTTCATGCCTTTTTCTAATTTTCTATTCATCAAGATAGAAATGCCATCTGCCTTTATTGTTTATTTAGAACCACAATTATTAATCATAATTCCCTGTGAAATATTCACACTGGTGGTATTGAATTAGTTCTTCTCTGGTTTATGTGACTTATGTGACAAAAGGGTTATAAGAAAGGTCATTTCTGGAGGTCATATTCAGATCATGCTCTTTGATACCATGGGTAGGATTCATCTCCTTTAGGTTTATCCATCTAAGCTGGTCCTCTAGACTCACCTTAAGTCAGCAGAGACAGACACATGCCTTCATATTGGATTGGGCATAATCTAAAGCAAACAAGTTCATGAGTTACACTTCAGAGTTGTAGTTACATGATGCTGTTAGTAATGGAGGGAGACTAGATGGCACTCTTGAACTAACTCCTAACTTCTGCATGTCTGGAGATAAATGGGCTGAATCTCACTCTTAATCCAGGTTCTGAAATGTTGAAAAAACGAAATATCCTGCTTCAACAGTGTCACCAGACAGCTGAGTCGAGTTCTGTTTTAATTACTCTCATTCTGACCTAATCACACCATCTTCACTGGTTGCACAGGACGTACCCTTCTGTGAAGGGTTCCTTCCAGAATACATGTAACTTGCTGATAGATTCATGGGCTTTTTTCCTCATAATTGGGGCCCATGAATCCATTTTTTCATCATGGTACTGTGCCCGTGAGCACATGTGGGAGTCTGTGTTCAGACAAGTAGAAAGCAATTCCTTGATGGTAGATAACATTTGAATTGTTCACCCTGAGTGTATGTGGCTTAGGGCCTTCTTTCAAGTACAGGTGCCTGAGTTTCACTGAACTGGGATTTAGTCTGGGTCTAGGTCATCTGTTGATGTTTTGTAGGTACGTTATGGCTAAGAAGTAGTATCTGTTTGTTAAGTGGAAGAAGCCCATAGAACTTGTTCTATCTTGTTTTCTTTTTCTAATCTTTTTGATTCAATGGCTCATATCTGATGGTATAGCCCAGTATTTCACCGTATGTTAGAGGATTTTATTTCCTCTGTGCTGTCTGAAGTAATAACCTTTAGTTCAAATCATAGCATAATCTGTCTCAATGAGCGGACTCAGAATCATAAATCACCATTAGCAAACCTTAAGAAAGGAAGAAAAAGGTTGGTTGAAACAGGTTTTATTTCATATCCACCTTTGCCATTTATATTTATTCCAACAGAGTGATGGAACACTATTGGCTACAGGCTCATATGATGGTTTTGCAAGAATATGGACAGAAGATGGTAAGTCAAACATTTATTGTTCTTAATCATCAAACAGAAGTGAGTTGTAATTTGACCAATTTGTAAAGAAATTGTAATAATAACCTGTTCTTTATTCCAGGTAACCTTGCAAGCACCTTAGGTCAACATAAAGGTCCAATATTTGCCCTGAAATGGAACAAAAAGGGGAATTATATTTTAAGTGCTGGTGTTGATAAAGTGAGTTTTAAAAATACATTATTCTAACATATAAGTATGCTGATGAGTGAGCTTGTGCTTCTGAATTCCTTAAGATTATTTTCTTCTTCTCCAGGCAACATGGAGAGTTTACATGTCATTAATATATTTTAGTGCATGTTGATTACATTTTGAGGCTGCATAAATGTATACTATTTTCACAGAAAATACTTAACTTTAAAAAAAATGTGTAAAATTGCATCTTGAGTGTGTCTCTGTTAAGGAAGGAACAGCTTCCAGTACTTATATTTGTAGTTTTATCAGCTAACTATTTACAGGAAGAAAGTGATCTTAAAGATACCACACCTTTTAGCTCATCTAATGGTTGAAACACTTTTATTTGAATAAAATATATATGACTTCCTCTAGAAATATGCAAAAAAAATTATTCTGAACTGAAAATAAAGCAAAGTGTAGTAGTTACAGCTAAGTGCACATTAGAAATTAAAATGAACAGATGACTGATGATCCATTAAAATTGAAACTGGAAAGTACACAGCATTCATCTTGCCTAACTTTCAGTGTCTAAAAATTAGATGCATGTGTCATCCTTGTCTTCCTTTACAAAATTCAGAGAGAAAAATGGCACTTCTAAGGGATAGGCTGCATGGCCTGTGTTCCAGTGAGATGCACTGACAGTGCTTCTCTCCAGCAGCTGGCAGGGGGGAGTCCAGCTGAGGTTTGTACATCTGTAAGCTCAGTGAATCCCTATATTTTCATATCCTTGTGAAAATGGACGCTTAGCCTTACTCACTTTAATACTGCCTTATATTCAGCTACACTGGTCTCCCAATTGTAATTCCATTACTCTGACAAACTTACATTCTCCATAAAAGTAGCATTTCTTTTGGTGATCCATTATCAGGAAGATGATGCATCCTTAATTTATCTTCTGGAAGTATATACTCCCAATAAATTGACAATTCACTCAGAAGGTGGTATTGAGCTCTACAGGGGACACACTCATGTGTGCTTGTGAGCATGGATTAAACCTGTAGTAAACCAATTACACCTGAGTGTGTGCCACCTCAGTGGCAAGAAGTGTTGTGTACTCTGCTGATTGAAAAACATTTCATTTGTTGGTCTGTTACAAATGGGGTTCAGCATCACTTTGAAGTAGAATTCAACTTGCATCTTTTGAAAAGGGAAAAAGTGTTCTTTAAAGATCATAACTGAAACTTTTTTTTCAATATGCTTATTAAAAATGTATAGTGTTGTCTTCTAGAGCTATTTAGAGAGAGTATGCCCATTCTTCATAGTTATATTGCTTCTTCTGTAGGCATGATACTTCTTTATCTACACTTAGATTATTATTCTGTAATACTTTGGAAATAATTTAAGTAATTTCTGGTTTCCCCACTGTTTAGCATGCAAGGCTTTCTGTAGTCAATAATTTTATCAGTTCATCATTTGGAATTGCTACTTAGTGAAGGTGCTATTTGGGCTTTTTTTCTCTGAGATGAACAATCACTAATCTTTTTTTTCCACCCTTTCTTTGGATGCAGACAACAATAATTTGGGATGCTCACACAGGAGAAGCTAAACAGCAATTTCCTTTCCATTCAGGTACTTTTTGTGTAACTCTTGTTAGGAAAATGAAATGCAGCTTTTAATTCTGTCGGTGTACTTTATCCATATCTGCCAGAGAAAAGTTTCAATCAAGTTTTTTTGTGCTTTAACTATCCTGAGTATCATGGCTTGTGGGTTTATTCTCATTTCAGAAAGACACAGTTCTGAGAGAATCAGCTTTGAAGGCTGATTTTAGGAGAGAGTTTGTACACCAGCCATATCTACCTAACTGAGCAGTCCTGTTGTTATCTATGTGCTTGAATAGTTCCAGGTGGTGATTCATAAAGAGAACTTTCAGTGGAGGTGTCTGGGATCTTTTCAATTCTCTCTGCTCCTGTTTCAATGAAGCTGATTTGAGGCAGAAGCAGGCAGATCTCTCATGCACCTTGCATTCACCACTGCACTCACAAAGGTCCTCAGAATTTCTTAGCTTTTAATTTTAACTTGAATTTCTTCAATATTTGCTTTCTCTGATTATTGGAAATCAGTTGCCAGCCTTGAGTTTCAAAACCTTGCTGCACCAAAATGCTATGAGGATGGTTACTTGTAGGACTGTTTTAAGAAGACAGGAGATGTCACAGATACTAAATAGTCTTGAATAACAGGCAGTCATTGACATAATCTGAAATTCACCTGGTACCAGACTTGTAAGATGATGGCTGAATTTATGACCTGAAGTGGCTACATTTTCACAGTGAAGAATTTTAAGGAGTATAGTAAAACTGAGTTTAAAACCATGAGAACCTTTTGGATTCTGATGCTAAAGGTGTTCATCTTCCTAGTTTGCTATAACTCATCCATTTTAAATACAACAAGCTTTCACAATGGTGTTTAAAAACATATTTCAACACTAATTTTAAAACACTATTTTGCACATGCTTTTCAACTCAAATTTTTCTTATTCTCATATTTACACCGATGTGAATAAAATGCAGTAGCAATCTAAATGATTATTCAACAGTAGACAGAAAGTATGTCCATGGCACAGCAAATCCATACTCTGCATTTTTGTCATTTGTCTCCTCCTTTATTAATGCAGCTGTTGGTTTAGAGGAGTTGGTGTCTGCTGACAGATTTTCTCACTGTGGCATTTATTTATCTACCATAACTGTTCCATAACAGGAAACTGTGCACAGAGAGTGATTTAGTTAATGAGGCTCTTAATCCTCTGATCCCTGACTAGTAATCTAAATAGTTGTGGATTCAGAACTTGGTTGCCCTTTCAGAATCATGTTCACTGACATGTAAGCTGTCTTAGCTGTGATGTGTATCAAAGACAAATCACCCCATCCCCTTTTTATCAGGTTGAAAACTCAGCTGTATCTACCAATGCAATATGTCCACGTGCATGAAAAGAGTTTTTAAAAAATTCTTACAGCACATGCTGTTTGTCTTTGTAACAACTGAAGTGTAGATGTGGAGAAGCTAATATTTTTAATTTTTTTCACTCTTTCATATATGTTTTCATAAGGAAGTAAAGCAGTTATTAAGGAAATGCTTTTAAGGAAATTTTTGATTGGAGAAAGCATGTATCCTACAAAACCTTCTTCAAATCAACCAGACTCTGTACTCACTTTGTTCTCACAAGTTTAAAACCACAAAGACCTCACCTTGTCCTCTTTGCATCACCAGGACAAACTAACAGCAAATTCCTTTCCATATCTGGAATCTGAAAACCTTTTCTACGCTAGGATTAAAGGTGGCATTTTAACAATTAAAAGTCTAGTCTGGGCAGGATATGCTTCCTTTAACACATACTTCTTTGAAGTCTGGAGGTAGTTGGCCTGGAAAAAGCAAAAGGTTTTTTTTACTGTCTGCTTCTTTACAACAACTGGTTTAGTTTACACCACATGGACAAAGCTGCCATCTTAAAATACATAATACCTTTGTCTGGGTGTTGAAGGCCTCCATGTCATTGGTGTTCCCCTGTAATTTTTAAGGTTTTTTGGTCAAAATATGTAACTATGCAGATAAGTAGCCTCTAGGGTTTCATTATTTTTTGCAAAAGTATGAATCATCATAAGGCATTTGATCAAAATACATATTCACAAAACTTACTTCTTTAAAAAGGAGCTAAATAATCCAGTTTTGACATTTACTGATAGATACAGACTGATGTCTATGCTTGCAGGAACAAGTTGTTAAATTAACACCAAAAGAAGTATTTGTTTGGCCAGTTTTAACCATCTAGTTGTGTAGTGATAGGGCAAGGGGTGAATGGATTCAAACTCAAAGACAGAAGGTTTAGATTAGATATCAGGAAGAAATTCTTCACTATGAAGGTGGTGAGACACTGAATCAGGCTGCCCAGAGAAGTCTGGGTTGGATGGAGCTCAGAGTAATCTGGTCTAGTAAAAAGTGTCCTTATCCACATCAGGGAGCTGGAATTAGGTGTTCTTTTAGGGTCCTTTCTACCTAACCCATTCCATGATTCTGTGATCTAAGTGCTCTGAATCACACTTCAATTTGTTCTGAAAAAGCCTAAATTACCAGATAATTATTGTAACACTTTCATTTTTGGTCTTTATTTCTTAAGGATTTTTTGCTGCTTTTATTATGATATGATATGATATTCTAATTGTTTTTATGCAATTGGCTGGTATCCTCTTGATTTGTAAATACTTTGGCAATTTGATTATTTGCATCAAGAACCATGTTGCTCAATTTTTTCAAACCTTTTTTACGTAGTTACTTATCCAGTAAACACATGATTGGGTATACCAATAAATGAATCAGTATTAATTATCAGCACTTTATGATTCAAATTATGCTGCAATGTAAATCCAGCTTTAGGTGGATTTAGCTTTAGGTGCCAATAGCTGTCTGAAAATTAGTTTTTGATTCATACATATCATACTAGATATTAGCCCTGAAGGCATATTGCTATTAATCATGGTATTTTTTTTGTTTGCTTTGAAATAGTAATACAAAGCTTGTAGCATAAAAAGAAAGGCAAACAGGCAGAGAAAGATCTTTTATTCTTTCCTGATCCTCATTCATGTTTGTTGGAAAACTCAAAAGTAGTCTGCCTTCCTCACACAAATTGCCTTTATATTTCTGCCAGGTAGTAGTTCCTTACCTGTCATACAGAATTATTGAGCTTTTTTATTAATACTGAAAAAAACCTTGTCTATGAAACAATGTCAGCCCTTCATTCTCATTTAGGGAGCTACCTGATGATTCAGACAGTGATACAGATCTATTTTGTTTTGCAGTTCATAAAAATTATGATGGGAAAATCATATTTAAATGTAACAGACTTGTCAGAACAGATATCTTTTCACCTCTGTATTACCAAAGTATCTTTCTAAACATGTTTGTGTAAGGAATTTCTTGGCTTCATTTTAATTATAAATTTCAATTGTATCTTTGCCAGGAAGAGATTCAACTTGGTTTCCTATATGCTGGTCTCATTCTAGCACACTTACTTCTCACAAGAGTGTGCTGAGAGTGAAGATTTCTATATTTTAACAAGTCTTTTATCATCCTCTGGAGGGCAGCTAAACTCTATTCTGAGGGAAAAAGCCCAAGCAGCAGTCATAGAAGCCCAAGCAAGCTGTTTGTCAGCAGCTCCCTCCTGCTCCTGCTTGCAGTCTGCAGTGACATACTGGAAGAGTTATTTGGGGATTTTTTCCCATTCTTTTTGCAGTGTGTGTGGCACACAGACACTTCCTACATGCTCACATGCTCTCTGTACACAGTTTTGTTAGTTCAGTGCTAGTTAATGCCAAACCCTGTCCAGAAACACTTCCTCTCATTTCAGATGAGGCTGATCAATGTACTTGCCTAAAACTAGTCCCCAAGCAAATTAAACTGAATTTTAGTACTATTAATCCATGTGCCTGCACAGAATGATAGGTTTGTATCAAAGGTTGCATAAAGCTCTAGTGCAAAGGAACACAGCCACCTGCTCCTGCACCTTCCCATGTGCTGTGTCTGGCGTTCACAGGAACATGCTTGTCTAACCCAGATGGAATTATCCACATTTTTTCTGGGGTTAGTTTTCTTTCAGTTTCTTCACTGAACTGGGTTACAGAGGGATGAATGCTAGACATAACTCATGAAATGTGTAGCTGGGAGCAGAGAGGGTGGAGGTAATGTTTTGCCCCCTCTTATGTAATTTGACCCAGAAGATTCTTGTAAGTAGATGCTGTGCAAAGTATCCAGATTATCCACTGGAATAGAAAAAATACTTTGTGCCTTTCAGACAGTCCCTATCAGCCCTGTAGCTGGCAGCGGGTGACAGACTAAGAACTAGCCTGTAGTCAGTTTCATCCAGATAGGCAATGGGAGGAAAATTACTTGGGATAGCTGTTTCTTTGTCGCGATCTCTGATATTCCTTTTGTTGTTTGTATTCACAGCTCCTGCTCTGGATGTAGACTGGCAGAACAACACTACTTTTGCCTCCTGCAGTACTGACATGTGCATCCATGTATGCAGACTTGGCTGTGATCGTCCCGTTAAAACCTTTCAAGGGCACACAGTAAGTTTAAGAAGTCCAAAATGTTAGCGGTAGAGTCTCAGCAACATGTTAGAATGATAGCAGATGATGGGTTTGCAGACTATGTTCTAGCAGCAAAGGTGTTACACCCCATTGTTTCCCTAAAAGTATATTCCTTGGGAGTGAGTGATTCGCTGCCTGTGAGAAGAGATAAAATGTTCTAAATCGCCATAGGAGGCAACACCTCAGGTTTAAACGGTGAGAGTGTTTCTGGGTGGCATGAGCTGCAGACTAAAGGCACATTCATAAATAAAAGTCTGTTTTCCACTGGCTTAATTTCCTTTACTAAATGAGAGCTATGAATAAGGAGAGAACAGTTTACCTCCAGCCATTGTTCAGTTTTAGAATCAATTTAATCTAATATGATATATTAAATATGTATTTCCCCCGTCTTTTCGTGGTAGTATTTAATGACTGTCAAAGGTTACTTTTTCTAGGTTTCATTTGTGAGAAAAACTGCAATCATTTACTGACCCATAATTCAGATGTTAGCTTCCAGAACTATGCATTTGGAGACCTTTATTTTAGTCTGTGGTTAAACTGATATTTCATGACAGGTTGTACATTCCTAACAATAGACTGGTGCTTTTTATGATTATATGAATTGCACCATTCTGTACATTATCCAAATTTTTACTTCAAATTTATCTATACTTGCTTTTAATTATTACTGAAACATGTGAAATATATAAAGAAAAATTTAAATATTTTCCAGGATTGTTTTCACTGAGACCCTGGGCCAATTTATATTTTTAAGAAAATAGTCTTTCCCTTTTTATAAAACACTTTTTTTCTCTTCACCTATAGCAGTGGAAGAGCATGGTAAACTTACTCATTACCAAGGGGATACACTAAGCTTAGTTAATTGCAAAGTGCTAGAAAGACTGATAGAGAAAGCATCCTAAACTGTTTAATATTCCAGCATGGAATTAATTTACACTTAAACCTCTCTTTGGAGAGACCTGCATTGTTGTAGAGCTACAATATGAAGAATTATCAAGTCCACAAAACAAAACTCCCCACCAGTATCATTATTTTCTGTTGAAAACTTCTATCACCAAGTCTACAGAACATTAATGAAAGAAATGCCCCAGTTTTAAAAAGAAGCTAATGCTGTATCATCAATCTGTCTGGGTTTATTTAAATCCTAGGATGTGACAAAAGGATAGGAGCAACTTTGTGCCAGAACACACATCAGAAGATTGTTGTGTGTATTGTTCACAAGCACAGGATGGTTCCACTCCGAAATGCCACTTAAATAGCATGTTAGGGAGGCAGCAGTGCTTTTGTTCACCCCTAAAAGCACCAGCACTGTAATTTGTGGGTGAACTTGTTCCATGCATAAAACTTGAGTGCCCTCTGCTGAGTGCCCAGTATGATGCAGTAACTGCAATATTTGCTTAATAAAATCACTCTTGATTTCAGAATGAGGTGAATGCAATCAAATGGGACCCATCTGGCATGCTACTAGCATCTTGCTCTGATGACATGACATTAAAGGTAAAACAATTTCCATTCCTGTTTTTCAAGAAGTAAGTTCAAAAAACGATATCTCTTTTTCAGTCTTCTCCAGAATGATGGTAGTGTATCACTTCAAACTCTGCATGAACAGTAGTTTCCATTTTGTCCCATATTTCTTGAAGCAAATCTGAAAGATTGAAGACAGAGAAGCAAACACTGAGGAAATTGAGGCATCCTATCCAAATAAGTGTTACATGACTGATATGCCATTGTCACAAAAAAGTCGTAGTTAAAGTTTAGAATAGTATAGAACTTCAGCAGCCCCAAACCCTTTCTCATTTTTCTTTTTCAGCCACATCAAATGAAGGCTGTCTGTGTAGGAGTAGCTGTATGATGTTATAGCAAAGCCCTCCTGCTGGACTGTTGATTTATGCTGGTTTCTTTAAAAAAGCAAATATCCTAGGAAAGATTTGGTTTTGTGGCTAGAATTGTAGCAGTAATAGTTTCCTTGCAGTATGGTTGTGTTCATTAAGACTCAGATCTCTTTACACTGCTGATTGACACAACTGAAGCTTGGGACGTTTCTAGCATGAAACTGAGACAGCGGCAGAATTTGCAGATGAGACCTAAGAGAATGTCAACGTTATGAATATTTCCTGTTCATAGGTAGACTGACTTCTGCTCTGTCTTTGCCACATACCCACTGAGGTTTTCATCATTCTGGATTCCAGATGTGTTACTGCAGGCTAGTGACAGAGCTGGAAATTTACAGAAAACAGGGGCAAAAGGGAGCAGCTTGCCTGTCACGCTGCCACAAAGCACTATTGCATAACTGTTCTTGCTCTGCTTAAACATCCTGACCCAGTGGTAGCACATTTTTTGGTGCCCAGTTGCATGCTGTGTTTTAAAAACCACCATGGTTCAGTGTTGTTACCAGTTCAAATTCCCGACCACTGAATTTGGCACAAGAGCTAGTGGTTTGCTATCCCTGGCCTCACCTGTTTATAAAAACCTTCAGTGACAGAGATGGCAAATGCTCCAAATTAAGGCAATTCTTCTTCTTCTTCCTTTTCCTTGTAAATCAGTCCTCTCCAGCTTTTTTCTTCTGTATTTTTGGAATTCATGAGCTTTTCCGATAACTTCTTGGAACGTGCTGCCTGTCAACCGTAGAACGTGGCTGAGCTTTGTGTAGCATTCCCAAAAGCAGTCTCAGGCAACACTGATGGGAATTCAGCATAAGAGCATATCATTCTCGTGGACAGACTTACAACAACTGAATTAAATCATTACTAAATTTTCGATACCTGAAACTGACTGACTAAATTTGAGTTATTTTCCCTGCTGTGAATTCCTTCATCTTATTTTCTCAGTTAGATGACAAAAAGAGGTACTAAATTACCTGTCATGTCTATTGAGTGTATTCTTCATCTTACACTGAAGTATTTGGCCATGTAACACTGCAGAAGCAGCTGACTGTCTTCCATCTTCTATACTGTTAAAAACATGAGGGCGACAAATGGAGTTCAGGAGGAAAAGGAAAATTTTACTAGCATAAGAGAAAATTGCTGTGTTCTAAGCAGTTGCTGCAATTTTCTTCTCGTTCTTTAAAATGACTGCTGTTATGACGTATGAATAAAATTCTGGTTAAACTTCTTCAAATAGCTAAACTTCTGTGTGAAAATAGTTATAGGCTCTTGGAAGTACAGCAATTCTTTAGATCTTATCTATTGAATAAATACTATTAAATGTGTAACTCTTCTCCCTGCTGGAGTTGTTTTAATGTATGTGCCAAATTGCTGCATTAATAAATTATATTTATGTGTATTCAGGTGAGTCAATATCTCAAATAAACAAATGGTAAAATGTAGAACTGAAATAATTCAGCTAAGAGATTAATAATGCCATTTTCCTCCTTCATTATTTCTCTTATTCAGATATGGAGTATGAAGCAAGATACCTGTGTACATGATCTTCAGGCTCACAGCAAAGAGATTTACACTATCAAATGGAGCCCTACAGGACCAGGCACCAGCAACCCAAACTCCAACATCATGTTAGCAAGGTAAAAAATGCACCTCTTTTTCTTGCCTGCCAAGAAGAAGGATCATCTTTCTGACATGTAGCCCTACTGTCACTTTGCCATCAGTGTTCCCGCAGACAATTCCACTAAAAAGTATCTGTGTATTTAAGTCAAGAGGATGGATACAAAGGGAAAGGATTCGTGTTTGAAAAAAGAAGGGGAACAAAGAAAAAAAATTGAGTCATGTGGTATTTAACTTTTCAGATGCCATGATAAAATGGTTGTAAATTTGGCATTGCACTTTCACATCCAGCATCTCGTTGTTATAAGTGAAGATCTTGAGGCTGGTGCTCTCAAGATTCAGGCAGCTGGAATTGTTTCTAACTAGGGTCATGCAACTCACCTGGGCAGTTAGAAAAAAATTTTGTAGCCTTCTTAGCTAATAGAGAAAAGCTTGGATAGTCTTTGAAGTTCCACAGTGCAAAATTCTTCTTTGAGCTTAGGAAATACATTTACTTGTAGAGTGCCAATTGATGGTAGTACTGTGGGTTTATCAGATCAACTCATGGCGTGTGCAGTATGGGGAGAAGTTGTATCAAAACTTGTTTATTTTACTCCTTAGTCTGGGACATGGAAGAACCTCACTTTCCTGGAGTTATTCTTTTAATATTATTTTTAATGCAAATTATTTCCTTTGCTTTTCTTCAAGCCCACAGTTTGGCATTTAAAAGAAATGTAGCAAAAATATCACTGAAACAAAGTGAAAAGAACCACAGTTTTAGAGAATTATAAAATGCTAATTAATCAAACAGAGTGAATCCATTAGGAGTAAGAGCTCTCTGGACCTATTTATCCTATTAATGACAATATATATTTGACCTTCCTGAATAACAGGAGGTAGAATCTCAAAAGTGGGAAGCTTGGCCTTCTTATGGCTACATAGAGTATACCTACATGGGCCGTAAGGGTCGTCATACACAAATTTGGTTCTATAGCTGTAGCTCTTAAGATAAAAAACATACAGGCTGTGGTACAATTTAGCTTTTCTGTTTGAAACATTATGTCATGCTTAGCCATGGAAAAAAAAACCCTGTGGTATTCTCTTATAACATGTACAGTATCACAGTGCAAATTGATAAACACCCAAATTATTGCATTCTCGTGTTTTAATGCTTCTTGCAGTGCTTCGTTTGATTCCACGGTTCGGCTGTGGGACGTTGACCGAGGAGTCTGCATCCATACGTTAACAAAGCATCAAGAGCCTGTCTACAGTGTAGCTTTTAGTCCTGATGGAAAATACCTAGCCAGTGGGTCCTTTGACAAATGTGTCCATATATGGAATACTCAGGTACTGTTTTGCCTCATGTAATACACATCTGGTTTAGATGACATATTAATAGCAAAAGCTTAAATGGAAAATGTGTGTACCTAGGTCATGCATGACCTGCCTGCCAGGGTGAACCTGATTGTATTGGCTGGCACAAATCCATGGCAGTTGAGTCACTCAGGTGCAGTGAGGTGACTGCCCAGAACACTTCTGCTCAGTCTGCTTTGTATGCTAAAACAAGTAGCATGCATGAAAATAGGTACGTTGTTTTGGGTCATCAGCTTTGTGAAACAAAGGTGTAGATTAGAAATAAGGGATACTTTTATTTAGTTACAAACTGAGTTCAGCTGTGAATCTGACGCTTCTTGCTTAGATGTTGTGAAGAGGAGCTATAGATACAAAGATGTACAGGCAGGGGACTGGTGATATTCTGGAGAAAAGTGGGACATCATAGTTCCACAGATGTAATTCTACATATTGGTAATTCACAACCTGAAATAGCAACAGACTTTAGAGAAGAACACATCAACCTAACTCCCCAGGCCTTTACTGTTACAGAGTTGACAAAAACAGATGTCTTGAGTCCTACTGTTTCTGGGGGAGCCTGTTGCTCTTCATTGCAAGGACCACTTTCCTAACTGTTTACTAACAAGTTTCCATCGCAATATGGAGGTGGCCATAGCTGGGTGATCGGAATAGCTCCCCCTTTTAACGTAGTGCCACATGACAGAGAAAAGAAGGAGAACTTCTGTGTCCAATGTCTGCATGCTATTTTGCTTTGTAGAGTGGAACTCTAGTACATAGCTACAGAGGCACCGGGGGCATCTTTGAAGTCTGCTGGAATGCTAGAGGAGACAAAGTGGGAGCAAGCGCGTCAGACGGATCGGTAAGGATCATCAAACATTGCAAAGGTTGGGTGGAGATTTCTTTTCTGGGAGCATCAACAAAAAACAGGATACTCTATTTGCCTCCTGGGGACAGAGCTGAAGACAGAGGCAGCTCAAGACACAAATAAGTAGCTCTGTGTACTGTATTTAAAGTGCTCCTGCTTTGAAAGGTTTTGAAAGGAGGTGGTGTTCCTGTCAGAAATGAAGAATGCTTGTGGAATAGGTGAATATTCCTGAAGATGAGAATTACTTTTAAATACATATTTGACAAGAACAGCAATCATGTTGTTTCTATCACTGTCAGCTTTAATGAAGAGTAGATCACAGCAGTCAACTCTGTAACAAACAGTTACCCTGGGGCTTTCAGAGTTTGATTCCACAGAAGAGTATTCCTATTCCTTTGAATAGGAATAACTAAAGGAGGACATTTTCAGCATGATACCCAAATATTTTGTCATGTGGTAAAAGAGAAATATTGTCATCAATACTGATTATTCCTTACTATTTTTTACTGTTAATGTTACTTCTAAAAAAATTCAATTGCAGCCTGATCAGCTTGTGCAGGACACACATGGCTGGCTGGCATAACTACTTTGGAGAGTATTTTTCAACTGGTTTTAACAAAGGGAACGCCTATGACGTGATTCACTTGTTTGAGCTTAGTTGTGCCATCTCAGACAGGGCCATGCCTGGCTCCCAATAGCAGCTCCAAATGGGTACATGTGCGCTGTCATGCTTGCCAAGCCTGCATCTGTTCTGGATAAATTTCAGAAGTGTACATGATATTTAGGCAACTGAATAGATCCCATAATCTTATGAGATGTGCCACCAAAATGTTTGTTTGTTACCCAGTGAAAGCCCAGCTAGGTGTTAAATGTCTGGGTTTCACCTGGGCTGTCTGCCATGTCAGTTTGTCCCTTTACTTGTGTGCCTGTAAACCAGTACTTGAGAGAGGCTGCTTTGAAGGTGGGGAGTGTAACATCCAGCTGGCTGGTCCACCTGTGTACAGGGTGCATTAATGGGGTTTCCACGTCAGCTTCACAAATGGTTCTTAACACGGGGTCTTCTCTCCACAGGTTTGTGTTCTAGATCTGCGGAAGTAAAAGTGAAATGTTTTAGAAGAAATTTCAAATGGACCAGCAGTGAATGTGTGGGGAGAAGCACTCTTCAAAACTATTCTTAACAGCTCCAGAACTGTACAAACTTGAACAAAGTTAGAGTGTACCGTGAAACCGACTCTCCCTGGCCACAGGTGACTTGTATTTTGTCCGTAACCTTCATCAAGGAGTAAAAACGCAGTCACTTCAGAGGGGGAGGGAATGGTTTCCACCTGGAACATTCAGCCTTGGAAGCATGAAGCCACCAGCTAGGCATTGCACTGTTTGGTTTGCATCTGAGAACTTGCTCTGATGGCTGGGGAAAAAAAAAGCTGTGCCAAAAAAATTAATAAAAAGGAAAAAAAAAAGAAAAAAAAAAAAGAAAAATGCTGTGATAAACCAAAAGGGAAAAAAATCCTCCTCCATGCGGTGTTGTATTTTTTCCTTCCAATTTGGACACTACAGTTGCTCTCCCAAAGGACGTTCAAAGACCAGTTTGTACTGATGAAATGCTCAACTTTGTAATCACAACACTTTCTATTTTCTAGACTACTTTTTTTGTTCAGTGGTTTTCTATCAGCTGGAATATTACAGCCTGGAGGATCCCAGGCTTAGGATGAAACTTTTGTTTGCCTTTTTATTTCTCCCTTCCACTCCCAACTTTTCCTTCCTTTTTTTTCTCCTCTTTCTTTTTGTCCCCCCTTTTTTTTTTCTTTTCCCTGTATGCCCATAGTAGATGCAGCCAGGTGGACATGACAATGAAAATTTTTGACAGACTGCTTCTCCTCTCTTCTATAACTTCCTTTTCCTTTCTTTCTCTCCATTTAAAAGAAAAAAAAATCCTCCATGCTTCAGATCTTAGCGTCTCAAGGGCACTTTCAGCAAATTGTGTAATAAGTGCTTTATATAAGAATGCAGTGCTGGGGAAGATTTTTACAGGAGAAAGATGACTTTTAACAGAAAGAACCCAGTGTATTTTTGGAAAAAAAAATATTTTTTATGTTAAACAGTTTTAAAAGCCTAAAATGGCCACAAAATGTAGACCAGTTGTGTAATTCAAGCAAAAAGAATGACACAGAGTCCAGGGAACATGAAAGGCGCAGTATCCTTTTTCTCTTCTCTCTCAGAAAGTGCTGTAAGAAAAAATGGTGTTTGATACAAGAAATACCAGTCATTTACTAAAGTCCTTTTCCAGCAGCCAGCCATTTACATAGTCTCATTCCATTTTTTATGGCTGTTTGGTGATGTAAACTTATTCAAAGAGATTCTGAAGCGTGAGACTATAAATATAGCATTCATTTTCTCTAGTCTATATTTTTGTTTGTTTTCAGTAAGCAGGAGAAATGCTTTTGTATCTTCTTTCCTCTAGAGATAGTTCAGATTTCGACAGAATATGGGTTTGGTTGCCTGTGGCCTTGCGAGGCAGTGCTGTCTTCCTCTGTTCGTTATTCCAGTCAGTCGGTGGGGTTTTACCACCGACTTAATGAGACCAGGTGAACTGAAATACATTGACTGCATCTGTCACTGTTGAAGAATGGACTCTCGCCAAGCTCCTGTCCATCCATGGACCACACACACCAAGAAGAAGGCTCTGCCATTGCAGCGGGTGGTGCTGCTGTCACCACGTGTGTGCTGCATCCTGAAGGGACAGCTCTGGGTCTGCACTTGCAGGCTCACTGTCTGCCCAGACAGGTTTAGCCTCGAGGGTGTCCTCAGTGTGGTGCTCAGAAGACAGTGAATTCATCAGGTTATGACATCATATGTAAGTTCTATCTCAACGTGTAAACCACCGTAAAGTTGTGGGGGTGAAATGATCAGAACAACAACGGAGAGTTTCACTTTGGACAAGATTTCCCATCTACTTTGGACAAGATTTCCTTCCTGCAGCCGTGACACCTGCACAGATGCCAGCTGAAGACTGCGTTACTCTGCGTTAGACTGAGGAAATGACAAATGCAACGCAGGGCACATAGGCAGAGTTTACTGAAAGTGCTGTAAACTAGAAGGCAGCCTTGGGGTGGTGTCAGGCATGACTTAGATCCTCAGAACTGGCTGAGTCATGCAGGTGTCTTCTCTACAGCCTAGGCTAGGATCTGTAGGAGAGAGTAAACAGGCCACAAACCTCTAAACAAATTTAGAACCTTCCTGCCCAAAGTCCCTGTAACACAGCATCTTCCCTTTGGTTTGACCACAGCTGCTGAAGGTGTGATTTGAGCTGAGCAAATCCAGAGCCCTTGCCCTGAACTGGTGGTGCGAGACCTGCTGAGCTCCAGGGCATCGTCGTGGAATCTGAACACCATCTTTCTCTGGAGTTTTCTTCTCTGTATGCTTGCATCTGTAGGGGATGTTAGTCCTTCTAGTGCAACTAGACACTGCCAGCTTCAGCTGCATTTCTTAAAGATACACCTTTGGAAAGGAGAAAAGAACGGAAAGAAGTAACTGCTGAAAAGAATGGAAAGAAGTAACTGCTAGAAGTATTAGTCCTGAGGTGAAAACAGTTATGTGGAATTTTGGTTACTAGTAATAGTTAGGGTTGTTTGTAATTTATCTCAAATAATTGGATGCCAGGCAGTATCAAGGATTATTATATAAAAGTTAAATGCTTTTATGTGCTGGTTTTAGTTTTTTGCACCAAGAGCATGACTGTAGATCACCATGTGGCAGTTTTGCACTCTTTTCTAATAACCACATGTACCTGCTAATTTAAAGTCACTGCTTTTTTTTTTTTTTTTAAAGAGGACTTGCTCAAAGAGTCTTGAACTTGAATACAAAGGCGTAATGTGGTTTTATGAAGTGTTGTTTGGACAATGATTTGATTGCAGTCATTGCATGCAAACGGTTAAATTCCTACCCTGCTTTTTGGTGGCATTTCTGAGCATAACAAGCAGAAGTTGCCATCTGTGGGGGGGCAACACTGATGGGGCTCTGGCCTTGCCTCTGTCCCTTGAGTGACACGTGAATAGGCCAGATCTCAGGATTTGAAGAGATTGATTTGCTCAGTGCTCCATGACTGGCTGGCTCCACAGCCCATGTTTCATAGTTGTTCCTAGGATAGCTACTGTGGATAACAGGGCAGTGTCTGTGACGCCTGTTCCTTTTTTATCATTTTTTAAATTTGTCAGAACACCACTTTGCTTGCCTACATGGGGGTAAGAAGCCAAGAGAAACAAAATTTGAGTGTCACTTGGTTTGCAAAGCTCATGTGTGAGAGAGGCTGCTGCTCCAGAAAGTTTTCTATATGGACCATCAGAGTTACAAGCAGTATATGTGAGGAGCTAAGAAAATTCACTTTTCTTACCTTCCACAAAATCCCAAAGACTGGGAAGATGCTGTAGTAGATAGTTTTCAACTGAAATGAGAGCTGTTAAGGAAGGCAGGAGGTGTAGTTGCAAAGGTTAATCTTAACCTAAGGATGTGGTTTCTTCAGGACATGAACAGTGCGGGGAGAGAGCCTTTTCCAGGCTGTAGTTCAAGGTGGATGTCTCAGCCTAGACCTGCAGCACTGAGCTTCCGGGAGCTCCTGGGAGCTCCTGGGAGCTCTCCCTCCCCTCCAGCAGCGGCGCCATTCCCAAGCTGGCAGAGCCTCTCCGTGACTCCCCTGCAACAGAACTGCACAAAGCAACAGCCCAGGGCACTTCGTAAGATTTCTTCCTAGAATTTTGTTTATAGTTCTTTGTAACAGAAGAGAAATGGAAAAACCTAAGTGACCAAACAGGATTGTGAAACCATCCAGAGACTTGCTGGATTTTTATTATTGCTGGCTGTCTGGAACGGGCCTGGGAGTGAAAAAAACCCAGTTTCTGAAAAACCACTATATTCTGTGGGTTAGAAGGATACTGAATCTTTTATGTAGAAAACACTGGGTCCCTTATGGGGCAATAAAGGGCCTGACTTACAGGGTTATACACACATTAACCCCATGCTACATCTTAGAAATCTCCTTTTAATTTGTTAAAAAAAAAAAGAAAAAATAGCTAATTTTAGAGCCAAGTGAAGTGCACTTTGTCAAATGTAAGGGTCTGCTTTGTTTTTGGGTTTCTTTTTCTTTTTCCCTTTTTAATTTTTCCTCCTTTTTTTTTTTTCCTCTTACTGCCTTTTTAAAAGATGTGGTTCTTTGTCAATTGCAGAAATGTTCTTTCAGCCACTCACTGAAATTCTGAATTCTGGCTTCTGCAGTTTTTATTGTCTGTGTCAGACTTGCAGCCAGACTTGGTTCTCATTTAAGCATTTCCCAGGTTCTGTTGAAACATCAACCCCTATTTTGTTTCTCCCCCACCCACACTTTCTTCAAATTCACCTTGTGTATTGTAGCTCATTTGTTTTAAGGAGAGAATCAACAGATCATATTCAGTGTCTTGAATAAATTGCTATATTTTGATATTAGAGAATTCTGTGCGTGTTGTTCCTTATTCTTTCTGGCTGTTTTGCATCCTGCGCGTAAGAGCTGGGGTTGAGTGACTAGAATTGTGATGTGGTGTCACAACTTAAGTTGTGATGTGGTGTCACTGGCCTGTGGATATTTAAAGACCTTGACCATGGGTTCAAGGATTTTGTAATACACAGGGCATGGACGCTTTAGCCTCTATTTTTCTTTACTCTATTACAGATTCCTACAAACACCACAACTCACCATTAGCAAGTACACGTATAATAAAGCAAATATATATATATGTGTGTGTATTTATAGCTATTACAGAGTAGTATCTGCAGCATTGGTATAGCAGCAATCACTGATACAGCAGCAATAAATTTATAGCAACAACAAATATAGCAGCACCCAATAGTAGTAGCACTTAAGTGTGTGTGTATATGTATGTATATATATATATATATATATATATATATATATATATATATATATATATATAAATTACAGGTTACAACTAAGTTGTTACTACTGAAGCGAACTTGGCAGCAATACAACAGCAGACACACTTAGGATAGGTTAATTACACGTGTAGATTAGACACCAAGCTGTAGATCTCAGAAGGGGCCCAGCCATCCCAGAGGTGGGAGGATAAAACAGGCCAGCCCCAGATTTGGGCTGAGTGAGGGAGCAGTAGAACAACAGGCATGATGTCCCTTCAGATACAATCAATGTCACAGAGTTTGGAGTCAGCAAGGCTTCCCCAACAATGGTCCAAGATCTTGCAGACCTGTGTAGGAAAGGGACAAGAATATGCAGTGCAGGAAGAGAAAGAGAAGCTGATTTGGATAGAGAATCATCTCTGTCATAGAGACATAAGAGGGTACAGGACTTTGAGCAGACAGTGAATGCAGTTAATTTCTGTTTTTCACCTGGGACACTCGACAGATTATGATTTCAGTTCTGTTTTGGAACTTATCCTGCTCTTGCAGTTGAAACAGCCAGCGGAAGTTACCAATACATTCTTTCTCAGGATGTTTTCCCCTTTTTCCAGACTATTTTTCAGCTTTTCAGATGATGTTACTATTACAGTTTCTTGGACTTGCACTTTCTGAGAGTGTCTCAGGATGTCTCTGGTACCCAGCTGCATTTCAGAGATGCCGACTGCGCTTCTCAAGAATGTTTCTGGTCTCCAGGCTCACATCTCCCAGGCTGGCTGGCAATTTCTCTCCAAGAATTTTGGCAGACTTCTTCTGTTGAGTACTTTTTCCCTCTGAATCAGGTCACCCTTATGGCTGTTCACGTCACATGTTTACAGTTTGATTTTATTTCCTCCCATGCTGCATTTATTGGAAATTTATACAGCTATTAAGGAACCAATTTGAGTAAGATTGGGTTGAAGTACTTTTTAAAGTTTCCTTCAAGTAAGTTTCCTGAAAAGGACATTTCTCCATATAAAATAAGTTCTGCTCTAGTTCTGATCAAGGTAAATTGTTAAATTTTCCTTAATCTAGCCAGGCTAAAATTCAACCTTGCTTAAGCAAGGAAGTTGGAAGTTTTTGAAGAACTTCACATGAGTTGAATATTCTGAAGTTGTCACAGTCATCCCCTGTGTCAGGAGCTCCCATGGGCTCCTTTCTCTGCTTAGGGCTTAAAGCACTGACCTGAAAGGATGCAAGGGGAGGGGATTGCTTAGCATAAGCAGGCTGAATGTTGTGTAGATTGTGGTTGGGTTTTATTTCACAAAATGGTTTCCATGGCACTTGGGGGGATTCAGCATGAAATGGGGTTCTTGCTTTGTGACCATGTAAGAGGCCGAACCATTGACCTGAGCTAAGGCTGATTGTCCAAAGCCTTCAGAAGGAATTAGTGCTCAGAATAAAAACAGTCCTGTGTGTCACATCATCTAGTTCTGAGGTGTTTAAGGACCCAGAGCATTAAGTTAGGATTAATATGTAACATTTGGAAAGCAGAAGGGCTAGAAAAGCCGGTGTGCTGATGATGAGCACCTCAACACATCATATATTCAAAAAAAGAGAATGCAATGCACCTTCATGACACTTGGGTCAGTTCATGTTCTGACATTTGCTCAGCACTAATGTCTTCATAACAGCTTCTCAAAATAAAAAATATGAGAGCTAAGGAGACAACTACAGTGGGGCTGGAGCTTCAGTGCTATATAAAAGTTCTCACTTTGCCTGTTTCTTAAATAAATGCTATGTCATGGTCCTATTTTTAGTCATGTTATTTTTTCAGACAATGTATGACTGTCAAGCTAAAATTGTCGTTTAGTTTTCCTGCATTTATCCTATATATATATATTACTTAGCCTGAAAATTGTGTGACAACTAACACTGTAAGCATTGAGCAGTCCTAAACACTTGCTTCTCACTTCTGTCAGTGTGCAGTACAATTAAGGGTACTTTTAGAGCTATTCTGGGAAGATATAATATTGCAGCATCTCACTCAAACAACTCCTTTCCCTGCCTCATTCTGTGTATCATTTCCAGCCAAGGGTGAGATCAGCACTGACCATTAGGAGCACATGCAACTTCATATTGAAGCTTTGTGGTACAAAAAATAATTTTTAAAGCTTTGAAGTCTTTTAAGTGAAGAAATTACTCACTTGGCAAGGAATTTATCATCATTGCTGACTCCTTTCCCAATAGGAAGGAAGATCTTTGTTTCCTTAGAGATAGGGTTTTTCCACTTCCTTTTGAATATATTCAAAAAACCAAAAGAATACAAAACCTAATAGCTGCAGGAAAACAGCTATATCCTCTTTCATGGCTGCAAGGTCTAACATCTTTTACCTTCAAAGAGGCCTTGACTTCACCATGTAATTCATTAGTCCTTATTTCAGAAAAAGAGATCGAAAAAAGATTCTGCTCATCACTTTCCTGTTCTTCCCATTAAATAGTGGGACAAAGTTGACATCCTTGTCCTTCAATGGAGTAATTCATCACAGTCAAATGCACAACAGACAAAATGGATTTGGCAGCAAAGCACTGCCATTTTGCCCTTTCAAAACTGAGAATTACCTCTCTAGGCTTCTGAGAATTCGTGTGAGCATCACATCCCTACACATTGTGTTGCGGTGCCTGAAAAATTCTGAATATTTTCTTGAAGGGAAAGACAGAAATGTCAGACCCTTAGGAGGGCATTTGAGACATCCTGCAATCCTTGCAGTCATGGTGTCCTGCCAGCTGGACTGAAAAAATTGTCAAGTGCCTGCAGAGAGTACTGTCAGTGAGGGCACTGTGGGAAGACGACTGAGGGTAAAAAGGTAGCAGTGCAGAAATTGCAGGGAAAATACAGCTGCTGCTCCCTGGAACCAGCATGGAGAGCATATCTGGCCTCTCACACACAACACAATCTACGGGGGACTAAGATAGAGCAGAGCAGAGACCACAGCCAGGATTTGTCCAAATGTTTGCAGAGAAGGGAACTCAGTGCTTCCAAGCTGAAAAGCTGCATAGCACCTGAAAAACAAGGGAGATGAAAGAAGCCCTTGAATTAGCGACCATGGCAAAATCCCTCTCCTTGGACTGACACTTCCCCATCCCAAGGTTATGTCAGGTACTCTGCTGGCAACCACCCCCAAGGTACAGCCACCCCTCAGTGAGTAAGGTGTGTGGCTTAAGTCACTCCATCTCCACCTAAATATAAAGAAATAGTGCAAAAATAACTTAAGAATGGGAAGAAGTCAGGGAAGTCTCCTGAGTAACTTCAGGGGTCAGTTGACAGGGTGAACCTGTCTTCTCCCCCACAGGGGACGCCTGTTGGGCAAGTTCTGTATTCCATGTACATGGAATGATTTTCTTGAGTTAAGGTTTCTTAGGATTGGAGCTTGTCACTGTGTTGCTTTGAATTATATATTGGTTTGAATATGTTTTTTCAGTCAGACACTATCCCCAGCAATCCTTGAACCCTGACCTGTCACATCTTCATTAATAAAGAGAATTATTTTGTAACCTGTTAATGTGAATCCTTCAAGGACGTTGACAGAGTAATCAAACATTAAGAGTTTGAGAAAACCTCCCCTTTTCACATGCCAGGCAACCTAGACTGCCAACATAGAGATCTCATGGGAAAAGCCCTCAGCATGGTGTTTCCTTCCTTGAAGCCCTGGACAGTAGCTGCTTGTCAGCTTCTTTCCCAGAGGCTGGTTTGGGGAGAATCATGAGAAATTTGTGTGCAATTAAATGACCATGTCTAATCATTCACCACTCACCTTCCTCCACAGAGGATTGCAAAGGCAGAGAGCCTGTGCTTCACTCAGTTCACACAGACATCCTTTTTTTTTTAATATCCCCATTAATGGGCCAGGTCTCATGACTTGATCAAAGAACACATATCAAAGCAATTTTTAAAAATGTAATCTTTCTAACCCACCAACATTTAGAGTGGCATCCTGACTTAGGTCTGCTTAGTACAGAGACATTGATGAAGACTGCAGTAAGAGCTATAAAATCTATTCATGTAGGAGCAACATGAGATTTTAAGATAAAATCCTAGACCTCCTATATAGAGTGGTAAAAAGGTGTTGGTACAAAATAATTTTTTAAAGTGCTCTGGATTCTGTACCAGACTCTGCAAAAGATTAATAAATTGAGGTGTATTTCTCCAGATGCAAATTTGGAAACTGAAGGTGTTGGTATGGGAAAAACCAGCACTTCTCATCACTGTAAAAGTTCCACCAGTCCCCTGGAGACTGGGGGAGCAATAGATTAACTGCATACATCACTGGAGACCCCTTATCATTAAAAACCTCACATTCCTGTCTGTACAAAATAGCACATTTCTGCCTGGTTTTTGGTTTGCAGTGACAGAGAAGCAAGCAGGTGGGGAGAGAGGGACTGGTCTGTGCACAGCTCTAAGCTGAGAAGTTGTCTCACAGCTTTTATCACCAAACCTTACAAAACCTTTACTTCAAAAACAACAACCAACAGCCTGATTTATTTCTTGAGCCAAGTCTGTTCCAGTAGGAACTGAACACCAGCATTTCTAGCAGAAAAGAAGAAATTTAATTTTATTACATATTGTCACTTGAACCACTCCTTTCCACATCTGAACGACAAAGGGTTGGTGCTCATTCCTCCTTTGGTGGAATGATAAGTTGATCAGCTCCCAAAATGAAACTAATGTGAGATAATGAATACCATCTTGCTTTCTCCTGTACTATTTTGGCCTAATTCATTAATATTTTCTTTCTCCATGCTATACCCTGCATGCTTTGGGCTGGGAAAGATACTATTACCCAGCAAGTGCTGTGTATCTGGATTTTTTTCTGAAATGGAAGGTCCATTTGGACTTGTTTCATGTTTGGACTTGCCTGCCTCAAACAAATATTATATATTGGCCTCTTGGAGGCCCATGTAGTAAATCATTGCTTTAGCTGGGTGAAATAAAACAAAACCAACCAAACACCTCAACTGTCATTGGAAAATAGCCCTGAAAAAAATTAGAGAAGGCAAAGCAGTGGCAATTTTATGAGAAAATGTTGCTGGAATTTTAATAGTGCTTGAAGGATATTTGTGAGCAGTGAACTGAATGTTAAAACTTTATTTTTATGAAAATTTAAGTTTTCTTAAACAGAATATTTGTTCATCACTTCAGGTAGTATCTTCTGGAGTGTTTTTTTTTTTTTTAATAAAATACAATAACATTTGGAGAAGAAAACAAAAAAAAATCTAAAACAAAGCCAATTAATTTATTGTTTATCCATCAGCAGATACTATGTTTCTATGAATTTAAAACATAAGGAGTACTTCTATGTGTGTGTTGTGATGTGTGTGTGCTCTGACATCTGAGTTTTTGTGTAGTTGTACCTGAACATTTATCAGTTCCTTCCACAAGTGTCTGCAGAAGCAAGGGAAGAGCCCATCCCACAATTTCACAGTCATGATTAGAATCTCATCTGGAATAAAGTGAATCATTAAGTGGCTATCTACAGTATGATATCTTCACAAAATAAATGCAGACAGTACATACCATTTCTGTCTCCCAGTAATGTACCAATAAAGCTAATATTTGAGGATGTTGCCATGAAAAAACAAACACACAAAGACCTTTTTTTTAAGGTTTTCCAGATCCAAAGCTAACAGGGTGGTGCTCAGGCAGCTCTGCTGACAGGAGCTGATGCCAGGGGAAGGCAGTGCCCGGATCATCTTTCACAGCCCTGCTGGGAGCCCTGAGCATGGGGCTGCAGCTCCCTGGGCTTCCCCTGTAAAAATATTGCCAGACTGGAGCGAGGGGTGTCCTGCCACCAGGGCCAGTATTGCTTGCATTTGTCCCTTCTCTTGGCCCAGTGAAGCATGAATTCTGTGAGCACAGTGCGGGGACAGCAGCTCAGGCATGAGCAACAGCTCTCACTGCCCCATTCCCTGCCAGATGTTAAAGACACCTGGAAGAGAGGGACAATTCTTGTGGAGCCTTGTGGCTGCCTCGGCGCCTTCAGCTCACCCATTCATGCCTTTCACATGTTTCCAGTTGCTCAACATTGGCCTCATTTCCACTGAAGTCATGGAACTCACTAGTGACAGAGCCCAGCAAGCAAGGGTGAAAGGCCTCTATTACACTTGAAAATATTTATAAAATAGTCTCTTGTCTTTGGCAAAATATATTTCGCTAAGGTAGACTTTTTTTTTTTCCATTTTAAATTCAGATATTAAATTGAAGGAATCTGGGTACACCAGCTTTCAGACTATAAAATACCCCCTGGGAACTAAGGAAAAAGCTGCCTTATCTAGCCTCCCCTGTATTGTCCTGGGTGTAATTGCATTCCTAGGGGATGGCTGACTGCCTGACATGGGGCATTAGCAGAGCTGAGCTGTTACCCAGAGCACTTAGTGTGGCTGGGGGAATGCTTCTGATCCTTGGCAAGTCAAGTCTGGTGCCTTGAGAAGAATGCTGTGCCCCCTGTCACATGCTGCCACATGACCAGAGGCAGGGTGGAAGGACGTTTCTTTGCCATATAAAATCTGGTGCTCAGTTGAGTGCTTTTGCCTAAGGAGGGACTTGCGTTGTTGCCTTTTTTTTTTCTCTTTTCCTCCAGGAAATTCACTCAAGATCTGCTGTAGCAGCAAACCAGGAGCAGATGCCATCATGTGGCTGCAGCTGCAATGAATGGCTGCCAGTGTTTTCATGCTGTCCCGAGTCTTGGTGCTCTCTGAGGGGGGAGGGTGCTGCCAGGACACCCCACCCAACACAGCTGGTTCCTCACACTGCACAAAACCAACCCCACCACGTTGTTTTACACCCATGTCTTTAAAACGTGCCTTTTTCAGTAAGCACAGTAACACCCACAGTGCCTTCAGATCTCCACGTTCTCAACTTTCCAGGAGGCTCACAGATGCACAAGTGGGTGGGTACCTCTGTGGGGCCAACTGAAGGGCAAGGATCCAAGGCCTCCATTTACCCTCTGAGTCCCTCTCAGCTATGGAAAAGCTGGTGAAAAGCTAGGATAGGACAAGGCTTCATCAACAAAGGTTGTCTTTATTAACAGACTTGTCATTGTCCCACTCTCCAGAGGAAGGAACACATCTCAATCCCTCACAGCTCGTCTCCCCCCTCTTAAGACCCAATTTCCTACCCATGGAATTGAGGGCAGAGTCTCATCCCAACGTGACACCAGGGCACAAAGAGACCCACGGTGTCCTTGGTACTGCCACATGCCACAGGACAGAGCCCGGGGCAATAGTGGCCACCACCTTGCCAGCCTTCTCATCTCCAGGCACTGGCTTTGCAAGGACTCAAATGTCCCCTGTGGAGAAGCCTGAAAGCTTCAAAAGCTTCTTGCTACCCCAAAATGTGATGAAACCCAGCAACTAAGAGGTGCTGGAGCAACAAAAAATCTTCCCATCACTTTCATCACTGAATGGTTTCCCTTTAGCTGCATGCTCGAATTTTCTCAGCCTTTTGAAAACTTTGCCTACAAAACCCCATGTGACTTTAGTGCCCTGAATGATTAAGAGTTCGCTTAGAAAGGTGCAGTAAGAGAACCAGCTTTCCATACAGCTCACAGCACATCCTATTAACCAGGGAATATTAACCAGGAAAACAGATTCATGCCTGCATTCCTGGACTGGACTCTGTTCCCTACTTTCAGTAAGATTGCATCTTCTTCAGCTGCCAGTTTCAATATCCACACATGTGCATGTCTGTTTCTTAAAAAATTAATAACCAGACATCATCTGACCTGTCTTATGTCAACTACCATGTGGTTTAGTGATCTTCCTCTGGGATTACTGTAAACTTGAGATTCCATAAAAATTTAAAAACTTTTGCAGATCAGATAACTTATTATCATGGATACACAGAGGGAAACACTGAAATATAAGTCAAATATGGTTATCCAGGGGCTGGGGGATCACATTTAACATTTCACTTTCTAGCTCCATGTATTTGGTCTACAAGAAGGGCTTAGTGAGAGATGTAGTTAGGATTTTGTTACTCAGACATGTGGTGCACCTCATAAATGCAGAACTGTGGTATGCAAGAAATCTGCCTATTCACATTGTTTATTATTTTATTAGGGCTCATATTTCAGCTTTGCAATTAGCCTGAGCATCTGGCCAAATAAAATAGTAATTAAATGTATGAGGCTGGCAGTTCAAATACAGAGTGCTTAAAAATATGTGCTGGTGAATACAGAGAGAACTTGCTGTGTGTGGTTGGATTTGATAAGCTGACTGGGAGGCCAGGAAAGTGTTTAATAGAAGCAATACTACCCTGTATGTATAGATATCCTCTCTATGTGATTCAACTACACAAATTATATTTCAGTGCATGGATTCAACTACCTTTTTACTCTAATTAACATTTTTTCCCTTTGATAAATTCAGGGAGGCTTTAAGTAGTATTTTATTAATGCTCTAATACACCCAAAATACGAGAAGCTACACTTGACAACTGCTGTACTCATGAAACAACACTTTAGCTACAAATGTTTTATTAGACAGTATCTGATCCAATTTTACTTCTGTTTACTTCTCCTCTGAGTCACACCTTGCTGTTCCAGAGGAGCAGCTGCCCTCCTGCTCAAGGAGGGAAGAGCTGGGTGACTGGAAGGGAGTCCCTCCCACAGAGTAAGATGAAGAACACAGACTGACCACACCAATGACTCCAGCACTGACAAGAGCTGTCACTTGTTAACCCAAGCCACGTTTGAAACTCAGAAAACAAATATGCAGGCCAGAGACAAGCACTTCCCACACTCACCTCATGACAACTAAGCAGATACAAATCATCATCAGAATGAAAGCTAGGATGTGTTTCTGTGTGCTGATAAGCACAAGGGTCTCTCAGCAGTGGGTGGCACACTTAAGAAGGCAGTGGTCGTGCTGGTGTCAGAGCTGTGCTGTCCAGGATGTGGTGCCTGTAGTTTGCCCTTGCTCACCCTTGGAGGACACCGTTTCCCTCAACGTGAAGCTGGCTGTGGTGGCCTGTGGCTGCTCCCTCACATGCATGCAGCAAGCACATGGAGTGGGGACAATCAGGAGATGGACTCCAAAAATATATTCCTGGTGGGAAGGGAAGGACATCTGCTGCAATCCTTGAAGAAGGCAATTCTTTGCCTGATTTGTTGAATAGTGAAGCAAGAACAAGGTTTGTGTAAGGTGAAATCAAATGTGGCCATGGTTACACATGAGTAGAATCAATTACCATCCAATTTTAAGCTGTTAAGGAATGCCTCCTGTATACCCACTGGAGGCTAGGAGCAGCAGGTAAGGAGACTCCTCATACACACTTCTTTTATAAGTCAAAACCCACTGTCAGTGTGCTCTGCAATGTCCCATATCAATTTTTAGATACATCAAAATTAGGGCAGTTTTCTTTCTTAGGCTCTCAGATGAGTCCTAATTTTTCCTGATGACATCTCATAGATAACTGATACACAGACACACCGTACTCACCCCAAAAACAGCCTTGAAAGAACAAGAAAAGGAGAGGAGCAAAGCCTGGCCCTTGCAGAAGGCTGTCCCAGAACAGGAGTACTCCGTGCCAGCAGCCACCTGGCACTGCTCAGGGGCTGCTCACAGCCTTGGGGGCCAGGACTGGGGCATTCCATCTGTCCCTGTCGCACACAAATGCCCTGAAGCAGTGAAGGGAGGGAGGGATTAGTCATTCAGTCATCTCACAGGGCCTCTTGCTACAGCCTGTCACCTCCCAAGTGCTTTCGTGCCACATAATTATTCCAGTGAAGCCAGAGACTGTTTATTTTGGTTTAAGGTTTTGCAGCTTGGTCCACACCACAGCATATGAAAAGGCTTACTAACAAATCCACCTCCACCTTTTTCCTGCTCTTTTGACCCCAGTTGTGATGAGTATTGCACTGAAAAATTGTCTCTGTTTCAAAAGGCTCAGTATAATCTGCTCATAAATGTGCTGCCTCTTCATAGTTTGGTAGGTAACAAATGACTGTGATTAAACGAAAGGGTCTGGTGATCTGCCAGTAGTTCTGACAAGGAGAGAGCAATAAAAAGCCATAAAGCCACAAAGGTTTCCAAAGGGCACAATGTAAAAGACTTGCTACAAACCAAGCACAGCTCTGTAATGATCTGCCTAAATAGTTGTCTAATCATTGTTTAACACCTTTGTATCAAACAATTAGCTCAAGAAGCTGATTTATTTTAATTAGCCAATCAATATTTTTCAGTATTGTTTCTGCTGATCCTGAATTTCTAACCTTCCTGAGACTTCCCTGAGTAACCCAGGAAGTAAAACTTCATGTTATTTTTCCATTAACATTTCAGCTGTCCTTAATTTTTATTATGATTTTTTTTTACAATAGCTGAAACTGAACTGTGTTGAAAATGAAAGGTGGAAACAGCCAAGAAAGTTCAGCCAAAGTGGATGTGAGCAGGATTTAAAGCCCAGGGCTGGTCACATGCTGAAGAATAGGAGGGCGATTACTTGGGCTCAAGGGGCTTCCACCATGCCATCAGTCAAACTGTGCTGTAACTGCTTCCAGCACAACCAGACAAATCAGATTACTTCTATTTTTGATATTAAGTCAAAAGCTTAGGGTAGACATGCTCATCATTGATTCTTAACTTTCAACCAATCTGGGGAATTGTTTGGATGTAGGTACCTAGGGCACTGCACAAAAAGAGGTGTATGTGAGAAGATAAGGAGAATGTCTCTTCATTCAGCACATGAAGGTATAAAACAGAGTACTCCTCAGAGAAGGGATTATTGATTCTACTTGTTCTATGATGAGCACTCAGAGCGTGGAAGCTGTTTTATGCAAATCTTGTCTCTTAATACACCTGCCCCAGCAGCCACTGTCCTGTTAGGTGAGTACACATAAAGATCAGCCTGAATCCATACTAAAAAATAGTTTGAGGGTTTATGTTTTCTTGAACCTGGCATGAACTGGAATCTTTGTTCTGAAGTGTTTGTGGAGCCTTTTTTTTTTTTTTTTTAATAAAGCTTTTCAGCTCCCTAGATAAAACCGCAACAAAAATTCACATACACAAGCTAAAAGAAGACTATGTCAGTGAGAGTCAACACAAACAGGAAATATTTGTGCTGAAGTCAGAGTCTGCTGTCACTAATGCTTTACCAGACTGCAAAGGCTGGAAATGATGGTGCCTCAGAAATCCTAGAGCTGTAATTCTGGGTGAGGAATTTTATGCTGAGCAAGACAAGCAAGGCAACACATTTAAAAACCCAACATATGAATAGTCCATTTATTAAAACAAAAGACACTTCTACCATAAGGAGGTTACAAGAGAGATTAAAAGAAAATGAATGAAAATCAATCATAAGTAACAAATATCATTGCAGAGATGTACTCCTGCTGAAAAAGGTTCAAGCCTTTTTACCTGTTTACATCTCTTGTAGAAGGCAAATGAAGACATAGACCATATCCTCTGTCTCACACACTCTCTCACACTGTGTCACAAGTTGCAGGAAATGACATCAAGCCATTGAGCACAAACCTAATTCCAGAGTACGCAATGATTCACACATTGACGTGGTTTTGTGAGTATTGACGATATGAAAAGTTAGATCCAGGAAAAGTTAGATCCAGCTCTGCACCTAGAAACTACCAGCCCTGGTAGATGGGAGAGCTTCTGGTTAATCTTTCGTCACTGCTGGTGTTACCTTCAGACAACATGCATATGGCCTCATCAGTCTGCTGGCTGTCAGTTGTCGAGATCTTCTTGGAATCATGGATGTTGCTTTGGTAGTTCACTGGTGAGGGATAGGCATTTTCCCCCACAGTTGATGAGGACATAGATTCCCAGGGTATTTCTCTTTTTCGCCATTTCAGGTCCACTCTCCATCCTGTCCAGCCATAGAAAGCTAATGTGAAGAGAAAGCCCTGCATGGGATTAAGAACCCCCTAGGAAAGAGAAGTGCAACAGGAGTTACATCAGCAAGGAAGGCTTCATCCTCAACTCTAGCAAAATGATTTGCCTATATTAAAAACTTCCCTTTCACTGAATGATTGCTGACTTTAAAATACAATATTTGAACACAAATAAAAATTTAGCCATCACAGACACAAACAAATAAAATACCATGACCTGTTTTCTAAAATGCTGAGGCCATAACAGTAAGCAGTAAGCACGAAATTATTTTCTAGCATGAAGTTTAGCCAGTCAATCCCTTGGTGTGTTTTTAACTTTCCCCACAAGCTCTGGACTTTTTTATTCACAAAAGCACATATATTTTTCATTACAAGCCAAGTCAAATATATGAGAGGAGACACTAGCATAGACAGTCAAGCTTTTAAAAATAGCAGGAATTGATCTGTCTGGAACTGCTTTAGATTCTTGAGCCAGTGAAAATGTCCATCAAAGTGGGATGGAAAAATGGGGAGAGGCGCTGAAAAGAAAATCCCAAGTGATTGCCAAAAAATTTGTTTCTGTTCCCAGTGCCATGAGAGGCTTAACAAATTAATGGCTTTAGATGCTTCTATTTCTCTCATAGGAAAACAAGGAAATTATTTTTACAGCCATTTGAAAGCAGAGGTCAGTCCCCAGACTTGACCTCTTGCTCTCCAGGTGAGCAAGAGCAAGGTCCCTGTCACATGAATGTGTTCACTCCTTGTCAGAGGAGGAGAAGGAGGCTGTATCACATAAGTTGCATCACTTAATCCTTCAATACCAAACTGTTCAAATGCTTAATGACACAAATCATGCTCAGGCCTTACACTTCTTTAACAACTCCAGAATAAATTCTCTAGGAAAACCTGCACTGTCACCTCTGAAAAATCCCTTGTCAAATATTCTAATAGGAGAGAAGAGGCTACAGTAAGAGACCAGCATCTCACAACTATTTTTGGTGCCATGTGTGAAAGATTTTTTCTCCTATTTGTTCCCAAATAATGACCCAAATGTCATGACATAAGATGCAATCATTCTTTATAATAATAAAAAAAAAACCCACCCTAGTTGCAAACAGAGAATTTCCATTAAATGCCCATTTAACTGGGAAACCTTCAGGAACTGTGAGCCAAAACTTTGCAGCTTGCATTATGGCAGAGTTTAGCAAGGTGAGACTAGAAATCATTGTAGTTATCTGTTGTGGATCTTGAAATGGGAGTGATCTCTTACAGAGAGAATGAATACTCCAATAAACGGGAGAAAAAGTTGCCCTCTAAGACATTTTTGGCAAAGTTTACATGTGAAAAGCACTCCCATTGACTGCTCATTCCTTTCTCTTACTTTCTGCTTTTCTTTCTGGATTTTCAGAGTGTTTATATCCCTCAAAACCATAAACCCCACACTATACAGGTGTTGTTCCACCAGTTTAACAACAGTGATTTCTAAGCCCAGTAATGTCACAGCTGACCCACCATTATAATCCAGGTGATCAGTGCAGCACTTCTGATGTTTTTCAGGGGCATTTCATTGATATCTGGCTGCATTTCGAGATAGAACAAAAGGGTCTCGTTGATGATATTGGATGACCAGCTATGGCAGGAGCAAAGAAGAAAAGGACAGTTACAGATGGATGTGCATGCAAAATATGCTTTACCTTCAAAATATAGAAATTAAAATCACTCGAAGGACAGTAAGATTTTTTCCAGTCACAGAACCATTAAGGGTAGAAAAGAACTCTAGGATGATCAAGTCCAAGATGGTTGGATTTCTTGCTAAATCTCAATCTGAAGGGACCTGTAGGTCTATGAGATCACAATCAAGGACCGGACACCTACCTACTCACCCAGGCCTAGACAGTATAAATCAATATAAGAAAAAAATCTGATAATTTTAACTTGCTGCAGAACAGTAAATTGGAGAATAAAACTGAGATGAGAAGAAAATGTGATCTATAATGGGAATATCATGCATGCTGACTTCTTTCCCTTGTGCCTTAGAAGAGTTGTGCTTACAGACAAGAAACTCAAATATATGCACGTGTTTTTGTAAAAGGCTGTTTGATTTCCAGCTGGAGTTAGAATTTCAGAGTTAAATTAAAGACTTCCAGAATGTCCATTAAAAAACACCAAAAATCAACAAAAAGTTGACTTTTAAATCCTTCAAAATGTTAACAATTATTTTTAATAAAGGTAATATCTGTTTCCAAATAAGGATGAGCATAATCAAGCCTTATTCATTGAAAGAAACTGAGTATGTTCTACACTAGAGAGTATAGCAAATGACTGTGAGTTCCTGTGGCATCTAAACAATGAGAGAAGCATTTCTTTATAGTTGTACTGTGTCTTCAGAAAAGAAACCATCAGCATTCATGTCATACTTTCTAAGGGGTTTTATATTTGTCCTCTGCACAATTATACCTTTGTCACAATGTAAAACCTCCTGCTCTCCCCTCCCAAATGTGTAGGCATCTCTTCTTTCCTATTTTGCCTCAACCTGCTGTCTTTGACTAAAGCATTCCATATTTGACTTCTGGGATGCAAGGAAATCTTCCCTATGCTTCTGAGATGAGACTGCCTCAGTCTTTCCCTCCAGTAACCTTTGAGAAAGATTTTACTCTCTAGAGTTTATGTTTTATTAGAGCAAAATCCTAAACCAGAGCTGTGATTTTATATTTTTATTAGGAAAGTCCAGAATGAGACAGAATGGAAATAAACAAATGTCCCCACAATGTCCATGGGAAATTGGCCTTTCCTTTCATGCTTTTTCCCAGATAATCAAGCTGGCCACCATCCTTAGGTTGCAATGCACTTCTGTGGTGCCTCTGGCCTCTTTCTTTCCACAGCCCTGGGAGCTTGGCTGGATCTCTGCTCCTTATTATTTCAGCAATTTCCAGGAAGCCATGCTGCAGGATCCCTTGCTGCTGCCTCTCACTCCCTCCTCTGCTGGCTACCCCACCCTTCACATTGGAAACTTCACTTCCAAGCCAAGAGGACTGTTATTCCCCCCAAAAAGACAATCATTTCCTTTCAGAGCACTCCAGTAGACAGCAGCCAAGAGAAGATAAAAGAGGCAGCCTTTCTCCCTGCTCAGCCTGTTAAAGAAATGCATTAATACACCTGTGTATAAAGAAGTTAAGTGGGATATAGAGATTGCTAAGTTTGGCCTTCTCATTTCACCACTCCAGAACCATTTCTTGTTGTCCCATTCTCCTCCTCTCTATCTCTTTTCTGTCCTATGCCAAAGTACTATTTTCATGGGGAAAGACAAAACATATTAAAATATATATATATGGAGTTTTCTTTTCTGGCATTTCCTTATTTTCCGGTCAATATCCATGTGTTTTTCAGGCATTTGAAAATGACAGAGCACAGAAGTGGCTGCATTGTATGATCATGGTCAAAGCCGTGAAGCCAGACTTAGAAGCATTTTTATTGCAGGTCCTCAGTGATGTGTTTGGTGCCAAGAGGCTCTAAGAAATGTTGATTACAGAAAGCCATCTGTCAGCCCACAGAGCTGGGAGCCTGCTCTACCAGACAGCTTCAGTCGATGCCCAACCTATTGGGAAATTTTTGCTATTGTTTCTTGTTGCTTTTGTTTTTCTGTTGGTTAAACATTTTATCATTTCCTCACAGCCAGTGAGTGATTCAGCTCCTTTGTGAACTAGTTTAGAACTGCTTCTTCCTTAGATACCTTCCCTTCTAAGCATAAAGACAAACAAATTAAGCAACCCATCAGTCTTTACTCCTGTCTCTGACTCTCTCCCTCTGGGAAAAAGGCACTTTAAAAAAAAAAAATAATGCACCTCTTACCAAATAACAAATACCAGCATAATCTTGAAGAAGCGCATCTGGATCTCTGTCCCCAGACGTCGTTCGTTCTCTGTGTAAATTCCTTGTCTCCCTTTCAGTAAGGATGCAACTGAAAAGTATACAATTATGTTCATTACTATATGCACATCTTGTTAGTTTAGGGACAAAAATCCAGAAGATAGAGGCCTGAAAGTTGGAACAAAGGAATGGATGGATTTGTCTCCAGCAGCTGTTCAGAAGCTGGAAGGACCATTTTCAAGGAATCTCACATATATCCTAATACTAAAGGAAAATAAATACACACAGCTGGATTCCTAAAATGAAAGATATCCCACTTTTTTTTTTCTCTCAATCCCACTGAAAATATGAAATAGTATATCAACATATTTCTATTTCATAACAAAAGGTAGCTTGTACCTTCTATATAATGTGTGATATAATCATATGCTTATCATGTGATGTTTAAATAGAATCTTCTATCGTATTTTGCACATTGTTTTTCATTGTGTCATTGACACAGCATTAGCTACACCTCTAAAACATGAAGATGGATTGTCAGCAAAAAAATTATGCCACATGCTGTTCAGATATCACAAGGAATATACAAATGCAAACACAAATATACAAAGAGCAACTTTTTATGGGAACAACTTAAAAAAACAACTGCTTCTTTGAAAATGAGTATTGTTGAGGGACAGAATGAATGGGATAAAGATTGAACTGAGAATACTTGATTTTTCTCCAGCTTTTTTATATAATCAATGTGTAGATGAATTCAGGTACTGCAAACATCTAGCAATGATCACATTACATGAAATAATGCATTGAATCCGTGGCTTTTTTCAGTCTCACTTCTTCCAAGCACTGGATAATAAATTGAACTGGAAAGTCCAGATCCCTTCTGAGTTGTGTACAATTCCCATTTGTTTCATAATCTCAGAAGTGACAAAATTCTAAACACATTTTATTACATTTTTTGCTCTAGGGCTGCCAAGAAGTTAAATCAACTCTCAGATCTCACCAGCTAGAATAAATTACATTTCAAAGTTGAGGTTGGTACCAAAACTACAATAGAGTTAAGCATCTAGGGTACGTTTCCTCAAAAGCTTTAAATCAAGTAACATGGAAACATGTTTGCCCACCTGCAGTTAGAGGTTAATAACAGAATAGCTTGTGTGTCACCAAAATTTGTCTCTAGGGCAAATTCCCCAACAAAATGGAGTCTTCATTTCCATAGGCAACTGCTTCCCACCCTTTGCTGTATCTTTATGATTTGACAAGGAGCTGTCACACATCACTGAGTACAAAGCCATTACTTTCTACAGTACTATGTTGCTAAATAACACAGACTGATTGATGCTGGCCATTAGGAACATACCTGCTGATACTGTCCTTCTAAACAGGATTGGGTTGGCCACAAGCACTAGCAGGAGTGGGGCATAGGTTGTGATGTAATGTGGGATTGCGTGTTCCAAGCCATTTTCACAGCTGAGAAGAAATCATTAAAATATTATGCATTTTTTCCCCACAGATCACTTTCCTGGCTATTCTATCTATGTCACCTTTAACTTAAAAAGAAGAAGAAAAAAAAAAAAAGGAATGAAGCAAAGAGATGCAAAAATTTTAATTTATGGACCTTTACCATCAATTCACATGAGATATAAAGTTGATTTTAAGCATGCACTGTCTGTGGATTTTTCTCAAATTGAAAGGAGTGGGAGAAGGGTGTCTCATAGAAGCTGTATCACAGCATGCCCAAGTGCCTGTACTGCCTGGCATATTTCTTCAGGGCCCACTGAAGCCCAGGCAGGTATTTTATGCATAATCACTGACTCAGTGGGACATCCTTGGCAAAGATCAAAATGCTCGGCTTTTGAATGTCTGTCTCTAAAGCTGACCAAAAGACACTCAAATGACCAGAGAGTGCCCTGCTTCCAGAGCCTGCTTACCTGGAGAGAGAGGGGTAGTAAAGCAGAGCAATCCCCTCCACACAGAGCATCACTGCAAGGCCCCACGTCATCATGTGGTACAGCACAATTGTACTGCAAGCACCAAACACAACAGGCACAATTAAAGCTATTCAACCTTACACTTCCCACATTGCAAGGTAAAAATAGGTTCCTCACTGAAAAAGAGCTTTATAGACAGGAAATTGTGCAGAACAACTCTGGCAATACATTAAACTAAAGAAATCAGGTGGGTGGGGGCAGTCCTTCAGAAAAAGAATGAGCCAAAGCAGTTATTCAGGCTTGCATATGGAAGTCCTGTCCCCTCCAGCCTGTAAGGTGGAGGGGACAAGACTTCTTCCCTACCGTTATTATTGAGAAGGAACCCCTGCATCTTTCATTTCTCCTGCAGAGAGCAAAATAGCTGGTTAAAATTTAAGAATGGAGATGAACAGTCAAATAAACCATCCTTTTGTGATTTGCAGAAAATAATGTTTAACTTTCAGAGCTGGATACTGCTCCCATCTTACAGAGATTCAGATCTGTGTTTGTAAAAGTCTTGATGTTTACTCTGATCTCAGAATCGAGCCCAAATACACATGATTTGGGGTGGGGGAAGGAGGCAGGTACCAGCTGTTTGACTATAACTATGGGACTTTAGATCATTGAGAATAAACCTGATTTTGTAGAGTTAACTCAAAAAGCCTCATTTTGGTTACACCTGCAGAGAACCATATCCTTAGTATCTGACTGCTCTGTATCATCTGGGAACAGAGTCACGTAATTTCACTTTTATCAGAAGCAACTGAAGGTTATTTTGCTCTTCTAACAACCAACTTACAAACTTTTTTTTTTCTGTCTTGTATTAAAGCATTGTACTTTCCAAAGGGTTTAGGTTCTTCTGTCACAGGCATTGCAGAAGAATATATGATAAATACATATTTTTCTTATGAAGGATTTTAAAGGTGTGATCAGAAGGGCAATAATGACAACGCTCACTGAGAAATTGATAAAATAAAATATCAGAGAAAAAGCAAAAAAACAAAATTAACTATATGAAATTAACTGTATGAAGTTCAGCTCTTTCCCCCTCCAAATTTTCATTTTCAGTACAACACTATTTTTTTGCTGCAAGAATCAATTTCAGATGCAGACTAAGGACAAAAATAGTCATCTCATTGCCATATAGTTTATAGACCACAATTTGCTCCATATTTTTCCAAAGGTTAAATGAATTCAGTTACATTTAAATTTGAATTGGACATAAATCAGTATCTGAGCATTGTCTTGGCAATTTAAGCACTTAGAATACCACATCCCTATCATTACCTGGTAACTATATGAGTCAGATTGTTGCACAAGACTCACTTATACTCTTAGGTAGCTGCAAACAGAGACATACAGTGTTGGAGGGGAAAAAACAAATTCAGAGCTTTAACTCTGGTACCTCAGTCCAGCTGATCTTCTCACCACCAAGTAAGAATCAACAGCATAGCAAAACAACCACCAGAAGCCAGCACTATATAACAGCTGGATCCACATCTAGAGGGGAAAGAAGCGCCAAATGTCACAGCTGCTTCTCCAGTACCACTGGAGCAGGGAAGGGACTCAAACCTTTGGCCTGGTGATTTGTTCTTTTAATGTGTGTATTTTCCAGATGAGATTATGAAGTATGAAATCTTACTCAAAATCACAGGAACATTGTTGTAGCCTATGGGTCAAGTTGTAGGTAAATTGAACAGAATTTGCTTTCACAGCTCATTTTCTGATTTAGAAAACCTGTCATTTACCACTCTGTTCCTAACCTGAACATGGTAAATGAAGCCCAAAGAAATTTATAGTGAGGATGTTTTAATTTTAGGTTAAAATTGCAGTTGTTTCTCAGTAGCTGAGGCATAAAAATATAACTGAGGTCAGTCATAACCACAGTGTGCCTATGCATTTGTGAGTTCTGCATGTGATGGTTGTTTTCTCCATGCACAAGATGATTATCAAGAAAAAAAACTCATTAATGAGAAAATCACTCATGCTATAGAAGAATACACCTACTGAACTCCCTAAGCGATTTCTTCAATAAAAATCCAAAGGAAACAGGTTCAAGTCAAGCTAAATATTCCACAGCATTCCTGAGTTGACCCTAAGCATTTTTCCCATGAGCTTATATAAGAAAAGTGACTTTTCTTTGCCGCTGTATGTAAATTCCACATTTCTTCCCCATAGGAACTGGCTCTTTGTAATACTTTGGGAGTGTTTTAATATTCATGCTATCTTTCCTCCAAGCCATCTTTCAGTTCTTATCTGAATATCCTTTATCACAGCTCCATAGTAGCATCGTTTTACATCTGGAAATCAACATACTTGTTACTGAGCCAAACGCTGTTGAATAGAGATCTAGCAGTCTTTCCTCCAAAAGGCAAATCAAGCTGGGAAATATTTCCTTTCACCATGGGATAGACCCTACCTCTAGTAATTTGTGGCATGAATTATTCAGTATTTAATTCAAACATCTTGATATTTTCCTAGAGCACAGAAGGCAGAGAATAAAATCCCAGTCTTCCTTCTAATGCACTTTACCCATAGCATTCAGCATGTGACTTCATCATCACATTTACATATTTGCTGCAGTTGAAAAATGCACAATTTACTACCCATAAACATACATATACAAAAATAAACTGCAGCATCTTTCCAGAAAATCCAACACAGATACAACTGTCTGCAAAAATAATATAAATCAGATGCACTTAAACCCTAAAGCCTCATATGATATCATAATTTTTAACAAAACATCTTGCTACAGTGCCTGAAAGGGTACACCTCTGCAAACCATTCAAGGGAGATGTCCTAAAGTTTCACTATTTGGAGTTTGTATAGGCTTGTGGTTAAGAGAAATTAAAAAATAGCACTAAAAGAAAAATAAAATAGAATCGGAAACATTTTATTAACTCACATGAGAATACGTTAGGGGAAATGAGTGGAAGAAGGGTTATTTTTCATTCCAATATAGTTGAATCTAAATTTAAAGTGACTCAAATTACAGCATTTTCCTGGAGCACAAGTAAGGGAAAATAAAAATTGTGGTAGACCGCTAGGCTGCTCACCATCTAACCTGAAATTCAAATGAAAAACAGTCTGCATACTGTATCCTGTCATGTTTAAAAATACGTCTTTATGTGTTATGGGTCAGAAAGTGAAACATGAGGAGGAGTGGGTTTTGAGCAGAACATTCTTGAGATTGTTGGTGCTTTCTCAATGAAAAAAACAACAGCATTTGCATCTAATAACCAAAACTCAAAGATGTGTGATAGAATTAAGAATTGATAGATGAATACAATTTATATTTGTGTCCATGGCACAAAACTGTCCCGTTTGAAGCTGCTTTTATATGGGCACATAAAGCACAGTGAGTTCAATTTGGCACATACTGCTTTATTTTAAAACTACTGGAGCTGAATAATTTTCTTGACATGCAACCTATCCCCTTCTACATTGTAAACTTTGAACTGCAAAGCTAATACTGCTATTGCTCATGCATTAATTCACTGGAGATCCCACATTCCTATTGCATCTAGGTAAAGTGATGGTCTTGTCATTCTCAATGTTTTGGTAAAAATCGTGACCTTCATTCTTGTACAGTAAGCTCAAATTATATTTCCCAGTGTTTTGATTATAAAATTTGGATCTGACTTGCAATGTGTACTTTTGGAATGCATTTACATTTTCTTATTCTTGCATTTTAATCCAGAAGATACTTAATTAGACTTGGCCAGATGCAGTCATTGAGATGCAGCCCAGCAAGCTGAGCTGAAATCCCACATGGCAGGGATAGACCTTCTGCCAGCAGATTTGTGGCTATGAGTATATTTTTCCTGTTGTCCCTCTGTGTCTAAAACACACAGTCTCATGCCACAAAAGCTAATTTCAGCTACCGAAGGTGCTGGTTTCAGGAGGTCCTTGCTGCCACCACACAGGCTGCAGTTTCTGCCAGAGAAGACAGACAGATAACCTCACGCTGCCAGTGCAACAGAGCCACTGGGGCATTTGCGGTGCTGTGCCAGTGGAAACTCAAACAATGGCTCACAGCCCTTTTGGGGTTGCTTATATGCTTTTGGTTCCATGTCCCTGACTTTGGTGTACTCCACTCCCCTGGCACTCCTGAGAGGAGTGAATGCCGCAGAACTCACGGGATCAGTCTGACCCAGCTGCCCTACATCCCTACCACTATACAGCACCATCAGCACCCTGCCTGCCCTGACCCAGGCTCACAGAGGAGGCATGAACGCACTTGCAGGGGTGTGGCAGAGGCTGAAACCATCATATCCAGGCTCTGACTCACAGCCACATTTCCTTTTGGACACAGCAGTTTTCCTTCCAGATTCCCCCTGTGGAAGGACTCTTAATTGGGAGCAGAAGAAAGGGGGGATGATCTCGGTACCTACCGCGCTCCCCACACAAAAAGTGGAAGGCCACACGTCAGTCCCATTCACCACAGAAATGTTAGCTATGAAGCCCGGGAAGCCCAGCCATACACTTGACCTGAAGATCATACCTAAAGAAAAAAATGCATTAATGCTTTGAATCTGCTGGTGTGATTTGAGTCACATGCTTTTCCCTGCCACATATTTCAAATCGCAGCCCAGCTTTTGTGCGTCGGCAGGAAGGCGATGGCTGCAGAGGAGCACAGCAGGGACAACTGTGCTCTTTAAATGTCAGTGTGATCATTCAGGGAAAGTAGCCCCAAGAGTCGGAAGCTGCTGGGACTTAAAACCGTACATAGATTAGGATCTCACTTAGAGATGCTGTCACATGCTTCTCTAACATAAACTGGGTAGCATTTAACAGATTGACATGAAACACTAAATAACTGTTTACCAGCATATGTTCATACACTCATATTTGCTTCTCTATAAAATCCCCCATTGCAGAAAAAGAGTTATTTTCCACTTTTCTCTGCCTTCATTTTATAGGCAGTCCTTTTCCTCTGTCACAGGGCCGAGCAAAAGCAGCACTTCTGAATTAGGTAACAACAATGCCCTTTTAAAAAGTGAACTTAGAGTTTGTTAGTGAGGTTTTCTGGGTTTGTTGAAATAAAGCACCAACAGGAAACAGAACAAAACAACCAGGTTTTCCACCAAGAATGAACTGTTTTCCACCCACCGAAGTGAGTCTAATACAAAAACCACAATGGATAACTAGTTTGAGTTTGCCAGAGAAAGAGGAAGGGAGAAAAATAACTTTATTGTTGCCTTCATCTGAGTGAAAGGACCTTTTCCAGGTACATGCACATATGTATTTTCAATATCTCTTTTTTTCCTTCCTTTATAATCTTTGGTTTAGTATTGGTACTTATTAGGTACTGTGAGAGAACCTGGCTGGGTGTGAAAGGGGAAGAGAAATGAAACACAAAGACACACAGACTCACACACAGCCCCCAGCAGTGAGACAAAACAGCACTACTATTACCTAATGTGAGGGGGGGGAAATGCTACTGTAGAAACAAACTTGTCCTGTATTTTCATAGCACACGTCATGACAATTTATACCCAATTTGACAGTAAAGGACTGATGGGAAAAATTACCAAATGGCTGATGGGACAGCTCAAGACATACTAGTTTCATTTTGACTCATGCATTCTGTTTTAGTCTCCACTGGTTTATTCCTCCAGACTATCCACCAGGGTCTGGGCAGCAGGTTGTCCTTGATAAGGTAGCTTTACTCACATTTCAAAAGCCTGTGTCCAGCATGATCTGTGTGCAGCTGCAAGTCAAACTCATTTTCTGTCTATGTGATGTGCCCAGAGAAGCAGCTGGCACATGAGCAGGAGGCACAGTTGGTCCAAAAGGATTGAGGGCATAGAGGAGAGTGGTTTCCAAATGAAGTCCTATGGATTGGCTAAATGTTTGATGTCAGATTTATTTTCCAATGTGCTGCCTCACCTCTACTTTTATGCCTTACTCTGAGAAGCAGCTCCCATTCTAGATTTTAATTTGTTTTAAAGCAGAGATTTGGGTGTAGATTTATCAAGATCTTCCACTTCCACAGTATAACTATTAAACAAGAACTTTCTCCCCAAAGACCCATAATTTCCTGATCTCACTTAGTCCAAATCTTCCTGTGAACACAAACAGCATGCTTCCTTCAGAAATCTCTGCTGTCTATTCACCAGCTTTATTTGTCTGTGGTACCTTAGAGCAAAAAGAACCTGTTACATCAATGGCAAGGACATCAAGATGGCACTTACCTAAGCCTCCAAGGATGTCACAAATGGAGATAAAGAGAAGGATGGTGGAGGAGGAGGAGGCTTTGGGCATTTTCCGTGGGCTCTGTCCCTTCTTTGGCAGAAGCTGCAGGATGGTCAATAGCAGGCTGATGGAGGCACTGCCAATGCAGACTCCACAGAAGACTTCAGGCTGGAAGTTTATCACCAGCTGTGTAGCTGCATCCCGGTTTGGGCAGCAGTAGGTTTCTAGCCTTGGAGAAGCCATGAAACGTCCGACTGGTGGAGGGGCCCCACGAACAGAAGAAAATGCTGTTGCTTCCCCAAGGCAGCGTTCACTTTTTCTTCACCCTCCCCATTAGTCCTCGGTGGTGAGAATCACGCGATTGATGGATCATGTGCTGCTGCTGCTGCTGCTGCTGCTGGAAGTAAATCCCCTGGAGCTGCCTTTCTCAGCCTCTCCTAGCAAAGAGATCAGATCTGAACCAGAAACCACAGTGTAATGTGAAACATGCCCCATGCTCGCTCAGAGCCATTGGCAACAGTTCACTCACATATTTCTGCTTGCACAGTATGTGATACAGGAAGACTTAAACTCGTCAGAGCATTGAAGATGGTTTAAAATAAATAAGGATACAGATACCAAAGTGGAAACATTACATTTTAATTGTGTTTCTCTTTAGCCCCGTCCCACACAGCACCCTTTAATTACCTCAAATTAATTGAAAAGATGAGTCCAGACAAAAGCAGTCCCAGTCTTTACAGGGAAGAGCAGGGATATAAATCCACACCCTAACCCAAATTTCAGTTTTAGTGATCCAACCCACCGATCTCTATAAATAAAATTAGAAACACAATACCCTATCACTGTAGAAAGAGATTACATTTGGAAAGAAAATATTAACCTCATCCTGTTTAAATTGCAAGCACAAAAAAAATCCACTTTTTAGTCAGTACTGTCTGCATTAGATCAGCCTGACAGGGAAAATTCCAGGACTTAGGATTTCTCAATAACATATTTTTCTGCCTCTTTCTCTCTTTTTTTTTTTTTTTTAATAATTTGGTAAGGATTTAATATGAAAACAGGAACTTGACCTGCAATATTTTTTTTGCTTTATAAACTAGACAATATCTTTTATGACTGGGGTCCTGCTAGATACAGCAGCAAATAAATACTATTATAAACACAAAAATAATTTTTCCCTTTAAAATAAGTCCAAACTCCCTGTATCAGCCCTCACCCTTCCAGAAAATTTCTTTATGGGGACAAATTCAGAAAATGCAGGAGGGAACATTGCCAAAAGACTCAAAGTCATTAGCATGTTTAATAACACAGTCATAAATTTTATAATTAGTCCCTATAAGAACAAATGACCCAATTTTTTTTCCCCCAATGGTCTAGCTTATTTTTTTGGCAGAAATTATGAGGAGCTACTGAATGACAGTGGAATGTTTTGTGCGTAGTGTTTATGAGCATAGTGAGTTTGCCCTCAGCAGGGAAAACTGCTGCAGCCCTGAGTGAAATGCTACCTGCTGTGCTCATTGGCCAAGAGACCTCATACACTTGATCCCAGCAAAAGAATGAACTCCGCCAAGCTCGTCAGCCTGCTGGTCGGGGCTGTGCAGCCTCTCAGTGCTGGACAGTGGTGGCAGGGCTGTGGTGGCAGGGCTGAGGCGGCAGCTGGAGCCCAAGCTGCCAGGCCTGATGTGTGTCCACCCATGCTGCCGCCACGGGACTCCCCGGGGCTCTGCTCGGGTGCTGGCACTTGAAGAGCAGGTGTGGTACTCTGCAGGGTGTCAGCCTGCAAAGCCAGACTCCTACACATGGATGGCCATACATCAACAAGGTGTTTGGACTCCTGCTGCAGTCAGCTGAGGTCTTAGGCAGCTAAGCTTATGGTCTAGACTTTGTCTAGAGAGCTGTTCAGATCTTCTGAAAATAAATGTGCAGTGTGAGATGAGGAGGCTCCAGTGACCATAATGTGAACTTAGGCATACACATCATTAAAGACTCTGAAATGCAAGCAGTTGAGCTGAATGTTTTGCCAAGTGTTTTTGCTGCTTTCCAGCATAAAGAGATTTCCCTGCTCCTTGGATGAGGACAGGTGAGTGACCTGGATGTTGCAATCCTACAGTTTGTTGCTACTATGTATACAAAAACATACTGGGGACAGCAAGGTTGCGGAATCAGATTGCTCTGCTCCAGAAACACAAACTCATGCTGAGGTTGTCAATACAAGGCTCTGTCATCAGTACAAGCCTGGGACTCCTCAGACTTCATTCTACCTCTGCTAGAGCAGTGGTGCATGGAGTTGCCACATTTCTGTCTGGGGTATTATATTATATATATATTATATATTCAATGCAGTATAAAATACTGCATTGAAACCTACCTGGCTACTGAAGAACTAAGGAATTACAATCCACAGAGGCAAATTATTACTTAAAATTAAGCCATTGTATGCTACATATACAAATCAAATATATATAAATGAAAAAAATGTTTGTTCTAATTTGAAGGAAAATGTATATTGCTTGGCTTACACTTAAAAGAGCAAAACTTTGAAATATTAGAGAGAAACTGTTTAATAGAAGACTTTCATTCCCACTATCAGTTTCTAAAATTGTTACTTTCACTATTTCTGTAGCCATTTTCTTTCTTTCAAAAATGTGAAAAGTATGTCAAGTCATTATCCTGATTGTTTGTTCTGGCTTACAGATAGGAATGTTTCATGTATTTTGCTTTTTTTGCTTATTGTTTGTTTTCATTGATTTTGACTGTGATCTTCTACTCTGCCCGTGTAGATTTACCATTTTATTATTATAACTTCTCTCTCCTTTTTTTTTCAGCCACTTTGAAACTACTTTCATTCCTCAATTATACTCCTATACTCTGGAGATTAATTTTTTTATATGTCTCTTCTTTTCTTGCCACAGTTTTGCCAGCTGTGCTCCCTCCTTTTATTGCTTTACTCCTCTGAGTGGAGCATTGGTTTTTAACATCTTCTTCTGGGTCCCTTCCCTCCTGTAATTTCTCAGGACTTGATTTCATAGTTTCCTCAGAGGGAGTATGTGGTTTTTATTGGAAGCAAAGCACGTGACCTGTAGCATACCTAATGCAAAAAAGAAAATTAAGTGACCCATCTGAATGAACTGATACTTACCATGATAGAAGTAGAGGTGTCTAAAATGTGCCAACATTTGAGGCTGAGTGGGAGATGCATCTACCAAACTAATGAGCTATGCAACATCTCAGCTGGTAAGAGCTAGCTAGTCTCTGGTTCTCATTGCTGGGCTCAAAGTATAGAGAGTTAGAACAGTCAAAGAAATTCAAAGCTGGTTTGGCAGTCTTACGCTCAAGATTAATTTGGCTTCTTGCAATTATGAAAATAAGAGGATAAAAGCTGGGAACAAAGGCAAAGGAAGCAGAAACGTAGTGAAAGAAATAAGAGAAAAGATATTTTGTCTTGTTAAGGATCTTTATTTAGTATTCTACAAAACTTACATCATTCTACAGGTCCTAATTCCCTACTCTCTGAAGTTATTGACACAATTCCCACTTCTGCCAGTGTATGAGAAAGGCAGACATGGTATGTCTCATTTCTGCACCAAGACAGGATCTCAACTAAGCCAATGATGTAGCTTGGAGACAACCATTAGCACACATACAGGAAACATTAAAAAAAACCCTCCTGGCATTGCAAATAGCAATCAATCACACTCACAGCATAAGTACAACATTGCACAACACTGCATAACACTGAAAACTCCCATCACGATTTTGGACCTTGGCAACAGTGTGCTCAAGGATAAGAACAATACTGTGTTCCTTTGAAAACAGCTATGTGCTCCATACTTTTAAAAATACCTACTCACTCTCTTCTTGGACCCAGAACACAATGTTTCATCCCAGTCTGTGACCATCTTTAAGATGAAACACTGGCTTGCCTGCTTCTAAGGGAAAGCAACAGGTTTACAAAAATATGACAGGCATGCATTTCTGTTGTTAAGGAGTGTGGATATGGCTTATGTTTGAGTGTGCAGCTGCACATACTTTAATCACTGTTTTAATTAAGTCTGGGACTACAGCACTGGTTTACAAAGGAAAAGGAAATTTGTGGATATAGAGACAGAGGATAGTTTGGTTTTGTTTATGTGTATGGTTCAATGCATCACTGCCTGACAGATCCCAGTAAAGATCTTAGCTACCTCACAAATGTAAAAGCTATACTTTGATAAAGTTCAGGATCTCATAGTCTTTTAGACATTACCTGACATAACATTTCCCAACTGAAGAAAGCTAGGTCTGTCTTCAAGCTCAATGGATGCAGTTATGATCTCCCCAACAGATCCTGCAAAATGTTCCTTAAACAAATCTTCCACATGCTTTAACACCATTCTTTATTTTATCTACCCAGACCTCCTGCAATTAGATTTAAATTGGAAAAAACTGTGAGACATGTTCGTCCCATAATTAGCAGTACTAGTTTTTAAAAGGTAATTTTTAAACCTTTAACTTAAATGAATGGAGAAATTCACACTCCATTCTTGCTATTTCTAGTTTTCTGTAAAGTTAGGGATCTTGGAACAACAGTGATACTCAAGATGTAACATCTTATAACAGATTATGACAGCTACTGACACCATTAAAAACTACTGAAAGAAAAACAGAGGTATCACTTTCCTTCCCTCTGTCTTTTAAATATAATTTTAGAATTGTAAAATAACAATTTACTTTTAAGGATGGTAAATATTAATTTCAAAGGCAGAGGATAAATGTATCTCATTTGCATAAGAGTAATAATATTTGAGTTCTTTTTGTTTTCTCAAAGAATAAAAACATAAATATAATAAATGAGTGTGCACTTGAACATCTAAATAACTGTGTATATTTGACTGATGCAATCAAGTTACTTGTATTTTATTGATTTACTATACATCTTCTCCAGGGAAATGTTATCTTACCTGACTTTTGTGACAAAACATACACAAATTAGTTTTTTAAACTGTGCCTCTAATGTATTTAAATTAGTAAACAAGATTTATACAGATGAAGTACAAAATAACTGAGCAGAAAAATGTATCCATAAAACTGAAGAAAATTATTTTTGCTTAGAGATTGGAAGAAAAAAATTCTTAATTGTGGCAAGCACATTTCTCTCTCTCTCAGGATTTTTAATAGAGTTGCACAGAGAGAAACAAAGAGAAAACAATTTATATTTCTACTCCTTGCTTTTCCTATGTGTTTGGAAAATTATTTGCCTGGGGTGATTGCTTGATTGGATTCTGGTGAGAATTGTTTGAGCCTGATGCCCAGTCAGATCTGCCTGTGTCTGGACTCTCGAGAAGAGGGTCACAAGTTGTGAGTTAGATATAGTAGTTAGAGAAGTAGGCATGTCGTTTTAGTATCTTCCTTTCTATAGTATATAAATGTATTATAGCATAGTTATAATCATTCAGCCTTCTGAACTGGAGTTGGACATCATCATTTCTTGCCACTGGGTTGGCCTGCATTTTACAATACTTAATTCTTTATGCCAATGCTGAGAATATTACAGTCTTTGAACTTGCATTGAGACAGATTTTTGTGGCCAGCCTCATTTCTCAACAAATTCCACCCTTAGTCATTGTCATCGTTATACTCTTTCAAAGAACAAAAAGATACCCCAGTTTCAGCACATGTGTAATAAAGAGACCTTGTCCCACACCTATGCACACTACAAGACACAGTTTGAATAGGAACTGATTGATGAAGAAGACTGTGAAAAGAAAGAATATTATCTCTCACACACTGTGATACTGAAAATTGGATAGTAATGTTTATACGCATGTACCCCAACCTACAAAAGTTGAATGTCTATCCTGTCCTTAGTGTCTTCCAAAGGAAGAATAATTTCCCTCAGGAGATATTAGGTAGTACACTCTTATATCCTTGTTAAAATTGCTAGATGGTAGGATCTTGTAAGATTACATCTCCCACCACCCAGTAGTTATATTTTCAAACTCCATTAGCACAAAAAAACTTATCTCATAAAACCTGTGTCCTCAGACCAGTCTATGTAGTCTAATCAAAATATACTTCAGCACTAACTTCACTGCTCTTACAGTGCAAGAACTCTCCAAGGCTCTATTTAAAGTTCATAAAAATGTCAGTGTACCATAGCCAATTAGATGGTCTTGTTGGACACCATAAGCAAATGTAATTGAAGGGAAATCAGACAAAATGTACAGTCCAGGTTCAGACCACAGACACCAGTCAATATTCCTCTTGGAAATCCCCTGAGTATCACTGGGGTTTTTAACTCTGCAGTGGTTGCATGGCCAGCAGTCAGACCTGCAGCATCCTGGGAATGGGTGAAGGAAAGTGGCAACCTTCTATTCCACAAATTGTTGTCTTGAAGTCTTTGAAATGAGCAGATAGCTAAAAAATACAACTTGCTCAGAGAATCCAGAGGAAATGCAGTAATAGCAGCAGAAACATTGTAGTGCAGAAAGGATTTGTGATCCACTCTTTTGATTTTTCTGCTCTTCAGGATTAAAGACCACTACTTCATTGTCAGAGGTGGACTTCATATCCAGGGTGGAAAAAGTAATGAGCACCCAATGTAATTTACTGGATATACCTTTCAGGTGAGCAATATGGCTACACTATACTTTTATATTACAGCTTGGCTACATCAGCTACTTCTATTAGTCAGCTTCCTGTGAGCACAATTCCAATAAATTGGTTGGTCCTAAAACAGCTTCAGAAAAGCAGTGTTCTGAGAGTAATCCTCTGTGTACCTTTAATACTCCACAAATTCAGACCTTCAAAAGAAATTAAATTTTGAGGTTCTGACAGGATCTATGTTAACACATAAGATGGGGAATAACCCCCCCACCCCAAAGCTGTTTCCTCAAGACTTTATTAACAATGCTCCACTGCCATGAGTCTGCTTTACACAAAATTCAGGCTAAGAAAACAGCACCTTCCATAGCCTCATCCTTTCTAAGCCAAACAAGAGCTAGGGAAAGCTAATCTGAATGTTGCACTCTTTCTCATGTGTATGACTCGGAAGGATTCCCTCAAATATCCTATCAACCACTAACAGTTCTGTTAGCAGAACTGATAGGAGACCACACCTACACCTTTACCAAAAGGGGCATAGCAGTCTGTGAGCAGGTGGCATGCACAGAAAGAACTTCTGCCCCCTGGACTCCTGGGCATGCCCAAACCAGCCTTACCTCATCCTTAATATCACCACATTAATGCAATATCCTGCATCTGCCGCTGCTGGACCACAGCCTCTTGAGCACACCTGATGCTTTATGGCAAATTCCTATAGTACTGCAACAAAAAAAGAACATGTACTTCATGCCTTATGCATGCTTAGATGGAGTCTCACAAGATTCTACATCCTATGACCTTCACCTGGACATGGTTCATGCTCTGTAATCAAGCTGAAGGTAGAAAGGTCAGTTGTAATGCAGAAACTGTGTCTGTTTATAGAAAGCACTGAGAGATTTATTTATACATGGCTGATAGGCAGAAAAATGTCTGTTTGGGGCTAGCTAGCAAAAGAAGACAAAGTCCAAGTGAAAAATACCAGATCACAAGGCTTTTGTCTGCTCTCATGCATACTCAGGCCTCTTGCTATTTATCTTACCCTTTAAAAGCCTTTGTAGCATTCTCTGCACAAAGAGCATTTGAAACCCTCCCTTTGCATTTTCCATGACCATCTTGGCTCCATTGACCATCTTCATCAAATACAGAATTGAGATATAACATGTTGTGATATCAGAGTTTAAATGCATTCAAGACTCTTGTTAGCATCTGAGGCTATCCCTCATGTATCTAAAATGGGTCAGTATTTTATGGTAGATAAGACTAAGTAGAATAGCACAGTTTGTACAGAGAATATTATCATGTAATGTGTGTTATCAAAGAAGATGGACAATGAAAAGCACTCCCTAACGTACCATGATCAGAAACTCGGCAGCAAGAATAAATATTACAAATGATGCTTCACTGAAATGATGAAACTTCATGAAGCAAAACAAATTTCCCAGGTTAATGAAGCTGCAATGCAGATCCATATGATCAAATGCAGCTATATAGTGTATATATGCATATACTGCTGGACTCTCTTCTACAACTAAAAAAGGATGGCTTCATCCTTGGGGCCTCACAGTAATGGTCCCTGGCCCACATTATCCCCCAAACTGTCCAAATGCTGCCTAGTCAGCCTGCTGACAACGAAACAGTATGGACTGTCATGTACTGGTATTTCAACCTCTGTGCTCTCACTCTGCTATTTGGTTTCTCTGTAAAGTGGTGCTCAGAGATGTTGTAGTATGATTTGATTAAGGGCCATAATGTAGGAACTGGAAAAGGAACAGATACACTGATACCAGAGGGACTATGGCCCAAGGCAGGACTTAACATGGGCCTGAACTTGACTACAAGCTGAAAACTACATCTCCAGGGAAAACTGGTTACCTATTCACCTCCTCTTGATAGGTGTATGCTGTCTTCTGACTCTGCAACCAAATGAGGAGTTGCCCTTTTTTTTGATTTTCAATCCTTTTATCATGCAGCATTGTGAAAATGATAAATCCTTAAGCAGGCTGCAGATTATAGTAGCCCATGTTGGATTCATCTCCCTTTTCTTGTCTACAGGTCAAATAGGTCTCAAGATCTGAGTCAATAATATTATTCTTAGCAAATTGTCATAGTTTTTTCTCAGCCACTCACAGCATCAGTTCTCAGCCTTGTTCCATAGTTCATGTTGTCACACTCAGAAAATTGCTCTGAGGTACAAAGCTTATGTGCTGTGAGAATAAGTGAGAATTGAACAAAGTTTGAATCAAAATCATCATGGCAGACAAAAATATCCAAGTATCATCTGAACTGGTATTCTTGTACAAATTTCAGGTTTATAAAAAGCTTTATCTAAAGAACACAGATTTTATTTTAATTGTAAAGAAATGAAGAGTCCAACAAACATTTGAGTTATATATATCTGAAAGGTTGAGAACTTCTAAAGTTTTCTCCAGCACTAATTACGTGCTGATCAAGCCTTACTTGCAATACAGGAGAAACAAGACACACTTGGGAAAGGTTTTTAAGATGCCTGAATCAGAGACATCCTGCTGGAACTTTACAACATGGTATTTTTAATTCTGGGAAAATGGGTAATTTGTTGGAATCAAAGTGTTTTGCAGAAGAGCATGATTATGCTGAATCCATCAGAAGCAGCATGGCAGGTTTCCAAAGGAAAGCCTCTTGGTTCCCAGATATGCCAGGATGTCTGTCTGTTGGGCTGCTACTCAACCTGTTTCTCCAGGTTCTCAGGACTTTCAGACTCCACAACAGACTGCCAGCAGCTTGACAAACCTTGAATTACTTGATCAAAAAATCCATCCACTTCTGTTGCAGGAACTTCTTATCACTATTTCAGTTGTTTTGGTCTTTGTGATGATAATTTTCAAAGACATTAAAGCTGGAAACAGTAAAAAGCTGCAAGCCACTGTGAAACTAGAAAGCTACAGTCTAATCACTATTACTGAAACGTGGTGAATATGAACTGCATGACTGGAGGGCTGCCAACAGTAGCTATATACTGTCCAGAAGGGACAGGCAAGGAAGAGGTAGTAGATGTTACAAAGAAATAATTTACAGTGAGGATGGTGAGGCACTGGAACAGGTTGCCCAGAGAAACTGTGGATGCCCCATTATTGGAAGTGTTCAAAGCTGGGTTAGATAGGGCTTTAAGCAACTTGATCTAGTGAAAAATGTCCTTGCCCACAGGACATTGGATTAAATAATCTTTTAAGGTCCCTTCCAACCCTTCCATGATGCTGTATTTCTCTCAGAATATGTACCATGGATCAGCTTTTCTCCTTTGGCATCTGAACTTAAATTGTCAATGAACTACATGCTCCAGGGCATCAGCCTTTCATTTTGTATGGCTGAGGCAGAGGCACTTTGTCTCTTCATCAGCCTGTTGACATCTGGTGGTTAGCTCCTGGAAGGGCTGGTAACAAAGTGGGAGGTTGTAAAGGCTTACCTCACCTCAGTTCTTTACTCTGTAACCATGAGTCAGGAGCCTCTACATCTCTCAAATTTCTTGGCTTCTGGGGAAAGAAAAAAAGCCCTCCAGACACTGCAATGTCCAGCACAATGGATGGCCTCAGGACTGAGAGTAAACCAGCCTATTCTAGAGCCACCCTGCAGGTATCCTGTGCAATTCACTGCAAGGTGCTGTGCCTTAAGGAAAAGATATGTTTTGTACAGCCACAAAGGTGAAACAGGCTGTACCTTAACATCATACTGTGCCTGTTCAAATAAAATCCTGCCATAAAGTAATTTATTCACAGTTTTCATAATCTCAGTGACTAAATAGGGAACAGATACGCAATACATGCAACAGAAAGAATGGAGGTTGAATAAATTCTGTAGAACAAAATTTCACTTGAAATTGTTAATTAAGCTTCAAGAACCAAAGTAGGATGACATGAAGTACTATGGGAGGAGACTGGTTTACTGCAGAAAGCTTTTGTTTCACAGGGGAGGGACACAGTCTGGGGATGTGGGAACCATCTCAATATAAGTCTGACAGCTCCTTCTGCACAGCAGAAGGCTCTTGGGTAACTTTTGTGTATCATGGTGAAGTATCTTCGATACATGTATCTTTGGCACACATTTTTCCACAACGGGATCCCTTTCATACCTTGTTGGTAATAGCTGCATTATTGTCTGTCCTCAGTGTGAAAAAGTGGTCTGTTACTTCCTTTGATATGTGTATGGCACCCTGATGTATCTTGCATTTCTACCTTCTATTGGTAACTTCTGTGTTCTCAGAAAAAAACTGGCAAGAGAAAAAGCTGAGGATTTGGTCACCAAGGCTTTTGTTAGGCAAATGCAGTTATCATTGGTTCTCTTATCACACAAATGAAAAGTAGTATTTTAGAATCCATTCAATAAATCCTTTGTTCTTTATGACTACTTGAAACCTCATGAAAGCTGGCAGAAACTGCAGAAATTCAAGTAATAAAATTATCACAATATTTTAAGAAGAGCAAAAGTACAAGTCTCCAGCTGAGTTCTGAAAAAGCTTCAGATTTCAGAGAGGGAGGATATAAAAGAAATTGAGAGAAATTTGACCAATATGACAAAAAATATTTCCTTTATTGCTTTGGCTGGTCAAACATATGTATGAAGAACTTTACTCTGTGGTCTCTTAGTAACATTGGTAACATTAAAGAATAAAAGGCAAAAAAGGTGTCATTCAAGATAAGGAAGTCTGATTTCTGAACTGTCAGCCACAAATTGAGGATCTGCTTGACAACTGTGTCAGACTATCACGTTCTAAGCAAGCATTAGCTCAAAACTTCTTTACTGAGGTGTCTCTTAACCAGGAGTGTGAAAACTTTCAGATATTCCTCTTTTAGGGAACTGCTTTCCCAAGAGCTACACGTCCGCATCTTTCACTGATGTAATTACAGCAGTAGAATTTGAGTTTTCAATGGCTGCCAGTTCCCTGCTCTAGATTTTCCAGTTTTAAAATCTGCGCTCAGAATTCTTCATCATGCTTCAATATTGAATTTTTAAAACCAATTCTAAAAGCCAGAACAGTAATGTAAATCTTGAATTTCTGTGGGCAACAAAATGTTCAAGATGAAGAATTAATGTTTGGCAGTTGAAAAAGGGGGGCTATAAACAGAAAAGACTTTTTTTTTTTGAAGCAGTATTTGCTCTTCTCATTAGTGATGTGAGCTATTTTATTTTCATTTCAATGTGCATACTTGGGGATACACTAAAGTTTAAATAATTATTCTGTATGTTCCTTTCATTATCACACTTATAGAAAACAAATTGCATACTGCAGCTCCTTAAAACTTCCAGCTATATGTTACTGAGTACACACTGCTGTGAAGACAACCTGATATGCGTTACACAAACATAACTAAAGACTTTGTTTCAGATTCTAAGAACTGGAGACAGGACATGGAGAAAACGACTTGTATTTCTACTTGTCTATATGACAGAAAATAACTGCATCAGAAATCTGACTAAGGATCTGTGAGTTATTAGAGACCTTAAATAACTTGATGCAATACCTAGGTTTAGTATAAGGTTTGTATTTTGCAGGATTCTCATAAAAGAATGAGAATCTTGCATGAGTTTGAGTACCCCCTCCACTGTTCCTTCTTAATCACAAGGGAATAACAATCATCCTAATAATATATTTTTCTTTTTTCTAGATGTCCTCCAATCTGCTGCTGGGATTGATGACTCAGGTGTTCTCAATCCTGAACCCAAAGTTTTCTTCAGGTATTAAAGAAACATCCTGTAGGCAAATCCTGAAGTATTGTAGGGAAAAAAAAAAGGTTAATTCAAGGCAGGAGAGTTTTATGAGAAATTTATGAGAAATAAACCAACTGAAGCAGGAGATAGAGGAACAAACTACAAAATCAGAATGTCCCAATGGTCACTTTCAGAAAACAAAATATGTGACCTGTTACATCAACATACAAAACCTTAAAATCTTAAAATCCCACTGCATATAACCAGGCATCTCCATGAGACAGCTTGTCACATGAAAAAGTACCCTGAGGTTCACTAGTCTTTCAGAAATTAAAATAGATAGAGATTTCCCTCTGTCTTAAATCAAGCAGTACTTTGCCTGCTTGGTAGTGAAATGCCAAGGAGAATTGTGTGCTAGCACACTGGTACTCCAGGCCAAGTCTGGTCCTGATTTAAGACCTGAAACCTCCTATAAAGTGATTCAATTAAACCGCGAGAATTGCAAAAAGTATTTCACTCCCAGCCTCACCACTAACTCAGCGAAGGCATGAGGCAAACCCAAACTCTGCATGTATTTCCCATCCAAGATCTGCCTTCAGATTAGCACTTCTAGTCCTGCCTCGCACTCTGCCATCAAACTTTTTTTTTAATCTGGGACTCCAAATCTCTTCTCTATTGGATTTCCTTGCTGAAGGCTTCACCTGTGCTTCCCGCGGGTTCCTGCCGGTGCCCGGCCCGGCCCGGCCCGGTCCGTCCGTTGTGGCGGCGGGGGCCGGGCCGGGCCGGGCCGGGCCGGGCGGTGCCGCGGGGCTGCCGCCAGAGGGGCTGGGCGGGAGGGCACGGCCCGGAGCCCGCGGGCACCCCCGCCCCACAGGTGGTGGAGGCAGCGCGGCCCGGGAGGGGCCGGCGGAAAGCTCCTCCTTCCCTCGGCTCCCGCTGCTGCTGCCCCCTGACCTGCCCCCCGCATGGCCCGGTTTCCCCTCCCCGAGCACCGCGGCGAGACGGGAAGAGCCGGCAAGAGCCGGCCCCCTCTGCACTCCCAACCCAGGCCCCCCGCCGCCTGGCACGGCGAAGGCGGGGCGTCCCAGCCCGGGGGACGGCCACAGCCGCCAGCTGCCCTTTCACCCCACCCTCCACCTGCTCGCCGCTTTTGTTTGGGAACGGGGCTGGAGAGGAGGTGCGGCCGCCTCTGCGTGTGGTGGGGCGGGGGTGGCAAGGGTATGGCCTCGGTCCCAGCCCCGGGGTGACTCGGAGCTCACGGACGTTCTCGCCGCTGCCTTTGTCTGGCGGCCGGCCCGGGGCTGCTCCCCTCTCTCCCCTCCTTCTCTGCCGGGGGATCGCGCTGTGGGGCTGCCCCTCTCTGGGAGGAGCGAGCGGCTGCCCGGCTGGCGAAACGCCGGTTTCGCCCTTTTTCCGAGGCGAGGGCGCCTCTCCCTGCCGCGCTCCTCCCAGCACCCCGCGTTGCTCGGCGGCATTTGCCCCGCCGCCAAGTTGCCACAAGTTGGTGCCGCCCCCCCGCCGCCGGGCTCCGGCCTCGGCGTGAGACAATACCGCGGGCTGCGGGGGAGGAGGAAGGGGAGGGGGCGGGCGGAGCAGCCCTCTCTCGCCGCTGATGGGGCCGGGCCGGCCGGCGCTGCGGGGCGGGTAGGTGGCTCCGCGGGCGGCCGCCGGCTGGCGCGCAACGGGGAGCGGCCGGCAGAGGCGAGCCAGCCCCGGCGGCGACCGGCGCTCCATGGAGGACGTGGGGCTGCGGGGCGGGCGGGAGCGGCTGGCCGTCGGCGACCCTCGGCTCGGCTCCGGGCTGGTGGAACCGGGGCCCGTGATGGTGATGGTGGAGCAGCGGGCATCTGAGAGCTACAAGCTGGTGGAGGTGCAGCTGACCGGCGGGGCTCCCTGGGGCTTCACGGTGAAGGGCGGACGGGAGCACGGGGAGCCTCTCATCATCACCAAGGTGAGCGGCGCCGGGGCGGGGGGAGGTGGGTCCGGCCGGCTCCATTTTGCCATACCCGCGGCGGTGACAGCCCGGCCGCGCCGCCTGCCCGCAGCCCGGGGCGCAGGTACCGCGGGGCAGCGCGCCCAGCGCAGGTGCCGCCGGGCCGGGGGTGCTCCAGGGCCCCACGGCCGCCGCCAGCCCCTGGGGAGCGGTACCGGAGGGTGCGGGGCTCATCCCAGCAGCTCTGAGGGCAACAGGTTGCTGGGCGCAGGCAGCGTGGCGGCTCCGAGCTGCCGCTTCTGGCCGCTCGTACGCCCCAGTAAAAAGCCGGCGCCGTCGTTGTGGGCGCTGGTAAGTGGCTGGGGGACCCGAAACCCTCTGCTGGGCTCTTCCCTCCCTCTTTCCCCTCCGGGCTCCTGGCGCAGGAGGGTATGGAGACTGAAACTCGCTGCTCCGAGGCTGAATTTTCTCCGCTGCTGTTGCACTTGCAAATTCTAAGTAATTAGGATAGCCTTTTGTTTGTCCCTTCTTTAAACAAAAAGGTCTTGTAGATAGTGAGCAAATCCATGCGCCGAAGACGGGAGAGAGGGACTTGCTTGGATATATATGCACTATCTCGTTGCCTTCTTTTTTTCTCTTTTGTGTTTTTTTTTTTCTTGTATACTTACAGCTTTAATCTCAGTGTACTGGACACAAGTTAAAGAAATGCTTCACGTTTTGTAGAAAATTTTTTCATGTGGATATGTTTTGACTGAAGAGCCCCCATTCTCAGTAATTGTTGGTTTTTGCAGTTCAGACAGCTTTCATGTTGCACAGTGAAAGCACATGAAAATAGATCCATATGTTGTAGTGAAAAAAAAAATACATTAGCAAAGCACATTTTGCCAAGATCTGTCAGAAAGTTATAGATACGCTTTTGTCTACAAGTCCTCCGGACTCTGCCTGTTTCCATTTTGAAAGTGCCAGGGAGTGTCAGAGGTCAACAAGTCCTGTTTTATCCACAGCAGAACTTATACTAATCTTATTTTTCATCTGGTTTTGTTGAGAGTTTTCTAGTTGGTTCCCTTCTCCCACATGCTTGAAACAACTGTGTTACGAACTTTCTCAGTGAGAACTTTTCTAACCATCTGTTTCTAGATCACTTCCCTAGTGCTGTTTTTCAAGGAACAACAGTGTCAGATGTATAGGCTGAAAAATGACTGCAAGAGTGTTGGCCGCTTACCAGTGTCCTGAATTAGAGAATAGCAAACCTGAGAGCATTTGAGAAAGGGAGAAAAGAGCTATTTTGCTATGTATGCACTAGCTGTTAAGTACCAATTCAAATAATTACACCTTTCTGGTAATGGCTAATAAGTGCTACATCTAAAGACTGATCAGTGATGCTTATTCATAATGTTATCTAGGTATTAAGTAACAGGCGTAAGTATTTGTGGCATGAGGATGTGGCTGTGGTATGTGGAGAGAAGTGTCTGTGCCTGGGAACCTTTTAAACTGGGTCTGTTGCAAGGGAATAATTAAATGGAACCACACAGCTGTGCTGCTGTGTGGAAGAGCAGTCTGTGTCCATCTGTACAGACCTACGAATAAGAGGGGAACCTGGATGCTTGGGTTTAAATTTTGGAGTAAATTTTTATTTGCCGTTTTGGGTACAGTGGTCTAGAACTACTTTTGAAACCAGGGACTGAAACTTGTGTGCCCAGGACTATGATTTTTTAGCTGCAAAATTTTCCTTCTTGATTTGGTCTACTCATGATGGTGTTTTGGTTTTTTACTGTACTGCTTCTAGCGGTGGGAAGAATAATTTAAAAGAGAGTGATTAAAACAGTCCCTCCTTGCGGGAGATACAATGTTTTTCTCCTCTCAGCTGAAGAGAGCTCTGAACTTGTTGCCCTGTTCCTGAGTGGAGATCAGTGGGCTGCCATGGATGAGGAGATGCCATTTCACCAGCGCTTCTCTCTGTGGCATGTGTCCTTCCTTCTCAGAAGAGCGATGGCTGGTCAGCTGGAGACCCAGGAAAGCCCAGTGGACTAAATCCTTCAGGATACCTGCGGAAAAACTCCTGGTTTTGTGGATTCAAACTGTGCTTAAGCATTAGCTGGCTATGGAGCTCTGTCTCACTCTAGTCCAGAGCATCTCTGGGGAAGTGAGGGTGGATGACGACAACTGCCAGCTCTTCGAGGAATGTGACAAGGTGTGAATGGAGTCTCAGATAGCAGCTGCTTAAGGGGGATTTCTAAAATTCTGCCTGTCTCCCGCAAGATCAGTCTTTGAAGAGAGTTGTACCTTTATGTAAACGCTGGGAAGTCTGTGTTTGTAAATATTTGCCGCTTTCTTTAGCATATATGGTACAACTGCTGGAGAAGTAGCACCAAAAATACTGTAATTGAAAAATTCATGAGCAAGTATATGGTTTTCACTTTTCAGCGCTTTCTGTGTAATGCACTTCTCTGTTTCTGTGGTTGTGTGGCTATTTCACTTGCTGATAGGAAGGGAATTTTTTTATTACAGGTATCATAGGGAGAGTCTAGGGCAAATACTGGCAGCAAATACTATTTGAGAATTTTTTAGCTGGAAATCAAGTCAATGAAAACAAGAGTGTCTTTTGATCCACCAAATTGCCAATAATCAGAGAAAGCAAAGCATGCTAAAGAGGAGAAAATGTGTCCAGCCTTACCAAGGATGTAAGCGGGTGCTCAGCTGCTGGAGTTTTGTCCCTGCTCATTGCAGCGGGGTTGCATTGGATGACCTTTAAAGGTCCCTTCCAACCCAAACCATTCCATGATTGATGCTGCGAGGGAAGTGCTTTGCCCCAGGAGAGGTCAGTGCACAGTCACAGGGCCGGTGCCCAGCAGTGGGCCCAGCACTTTAGGGGTGGGCAGGTTTCCCCATTTCACAGAAGCTCTTCTTCCTGTACCTGAAACAAGACTTGGAGAAATAGCCCAGAAATAGAACCAGGTAATCAGAGTATCAAGTTCACCTGCCACGCACAAGCCTTTTTTAAACTTTTTTTTTTCCCTTGCCCTTTTTGCTATTGCTGCAATAGGTACAGAGAAAAATGGTGCATGATACAGCTTGCTCGATCTTTAAACATAGCTGGTCGTCTAAAACTTGCCCCACCCAAGTGCAAATGGTGTTGCTAATATTTAAGAAAAAAGTCTTTTAGCATTGTCACTGTGTTGCATACCATTATTTTTTCATGTCCCTTTAAAAAAGTGCTTTACATTTTTTCTGATCTCTGCATGTGTGTGTGATAACATTCCAAAAAAAATTGCCCAAAGGCAGCTTGTTCTTGCCTAATTTGACATCTTGAAAGAAAGGACTTGCTTTTTATGGCAACATGCATATTTCAACAAAAGGTGAAATGAAAACTTTGAGGACAATAATTAGAAGTCTCAAGACCCTCAGTTTGTATTTTTGTTTTTTTTTTGAAAGAAACAACATCTGAAGAGGGAGGTCTTATTGGAAATAATGGAAATGAAAAGTCAGAGTGCTCAAGAGGGAATCTCGTTAAAATCTCCCATAGCTGCATTATCTTGATTACTCCTACTTTAAAAGTGCTCTTATCTGAGATGCCCAACTTGCAGTGTCAATCATACTATTGATTGTGGGTGGTGGGGAGAAAGTAATTTCACTTCCTGTACTAACAATATCCTTAGGAGCTCTGAAGTTGTTCTGCAGTCAGCTTTATCCATATTACATTAATAAATATGAGAATATTCTAGTTCATGCATTTGAAGAAAGATTGATGTATCATTTAAATAAATTTCTCTTTAGTATCAGCTTTACAAGAGCCTACAGCTATACCTCCTCAAGCTATGATCTCATTGCAGTCTAATCAAGGCTGAGCTTGGCTGGTATTTCAGCAAGATTTCCAAGTGAAACCTGGACTGTTGCAAGAAGTTTTGTTGTTGATTTAGTAGATAGAGTTCTTGTCTCCTGAATCAGTGCTGAATTCATGCCCCAGCTGGAGGTGTCTTTTAAAAAGGAGTATCAGACAGACTCAGAACTTCTATTTTCTTTATTCCACTGCACTTTCCTAACGTGCTTCTGTCTGTGGTTAGGTGTGAATTGTAATTTGTTTAACCTAACAATCGTTTAAATTGTATAAAGAAATGCTTCTCTATTAATTGGCTGCAAGACTTCTCCATGTGACTTGTATTAATTTGTTGTTTCAGTAGCAAGTGATTACTGTTTTAGTTAGATAATTCTTTATTCTTTGGCCTTAAACACGTAACTAAAAGCAATTACTTGCATCAACATACTGCAACAATATTTAGGGTGGAAAACAGCTTTATTGATGCTGTATACAAATGAATTAAAAAAAATACATAATCAAACACAAATACCAGTTTCTTCCCTCAAGTTAGGTGTTTGAGGTGAGCTGCATTGTTTGTAGACACTAACAATTCTTAAACTTGGCTCTGAAGTTTGATGTCCAGAAAACCAGCATTTACCAGTAATCCTTTGAAATTCCTGACTGCTTCAACTTAAATGCAGCCGTTCGTGTAAATAGATACTTTATAAGTTCTTAGGAGGCGCTGTACTGTGGCCGGGAAAGAATTCTAATCTAGGTCTCTGTATCCCAACAAATTTCCTTCACTTCCTTCAATTCTGGAAAGATAATACATGGAGGATTATTCATTCTGTTTTGTTTTCTAGTCATTTTCTCCTGGTCATCAAACCCAGGTAGGATCACTGACTTGTATGGGTCAGAATTTTAACAAGTATTTTAGTGAACAATTTTGAAAGAATGTAACAGATCATGTTCTGTGTTTCTTTTGAAACCTTTATTCGACTTCTTATCTTGCAAGGGGGGTTTATGGTCTGAATTGGATCTTTTTGTGTTTTCAGTTTGATAGTTGAGAAATATTAGGAAATGTGTTTAAAATTAATGTTTTAGGCTTGAAATAGTATCAGATAGCTATTTATATTTTTTCCACTGCCAAATATGTTAAAAATTGGGCTTTTTTCAATGCTATAGAAACTGTTCTGGGTGGTGTTTTCCTTGGAGTCTGGTTGTTAGATCTGAGGTTTCTGTTACTGGAAGAGAGGCACTGGCTTGCTTTGATGCAGGAATATCTTATTGCTTTTAATTTGGTAAGCTAGTTGATGAAGGGAATGGTCTCAATTTTAGTGCTTTAATGGCTAGTGAATGACCTCTTTATTATGACTGTTAATTTACTGGTAGAATGGAGCGCACCACCTTTATATGTGGTGTGGAAGTCTGAAGCTTGGGAGGTTGGGCTTGCAGGGTTTGGTGGTGGTTTTTTTTGTTTTGTTTTGGTTTGGATTTTTTTGGTTTTTTGTGTGTGGTTTTTTTGTGATTTGTTTTGTTTTGTTTTTGCAAGGGCTTTAACAGTTGAAATGGCACCAGTTTTGGAAGTTGCATTTAAGTTATTTTGGACATTGCCCCATGTGATCTAAAAACTGTAAGGAGTTGAAATAAAGGGATAGTTTAAAGGCTTGTGACTTCAGAAGTCTTAAGTCAGTTGAGTTAGGTGCTTAGCAGTCAAACAGCGTAAGAGTGGTGCAGTACTGAAATTGCAGTCTTCATTTGTGCATTTCACACTACATTTCAGGAGAAAAATCTTCCAGAGGACTCAGAGTGCTCTGTTTAAAATCAGAACTAAGAAACTTGGTTACAACAAGCGAACTTCTAACTTTTGGATATACTGGTTGCTTCCAAATTGTTTATCTCCTCTGCATTTCCCTCTTTCAGCTACTCAGGCAAAAACTGTCAAATTTATCGTGATTTTTTAGTTTGAAAGAAAACACAAGCAGAATCATTCATGTCTGTGGAGTCTGGCAGAGGAATTGTGTGTTTTGTGGGAATAGTTTCTGTAATAAGAGTGAGACAGCTGGATTGACTGAATGTTTGGTCTGTTTAAAGGACAATTTAAACTTCTCTGGTTGTTAGTTCATACATATGTTAATGTGTATTTTTCAGTAAGAATTTTGGATGCTATCATAGACATTAGTGTGGAAATAAGAGATCTGCAAGACACTTCCAGGAACTGCTTGCTCTTATCAGAGGTTTGCCAGTAATGCGATATATATATGTAGATATCCACCATGTTTATGGTTTTGTTTGTTTCTTTTTTAAGAGGAAAACCAGTGTGGGTATGTGTGGTGTTTATGCATATGCTACATATGCTTTACTCAGTTACTCAATGGACTGTACATATTTTTATCTGCAGACCTTGATTCATTGTATGCTCTCCTGCTTAATGAGTGTTTAAAGTATGGGAATGTGGAAAGAATAAGGTAAATGGGAATTGAAACGTGGCTGTGAATAGATTAGAGGAAACAACTGTTTGGTAGTAACAAAGCCAGTATTTTATTACATGTGAGCTTCTTTCTTCTCAAGAAAAGCTATTTGTATTTAGTCTTCCTGTGCATTTGTAATCTATACATAGAATACCTAATATGTATATGGGTCTAGATCCGTGGGTCAGTTTGTCATAGAAGTTTGAGACAGTCCTAGATATTAAGGAGATTTTTTTACTTGCTCTGCATTTAAGAGATACAGTGCATGATTTTCACAGGTGAAATAAAATTATTGCAGTTATGCTGAGACTGCATTTAATCTGTGAGGACTTGCTTTCACCTGTCTATTTTGAACCTATTTGGTATTGATGCCTCTCTAGAAAACTTAACATAATTCTGGACTTTTGAGTTTGGGCTTGTTTTTAGTTTGGGGCTTTTTTGAGGGTGTTTGTGGGGTGGGTTGCTTATCTTTAAGATAAGAAACAATCTTGGAAGCTTTCTAATTCCATGTAGCATAATAATGTTTTCAGTTTCTTAAAAGTTATGCAGGAAGTATGCTGTACTCTCCTTATCCCCTCATACCTTCTCCAAGAATATTATCACTACTCTGGGGGGAATTATTGAGAGTTGTAATTTTTGTACTACTTCTAACTTCACAGATATGGTCATATACAAGCAAGAGAGAATGTAAGGGTTTTGGAATGGGTAACTGAGTGTTTTGTGTTTAAATGTATTTATTCAGTGACTGGAATAGTCTACAAAGTTTTGAACTGGAATCGGTTTTCAAAAATCAACGTGATGGACTTCTGAATGTGTTTGGACCCTCTATATATTTTGCCAAGCAGCAGACTTCCACTGGTTTTCATCTGGGTTTAAGATGAATGTTTACTAGAAGGAGATAGTTTTGAAAAGTGTTTTGTAGTATTTAAATTAGACAGGACTTAAGTGCTCTGAATTGCTTTCAGGAGGTGCCTGCCACTTGCTGTCAACTGTGTGAGAAGCTGAGGAAACCCCTGGTTCCTCAACACATACCTAAATGTTCCATGGGTACCTTTAGTAAGGTGAAATATTACTGAGCAAGATCATCTCTGTATTTGCAGTGTGTGTGTGTGCCTATACCTAAAATATTTTTTAAAAAATTATTTCTTTGATTGTTTCTGAGCATAACTTTTCATTTTGATTTATCAAGCTGATCAGGGGAGAATTGTTACCTACCCAGGACAACATTTATGAACTTAGGAGAGAACTTCCTTCCTCTCTCCATAAATTAATACAGTATTAGTGTTCAGTCTCTGATTAATTCAAGGCATTTTTGGTAAGCACAGATCTCTTATTGTAGATAAGAGAATGGCATCTGCCACATAATTTTTTGGGGTTTTTTTTAGTGGCCTTCATGTGTACCTGAAGGTCTTTGTGATGTGCTGGACTCCCCCAGGCAGAAAGAGCCTACTTGCTGGTAAGTGCTGGAAGTGCAGCAAATTGCAGCTTTGAGAAACCAAATAGCTTTTGTCAGGTACACAATTCTTGGGTTGACTCTTAGAGTAGAAACAGATGTAGTTGAGTGTTTGATGATAGAAAAGAGGTGATTTCAAAGTTCCTCCAAACTCTGATGAAATGCCAAAATCTACTGAAAGGTTTGAGCTGTTTAGTCAAAAGCTCAGTAGTATTGGCACTGAGGGGAATGCCTCACATCCTGTCCCTGTGCTTTTCCTATGTCACCCCATATAGAAAGGAAGACTTCCCCACTGCCACCAGCCCTGCTTTCTCCTCATTTAAATCTGTCCATTTCTAAATCATTAGGTTCTTTGAAATGTTTCAATTCCTTTTACTTACTTAGAAGTACCTATTAACTGATATATGAGCTAGGAAGCACTTTTTCATGTTTCTTAGATACAGATTTTTTGAAGAACTGTACTTAGGAATGAGGATTTTTTTTAAGATGTAGAGTGGCCTGTTTTTCAAGGTGGGACAAATCTTAGTGTCTGAAAGCTAGAAATGGGTAACATAGTAGGGAAATCTACTTCAGTGCTTGAGAGGCTGCATCCCTTTGGATAGCTACTAACAGTGTGGGTTCATCCATTCTTGCAGTCATTTCTTTAGCTGAAATGACCTTTCAGAAGGACAGTGGATCATGATCGAGGGTCTTCTTGTTATTGTGATTGTAGGTGGCTTTATTGGATGTTTTCTTTGTTCCAGGCTCTTTGCTGTGCTGTCAATCACGTTTATAAGTTCTAGATCATTTCTGTACTCACAGTACAGAAAATACTCTGGACTTCTGCTGTGCATTTGTGTCATCTACAACAACTGGATGTTTAATGTTCTGGTAATAGCAGAGAGGCATCTCTGAGCAGTTTGGCAGAGAGTCTAAGAATGCTTTTGCTGATGTGTGAAGGTGAATTCAATTTGATTTTTTGGAAACTGTAGCACAACCTACTGAAACTAAGCTTTTTTTTTAAATAATGGAAATGCATGAACTTCATTCTAAGTTGTGCTTTGAGTGTTTGGGTTTGTTGTTTTTTTTTATGAAAAGAGATCCATGTGAAACTTACTTGAAAGATACCCAGAGCTTTTTAAAATGGCCAAACTTCTTAGCAAGTTCTTCATCCTCAGTCCTCCTAGTATATTCTCTCCATAATGAACTTGCAGTCAAGTCTGGATAGCTGAAGGAGGGAGGGATCTGTCAATGAGGAGCATGAAAGTACAGAAAATTTTAGAAGTGATGCAGAGATACCTACTGCTGTTCTCAAAATTGCAGTTTCAATACTTTTCCTCTTCAGTAAAATATGCTTCTTCTCAAAAAATCTTCACAAAGCTATGCAAATAGATTATTTTGGATTTTTTTTTTCTCTTGAGCTAAAACATACTTTGCTACACAGGTACTTTGAAAACTTCCAATGTAAATTATGAAATAAAGCAGTGTCTCCCAGTTTCCCAAATACATCCAAACTAGTCAGCATTCTTTAGGAAATAAGCTTCTGATTTGGTTCAGTGAATACAGTTTGAGGATAGCAATACTTTATTTGGAAGCCATGTATTTTTCATTAAAATACTCGAGTATTTTAGGATAGTATCATAGAAACATGATTTAATGACAAAGGAAGTGAAGTGCTTCCTACACAGTGTCAGTTAGTCATCAGTGTGTTAATTTTCTTAAACAAATTATATGCAAAAATAGGTTTGTGGGTGTTTAGCTGGCTGATATCTGATGTAGTGAATTATACAACTCCTGATGAGTATTTGGATTCTGGATAATGCAATAATTACAGTATTGCAAATTTTTTTATTTTCTCTACAAATACATATTTTGTTGACCCAGAAGAAAGCAGAACATTAGATTTTCAGCAGAAATATTTGCAATTGTCTCCTTTTTTCATATGGAATAGCAAAACATCATTTTCTCAGCCATTCATTCAAGTAAAAGAAAGATGCAAACATACTGTGTTGACATAAAGTAGTGTTTTATTGTGTGTTTATATTTGGAAGGAATTTTAGGATAACAGGGAAAACTTGAAGCTTCATGTGTCTGTTAAACATAATTATTGTTTTGTGTAGTTAACTCAAGACTTAAGAGAACTGTATACTTTAAAAAATAGTTTTTATAAACAGTTTGTAATCTTTTTCTTACATTACTATTTTGGTCAAGTGCCTTTATTTCCAAATAGAAAGGCTCCTGTGAAATTAAAAAACAGTGTCTTGTTCTGTGGCTGGGAGATATGATATAAATACTGAATTTTCTTAAATGCAACTCTCATGTCATAATGCTTCTTCTAAATTTCAAAAAAATTGGTAGATCACAACTTTTAAGTTCTGAGGTAATTTTTTTCCCCTTTTAAACTATGTATTCTTACTGTGTATAAAACTTTTGTACTTCTTATTCTTTTCCCTTTACCCTATCTTGTAAAAGGAAACATCAAACAATTTGCTCCCCTACTTATAAAATGGAAACTCCAGTAAAATAAGTTTTTTCCTACACTTTTTCCCTTCTGGGAACTTGATGTTTTTCATGACTGCTGTGGAAGATTGCTATCACAAGCAGGGAGTAGGGCTATGCCTTTTCTGACACCTTGGAGACCTGAGGAGTTTCTGTAATTACTCAGTCTCTTGTTAGGGAGGCGTGCAAGACAAGTCTTTTGTTGCTCAACTGAATTTCTTCTGTCTGATTCAGAAAATCATCATCTTAACAAATATTGTGGCTGTAACCTGTTATGTCAAAGATGTCGGCGATCAGAATATGCAAGTGAAGATGCATGTGGCTCTTTGGTGGTTGTTTGCTCCCTTGAAGCCAGTAAAGGGTCTGAGTTGGCAAAGCTTCAACACAGAGCCCTGTCAGAAGCAATGAACTGGAAATTTACTGCATTGAAAATTGGGAGATCTAGTAAATTAATTACCTCTTTTGCCATGGGTTGCTTGTGTATCTCTGTGGAATTGTGTCTGCTTTGGCTCTGGTGAGGAATAGAACTCACACTGTTTCACAGAAGTCTTGTTTCTCATGAAACAGACCTGATGCAGAAGGGCTGAAATATTACAGTGACAAAGACTTCACAGTCTTCTACTAAGACCTAGAACACAGATATTTGAAAACCCTTGGGGTACACAGAGCTGTGTCAAAAGGCTACAGCTATGTGATTCTGTACCTTTTTCTTCACAGCAGACACAAGCACAAAATACTGTTTTATCTACAGTGTTCATCATAAGTAATGTACCAAAGTGTACAGTTAGGTCTGTGTTTACAACATTAAACCCAGTCCCTACTCAAAATGCACAGATACTTTTGGTGCCTCAGCAAGTAGAGGAGATGAATGGAGTGAGGTGAGTCAGCACCTCAGTGTGAGGTAAAAAACCCCCAGTGTGAACTACTTATATAGTAGGTCAGGCAGCCATTTGAAACAATTGTTGATAATAAAACTTCATAAGGAAATATATTTTTGTAGCCAAAATGTGTCCTTGCTGACCACTTGCATTTCCTTCAATTTCTGATTATTATCACACACTACAGCTCTGTAACAGAAAGATACTGTCAATGATGGAGATTGATGATGATTTCATCAGTTGTCTAAGGTGATAGCACAGCATACAAGTTTCAGCAGAATGAGGGGAGCATGTGCATGTTTTCTTCTAATGGCAGACAAAATAAAAAAATGTAGTTTGTCTGCACATTCCTAGCAGTAATTGGAGGCTACTGTCTGTATTGTGTCAATTGGTTCCATCCCTGCATTTCAGCCTAGAGGTGTTGGGCTGGTGTGGGCTCCACCTTAAATCCAGTGCTGCAAACATCAAGTCTTTAGCAATCTGGTTTATTTTGCTGAAAGCTGACTGGGGAAATGTTGCATGAGCAGTTTAATTAACTGATTAGAGGGAGTGGAGATGAGCAGCAGGGAGTGGCAACATCATGGTTTACAGTCACATGCTCTGCAGTGACTAACAGGCTTTAGTCCAGCTCACTTCCAGTGAAAATTAAAGTACCAAAATCATTTTGAAAATGCTTATCTCCTGTTTCCTAACTTTTGAATTTTCATTAATGAGCAGTCTGAATCTAAAATGTGTACACCTCTCTTCTGAGGACAGAATGGGCATAACTATTATTAATATCAGAGTAAAAACTATTTTGCTTGTTTTTATTTTTGGCTACCAAAAAATACTTGACATTTGACTATCTAGGAAAGCATGTTCACTAAATCAGCACTAAATTAAGTCATGACATATTATAGCTGGGTCTGCATCTCTTACAGGGATTTCTTTGCCTACAACTTTGGGATTTTCTGGTACATTTGAGTCATGCTAGGTGCAGGCTTTTATGGCCAAGTTTTCCTCTGCATTTGGAGACATTTCTGTGAAGAATTTTTGGGCCTCTTGTTTCGATACTAAATAAAATTGGTTTTATACCTTTCAATACCATGCTGCTAGTAATTACTGCTTTTAAAAAATGTTTTTGAACTTTGCACTGATTTTTTTTAATTTTTTTTTTATTTTTCTGATTTGTTTAAATCTGCTAACTCTGGATGCCACATCCCTGGGAGTGTTCAAGGCTAGGTTGGGTGGGTCTTGGAGCAATGTGATCTAGTGAAAGGTGTCCCTGCCTATGGCCAGGGTTTTGGAACTCTAGATGATCTTTAAGGTCTCTTCCAAACCAAACCATCCTATGATTGTTTGTCTATGAATTTTAGCATTAGCATGTTATTCTGCATGGTTGTAAGGAATGTTGGCTAGGGTTGTGTATGTGTAACAATTACAGAAGTCTGAAATAATTTTACAGAGCGATTTGTTCTTTACATTTTATAGTCTTGTAATAGTTTTGGGGTGCTTTTTTGCTTTTACTTACTGATTTTTAAGAGAAGACAAAAGAAAAGTGGCGTCCTAGTGGTGCCTATGTAATTTTATCAGCTGAACTGCATTTGCCAAACTAATTTTCCTGTGGGACTCAGCATTAGAAGGTGACTGGCGTACCTTGTGCAGTGGGTTTAGGTTTCTCCTTTGCCAAAGGAATGTTTGGATTCAGGAACCTGGTCTCCAGGTTCTGGAGGGAACCTGGTCTTCAGCTTTCTTCTTCTTTCTGGTGCTTGGACTCAGACTTTATTGAGTTTCCTGTAACCCATTTCAGTGTTACCTCTTCTTACCTAAAAGCCTTTTCCCCTTGTCATTCTCTACATGAGTGATTCTGAATTCTGTTAAATAAACATTTTATTTCTTTACCTGTTTCTTTCACTACGCTATTTCTTTACCTAGTTCCAAAGCTTGTTTTGCCTTTAAAGGCCAAAACCTTTAGCATGAAGGACCTTCTCTCAGGACTTGCAGTTGAGAGACTTCTAATAGCTGGGCACTTTTAAAGGTAAAGAGACATGAGGCATGACATTGTGGATGCTGTCTGATTACTTCTTCCCCTGAAGTAGGGGAAATGTTTCACTAGAATGTTTCAAATGTAGTTTCCAGTTTTACTTCTTAATATAAAGATTTCTTTTCATAATTTTATTTCTTCATTTGTTTCTTGGAACTGGGTGAACCATTTCAGTTGAAATGTAAGAAAAATCAATGTTTAAACCTTACATGTACAATGGAGAGTTTCTACCTAACTAATTGAAGTATGGCAAATTCATCAAACACTGAAAGAAAATATGATCTCATAATGGAAGCATTGAACAACTTTGATTAGTGAAGTGGTTAATACCACCTGAGGTTAATTACTGAAATGGATCCTGGAGTAAGATGACACGACGATTTGTGTAAAACCATGGCTTAGATACTACTTTATTAGAAAGGTGTAGTATGTAAATAAGAGCAAAAAAAGGATGTCTATATTTTCTATAAATTTAAATACAAATGAACAGGAACTCAAGAGCTTGCAGGAAGAGCAGTGACTTTTATGTTTTTGTAGTTGTATTTGAAGTTAATCAGTCTGGGTTTTTTCATTCAAAGCCAGAGTACACATAACAAACTGTGACTTGAAAAAGTATCCTGTGAATTTTGGTACGAAAGAGAGCACATTGTTTTTTCTCTATCTCTGTGAGTCATGCAGCTAAAACATCTCATCCAGCTTTAGTTTTGAAGACAAGAGTGTGTAGCAAGGTTAGGGGATGTTTTTGTAGTGTTTGATGATAGTTGTCCAGGTGCTGATTAAATTTTAGTAAAGCACTAGAAAAATGTGTCTCCCTTCTGAGATATTCTGAGAGTTATTTCCCTTTCTGGTTAGGCTGTGAGTTGAGACAGAAGGATCATGACTAGTAGTAGTTAGGCGTTTTAAACAGCGGAGCTGGCTTTAATGTAGGGTGTCAGAAAAGGAATTTTCCATTCTTGAGTACATGTTATGTAAAGCTTGCAGTTTTGGAAGGGAAGCAGGAACACCTTATGACCTCCAGCATATTCAGGGGTTTGGTTTTGAGGATTTTTCCTTTAGAAAAAAGTGACAGTTCAAATGCATTTTGTTCTTATTTGATTTATGTTCACAGATCCATTTCCTGAACTGACCAGAAATCTGATAATGAATGCCAGTTTCTTGAAAGGTTTCAAAGTTAGGTATTAAAATTAAATCTAGAAGTTCATAACCTTTGCTTACTGAATGCTGGAGCCTGTTCCCAAAGGAATGGGAAAAAACCCAAACCTCTAAGCCGTTAACTCAGTTATTGCACCTTGATAATGCAGTGCAGGTTGTGCACTTGAGATGGGGACTTCCCCCCAAGGCAAGAGGAGACCAAGTTTTTAATGTGAAACTGATGATGCAGTGGCAATAAAAGAAGGGATAGTGCAGGGTCTTGGGTGTTAAAGCCAAGGTTTCAGTCACCATAAATTGGCAGGCTTTTTAATCCTGGTGGTGACAATTGACACAATCTTCCAGTTTATTAAAAGTATGTTGAAAATCTAGTATGGTGCTGGAGAACAGCCAAAGTTACTTAAAAACTGACAAAATGTATTTTACTCAAGGAAATTGAAACACAGACCAGAATTCAATGGATTTTTAATCTTAAGAAACTTGAAGACTTGGCCATATTTGAAATAATAGTAAGTTTTTACTCTTTAAGCAGTATGTCTTGGAACTTTGTTCTTACGTTTACTTTTGCTTGGTGGCTTATTGTTGGGTTTTATTTGTGGGTTTGTTTTTTGTTTGAAAGATACTTGCTCAATGCAAAAGAAGTTACTGGCTCAGTATCAGTGAACCTGGAAGAAAGCAGATCAGAAATAAAGCTGGATTGTGAACTGATGGGCCCTTTTAGTATGTTGTCCATTCACAGTTTCTGAAGGAACAGGAAACTACATCGGGATTCAAAACCAAAAAGCTTGAGCTGTATGGTGGCAGAGTAAATTCTGTTAAATCATAGTATCTGTAATCTGTCAATTTGTTAATTAGTCACAGGCAACTGAGCAATGAAAGTTTTGACTGATACCATTCAGGTTAATAAATACAGGGAAAAAGGGGGTTTATTTTGTATTGCATTGTGTTTGCAGGATACTCAAATGAAAATATGTGATTTTGTTGATAGTTAAACACAGCTTTGAATCCCTGGTTTTCATTTTAATAAGATTGTTTATATAAGATATGAGATCAGGCCCTATTCTGCAATAGTACAATATTTTCATTTATCAGTTAAACTCCAGATAACTTTTGAGATTATAGAGGATAGTTTTGGAATTTCTTCAGTCATTCTTTTTATTTGATCCCTATTTTCTTTTTTCAAAGGACTTAGCTATAGCTACAGGAGCTGTGGAAAAAAAAAACTGAAATTACTTAGATGCAAGTTATAATTAAAAGATTATACTTAATGCCATATCTCTGTAGTTTTGAATACTGTAGCTCTTCTTGGTGATTCTTAGTCTTATTCTGAGTGTCATAGTAGTGTTTGGAGGTAAAGCTTTCTTTGTCTGGCCTCCTCTGTGGTGTAGAAAAATTGTTTAAAAAATCTGTTCTCTTCATAGGGACCACCTTAGCAGTAAAAAAAACTCCTTAAAGTCTTTAGGGTTGAAACCAAAATGGCATTTAATTTTTAATTTGGATTCCCTACTTCCATTGTTTTTAATTCCTCATTATAGAGTTTGAGTGTATCTGATGGTGTGTAAATGTATTTGAATTGTAACCTGTTTTTAATGAAAACAAAAGATTGAACAACCTGTTCTAGTGAACGTATCTGAGCCTGTGGCAGAGGGAGGAACTAGCCCTTCCAACCCAAACTATTCTCTGATGTGCTGTGCACTAGGTAGGAAAATGCTTATAAGTTCTTTGGTGTTAAGGGTATAACAAGCCTCAGTGACTGTTTCTTCCAAGATACTCCTCTTGCTTGGGGTTGCTTTTGGGTGGAGACGTGAGGGTGTGCAGCAGCACTGGAGGTAATTATACAAGATGACAATAGCAGCAACTTTGGTTATCTCTGTGGCTGTATCAGTTTTGTGCTCGTAATTCTCCCAAGGAAACCTTCCTATGGGCGGCTGCGTCACACCGATGCGCGGCCGGTCTGTTGTAACTTGGCTGGAGCCAGCCTGTGACTCCTGGAGCGTGGGATTTGTATCAGGGCATAGCTTCTGGTTGCTTAGTAGTTTCAGAGGGAATGATCTGTGCGGGGAAATAAATGTGGCTAATAGATTTGCAAATGTGATGAGCTCTTAACATGCAGGTAATGAACAATAACGACGTATTGGCTACCCCACTGATGAGGAAAACATCTCGGTTTTGCCAATCAAAGATTTCCATTAAGGGCTAGACATATTTTTTCCTGATATGTGGCAGTCTGTGTATAATGATTGTTGCAGAAACTTCTCTCTGTCTTCTTAGAGAGCAGCTTCTAATTTGTTCCACATTTAAAATTTCATACATTTAGAAACAACTAGTATTCTCAGGTCTTAAAGAACATACTCTGGTGGTTCACAGAGGGGAAAAAGTAGTTATAGGGTCCCTCTGGAAAAGTCAGGAGACCAGTAATTTCAGTTGAAGATATGTTGCCTAGTAAGATATCTGTTCCTATTATTTAGGTGTACATTTATGGATTCACTGCAGGCAAGGAGAAAACTTGTGAGTTATTTTTATTCAGTCTTAAGTTCATGTAATTTTGTTTTGCCACAACTTGGCTTTGGTATTCTGAGATCTTGCAAAAATTGAGTATTTGTCAGCTTTATTTAAGGATTGGAGTTGCAATTTTCTCATGAAGCTTTAAAATTCTCAGCTGAAATTCTTCTATTTCATAAATGGTAACTGTTGGCACTGGTAGAGTCTGTTTATGATGAGCCTCTGTCAGTATGTGCTGACAAAATGGTGATTTATCTACTGTCCAGTCCAAACCAAAGAGCCTGATAAGTTAGTAGTTCTTTCCAGTCAGTAATATTTCCTTTTTATTTTTAATAAATAGCGATACAGATTTTTATAAATTCATTTCAAAAGCTTCTGATTGACTTTGGGTTTTAAGTACACTCAAAATACTCTTAGAATTTTATACTCTTAGTGCTCTACATACGGTGTTGCCATGAATATTGCAGGCTAATTGGTACCACACAGTTTAAGGATTTTTATGTTGCCTGTATTTCTTTTCCTTCATCATTCAACGTTTGTTGTTGTCTTCAGAGTTAGACCTCTGTTGTTTTTGTAGCTCCTTCATTTGAGATTGCTGTCCTATGAATATCTGTTCTATGAATGCAGTCCTCCGTACTGTATTTCCATACCTATTTAGTCCTGATAACAACATCTGTTGCTCTGGACTATCACCATGTTGCTTAGAGACATCATGACCTTATACCTCATTCTGAAAACGCCTTACCTGTAATTGTTGACAGCATCCTCTATTTTTAAATCAAAAAAAGAAATTAATTTTTGTTCTTCTTGACTTGCTAAACATGCATTTTGTAGTAGCTGCTGTATAGCCAGCTTAATGTACTCTGTGTTACAGATTGATTTCCTCCATCTTCCTCTGTAGCATCTTGAGACAGGGATATTGTCTGGGTGGGCTTGTCTCCTGTATCTAGGAACATGAGGACAGCTGTACTGAGTAGGGACAAAGTCTACTGGACCTAGTTTCCTGTTTGTGGAAGCAGCAAAGGAATAGTTCTGATAATAATAACTGAGAAATAGTTCAAATAAGTAGAAGTATAATGTAATTTTAAAATTATTATTTCCCTTTCTTTCACTTTTGATACAGTTTTTTAGTAGAAAGGTAGGGATGTCTGAATTGTTTGTGTTTAAGCTAATTAGCAAATTCATGGTAGGACACTTTTTTTGTATTTTTTAACTTTTGCCTTTCTCAGTATCTACTGGCAATGTTTCCTACCTGCTTTTAAGAAAATGGTGCTATTTTACACAACTGTAAGCGGCTTTGTTATAATTCTGAGAAATAACTGTCCCTCTCGATTTTGTGGATTCAAAATAGTGTGTTACAGTCTATTATATAATAATTCTTCTTGCTACATATTTTCTGTGCTCAAGTCTGTCTGATTAAATTCTCTTCATGAAGACTTTGGGTCACTATCTCTGACTAGCCTGTTCTGTGCTCTTACATTCTAAATTCTGCTGGATTCTAGTTTGGGTGGGATTACGTGAAACTTTCTGTTTACGATAACATAGGGAATTGAATGACACAGGACCATCATGTGACTGAAAGAGAGCAAGCTATTCCCTTTCTGGTCATTCCAGATTTTTGTTTACTTGTTTGGTGGTGACCACTGAACTGTTTTCAGAGCACAGCAGAGCACAGTGCAAGTGATGATCTCTGGCATGCCCAGAGAGCCTTGCCTTGGGTGGTGTTTGTGTGTGGGTGTGTGTGGAGTTTTGTGTGTCTGTTCCCTTATCTACAGTGACTTTAAGCAATTCAGTCTTCATTGCATGGCTTTTTGCAGCCAGTGCAGCCTTGCCTAAGCCAGGTAGTCTTACATCACTGACAAACTTTGTTCATCCTCTTGCAGATCAATTGAAAAAAAATTACTAAAAACAACATGAACAAAACCCAGAGCCAAAACCTCCTAAAACCAGAAATACTGAACAGCACAGTCCATAGTGTAGATGCCAGTGAGATGCTTTTGCTATCCTTTCAATATTGTGAATCTGGCCTTTTTATTTCTATCTCTTGTTTTCTGCTGACTGGGCTTTTAGAGAGGAATTATTTTTAATCCTATGACAGCATAGTTTCTTCTTAAAGTTTTATTAAGAAACACCATCAAAAATTTAAGAAACCCTCTCTGGGGAGAAAAGTGGTATATTCAGATAATTCTTTCTGTTGAGTTGCAAAGAATGTGACTCAGCTACAAGACAGAAGCCTGCAGAAATCACCTTTTGGTGTTGCCTCCTGTGTTTTACTAATGCCATGTCTTCTGTAGTGTGTAAGTTGGTAGAAACTAGTAGTCATGGGCTTGCCTTCATTTTCTCTGCACTTTTGTGGGGCTACTGTAGACATTAATATATTACTTTCATTTTGTGAGGTAGCAAGGTTGTTTCAAATGAGGGGTCATAGTCTGCAGTAGGAGTTGCTTTAAAACGTAGCCTGGTCTTGGTTTTTTTGAAAGTTGTGGTCAGATTTTTTTTCCTCCCTCCTGCTGTTGCATCAGTGTGACTGTTCTACTGATTCTCCATTTTGTAAGAAATTATTCTGGTATATGGGAATTTCTAGGTTTGTCTCTGAAACTTTTTTTTCTTTAAAATTCTACGGAATGCTCCACTTAACTGTTAGTGGCAATGCAGCATCTTGCTGAATGTGTTTATTGCACATAAATTGTTACTCAGGATCTGTAGAGCTTGTGAATGCAGATCTAAATTATTTATTTTGACTTCTTCAATCAAATACGGAGGCTCCCGTCTTGATCTCCAAAATTCTCTAGTTCAGTTCTTGACATGTGTTAGAATAGGAGCATTGTGACTTTAAGGGAGTAGGAAAGATTGTATACAAAATGAAGTTACATGGTCCTGATGATTTTGGAGAGTGATCTGAAATAAAACCCATCTTGCAGTGTGAGCAATGGGTTTATGCTCACAGATGCCTGGCCAAAAGCAGATTTTACAAGTAGCTTCATTTTCATTCTGTCAGTGCTCCTATATCTTATAAATAATAGATAAGCCTAATCTGTTTTATGATCAGGGATATTTACCAGCAAAATTTGAGCATTACTTCAGGGTTTGGGGTTTTTGTATGTGTGTAGTCTCATGGAATAACAGATCATAGCCTGTTAATTCTTTTTATAAGTTATTAAATATTCTTTATTACTTAATTGGATAATTGACCTTGTCTTTCTAGGAGGAAGCTATTTCTCAGTAAGACAGTCCTATTTGTTAGACTCCTGTCCAACCAGTCCTGAATTTGTTGGGCAGTCTTGTCCTAAAAGCTTTTTCAGATCATATTCTGACTCTGAGGCTTGACATTTGATAATCGCTGAGCCCAAACCCACTTGCATGTATTGATAATGCTTTCTGTGTTTCTTCAGTATGTTCATTTTCTCTCTGTGATGTAGAATTGCATGGCTGTATTTATTTTCTTTCATTTCTCCAAGTACTTGGACAACATAATTCAGTTATCTGGCATTGACTGGGTAGGAACATCGTTTGCTTTTCTCAGGCGTAAGGAAGCAGCATGTCTTTTGTTCTGCATTAAAGCCAGATTTACAATGTTGCTTCCCTTATTTAAAGAAGAGTTCTGACCTGTGAGTGAGCCTTTTGAAATAACAAGTCTTTGCATAATTACGGAGTTTTTTCAAGGCATCTTGTGCCAAAATAGAGATTATTGGAAAATAAGGGCATGTAAGGTTATGTTGTGAACTAGATATTACCCGGGGGCCTGATCCTGTTTCAGGATTCGTTAAAAGGCCCCCACTTCTTTCTTCAAATCTCATTTTGGCAAAAGAAACTTCAGTGTAAGATTCAGGCATTCCTTGTAATCCCCTTTTTCTGTTATTTTTTTCACACCCTTGTTCAGTTACATGAATTCAGCTGTGCTTAGGAGAAAATATTGCTCCCAACCTACTGTGTGGGCTGGCTGGTTGGAGAATACAGCAGGCTGGCATCTTAGCTGAGCTGTGGGCTTGATTTACTGTAAATGGGCTAATTAACCAAGAGGTGCCATACTGCTGTGTTTGTGTGCAGGGAAGCTACATATGGGTAAGCCCGAGTTGGTTACAGTTTTCTGTTTCTGTCCACTGATTTGTTGTAGTTACATATAAGGAGGTAATAGTTGTGAAACAAAACTTGAAATAAAAAGCAAAAAAATCGGCAGGACAACTATTTTGTGAACTGCTCAACTTGTGCTCGGCATTTCTGGATGTTTTTAAAATATAATAGCTCAGATTTTTGTGTTTTGCTATTAAATAACTGAGAACTGTGATTTGTTCTGGAGAGTCTTAATAAAGATTAACTGATGCCAGATCTGTGCTTTTTAACTCTTTCATGCAGACAGACTTAACAAGCTAAGTATTCTGGTACTTTTGAAGAAAGAATAGAGCAGCAGTTTGTTAGTGCTATAATTGAGGTAAATTGGGCTGTCTTAAGCATGTCATTGCAAACCCACTATCTTTTGGTATTTGGTTTTTTTTCCCTATTTGAAAGAAAATTCTTGCAAGGTTTATTCTAATTGCAGGACCTCTCTTCTGTAACTGAGACAAGCACTAAAGATCTCACACAAGGAACATTTGCACATCAGTCTGTTCTTTAAAAGACAGAAATTTGCTCTCCAGCCTTATCATTTACTATTTTGTACCATATGTGGCCAGTTAAAAGAAAACAAGGTAAGAAAACATTGTTTGCTTTTTTTTTTCTATATAAATAAATGGAAGTGAGCATAATAGCAGCCAAAGGACACATTCCTCTGTGATTGCAGCAAGGTTTGTCCAAAATAATAGTGTTTGTATTTTGTAAATGTTTGGTTTGCCTCTGATGTTTAACATTTTAGGCTCTTTAATGTATGTGGGTGCATACCAGGCTAAGTGTAAAATTTCAAACCCCATTGGTGGAAGTCTTGTAAGACAGGACCACCTGCTGTGTTTGCTGGGCTGCTTCAATTGCTCTGTTATGCAATTTCTTCTGTTGCAAGTTGAGGAAGAAGGAGGAGGCCACTAGGTTAAAGTATTACTTGGCCTTAAGTGTTTATGCTTGTCACCATTTTTCCTCATTTGGGAACAAAAAGTTTTATCCAGTAACTTCTAAGTCTTCTGGATCCACAGAATGTTGGATTCTTCTGTATGTGCATCCAACCAGCTGGCGTTTTGTACGTATTTATTCTCCTCTTTTAACACTGAAGTGGCTGTTGAGGCTGTGTGTGAGGCTAGCTCTGCCACTCTAGTCATAGCTGGTTAATGGAAATTGTTAAGAACAGTAAATTCTTCAGGCTTTGTAAGTATCTTTATGTAAGGATTCTTACAGGAATAGTGGGCACTTTGTTTTGGGACTTCAGGTAAAACATGCAGAACTGTATGGTAAATGGTAATGATGATAGCCAAAAAGCATCTGAGGGAGATGACTGGAAAAATTCCTTTGTGTTGAGTGAGAAACTTTTGTTCAAAGGACTTTTCTTGTACTGAGAGAACAGTACTGCTCAGCGTACCTCTAGTTTCACAAACAGCCTCGTGTATGTACCTGTGGAAAAAAATCAGATTTGTCGTAATCCAAATTATTGTGTTTTCTCTGTACTTTAATGTGTCTGCATCTGTCAACTAGACCAAAGGTGTAGTCAAATGAGAACCTCCGGAGTTCATAAGCAAAATTAGGTCTACCCTTTGTCCAGTCTTTCTCTGTAACAGAAGGCCCCTCAAAGCTTTCTAAGTGCTGATACAGGATGACTCTTTGATGTCCGAGCCATTTAAAAAGCTTCCTTTAGCAGCATTTCAAACAAAAGCAGCCTCGAGGAGCTGTTCTCCAGCTAAGGTGGTGCCAGTGTGGGAGATGCAGAAATCATCCTATGGGAACTGCTGTGTGCCCCCTTAGCCACAGTTAATGCTGGGCATATACTATCAATTGATGAAATTTGTCCCTTGCAAGATGTAGTGAGGAACTCATGCTTTAATACAACTGGAAGTACTGAGATAAATCACAGGCAATTGAATGCCATTTTAGAGGCAGCTCAAATGTGTTCTGCCACCTGGGTCTGGCACTTACATTGTAAGGTCACGGTAACAAAAGCACTGTGCTGAGCACTTAGTCAGTAATAGAAAAGCAGTGGGTAAAGTGAGCATAAAACCCGTTTGTTAGAGGCCCTGTGGATGTTGACTGTTAAGAATACTTACAGGTTTAAAGGTCTTATTTTGTCCATCTCTGAGCTGGTTTTATATATAATAAGTGGTTTGAGTAAATCCATCTTGAATAAAAAAAAAACCCCAACAAAACAGATCTAAATAAGAGGCATCTTCAGTTTCCACAAATAAAGCTTCTGTAGGTCATATTTTTTCACACTGAAAATAATGCTGCCTAGTTAGACTGGATTTCTTTTGCAGCATTAGTCAGAAAATACTCCAGTGGCTAATGATGTGGGTCAGTGCTAGGATGGGTGATTTAAAAGCCATTAGCTTGTGCATTCCTGGTTGTCTTTTCATCATTTTCATCACTCCTTATATTTAAAAATCTGTCTGAAAATGGGTAACAAAAATGGAGATGATGTCCAGGTTTCAATGGCAGGAATGGAGGTGTTAATCTTTCACAGAGATTATTTTAGTTTAGTCGTTTTTTTCTTTTTTCCTCTGTTTTTTTCTATCCAAGTGTTTTTATTCTTCAGCTCTTAGTTGTAGTCAATCCATGTTCTTTCTACCCCAGCCCCCAACTCTGACACTGAAACGGCTCAAGGTCAAGAATTTGGCTGTTAAAGGAAACTGTTTTGTTTTGCATTAAGATTAATGGAGCTTTAAACTAACTAGGAGAGAGGAATTGTTCTGCTGAAATTATTAAACACATCCACCCTTTTCAGCAGACAAGTTTTTGTCCTCAGCAGTGCTGGAAATAAGTTTTTAACAGATTGCATGAGCAGTAGGATACTCAGTGCAAGTGTGTAATTCAATTTTTAAATGAAAGCTGAGACTGAATATGTGTAAATGTGGCAATCACAATTAAAACTTAAGTAAACCCTTGTCCCTAGTAGTGCTCAGTAGGAGATCATTCAGTTAGAAATAACCTAAAATTATAGTCCTGTGCCTTTGTCCATGTGTATGCTTTGTCTGATTGCTCTAACAATTAGATACTTGAAAAAGTGAACCACAGTCAGTATGATTTGATGGAAGCATGGAGAGAGAATGCAAGGAAGGGCCTCTGAGTCATCCTTGTCTATTAAGAAGACATAATAGTTCCCACCTTCTGCTCTAAACATCTTCACAAATCCTTTTGGGAGCAATATGGCAGCTGCTTAAGTAATTCTGGAACAGAAAAATCTCAAAGTAAAAATCAAGTAGAGGTGTTTTGTCAGCAGCATATTTTTCATTTATATTAACTTCTGATGCTTTTCATTCCCCATCACCTTGGAGACACACCTTGGTGGGCATTCCGTTGACTTCTACAAGCCTTGAGAAGCATGACCAGCAGCACTGCTCATGCCCTCTCTAATTCCTTGTACAGTGTACAATACTGGAAGTAAAATATGGTATTGCCAGTCTGTTCTGGCTCAACCCTGAATAACTTTGGCTGACTACATCAGGCAATAACTTGCTAGCCTTCCTGTTGAGTAGGAGTTCACTGCATGTGTTCTGACCACAGAAGCATCCACTGTCATTTTTCACTGAGAGATTATGCAGTCCAGAGATGAAATGTTAATGTTTCAGTCATATACTTCCAAATTCTTGAGGACTTTTGTAGCCAGCTCACTTTCATTTATTACTGGCTAAAATGTTAACATCATCCTCTGCTGTGCAGTACTTTGAACTATAGTTACCTATTTTCATTTTCTCCCTTTAAGACTGGTGATAACCTTAGTGAGTATAAGGCAAGGACCAACAATTGGGGGTTTTTCCTGCACTGAAGTTTTCTAAAGAGAATAAATCAAATCTGAATTTGTACAGGAATGTTTGCCTTGCATTCCACACACTGAGTCAATTTATCTCAGGGGCTCTCTTTTTCCTCCTTCCCACCCTCTTTAAAGGCTTGGTGACTGGAAAAAGAGGGAGGGGTGTATGGTAGATTGTAAAAAGAGATTTTTGTAGCCACTGGTGCCAGGAATCATCAAGGAATGCTTAAGTAGTGCCTCTTGTGACAGCATCCAGTCTATTGGAAAAGCATCATGTGCCATCTGGCTTCGATTTTGACTTAATTAAATGCATGCAGCCGACTTTAAGAACTCAGCTAAGATTCAGCTGTCTTGACATTTTGTAAAGAGCTAAGATTTTGTTGGGGAAGCTGCAATAGTCACCTGATTTATGTTGTTTAGTTCCCTTTCAGTGTGGTCCATGCAGTTTGCTGATATTTGAGTGACAATTCTGTTTAAATAAACTCTTAAGACTTGCTGACTCTTGGAAGCCTTATTCAGTAGGGGTTTTCCACTCTAGATTCTGGGATTTTTCTTAGAACTGCAGTTATTGTGGAATTTTTTAATAGCGAAAGGAGTTTCTTAAGTTCAGCCAAGTCATTTGTCTGGGAGAAAGTCAAGCTGCTTTTTAAAAGTTTGGTTACTCCACCCAAAAACTCTATATCAATGGGATTTTAGCTTTGTGTGGGGAAGGGAGTAGGAGCAGAATGCGTTCTTTGCTGTTAGCCAGTTGTTCTTAATGCAGAGAATAGTGAGGAGCTGCTTTTCATGGGTAAGCAAACCATCTTGCGCTCATGGGAACCTGTTGTTTTAATTACCTGTTGTTTCAAATTGCATCTTCAACAGCAGCTTACCTATGTGGATGAAGGATGTGGAAAAAAATTGATTTAAAGTCCTACTCATGCAATTGTAATTAAAAAACACACTTTTGTTATTCTGAATGCTAGTTATCTTCATTTTTGAAGTTTTATGACTTTGATCTTTAAAATGTAGGGAAAAAAAATCAAGGGAAAACAAATGCACAGAAATAGTACCTTTATTTAGCATCTAGGTTAGATGAACTAAGACTCATTCAAATTGGCCTTTTCATTCTTACATCGAGTTTTATCAAGTTGACTAGTGATAATGGTCATGTGTTAATTTAAAACAAGTCTTCTACCATACTCTTAATACTCCCAAATGGTCAAGTTTTATCTTTTTCATCCAGCTATGAAGGATTACCCCATTTTTTCCTGTTTTTAATCACTGGAAATGTTATATTCTTCGAAGGCCCTTCAGGAAGAGGGAGTATTTTATTAGTTATATGTGCAGTATTATCTGGCCCTTTTCTAGTCCTATATTGCAAGAAATGTTTTTGCTTTTTTATCTTTCTAGGTCTCTTATTTTTAGCAAGTGTTCCTTGGCCCACTGCCAGCCATTGTATGAATGGAATTCTACAGTTCCTACTACGAACATCAGTTTGCTTAGACCTCTTTAGCTAATTCCCTAAGTACAATATCCAGATCCCTCCTGCTGTGTCTTAACAGCTGTGCTGCAGGCTTGTGTTGAACACACCCTGCTGCCCCCCAAGCCCCCTAACCTGTAATAGGCACTCTGGCCTGCTTGTTGAAGAAACAAGCTTTAGGAGCTGCTTAGCTTACCTACACATCTCCATCTCCCTGTACCCATTCATGTTTGAAATCAGGATTAATGAAAAATTTTCTATTTTGACATCCTTGGTGGTTGGTTCACTATCTGTAGAAGAAAAATACCATGATGAGAGCTGTCAATTTTCTCATGGAATGCTGTCTTAAACCTGCCCTGGAGATCCTTGTTCCCAAGGGTGAGCAACTGCTGGACTTCTGCTTTCATACATGTTGAGTTCCTGGCCTCTGTTTTCAGGTGCCTGAAAGAGGTTGCAAATAACATTTCTTGCAAAGGAAGCACTTACTAGTGATAAGGAAGAACATCTTCCTTCTAATGTTAATCTGATTACTGAGGACTAATTGACTCAAAGCAGTTGAGAATCAAGGAGCTTTAATTTCCTATTGTCCACCTGTACATGTAAGCATCAAGATAAGAAGAGACTATGCATTTTTAAAAGCTCGGATTGCTTGGATTTATTTCTTAAAAGCTAGTATGCATTGCTTGTACATTGTTATTTATATTTACTGCTAAGTTAAATACTTGAGAAGCCCTCCTGAACTTTCTTGTTGTTGGAAATGAATTGATTATCAGAACATGTGTCTTTCCCTGCATTTAGATTGTTTTGCTTGTGTTTTTTTGTTTAGTGGGAATGGTGCAGCATCTCTCCGGGCTTGAGGGTGGCACTATTGTAGTGGTAGAGATGCTCTTTTATAATTTTAAGAAAGCATTTGTTTATATTGCTCTAGTTTTGGAGACATTTTAGAGGTGACCTAATATATGCAAACAATGTTGCTAGATTTACTTCCCATGAAACAGGTAAGCAAGGCAGTGGAAGCTGAGGTGTTGAAAAAAAAATCCCCTTCAGGAAAGCTCTCTGATTATTCTGCCTGTTTCCTCTATGGCCACATTTGTTTGAGGGAGACTGTAAGATAGAAACTCAAGCCACAATGAGGTTGGGATAAGACTAGAGGAAATGATTCAGGCTAACATCTATTATTCAGTTGAATTGAAATTGGCCACAAGTTCCTTTGACACCTCCTGTGAAGTGGGATTGTGGGGCATCCCTTGAAGACCCCAAAAAACTGCAGAGATGCCTGAAAATGTTTCCAGGTCATGAGTCCCTGATCTGTATGTGCATCCATACTTGGGAGCTCTTTCACAGCTGAAGGGGGTAGCAGGGGAAGCTTTGCAGAAGATCTGACAGTTCAGTCTCTTGACTGATTTGTGTAGTGTAAGTCAAGATGGGTGTAAAGCAGCTGAAATCACTATTACTTGGGGTGAGAATCCCTCTCTATATTTCTATTTGTACATTGCTCTTGTATGAAAGGTAGGGAGCATACCTTCTCTAACCTGTTACTGGTTATTTGTTCTTCACCTGCAGTTGTAATTTCAGTTTCATGCTTATTCTAGGGTTTAGCAAAAATGTTTGCTTGTATTGTACTTAGCTTGTAGTAGATGCTTCCTGTAAAGGACTGGACCAGTGCTTAGAGTTCAAATGAATCAGTGCACTTTTTTGTGTCCTTCAATTCTAATTTCTCTGGCTGGAGAAAGTCACATTCAGCCATGTTGTGCATAGCAGGTTTTGGTTTTGAGTGTCTGAAAGACCCTGGTGCAAGCTTTTCATTGTTTGTATAGTTCAGTGTGGGTCTGCATTTCTTATCTTTGGTGGAACTGGCTTTTGAGCCTGAAGATAATTCTGCTGTTTCAGTTTGCTACACTTGAGGCATCTACAAGCACATGCACATAGTTTGAAATGGGGGAGAAGGGCCCCCCAGGTGAAGATATTCACATAAAGGTAATCTCCATTACCCCTTTGCATTTCAAATTGTGAAACAATTACTTAGAGGAGGGAATTTTGGCCAAGTAAACAAAGAATAGAAAAACATGAGGTCTCAAAGTCCAGGAGCCTGACCACTACAAAAACTAAAGAAGAAAAGAACTATGTAGCTGACCTTTCTAGGATTGTTGATCTACTTTCATCCAATGTAATTTGTCACATGAGAATTTGAAAGACTTTACATTGACTACAGTTTAAATTCTGTTTGGAGCATCAGCATTACATCCTGTATTACAACTGTACCTTGCACTAAGAAGAAATTTCATGTATTTTGTATGGCACAATTTAGTTGGGTGTGATTTTTAGAAGTGCTGGTTGTATGACACAAGGTGCTGAAACTGGAAGTTAAACTTAGGCAGAGGTTGAGAACAGGAAAGAAAAAACCTTTTCCTCTCTTTTCACTTTTTCATTTGACTGCTGGAAAAGAAAGAGGGGGGTCAATGCTTCAGTGAACAGCAAGGAAAGGTTTTTGAATTAGTTCTTAAATACTTTTTATTTTCAAAGAATGTTTGCTTTTCAGTATGTTTTTCAAGTAGAATATTTTGAACCACTTCAGTTTTATGCTTTCACAGTTGTTGAGAATTTTAAAGACAGTAAAACCAGATTTGACATCATTAGTGTTTTAATAAGCTTTTAATAAGGAGAATATCTCTGTGAGAAAACCAAGGTTAAAGCAAGGAAGTCTTATTTCTTGTTAAAAGTTTGGAGATTTAGGCTTAAGAGAAGAATGAGGCTTCTGTCCAGTGTGGCTAGGCCTTGAATTTTGCGGGTTTTGTTGGTTGAAGCCTGCCCTATGGCACATAAGATGCGTGAAGATAGATTTTGGTCCATGGGCAAAACAGAAAGTAGAGTGAACCGTGTCACCCGCAGCATGTAGGTGCATTTGTTCTGGGCAGGCAAGTCCTGAGGGGTTTAAGGTGTTCTTTTCAGCACTGAGTACCACTCCAGCCCTTGCATCTTTTACAGTCTGTAATACAGGTAACTGCAACATATAAAATACTTTTGTATTTACAAGGCAATGAGCACTGTGGAAAGTGCAGTCTCCTCTGAAACTGTACGGCCCATGTGCGTGTTTTGTGGGTAGGAATCTGGGCTGCAATAAACTCCTTAAATCATGCTGCTCAGATGAGAAAGCAAAATACAGTACAGTGACAATAGTTGAGTGTGCAAATAGTATATAGATCGCTTTTAAAATATGGGAGGGCTATGACCTCGCATTCCAGAGGAGATTAAGTAGAAAGCATCAGTAAAAGCCATCTGTAATCAGATTCTCTGCACAGTTTTTCCTTTAGTGCTTTTGATCTGAGATGAAGCCAGTGAGTGATGTGAAAGTTGCCTTAGCAGAGCATGAAACTTCTGAGCTTCATGCATTTGGCACATGTTCAAATGGCTCTGTGTGGGGTCAGTTGTACTTCAACCTTGAGCATTAGGCATGCTGCTAGAGAGTTCAAGCACATTTATTTGTCCTCTACTTTCCTCAGTTAATATATTCTGTCTTAAAAGTGAAAATATTTAGTAAAATGACTTTTTTTTTTTTTTCAGTTTTTACACATGTCAGATGTTAAATGTCATGATCCAGATAGCTTTTCTTCTGTTTTTTACCATTTCCAAATTCAATTCCAATATTTCATTTTGGAAGCTGGCCAAAATTAGCTGAGGAGTTTCTTATCTAGCCTTGTCATTCTGCAAGCATTCCCTTAAAACTCTCCTTGAGTCCAGAGAAATGAACTGGTAAAGTCTTGCTGTGTCTCAACTCTGCCTGCTCTGCATCTTGGCAAATGCTGAATTTAATAGAAATGTGCTTTAACAATAAATATTTTGGCAATGATCCTACTTTTGTGTTGCTCAATGCAACAAAGAAATAGTAAATATATCACACTATTGCTTTCATGCCAATTAAAGCAATAACTATTTAGTATTTTTGGTTATATCATACTATGGGACATAGCTGGATGTGATAGTCTGCAGCAGTGTTGTTTGTTTATCCACACTGTACAATTTGAACAACTTCTAAAAATAATTTTAAAAAATATTTTGGTGTTGTGTAGCAGCTGCCCTGAGTCTGAAAGAAAACCTGCTAAATGTCAGCATGTTTAGGCATTGCCCTAAAATAATTCCTTAATGCTCTCAAATGTTGCCAGTGTGTTCATTTAACAGAGAGGTGTTTTGTCTCTTCAGCCACAGGACAGCTGCTGACGAGTACACCTTGCCTGGCTTGGTTATTTTGCTTTCTTCCATTTTCCCCAGTTGATTCATCGATTTGGATTTTTTTTTTTTTTTTAACTTTTTTGCCACAAAAAGATGGCTATTTTCCCCTGCAAAGCTCTTTAAAATGCTCTTTTGCACCTTCCTGCCATTGACCAAGCAGACAGGTAGATTTTGAAGGCTGGATTCTGTATTTTGTCCCTTCATCTATCAGTTTGTTTAGCCTCTGGGATGTGATTGTTGGCAAACAATGCACAGCCAGTACAAACTAAGAGATTACCCAAGTCAAATTTTATACGTTGTAACTTCCCCCACTCCCTCCCAGACAAGCTACATATTTTATAAGCTTAGGCAAAAAACATTTCAGCACTATTAGCATTGCAATGCTGTAAGTATTTCAGTGCAATTTATACTTGAGATACTTTAGCTGAAGGTAATATTCAGTACTGTGCAGAGTAACAGTCCAGTGTGAAAACCCTCTGCTTGAAAGCAAAGGGAAGGACCTTTATTTTAAGGTGAAAGAGAAAAACTGTGACCTTAGAAGTTCTTTAGTTTTTCCACACTGCAGTTTCCTGACGCCAGAGCTGAGTGTTTCACCAGGGCAGTGGCTGGGCTGGGCTGGGCTGGCTGTGAGAGCCCTGCGGTGGTACCAGGTTTGCCCCACCTGCCCAGCGCCGTGCCCTCGGGCAGGAGCCCCGCTCGGCCAGGTCCCGAGGGACCTCGGAGCAGCCTCCCCTGTGGCTCCCGGGGGTGGGCAGGAGCTCTGCGAGGGAGGTGGCTGTGGCCAGGCCACCAAAGCTCACCATGGCCTCTCCCTGGGGCCAGTGCAGCTCTGCTTTCTGCTCCAGTGCCAGGAGACTGCTTTGAGTCGTACACTGACTGATGGAATTGCACTTCATTCTTCTGTCTTTGGTAACAGGGCAACATAAAAGCAAAAGACAACTGTCAGGTAAAGAAATATTTTAATTTAGCATTCTATTTACCTTTTTTGTTGTTTATAATTCTTATTAAATTGAAAAACTAACTTCTGGAACAGCTCATAGTGTTGTAGGGTACAGGTGATGCTACTCTATGAAAGGAAGCTGACTTGTTAGGGTTTTGGAGTTAAAGTAACTTCTTCACTGTGTTCTTCAGAAAATTGACATGTTGCAAAATGAAGTTGCCTTAAAGGTGCTTTTTAAATGTATCATTTACTGTATTGAAAATATCTGTAATGTTGAAATTGACTAAAAAGTGACTTTTCCTATTAATTTCATTTTGCATAGAGTTTGTGCTGATAAATCTTAAGTATAATTTTTATATTAGCACATGAGAAGCCTTTTTTTACTTCTCTATTCTGGTAGAAGACTAATTTTCTAAATGAATGGGATTTTTTTCTGGCCCTGTGCTGCTTACATCATTAAATCCTCTTGACAAGCAGAGCAACTGTTGTGCTCCTTCTGCATATGTATAATTAAGAGGCTGATTATATTGCCTCCTAATCTAGATTATCACCCTGAAGAAAAATATGTGTTCCTTTTGCAAAAGGAATTGTGAAAGGCAGAGGTGTAACATAATACCAACATGGGGCAGAGCATTACCAATTAATAACTCTATCAGGAGAAGCAGTATTGTGTTCCTTATCACAAGACCATTTTTAGAATTGCACAATTTGTAAAACTCAGCCAATTTTTCCAACTCAGCTGTTGTTGTGACACCAGATGACAGAGCTGGCTCTGTGGCAGCACACTGTCTGGTCCTGTATCTTTAGAAGATCGCTGTAGAGAACTTACCATGTCCAACAGAGTTTATGCTGTGTGTATTCCTCTGGAGATTTGCTTACAGGAAGTAATGAATTGGGAAAATTAGTAGCATTTAATGCCACTCTAGTGGCTCTGTCAGGTAGCACTGAGAGGGTGAACTTCCAAAGCAGAGTGAATACTCTTCATACAGAGTTCCTGTTTTAGTCCCACAAAGTTGCTAAACAACAACAAAAGTGCTTCATTCACTTTTGTCAATAACAAAACTCTCCTATCTAAAAGATCTTTTTATTGCACTTTGGGCCTTGCTGATAAATAGGAAATATCACAGTTCCAATATGAAATGTAGTACAACAGTATTCTAGAATTAGTGTGTGGATATTTCTTTGGATCATAGCCTTTAAACTTCATGGAAGAATCACCACACCATACCAAAAAAGTTCTAAAATAGGAATGATAAAACTGAAGAATTCAAAGATTATGTACTAAAAATATAGTATTTTCAGAAAATTAATTCAAATTTTGAAATAATCTTGAAATAAAAATAATAATTTTAGTAGATAACTGATAAAGGAGGGAAGAGAAAGGGATTTGCATTTGAAATGAGAGCTATGAATGCAAGACAGAAACTTGTGGTTTGGATAACCATATGGAAAATGAAGTGAAATTTTATCTGTAAACTTAAATTGGATAATGCCCAAACAAGGAAAAAACCTATGACTGATAACAGTTATGGGTGTGTTGTAGCTCTAAAACCCTGTATGTAGCCAACCTGTCTCTCCAAGTAACTTGCTAATATTTCAAAGTAAGAAAATTCCTGCATATTCTGTACAGCAGGAGCATAAACCAGTGGTTTAGAGAAGGAAGGAAGGAAGAGGTACTGTCTAGCAGATACCCCATGCTTGCTTTAACTGGTAGTTAAAGGCACTTGAGAGATCTTCGTGAAATGTTTTTACTTAAAGTTACTTCTTGCAGCTCAGAAAACATGTGAACACAGCAGGAGTCTCTGCAGCTTTCCTCAAATAATGAAATGGGAATTTTAGGTCTTTTACTGTGGAATTATCTAACTTCCTGCACTTCAGTCTTACTCATGCTCTGGAAACTCCCTAATGTAAAATCTGTGGTTCTTCCCTCTCCTGAGTGGCTCAAGAGGTATCAACCTCAGCCCACATCAGCACAATATCACAGCTGCTAATATCTTGCTGTGTGATGTGGACCCAGACCAACTTAAATAGGCTATTGCTAGCCCATGTCTGCCTTCCTGTATCTTGGCAAGAATGAATGTGTTGTTCTGAGTGCTGTTCAGCTTAGTGGGAGGAAGCTGAGAGTTTTGGGATGGGCTCCCAAAAGGTACATCTGCACCTCTATCAGACAAGAAAAATTCGAGAACACTAGTGCAACTTTCCTCCAAATTCCTGTCAGCTTCATGTCTTTCTGGTGTATCTGTGTAGTACTTTTCAAGTGCTTGAGAAGGTACAGACCCTTGTTTCTGAAGCACAAGATGAACATAAGCAGGAGGAACTGAGACATGGGAATCCAGGCTTCTCATAGTGCTTAGCTGTTGTTGAGGTGAAGAGACTAACAGCAACACAGGAAGCATGGGAGTAGCTGTCTAATAAAAACACAGTGGACTTGTACTGACTGAGCTGCTTAGTAAAAGACTTGCAGTACATTCTTAATCTCAACAGTCCTTAATGATGATATTTAGTAATAATAGACTCTTAATATTAAAAGCAAGCACATAAAAGCAAAAGCTCAGAGTCTACTTTTAGGATACAATTTCTTTTACATGTTAAAAGGAGCATTAGAGTTATTAGTAAAGATAGTAAGGTTCATCTTCAGGAGCTGAGATCAGACATGTACTTCAAAACACCTAATTAACTGGTCTTCAGGTCCATAGCTAGCTAAACAAAAAACTCCAGAGGTTTACAAATTGGTCATTACAGTGTCTGGTGTTTAGCTCATAGAGTGGATATGCAGTCTTATAGTAATTAAGTGCTTGAAAAAGGTAATCCAGAAACCTCCCTGTTAAGCAAGGAGTATTCCAGTATGAGCATCTGTACAGAGAAACAGTCCAGATTCTCCCAGGTTAATTCAGAGGGCCCTGGAAAGCAGAAGGATCTCCAGTTGCTGCTTTAGTCAGACCTTCAAATTTCTTTTATTATGATAAATAAAATTCTATTAAAAGGTTTTCCTACAATTTAGAGTGCAAAAATGACTGAATTTGGAGATAATTTAAATACAGTGCAAACAAAATTTTTCAGTATGCCACTGTTGTTGCATACTATGTAATACAGTATGTGATTTAAATTTTTATCATTCAGAGGAATAGATTGTTTCTCTGGCGTTTTTAGTGACTTAAAGGCAGTCTTTAATCATCTGTCAGTTATCAAGATGAGCAAGTACAAAAACTCCTGTGCAATGCGGTATTTGAACATTCAGCCCCCTGCCAACACTGACATCCTAAACTGGTGTGCTCAGACATGAATTTTTCATGAGTGCGGTTGCATGCTGCTGCAATACAGGCTCCTAAGAAGCGGTCATGTTCACTGGCATGAGCAGCAGTGGGAGACAAGAAGCTCTGTGTATGAAGCTTGTGTGCACACACAGTGGTCCCACCACCAATGTCAGAAAATAAAGTGTAATTAGAAATTTTCTCCTGTGTCGCAAGAATTATCGTACAGATGTTTTTCCCAAAATTCCACTCATACTTGAGTGAGTGCTGCACAGTGAAGTTATGGATTGTGCTGCCTGAGCAGAGTGTGACTTTTAATAAGTGCATCTGCACAGATGACAGATATTTTGCCAAACAGAAATACAGATGTTTGTCAAACTGAGTAGTTTTGTCGTAGTTAAATACACTTTTTTTAATTGGGAAAAGCAGTTAATTATGTGAATAATGTTTGGATATGTCTTCATTTTTTAAAGTGTTTGAAGTTATGTGCCTTCTCCTAGGGCTAAATTAGGCCAATAACGTGTAATACAATAAAGCTTTTGAAAAAAGGCTTGCAAAGTAAAGCAAATTTGGAAAATGTCCATTTAGAGTAGTAAGCATAATCAAACTTCTAAATATAAGAATTCTTGAGCACTACTTTACAATTTACTTTTAAATCCATGCAGCTTTTTGAAGCTTCTATTTGTGTAAATTTAGAATCCATGATGAATTTAGAGCATTAATTGATAATTCACAGCACAATCCTGTAATTTCTGAAGAAAAAATAACCTTTGTCATTGACCCAGTATAATTATTTTAATTTGTTAATTATCTCTCATTAATCCTAGGAAGAATTAAGCCTCTGACATAGAGAAAAGGTGGCAGAATACTCACAGAGATGCCAAAAATGGTGGCATGTCTAATTCCTATGGTACATTTTTCATGAGGAAGGAATTTCTTCTAGTGTTCTGTGATGATGTACGGTAATGAGGTTTTAAGGAATGGCCTATAGAATAAACTACACAAAAGGAAGAATTTGAAATCATGAACATCTAGGCTTGTTTAGAAAAAAGATTTATTTTAAAGAAAATTTTGGGTTTGCTGGGGGGAGGGGGTTTTGTTTAGCTTTTTTTTTTTTTGTTGTTGGCTTTGCTTGGTTGGTTTGGGGTTTTTTGTTAGATCTGAAATATATGGTAGCAGAGTACTGATGGCTAGGGGAAAAAGGGCAGGGATAACAGAATGAGATTGGTGCCTGGGGTGTAAATTGCTATGGATTAGATCCTCTCCACAGAACTGAATTTTGCTTTTTTTCAAGTTCCCAACTCAGAACAGACTTAAGATATTGGTGCTTAACTCTGACTACATGATTGTTTCATGTGGTCAAGTATGTGCCTTAGGAAGGCAGATGAGTACTATTCCATCTTGTCAATAAACTGCATAAAACCCTGGTGGTTTTTTATTGACATGCTCTTTTTATTACTGGAGCATCATGAGAGATTGCATTGGTTGCGTTAGCAGTCTGTCTCCAGAGAAGCAGCCCCTATCTGACCGTACCAGGCAGCTCAGATACTGCAAGCTGGCAAAAGTGGACCTCAGCAAGTAGAAACTGCCATACAGTCCTTTGCAACTTGCTTTGTGAACTGTGTTTGGTAATTTTAGGAGCAATTACATTGCAGTTCCTGCCCTAGAAAAATATATTTAATGCTGTATTTAGTGTTTGCTTCTTCATGTTTTCAAGTTTGACTTCTGGGTCAAAGTGGAGTGAGGGAAGCTCTCTTCCTTTACTGAGACAGTAATAAACAAGAACAGAAGACAAACTAAGGACAAGGTTACCCAGACCTTTTTTGTTTCTAAAATAGGCTTTTTTTTTCTTGAGGTCATCCCACTTGCTTCCGAATTTTTGCTGCTCTAAGAATGAAGAACTGAAATGCTGTGCAGAGTGCACAGCAGAAACATGGCTTTCTTACAGTGGGAGCAGATATCTGCATCTATTCGGTTTGAAGTACTACATACTTAGAGTAAACGGGGTTGTGTAAATTATGTAAAGATGAATCAAGACAACTTCAGGTTTTATTGACTTTTAGCACTGGGGTGGGGGAGGAAGGGATAAATGTGTCTTCTTCTTTGAACTTGGCTTTAAATATTTGAATTACTGAGGAAGACGGTGGCAAGGGACGGCTTCAGTCTGTAATTGGGATACTCTGTGAATATATTTGTCAATTCTGAACTGAGATCAAAAGTTAATGTAAAGAACAAAATCTGTTGTTGAAGTTTAAAGCACTCAGATTTTAGGAGGAGCCTGACCCTTCTTTTGAAGTCTTTTGTTTGTTTTCTTTGCAGAGGAGTTGAGGGAATCAACAAAGACATACTTTAAAATTCAGCACCTTACTGAGCTTCTTCTTTCTTTAAAGTTGAATAATTTTGCAAAACGGAGAAATCTTATTGAAGAAATTGCTGTCAGTTATTATGAGAGCAGGTCATTCTCATTGTTTGCTAGATTTTTGTTTAGATGTGTAGTGTTACGTTCTGTTCACTATATACTGGGTTCTTAAATACTTCTGCAGTAACTATTACAAATAACTTTTACTTTTGGGATAACATCACGTTTCCAGGAATGTGATTACAAGAATTATTGGGAAATGTTATATACTTTCTAACTGTCTAAGAAGTGAGCATTTGTGCTATGACAAAAATGGAGGATCCCAAACAGCAGCTGTGATTAAAACCAAATAATGGTATGCGTTAGTCAAGATAAGCATTCTGTTAAAAATGGGCTGTTTAAGAGAAAGTATTTAAAATGAAAACCTAACACTCTGTAAAATTCCTGTGGGTTTTGGCAGACCCATCATAGTACTTTTTGAAACTAACACACGGTGAAGCAGTTTTTTTTCTGTTGCTGGGTCTTAATCAGTGCTACCTGTGTCTAAAAGTGTAGCTTTTTCTTTTTTTTTTTTTAAACCACAGCAATCTGTAGACGTAGGCATAGATGCAAGTTAAATTTTTGTAAAAGGTCACATTTAGACTGATAGACTGAATGAAATAGTTTAAATTTAGTTTTGGTGAGTATACTGTTGCCATCCACTAGGTCTTTTGATGTCTGTCTCTCAGACCTGTTGAAGTCTTTCACAAACAAACTGCAAGTTGATGAAACTGGTCTTTTCCTTTTTAAATTAATGCACAGTCCTATCTACATGATCATACAGAGACATTCAGGGTTTTTTTAAATTTGGTTTTTCTGTAACTCCTACCCTTTCCCTAATTATGTGGTGATTTTGTAGGCTGTTGGATTGTATTTGGTCTGTTTTTGTCAAGGGCACATTGGCAAGTGATGACATTATTTTCCTGGGATGGACAGGAAGGCAGAAAGCTAAACCAGTGTTTTTGAAAGCGTATGATAGTTGCAAGGTAAAAAACTTTGAACCTTATGATCAGAAAGATTACTTTGTCAGGTCATAGTTTTCCTCTTGGAAGTCTGTTCCTGTTATCACTTTGAATAGATAAAATACAAGTTGTTTCTAGGCATAACCTCTTTGTAAACCATTCTTATAGTTCTTTGTAATAGCTGAAAGTACAAAAATGTAGACCTATAAAAATGCTTTATGTTAATTGCACAGATTGCATACATAAACAGCCTGTATATATAGTCATACATAAGTAAACTTGGGCAAATAAATATGGATAATCCAACCCTATCAACCTTCTCTGCTAGGAGGTTTTTAGAATAAATAAGCTACATATAGAGAAAGCAGATCTCTTTTGGCCAGCTGGCTGTTTCTTTTCATAGCACAATTATTCACTCCATTCTTATACAGATTATTCTGTCATTTGGAAGGGAAAAAAAAATAGCAAAATATATCTAAAAACAGTGTAAGGCATCTGTGATTACAGATGGGTCCCTCTGGGCTGGATGTGCCATTAGCTTCTGTAAAATGTAAAACCAAATTCATGGCTAAAAGTAAGTGGAAGATATTTCTCAGTAATTTTTGTATAAGTTGTGTAGAGATTGTCTGAATGAATGCTGTACCAAACAGCTGTAGGAAAGTGTTTAGATGTTGATGTGCTACGAAAAAAAAAATCTAAATTTAAGCTATGCTTTGCAAGTGTCAACACTACAAACAGGCTTCTGCCATCACCCGTGCTTCCAGAATCTTCACTCACTCCAATTTTTTCCACTCTTGTCTTGGTCTTATTCTTACTCCAGGTAAGCTGGGTCTGTTTTGGCTTTCCTCTGGCCTGGGCGCCAGTTTAGGGTTGTAGGGACTGTAAGAGCTAGGAAGCTTCCCTGAGAGCTTTGTGGTGCCCTAGAGGAGCTCTTGCATACAAAGATTTCCAAAGACTACAGTTTGTCTGTATTTAGTTGCTTTGTAGATGTGGAATATATGCAGGTGTGCTGCTCTGGCATATGTGCAAATATTGTTTAGAGGCTATAAAATGTAACTAGTAAAGCTTGGGTACTAATGGCAAAAGCCCAGCTAAGTACTTGACACTCAGCAACCCCCCCCCCCCTTTTTTTTTTTTTTTTAATACATTAGTTCTATGCTTTTCAAACATCAAGGGTTTCTGGGGGTTTGTGGGTTCTGGGTTTTTGTTGGGTTTTTTTTAATTATTATTAATTTATTTCTAGCAGAATTGTTCAGCAGCGATGAAAAGTTTCCAACTTCTGTTGCTGAAACAATGGAATCACTTTGAAAAAAAACCTTTAAAAATAAACAGCTGTTGTTCAGTTTTTTAAAACCTACAAATCTACGTGAAGTTTCTCTTCCTGATACTTTTCATCTGGAAATTGTTATCATTAGTTTCTGGGAGGGAAGTTTCATTAAATTTTTAACTTCAAGTACTTTAATTGGCCTATAGTCCATAACAGTCCTGTGATTTAAAGAAACTGATATAATAACAGGAACCTCTTTAGAAATAGTAACTGATGATTTGTAATTGGAAATATTTTCTCACAGGCTTATGGTAGTAGGTATTGTTTTGAATGTAGGTTGAACTAAAATATTAATGAGTTTATGTATGAATTGTTGAAAAGGGAAGTGGTGGATGTGTTACCATACTTCTTAAACATTTCTGGCATGAGGAACTCTGAAGTTAGGTTTCAGCCTGGAGTCAGTTTTTACAGCTGTAATAAATCCCCCACAAAAATGGCCTGTTCTAGTGGAAGTGATGGCAGCCCTTTGTCAAAACAGTGGCATGGACACCGTTGTGAAAACTGAATAAATACTTAAAGAACTATACCAACTTTCGAAATATTATGCTTTTTTTCAAGCAAAAAACAACAAAGAAAGGAAAAGATTACTGGGTATATATGCAAATATTTAAATACACTTAATAACAAGCAATTAGAAAAGGCTGTGATAGACCGTGTCCTGTTACTGGACTCTGCCCTTTAAAAAATGTTTCCATTTTGATTTTTAAGAATCACTTGTTGACAGAAGGGAGGACTTCTGCCAGCTCAGGATCTGTACAGCACAATGGGGGAAACTTTGAAAGAGCAGCTGGGCGAGGGGGATTTCTCTGTTTTGTGATAGTGACCATGAACTGTTTCCCTCAGGTCTAGGGAAGAAAAAAATTGCTGTTAGGGAAATACATTGCCCTGGACTAAGCATTCCTAAAATTTAATGTTGTTTGCTGTAATGTTTAAAGATAATCTCAGGAAGAGCACATATGGACAATGGCTGTGGGTGTGAATTTATGATACCAGGCAAAAAGGAAGTTCTGGCTTCTGTGCTAAGAATGGTATCACCAAATGCAGCAGACACCCACCTGCCCGATCAAAGTGCAGCAATTGCCAAGTTAATCATATTGGATAGTATTGCACAGGCACAGAGTTTGCAAGTTGGTAGCTCATCATTAAGTTGTTTTTTTTAATATTGGTGGTGTTTAAAGTTCATGTTGAGTAGTTAATGCTGATTATTTAACCTGCAGTGTGTGGGAAGAGGTGGTTCAGGGTTACAGGTGCCCTCCATTAATGTGAAGGTTTGTGTGGAATTCCTTGCTTTGTTGCAGCCATGCTGCATTTTTTTGGGCCTTGTTTCCATATATGCTTCTGAGCCTATCTGTAAAATGGAGCTGGAATTTCTTCCCTGCCAGGTGTCCTTCCAACAGTCTCTTTCAAAGTCCATGTAAAGTGGGAAGGATGTATAGGAATGTAAAGCCAAATGCATTAGCCTTGCTCAGCTTCTAGTGTATGCATGCCTGTGTGTGATGCCTTACATATACACACACACACCCCCATTGTCTTTGGATCAGTTAGGTCCTGCTGGAGTTTGCACCCCTCTTTTATCCTGCCTCAGTTTGAGCCATGAGTGTTGCTGGTGAATGCTGCCTTTGCCACTCAAGAATACATTTGCAGAATGTATAGCTGGAGTTAGGTCAGATCTGTTACTTTTCTGTTCATTCCTTAGTTACACAAATGCCAGGCTTGAACTGTAGAGATTTTTCTCCTTTAACTCCTTGTAAATCAAAATAATTGACACTTTCCACATTTTATTTGTTCTGAAGATCTTCTACAAAGATTGTTAGGTTTGTGGAAAAACTCTGTTAGATACTCATAATACAAACAACCATGGAAACATTTCTTGGCTGTACAAGAAATGAATTATGATAAAATAGTTTATCACAGCTGATAGCAGAATGCTGATAAGTGGTGCTGTTTTTTCCTGTGTTTGTCTGTGAGTTCGGGTTTCCATCCCGTCTCCCACCCTGTCCAAAGAGAGCTTGGACAAGAAACTGTTGGCTTTGTAAACAAAACTAGATCTCTCATATGACACTGCATTTCCCCAACTTGTCTCCTGCTTGTTTATACAGGTGCCTATAGAGGAATGTGGGTATTTTAAGTAAAGCATTGGACGTGATAAACACAGAAGTGAAGGGGTCACATGCTAGAATTGGGGCTCCCCATCAACACTGCAGCAATTCAAAGCTGGAAAGATAGGCCATTATTTTTCCCTTTCTGTTTATTATCAACAGGGGGAATACAGACTTGTAAGTATCCTTTGAATATGTTTGTGTATCTAGCTGTTAGATATTTTCTCCATGTTTCAAGTCTCTATCTTCTTTATACAAGAAGAATTTCACATACTAGATTTACGTCTGTTGTTTTTTCAACAATTTTTTTGAAATCCTCATACCTACATTTTGAATCAGTGTTTCTTCCTGTTTTGTGGATGTGATATAAGCAAAAATAAATTTGGGAAGATGTGACAATTAATGTAGATACTGTTATGATGGCAAAGTCTGCACTCACAATCCTTCCTGGTGCACAGATCCCTAAGTTTGCTTTTGCTCTTGGCTGTAGGGAGGTCATCAGGGACAGCAGGGTGAGAAATGGAGACTGTCTAAGCAGATGCGTTTGGTCAACAAACATCCTTTTCATCTCCTTTTGGAAACACTTTCTTTGGTAGCATACCAACATCACTGCTAAGGATAGGAAGTCAACATGGTTACACTTGTTAATTTAACACAGTATGAGGGTATGATTTTTTAGTACATAACAAAAGCACGGTTTGAGGGCATTTCTAGAACCCTTGCTCATTCAAGATAAGATGTGTAACTATATGTTTGTTGAAGGCTTATGCCTGTTCTTTATAAGAAAATAAGGTGTTGATTGTTTTTCTTCTATGTCTTTTGTTTCTTACTGTTGATATAAAAATGCTAAGATGTGTGTGCTTATGGGAGTTCAGTTCCTGCTAGGTTACATCCACTCATGTCTGCCAGCTGTCAGTGACTGAGGCAGATCTCTTCTTCTTGACTGCTCTTGAAAGACATCTTAAAATCTCCCTCTGCATTTTCAAGGCTTTATTTCCAGCTATTGACCTAGCTTTTCTGGACACCTGAAATCTTAAAATAAACTGATGCTAGGTAGATAAGTAATACAGGCTTCAGTCTTAAAAGTTGGGCTTAATCCTAAACACAGCATAGCACAGCTGACTCTGAAGATGGTGAGTGAAAAACATTTGTGGTTGATGTTTGACAAATAATGACATTTTTGAGTGTATTTGCTAGTTCTAAAATGTTTATTTTGGTTGGTATCTACGCTTCTAGTTAAGGCCTGATAAGATGGAAAGTTATTCAATGGTGAATAAAGACAGTAAGTATTAAAACTAATAAAACAGAAGAAAACCTGAAGTAAAAGCTGGAATGGCATTGTCCAGTTTTGCAGAAAGAAGGCATGTTAATATAGCAGTATATTTGAAGGGGCCTTTTCCTGGTGGATATTTTTGGCTGTGTTTCCTTATATGTGTGCAAAGCCTAATGTTTTTAGTTGTTATGACTAAAGGAAGGACTTCTAGTGTAACAGAAGAAACTGCATTTTTCCTGTCTAACTTTCCCATTTCCACTTAAAAGTGTATTGTCAAGTAGAATAATATCTGTACAGCCATGTGGGGATCTGAGTATGAAAGGTTTATGTTTAAATTTATTCAGATTGAAAAGACTTCTACTGTGAATGGATGTGTAGTTTTTATTCTCATTATCTGTAGGTGATCTTAAAGCCACTTGAAGTTTTCATGAGGATGGCTTCAGCTTTGTGTTTAGGTTTTGATTTTTTAAATACTTCTGGAGTTGTTTTTTTTTTTTTTAATTAATGTTGTTTTGGACAGCCAGAGTCTCTTTGGAAAGCTTGCTTTGTGTGGAATGTGTAGTTTCCCTGATGAAATTAAAACTCAGAGGGGGCAACTGAATACTCCCTGCTGTCAGTGCATTACCAGCCTGAAGAAAAAACAAACATGCTTACTGAGAACAATGAACATTCCTTCCAATCCTAGGAGACAGATTTTTGCCCCCTATCCCCCCCCCTTTTATTTTTTTTTAACAGATTAAAAAAGGTCCTGTCAAAGTGTTTTGGGGCCCAGGGGCATCTCAGCCTTGTCATTATGTTTGGGTACCTTGCTTGGGGCATAAGAGCTACAAATGGTTTGTCATCTACATTTGGAATTTAAAGTGTCCTCCAAGATACTTTCCCTCTCTGCCCCTGCCATGTGTGTCCCATCCCAACACCCACCCTCCGCCTTGACCTTTCTGCAGCAATTCTAGTGATTTAGCTCTGACACTTCCTTAATGTTTTTTGTGTCACTTTTCTAACCTACTTGGGCTTCAGATATGTGTCCCAGGCTGCCTGTTCTCTTGTTCTGCTCTGCCTGATTTCAGTGTCCCTTATACAGCAGATGCTCTACACTTGATGTCTCTGAACTGAAATCTTTACTTACATCTAAGCAATTTCCACTGCTATTCCCTTGTTTCCAACCTAAATGAATATTTGCTGTGATAATTTGGTATTCTTGTAAGTTCTTGGTGCTCGGTGGATATGTGAGCAGGTTGGAGGACGGGTCATAACTTGAAAAGGAGATGTATGGCGATGTAGAAACTTGCTGTCTTTAATTATCTGGGTTTTTTTAAAGATAAGAAGTTCTGTAAATAAAGTTGATTGATTACTATTAATAATGAGTGTTTTAGAATGGGATATAAGACTAAGCATTTTTCGTAGTGTTCTTTTGGTTTAGGTTTACAGGCCTGAAGATTTTTAAGAACATCTATCATGAACTTGCATAAAGAGAGCTTACACAAAGAGAGCCTGCAATGAGATTGAGTGCTCTATGAGATCATCCTAAAGTACTTTCATCAAGAGATATTGCTTTTTTATTAGGTTATTTAATTTATATTTTTGTTCCTGGACTCTTTCTAAAACCTGTACTGGGAGCTTCAGAATTCATGAAGTTACTTTCCTCTGGATTTATCTCGTTGCTGACTGACTTTGGGGACTCAGAAGATGGCAGTTCTTTATGAAGCTGTCTGCAGTTGGGGTGATTACAAGGAATTACTCTTTGTAAATTTGCTGGCATTTAATAATGTGGGACTCAGAGATACTGTAGTCAATGTAAAATATAATGAAGACATAAATGAAAGTCTTTGGAGATAAAGTGTCAAATGTATGGGAAGGTATGTGATATGGATTATGAGCAAGTGAGGGAGCAATAAAATACATAGATCATGAAACCAAGCAACTTAGAAGCCAGAGGCTGTGTTGAAAGCAAAGGAGATAGGAAGAAACTAGAAAGCCAAGGGATTGAATTGCAAAGTGTTCAATACCTACAGCTATACTTAGAATCATAGACTTGTTTCATTTGGAAAATAGCTTTAGGATCATAGAATCCAACTGTTGATCTAGTACTGCCCAGTCCACCACTAAACCATGTACCAAAGTGCTCCATCTTTTAGAGGGATGGTCCCCACACATCCAGTGAAGGATAAAGATTTTCCTTAGCCCTTCAATGCTTACTTATGTATTAATGAAAATATTTTTATTGTCTTTTACAGCAGTATCCAGATTAAGTTCTAGCTGGGCTTTGGGCCTTCTAATTTTCTCCTTGCATAACCTCATAACATCCTTGTAATCATTGTTTGAAATCAGTTCAAACTGTTGGTATTTGTTAATCTGTCTGATCAAGCTTGTGAGATTTGTTTTAAATTTTGAAAATGGGTAACTTTTAATTTTTTAACTTAGTAGGGGTGGGAATTAAAAAAGCCTGAATCTTTAATTTATCTTGTGTTTTTGCCACATGTTATGAACAGTTGTATAAAATTTTAATACATTCAAGAGATGCCTGTGGCAGCAAAATAATCTTCCAGTGAATTTCCCTTAGTATCACTGTGTTTTGAAGCCAGGGCTGTTAATTAGCTGTATGAATGGTAAATTTTCAGGTATTTTCCTAAATGTTATGTTCCTGATGGTCCAGAAACATTAGTTTTCTGGACCAGCTGTTAAGCAGTATTTTGGGATTTCATTGCATGCCAGTTCTTTGGAGTTGGCTGTGTGTTGTTATTGACAAAATGGTTAATATTATTGGCTGCCTCCTCTAGAGAACCAGATTTGTAGATGCCTGCCAAAGCTCTATTTGCACGTGATTACACGTGCGATATTGAGCAGAGGTCAAGATGGCAGATGCTTTTCACAGAATCACGGAATGGAACAAGTTGGAAGGGACCACAGTGGATCAAACTCCCTGGTCCAAACTCCCTGGTCAAGCAGGGTTATCCAAGAGCACAGATTTGCATCCAGACAGTTCTTGAAATCTCCAGTTAAGGGAGACTCCACAACCTCTCTGGGCAACCTGTTCTAGTGCGTGCACAGCAAAGAAGTTCTTCCTTAAATTCCCAAATTTCCCTCAAGCTTTCTAGCTTTCTCAGGAGATTTCCTCTCTTTTATTTTTTTCCTATTCTAAATGTCTCTGTATAATTACTATTTCTTTATAGTGATTTTTAATGTGCCTTCTTAATTATGTTAAGCACTTAATTATTGTGTTAATTTTTGTTAAAGCCAGTATTGAAAGCTTATTAGTTTATTTTAAAGGTGGCACTATGCAACCTATATAATTCTACCATTTATTACACACTTTTTTTTCCCCCCCAGATAGAAGATGGGAGCAAAGCTGCAGCTGTGGACAAGTTACTGGCTGGGGATGAAATTGTTGGCATCAATGATGTGGGCCTGTCTGGCTTCCGACAAGAAGCAATCTGTCTGGTGAAAGGCTCACACAAGACGCTGAAGCTCGTAGTGAAAAGGTAAGCTTGTGTCATTAGCTGGAGCACCAAATGCCTTTCAGCCCATGAGCTACTGAGCAACTAAATTTGCCAAGATTTGGCAAGTTAATGACTTTCATTCAGTGTTATTAATGTGCGTATTATGTGGTGTTCAACTCGTCCTTAAACACAGACCCTTTATGGAAGGAGATGTGGAGAGTGGCAGCCTATTGATCAGAGCAAAACCCAAGGCATATATTCTGTGAGTGCTGTTGTGATGTGATGAGTCAGGACGCTGCCTCTGTCCTCCTGAGGTGCAGTGCCCAAAGCACTGCAGGGCTGTCAGCCCTGCTTCCCTGCCTTTGGTGTGCAGACACTGGCAATACTCTTTAGTGCATCTGCCATGCGGGCCAGTTGTACTGTGAGGAGCGGGTTACATGGGAAGCTTTTGGAAAAGCATTTGCCCACTCTGAAAGTATTTGAGGTCTCAAGCATTTCATAAGTGGTTTGCATAAAGAGTACTTTCAGTTGGTTATTAGTGAAGGGAAAAAGTGAAGCGATTTATCAAAACAGAACTCATTTATGGTATGAAAACTTTTTGACATTTTAACTTGTCACTTTTAAGTTCACACGACTTTTACTAACTTGAGTTTAAAATAATTTTTATAATTATTTTTGACAGAAGTGAACCAATATTAAAGTAGGCTAAATCTTGTAATTGTTGAAAAAATTCCTTCCAAGAAATCTGAATTATCTTTGTTGGTAATTTCCTACTCTGGTGTATCAGAACTTTCTAGTTAATTACTTTTTTCAAATTATACTAGCCAGTCTTTCGTGTGAGAATTTGTTGGAATCAAAAAGGAATCTTGATGCAACACTGAAAATGCTAGGAACTTGAACTTGACAGGTATGATCATCCAGTCCATAAATTACTGTTTAAGGCTGTCTCAAATGAGGACAGTCTTTTGTGAAATAGCACTGATAGGTAAGAGACGTACAAAAGTGTGCTTTTCACCTTTGGTTTTAGGAAGTATTTTGATAGAAGGAATTATGGGAACCTGGAGCTCTTTCACAGCTGATAGTTTATATCCTCAACAATAGCTATTTCCAGAAGCTCTCACCAAATTTTTGTAGCATTGGAGCTAATAAATGCAAAATAAAATATATTCACAACTACTATAAATCATGTTGTTGTTCAGCAGTTCCAACTTGCACTGCCTATTCCAGTAAAAGCACTTGTTGGCAGAGGTTACATAAGTTATTCCTGTCAGAGAAAGGGAGAACTTCAGGGTTGAGAAGTTTTATAGACACTGAAGAATCTGCCAAGACAGCAAGTCTTAATTACCAAGAAAAGCTTTAGACCAAGTAGAAAGATTCTCTTGGTGCTTTTCAATTTTATGACAGTAATTTGCTTAGAATCTGTGAATTGTGACCTATCTTTGGAAATGGCAGCAGGTTTGGTGCAGAAATACCCTCATGAGAAGCACAGCTGTGTCATTCTTGTTACTCATACCACATGGCTCTCTACTCCCATCTGAAAGGAGGTTGCAGTGAGGTGAGGGCCATTTTCTTCTACTGTGACAGCAGTGAGAGGACAAGAGGAAATGGCCTTAAGATGGGAAAATCAGATTAGATAGTAGAAAAAAAAATTCACTGATAGGGTGGTTATGTATTGGAATAGGTTGCCCAGAGAGGTGGTGGAGTCACTCCCTGGTGTTGCAGGCACCTGGATCTGGTGCTGGGTGTTAGGTTTTAGTGGGTTAGGGGTTACCATGGTAGTGCTGCATGGACCGTTGGACTGGCTCTTTCAACACTGATGATCCTATGATTCACTTCATGCATGTGATTTTGGAGACCTTTGCTACAGCTCATCAAGTGCTGATTTGCTGCTGGGGATTTGTGGCCATTCTCTGCAGGCAGCAGAGTCCCATTGGTGTACGCTTGAGCACTTCAGTGCAAAACGGATGGATTTTCATCAGTCCTTTATCATCCCTCCCCTTTTTCCTTCCTTAGTATGTGTGCAATGGTCAAAAACAAGCTAGCTGGTCTAGCCAAGAGGCTGAAACAGTGGCTGTTGTTAGAGAAAACATTATTGTCTGAATTTCATTAAGAACTTCCATAGCTTCCAAATGAGGCAATAGCCCTTTGGGTCATTGACAAGCCTGCATAATATTAGATAAAATTTCATAAAAACTTACTGAATGAAACTAGCTGGGGCTTTTGTCTTGGTTTTTCAACTTTGCTCCTTCTTTTGGAAAGTTGCCTTAGGACATCAGTCCTTTGACGGTCAGAATCCTTTTAACTTCCAGTCTCATTTATTCTTGGCCAGCTTGTTCTCATGCACTTTTGTCACTGTGCTGAAATAACTTTTCCTGTTGGAAGTTGAAATTATGCAGGTTTTTGTAAAAGTCTTGTTGCATGCTTTCTTTCAGAAGTTATGGTTTGAACAACAAGTATTATTTTTGTTTTGCTTGCCCTAAATCTTAGGCTGAATTTTTATGAGTACTTTAAACAGCCATGTCTTTAAGTAAACCAGTTGTTTAGTCTTTGTGTGATCACTCCTGCAGGTCTGGATTGAATTGGATTGGGGAACTGATCTGACTACAAAATTACTTGAGTAAGTAGGTTTTCAGCTGGGTAGGACCACCACTTTTCAGAGGTAGTCTGCATTTTAAGCAATTGCAGCAATCTTCAAATGGCTGTTTTAACATTTTTAGATCACATTTACTGTTACGTTTTTAGATCCACACTTACTATTCCCTGGGGACATTGGGAATAGTCCTACAATTTCCTTTCATTGTAGAAATAGAAGATGAAGTATTGATCTGCAAGTCTTCGTAGCATCTTTTTGTCTGCTTGCTCTGTGTCCTTTGTCTAGCACTGTGATGGCTCTCTGTAGCATTGGTTTAACATTTTATTCTCTATGGGTGTGAGTGTGATAATGTGAAGCACAAAATAGACGGAAGGTTTGAAGTTCAACTTAATCCTGAAGCTTAAGGGAATCTTTGTTTTAATCGTGTTGTTCTTGCTATCTGTGAGAGTTAATGTGCATAGCCAAGATCTAGATTTTATGTGGAAAGCATTTTTTCTTTGGGGTCATTTGTCTTACGTATTTGTATACTGATCCAGAAGTGAAAAGCAAACTTATAAAAATTAAAATATTATGTTATGAAAAAATTACTTCTTAACAAAATTATTCTGGATAGTAGAGAACTTTCCTTGCTGTGATGTGAGTATAGTTAATTGAGGAAAATCACATTTTATTTGTCACTGCCGAGAAGTGTATCCCTGTGAAATTTCTTCTCAAAGCAGTAGAGCTACAGCCTGATCCTATGTTGATCTAACTGTTTGTAGGAAACAGTAGGACATGCTATTGTCTGTTTAGAAGTCTAATATACTTAGAGGGAAGACCAAGGGAAAATGTTTTAGCAAGAGTAATGTGTTTCATTCACAACAATTACTTTGTGTCTATGACAAAGGTTTCTTAAGGGTCTCATGTTTTCTGCAGTGGTAGCTGGCTTCCAAAAAAAATTATATTTGCCTACTATTTTTAAAGAATATGATTCTTGACTCATTTAAGGAAAATAGCACTGGTTTCTTATAAAACTGTCTGAAGTGCCAAATACTCAGCATAAATGTGTTGGCTATCAGCATATATACTTTGCTGTATTTTCTAGAAACATTGCATAGTTGTGGTCTAAAGCAAATCAGAACTGTGCAACTGGCTCAACAATAAATGTGACATTTAGGTGGCATACATATATTGATGGTAGAACAAGTGCAGTGTACTTTTGGTCCTGGATTAAAAGAGGACTCAGGAGGCTTCATGTTATTTTCTCAAGGGAATTTGTAGAAACAATAGATCTTAATTGTGTGCTAGTTCTTCAATGTAGTACTGAGTAATTTCTTGGGTAGCTTCCTTTCCTAGGAAAATGGCAAGCAGACTGTGTTTAGGACATTTCTTATAGGAATTACATGAGAATTATGTGTATATCTGCATAAAAATGAAATTGGTCTGAGTGTTGATACCGAATGTTGATGTTGAGGTGATTGCCATAATCTATGTACATTATTTTGCATATATTTCTAACTTAAATACCTTTCATTACATACCATCTTCACTCTTGCTAGACATAAGAATATATTACAAATCCATACTAAGAGTAATTTTTCACTATGCATTCATGAGACACATTAAACTTTAAAAATTAGCACACAGATGAGGCTTTTATGTGTTATTTATTAAAGACAGGGTGAGATTTTTCACCTCTGGGAGTCACCCTAAGAAGTTACATGGGTTGTCCTCTTGGATGCTTGAGTCCTCTCTTAGCAGCAGTCAAATTGGATGGGTGAGGGAGGGAGCAGCCTTTTTTCCACAGGGTCTGCTAGTGATGAGAAGCTGGAATTTAAGTTGGCCTGCTCTGCAGGTACTGCAGCTCTGCCAGTGCCTGAGAACAAGCTCTAAAGTTCTGGAATTTGGCCACATTGTGTACATATGAAGACTTGTTGGGTTTTTTTCTTTACTGTAGCGTTTCAGTGTTGTGCCTTCATGTTGTTGAAGTGCAAGCTCTCTTTGCAATGCTGAGGAAGTCCCTTGTTAAAGGAGAGGGAAAGAGAGTGGGAGCAAACACTTGTCATTGGAAGTGTAGTATGAATGCTGACATTACTGTGCAAAATCCTACCAAGGGAAATGACTTTCAAGATACTTGTGCTATAAACACCTAGACATGGAAAGTTAGAGTTATCTTTATTTGCATGGCACTTTATGAAGACAGTCAACTCTTAATTAAAGCACAGAAGAAGGATTTTTTAATGAATGTCTTGAGGGCTCCAAGATTGTACAGTACTGTTTCAGACACCTGAGACCTGAGCAGAAATCTGTGAATAAAAGTCTTGACAGTCATTTACAAGGTTCAGATGGGAGATCAGTGAAATTTGTTAGTCTGAGCAGAAACTTCCTGAACACCACCAGTGACTCTTCTGTAATGGATTTTGTGTAACTTAGCAAGGAGATGTTGTCTTACCTATTTATGACCTGTGGAGTAGCTAACACTGTACTTCATGGCTCCTTGTGGCTGCAGAAATACTCTGTGAAACTTAAGGATATCAGTTTGTGAGATGATTTGGAAAGTTGAGGGATTTTTTTTTTCTGTATAGTTATGAGATACAGATGGAGGACTATGAATTCTGTCTCTTACCTGTGTTTGGCCTTGATACCTCTAGTTTCATAGATACCGAAATGGTATAGGATACAATCTGCAAAATTACATGTGTTTTTGTACTTTTAAACATTTAGTACACTATTTTGTCCATGGTTATGGTTAAGCATTGCACTTGTGGAGAACCACTGTTGATTACAAGTGGAATCTAATTTGTCTTTCAATTAGATTTCATTTCTTCTGGAACCAGGGTTTGTTATGGCAAAACAAATAGCAATGGTTTATCTCTTGTTGCCCAGTAGCCATAATTCTTCCTTTTTAAAGACTGACCTTGGCCTTAACTGACCAAGAATGGTTTTTGGTTTTTTTTTTTTTTTTTTTAATTCCTGTATTTTCAACCAGACTTTGGAAACATATAAGAAACTATAATAGGGCTTTCCAGGGCTGTATCTGCTTATATGTACCACTGCTGTAAGAAGTGGGCAGGTGTGGTAGCCCCTTGCCACCTTTGTTTCTTGGAACTGACAGCTGTGTAACAGGATGTGCTGCTGCAGATCTTTGGGAGTGGGTATTTGTAACAGATGCACACAGCTTTCAAGTGCAAGGCATGAACATGTCTGTGGGACTACAGTTGGTGGAAGAGCTGGGCACTTTTAAACTCCACTTCGCAAATTCACTTGAGAAGTGGATTAGTATATTGCTGTGGGTCCCCTCTTTTGCTCTCAGCAGGATGGGCAGGTGTAAATGTGTAATAGGTATGGACACATACACTGCTCCCAGCCAGGTCTGGTGATGGAGTGGGGAGTAAGCCACATATTTCAGGATATGTGACATCACATGGCCAGGCTAGGGTCATGCTATGACCCCAATGAGCTACCATGTCTCACAGTGGGGTGGCAGGAAGCAGATAGGCACAATCATGGTGCATCATGCAAACTGCACAGCACCTCCTGGCCCAGCTCAGGAGAACCTTGGGGTGGGTGTCCTATGCTTTAAGGAGTGCCTGATAATCCCAGCAGGATCTTTCTATGAAGGAATGTTTAATGGAGTATCTGCCAAATAAATCACCCTGTACACACATGCTCAGAGCGGGCACACAGAGTAGGCCAGCCCATGTGGACACCAAGACCCTCCTGCCCAGGTTTGCCTTCCAAATTCTTCATGGGCAAACACAAGGCTGGCTGGGCTTCCACTGTACTCCTCATCCTTCAGCTGTGTGATCCTGCAAAACTGATGGAAGGTGAATGGACATGACAAAAGGAGGAACTCACGCTTCCATCTTGTATTTTCAGCAAATTATACCTTAGAAAAGCCCTGATGAGGACCATTTTTCCTGGTTGCATCACAGTCACTTAACCCTACACATTAACAGTGTGAATCCACATTCCCTTTGCTGTAACCCTAGCAATACTACCCAGGATGTTTCCCATGCCAACTGCCTTTTTGGTGGTGTTCTACATCTAAAAAGCGCTTTTGTTTTCCAATTTTCTGCCCACCTCACCTGCTTCTTAGCTGCATTAATATCATGCTATTAATGACACACTGACCGATGCTTGAGGTGGTAGTAAGCTTTAGTTCTCCAGTTCATGGTGTAGTGTTCCTGGTTTCAAAGAGCAAGTTGTTGTCTTGTGATTCTGGATGTTTGACTTATACAGCTGTCAGGGTTCTTTCAAATACTTATGTCATGACTGACATGTTTTTATTTTGTGGCAACTTCCATAATTTATTTCTTTGCAAATCTAAAAAATCTGCACCGTAAAGCTTAAATAACAGCCAAAATGACAACAGATGTCACTATATTTTACCAAGGCAACTCTGTTAGGACAATGTTTAGGCTACTAGGAAGGGCACAGACATTTCCTTGTAGGTAAAAGATATATTCTGTAATTTGAATATGCTTATTCAAAAGGTTACTTGTGGCAATGCTATTCAGTGTTTTTAAGTAATTACCAAAATTGGGCAATATGGCTTTTTTGTGGAATGGGATATCCATCAAACGGTAACAACCTGTGAGTCATGACTGGATTTTAGTAGTGGGTCCTTCAATCATGCATGCACTTGTCAGAGTGGTTAATTTTGAGCATGAGTAGTCTCATCCACTTTAGTAAGAGCACTCACATGACTGAAGATAAAAAAAGTATACAAGTGCTTACAGGATCTAACCATAGTTTTTTACAAGGTGATAAATTGGAGTTATTCTGAAAACTGCCTTCCACTTGTGAATTTCAGTGTAGGTGTAGGAAACTCTAATATGTAGCCCCTTGGATGAGAGAGAGGAAACTAAACTTTGGGGATCTGGACTTACTCGTTTCACATAATACTTTTGCATGCACAAACAGATATTTTTTTTAATGTGTTCAATAGTACTGTAGATATCTTCAGACTCCTGACTGAAACAGAATTATAAACTGATCCATTAAAGACCAAATGAATAATCTTTTTATGTCAGAGATGATCTTTGCATGTTGAAGGCATGCTTCTGTGTATGTATGTTCTATATGTTTTGAAATAATTGTTTGGGACTGCTTTTAAGCACTGAAGAGTGTTGGGTTTTTAACACTAGTCAAGGATGTTGAGATGCACATGTCCAATTTCAAGAGAGAAGAAATAATACTCCTATTTCAGTGTGTTGCAGTTTTCTCCTTGTGGAAATTTTATTTTAGGTTACATATTTCCTATCCTGAGGGTTAAGTGATTGACAAGTTGGACAACTTGGCACTTCAGCATCAAGTATCTACCATATTGAGTGTAGAGAGTTTGATACTTAATGTTTCAGCATCAAGTATCTACCATATTGAGTGTAGGGAGTTTATGCTCTACTTGCTCAAATAACTACATGTAACACCTTCCAGTTTGAAAAGATTATAAAGAAGTTTTAAAATAATTTCTGAATCCAACCCTTAACTTCAGAAATGGGACCACTTCAAAGCAGGGCAGGAATGCAAGTGTGTTGCAGATTTAGTAACTGAATAACTGAAGAAATTTGCATCTTGTCTGTTGCACAAGAAACCCAAGGTATTTTATGGTCGATTCTACTGCATCTGCATAATATTGGATCACCTGGCAAAACAAAGTGTGGCACAGAGTCACAGCTACCACACTGCTGAGTTATACATCCCTTGTGCTTTTAGTCCAGCTTCACGCTGAGTGCAGAGAAAGGACAGAATGACAAAAGCTCAAGTTTGGGGAAATTTTTGATGGTTTGCAGTCTAAACCAGATTCAGTTCTTTGATCTGGCTCATGGAGCAGCCTGGGCACCAGGTGGGCAGCTGAACCAGGGCTGGCATTTGATGGGGAAGAAAGCACTCTGGGGGATGGTAACTGGTTTGGCATAGGTCATGTCAGAGCAAAATAGCTTCCTCAGGTAAAACCTGAACCAGCTGGTGGCACAGTTCTTTGTGGAGACTTGCTAATTTGCATCATGTGACTATAGTATTTTAGCCAGGATGGAGACAAAGTAGGGCTGGGCTGTCTCCTGAAATGCCCTGGGACAAGAGGAATTCCCTTTCCCTATTCCTGTTTTTGGGTCACCTTGGACGTGGTGAGGTAAATTACAGCTGAAATCGGTGTGGGAAAACACCACACCTGTGTAGAAAGACCAGTATTTGGAATGTGGTTTTGAGGAACCTCAAGTCATTTGGGATGGCTATTGAAGGGTAGGCTTATTGTGGTGAGTGGCTGGGAGGCAAAACACACTTGTTGTTTCTGGCCACAGGCAGCACCAGGTTTTCTGTGCCTATGTGCCCCCAGGATGTGGCAAGTTCTTTCTTGCTGAAGATTGCATTTCAGGCTGGCACAGGCAGCCATGTGCTGCTCTGGCATTCACTCTGCCCATCCTGAGCAAAGATGGCAGGGGGGAATGTGTCTGAAGGCTGCCCTGCTTCCTGCTCCTTCACCTCAGCCATGGTAAGACAACCTAAAATCCCTCGTTTTGACTCCTGCTGCTGCTGTTAGCATTGGCGCTGTCAGAGGCTGTGTTTTTCTTCAGTGTTACTGGTGAATAACACTTCTTTTGTATTTACCTTAGAGGTTAATTTCTTTAGCACTTTACATGGCATGATAATTTCCAAGATACTTGAAAATAAATCCTTCCAGAACCAATTTATTTAATGTGTGAAGCACTTGAGATGTTTCCCAGTGATAAATACTCATTAAAAATGTTTTATTATCCTTCTGAGGAATTCTGATAAATCATGGTAAAAACTGAGGTAAGAAGGTGACATCAGAAGCTTAATGCTATCTAGCCATCAAAAGGTAGTAGAATGTGCAAAAAATAAGGATGAGGGAAAAATATTTATGTAGCTTATATAATATACCATAAATCCCAAGAGCAGTACTTTTATCTCAGACATCCACATGTGTCTCTCTAGTTCCCCAAGGCAGAGCAAGGAAAAACAGTTCCAGAATATGAGAGCTTTATCATGGTAGGCTATTGTGAATTCAGAAGGCAGGAAGATTTATGATGTTATACCTCATACAAATTAATACCTCTTTGTTGACAGTGCATATCTTATTTATAAATGAAATTGCTGTTCCATCCTGCTCAAGCCTGTACAGTTGGGCTGAGGAACAAGGAAAACCTGAGCAAACTGTGAGGGTGAAATCCTGATTTCTTCAAGTTAATGACTGAAGTCTTTGAGGGCACTAGGGTTGATAATTTATTTGCATTTATTTATTTTCACAGAAGCAGAGCATTTTGCAGGTATCCTTAGTTTCTTTTTGTGTAAAATGCAATTTATTAGAGCATGGGATAAGAAAGGAGCTGCTGTGCTATGACAAAGTCATATTCCTTCCAGCATGGCTTCCATTAAAAGAGGCTCTGTTGGCTGTAGTGTGGTGTTGCTGTTTGCTCCATTTTTCAGGTGCAGGATGACTGTCAAATGGGAGGTCAGACCAGCTGGTTACCTGATACATGGGAGGAGAAAACAAAGAGCAGTGCTACAGCCCCTATAGGTCTTGCCATGGTTGACAGCAAGGCAAAAGGGGATTATGTAGATGCTTGTGTGAATTTTGGCATGTGAGAATGGCATTTAAGGTAGAATATGCTGCTTTGCTGAAATTTTAAGGATTTCTGCAGATACTCATATAATAGAATTCTGTCAATAACTTGTCTGTCAAAATACTCGTTCAATTTGCCATTGTAAGAATATCTGAATATTAATAGGTTGCTTTCATTACTGCTTTCTCTTTTAGAGCCTCTCCTTCCCCCTTGAAGTCCATAAGTTAAGCATGTGTTTATATTTTTATTTTATTGTTTTTAAGTTCTAGGTCACTTCTTTTTTTGGGGATACTCTTTGGAAGTCGTTTCCTTTTATGATAAGATACTAGAAACTGAAATTGCAAAAACAGGAACTCCTGTTTTGCATAGACAAAAGTGCTGCAGTTCTATTTGCTGCTTCCAGAAAAATAGATCGATTTTGTTGTTATAATTTGTTGGCACTTTTCTTGAAAAGATAAGAAGGGAGTACAGGTTATTCAGATACTCAGTACATAGAGATCATAAACAACAACAAGGCCTCAGTTTTGTTGTTTTAACTCATTGCATTGAGTTTTAGTCAGCTGCAAACATTCAGAAAAAAACCTGGTAATATTAGAAAAGCTGTTAATTTCAGGTGTTGGAGTGGGTCATTTTAAAGGTGCAAAAAATACAGAAACTGCTGACTAATCTCCCTTTGAAGCAAAGAGTCATTGCTCTATCTCAAATTCCACCTTCAAAACTGGAGACAGCCAGAATATTTCCTGACTTCTGAAGATCACAGCTATAGCAATTTAATTTCTGAGGTCACATTTTAGATGTGCAAATAAGACTGCCTAACCACAGTCTTTATTTTTTTATTACACTGAATAGCTTAAAATCTGATTTCTCCCTGTGACTGAATCCTTTGCTGGTAGCGCTCTCTTGTGGCTGTTACTTTCATTTAAATGACTTAAGGGATTTCAAAAACATGTATATTTAGAAATTTTTGCCTTGGGACACAACAGTCTGTGTTGAATAAGCATACTGTGGTGGTTTTGCATGTTCCTAAATTAAATGTGGTAATATATATTTTAATAATGCAGGAAGGTCAGTCTAGGCAAAAGTATCCCAAGCATATTTCCTAGAAGATCTCAAAGGGACAAGCATATTGAGCCTTCAGGTTTTTAACCTCTTTTTTTAGTATATTTTTGGTGAAAAGCCATATGCCTTTGGATGGTGGACAGATGGGGGAGGCTTGGAGGGGAATGAAATCTGCCTTGGGAGCCAGTCAGGTGGAGGAGAGACAGGGATGGGCACCTTCATTAACTGGCTTGATTGCAGATGCTGCTGTTCCTGTAGTGCTGCTCTTGGTGATGAGCAAGTTACTTCCTACAACTTTGGCTATTAAAAGGAATAAAAAAAATTATTTGGGAAACTTTTCAAGTGAAACTGGTATGTGTATTCTTAGTGAAAGCTTGGAAACTTTTCACCCTGAATCTGTGTTTTCTCATTTTGGGGCTGGGAAAGGAGAAGAAAGTGGGGGGGTTAACTCTTGACCTATTCTGTTTTTTAATACAAAGGTTTTAGCCGATGTTTTAATTTTCAGTAAGAAGGCAAAACCTGGAAGCTTAGATTGTGATGTGCAGGAGTCTCCTTTGAACTAGGGACAGAGTTTCCTCTTTCAAGAACAGTTACTAATGAGGAGTTGTTTGCTACTACATAGACTCGATACTATTGGGATTGTGCATCCAGTATCATAGCTTTATAAGCATGTCTGCATTATGAATACCCTGTGTGCGATGTTGGCTGTAGGCTCCTTTTCCTTGCATGCTGTAACCCAGCAGCAACTGGAGTAATGATTCCAGGTTGTTTACTTATTTGTACTCTCTTAGGCAGGTTTACACTTGAGATAAGGCTTTGAATGAGAGGGATTGTGGCCCTTAGCTGAAAAGTCTCTCTTCTTCTGTAGGCTGAACTCTTGTGCATGGCATTTGTCTGATCACCCACCTTCATTCATCTTTGGATCCTATATGTCACATAAGCACTCTTTCAGGGATATTTTTGAAATTTCAACTAGTCTTCTGGGAAAGCTTTCATAGCAATTATGTGACTGTTTATAGGTGTTTCACAGCAAATGTACTGCTGTGCCCAGCAGTCTTTGAAGTGAAGGTAAGACGAGCTTGTATGCTGTTTTGGCTGCAGTCTAGCAGGACAACTTAGCAGTATCTGATAGCAGATTAAGAATGAAAAGAGGCTTTTTAAAGCAAATTAAAATCCTATTAGTCAACTGTATTTTGAGGCTCAGGTTTTTTTTTTCTTTAAAATTAAGGAAATACTTAGTTTTCCTCATCTCTTACCACTGTATCAATGTAATTCTCATTGTTTTTTTTAGACAGCAGTTTCAGTAGTATCTACCCTGTGTAATTTATTCTTCTGTTATGTAGAGAGAGGATGGACTGGCTTCTGGAAATTCAGGAAAAAAAGTTATTTTCTCCCACTTGAATTTTACTTCTCTGTTTTTCCAAATAAGTCAGCAAGAATAATATTTTTCAGGTCTGCATCCACATTAACACAGCAATAACTCCATGGTTGTTAGACTCTTTCTGAAACATTGTTGGAAAAGGCAGCCATTAAGTCAGAGTCTGCCTTTCTGTGGACTGAGTATGCACATGCACACACAGGCATGTGTGTTAATCTTAATAAGCAAGACGTCATGCTAGGTTTAAATTACCTTTATTAAAGGCTATTTCCAAAAAAACCTCATTACATTAGGTTTATCATCTGTGAGTAATCTATACTCTCACCTTTATATGAATTGCAGTTGTTTTTTAATAGAATATATCAATCTGGCTGAGAAAGTTTTAGCAGATGCCATCTAACTTTCCAGCAGGTTCACACAGTTGAGCTATTGGACTTCTTTGTAATTTTTAATTCTGTCATATGCTGTCTTAACTGTATTTCTTACTAAAATCCAAATATGTATGCTTGCATAAAATGAAACCACTTTTTGCCCTTTAGCCAACCTCCTTCCTGTTTGAGTAGTAGAAGTTTGAGTATTTCTGTGAATCCATAGAACTTCCAGCTTTTCATTTACAACTATAAATGCATCCTGCTTTGACCTGTGAGAAGCTGTTCATTTTACACATGCAGGATGGGGGTCAGTCTGTTGGTAAGGATGCTGTGGTACAATCAGTCTGCTCTGTTATGGAACAGAACCAAAAAAATGTATAGCTGCTGTTGAGTGTGATGGGTCAGTGAACCTAAGGAAAACATGATTGTGGCACATAGGCCAGTCTGTAAGAAGAAAGTTTATCTTTTTTCTGCTGTGCCAATCCTTAATGATACAGTGTAATTAATCTTCTTCATTTTCCCCCCAAGAAACTCTGTTACTGTATCCTTTATATCCTCAGGTATAATGATGGTCAGCAGCCATCAAGCAAGCTTACATGTGCAAATCTGGCTAGCAGAAGGGGATTAGTTGTGTGACCATGGAGTAAAGCTTATTTTTTCAGAAGACTTTAAAAATAAATCATCCTTTGAGAGAACTCCTCAGAATTTGTAACATCATTCTCCCTGGGGGATGGATGTACCTGCTACTTCTTTCTGTAGGTGATGATTTCCAGTGCCTGCATACTGAGGTGGTTTATTTCTAGGGATGTAACAGGATGCCTCTCTTTTAGGGAAAGTGCTGCTCCCTGAGAAGACTGTCTGGTTATTTTTAATGTGTAGCAAAAACATCTGTAACTCTGCACTACCACTGATGATTCATCAGCTCTTAAGAAATTTTCTTTTAGCTTTTTCATCTCATGGGGGACATTAACTTCTTTACAATGCAGTGGCCCAGACCCATCTATTTACCTGCCGATGTATTTGTTTAGAATATTGGAAAAGGATAGGATAGAACAGATCAAACGAACAGTTTCAGCAGCATAATGTCAGTGCATTTTACATGCGACATGTCAAACACCACTTCAGATGAAAACTAAAAATCCCCCTCCTAACTCCTCCGTCAGGAGGAGTCCTCTGGTTTCATTTTTTGGGCTTTGCTCAGCTTTTCCCCGCCGAGCTCCGCAGCGGCGTTCAGCGGCAGAGTCGCGGGTCTGACTAATCTGAAGTGCTGCGGCCGCTTAGCGGGGAGCGCTGACAAGGCTCCTTTGTGAGTCTAATTATATCCCTAAGCTGGCGGCCGCAGATTAGCACAGGACAGCCGGTGGCGGAGGGCTGACGAGTCCCATGCTCTGCTCCGCCGGCATCGTCCGTGTCTGCCGGGGACAGAGCCCGGGAGGCTGCCACCAACACCCCCCGGTGCCGCCTCGGCGCCAGCGCTTCGCTCTTGGGCCGGTCCCGCTCCATGGCCGGGAGGCTGCTCCGCCAGCCGGGAGCTCTGCCGCGGCCCGGAGGGAGGAGGCACCGCCCAGCACGGAGCTTGGGTAGGTACCTAAAGCTGTGCCAGGGCTCAGGAGGCTCCTGCCAGGCTGGACAGGACGTGGGACACTCATGAGCTCCAGCAGCTCCTCAGCCCTTCTTTCCAGTGTTGGGATAAGCCAGTGCTCAGGGTGCCTTTCTCTTGGCTTTTTTGTGTATTTTGTAACTTGTTGGATGAGGGGGATAAAAAAGCTATGCATTGTTGTCTCAAATGCATCTGATTAAAATTTCATTATAGGATTGTTGAAGTGGAGTCCCAGGTGTAGAAGAGGGGAGGTGACTTTGAAAAGAGTATTTTGTTGTTTGCTTTCAAATTTGCCTCCCATTTCTCAGGCAGACATGGCTTCAGTGTGCTTTGTCTTGCTGAGCAAAACCACTCATCTCCCAGCTGGGCCAGGCGCTGGAGCAGTTTGCATTGCTACTTTCTAAGAGGTCTGCAGCCAGTTTTCTTGGGTGGCCTCTTCATCCCAGTATGGGACGGAGACAAATGGAGTGGCAGAGTCGCTCTTGGTAGAACTCAACGTCTCAAGGCCTGAGAGTTTTTAAGCCTTTTAGTGGTGTGGAAAGAAAATTCAGTGGAAAAAGTTTCCCAGGCTGTGAGTTGTTTGCCAGCATGTGCAGAGCTTACACGAGGGTGGAAGGGGATTTTTAGGGAACAGTGCAAGAGGAAATGAGTATGTTGATAAATGTGAGACCAAAACAGTTTGTTCTTCATGATGAATCTGAAGAAAGGGTTGTGGGATTTCTGCTTGGGAAGTAGAGGAATATGAAGTACTGAGCAAAAAACAGCCTAGTCATTTAAATACACTTGTTTTACATAGTTTGGGGGAGGGAGTTGAATGATTAATTTTTTTTTTTGTCACTGCGAGGCAGTCACTGCTTCCCACTTCTCAAGAACATACATGCTGTGAAGGTGGGCTGCTGGAGCAACGTGGACTCAGGATGTGTTTCTGTCTCTATCTTCTTAGTGGTGACCAGACAGGCCAGTCAGCTCCATTAGAGAAATCCTTAATCTAGTGAGGCTAATGGACCTTCTCACACAACAGAGCTGCTGAGGTGGGATCTGCTCACTGTATTTGTGGGGAAGGATCCCAGAAGAGATAGGATCAACATCTGCAGGTTACTGTTGGTTTATAATAACACAAAGTAATACATAACAGAACACTGGCACATACAACCCATCACGCATTTCTGCTGACTTCACTGAACTTTGAGTAAAGCTATAAAATAGAAGACTCCCATTAGTCACTTGGAGCTCATATGTGGTATTCAGTATGTTTCAGTGATTTTTTTCTATATGAAGATACCTTTTCTGTTCTTCGAGGTTGTTTAGACACCTTTGTGCAGAGCTCTGTACCACCCTAGAAGGAGTGTTAAAAGCCAGTTTTGTTTCCCATCTGAAGATGACTAAATGTAGCACGTATAATGCAGAGTAGCTAAGTACTCACTGTAAGAGGCATATTCACTGCTCCAAGTTTAGTAATAGTGATGTAGGTACAATTTGCATATGAATGTAGTCATAGTATCTGTGTGGTCTGTTCTGAGATTGTCCATAGATACCTTGGTTTATGCAGGAAGAATGCATGGATGAATTCAGTTATTAAACATTTTAGAGGGATGCTGATAGTTCCTGCAGCTTTTTAACAAACAAGCTTTGGCAGCAGGAGTAACTATTTATGAATATTAATGAGAGCATTTTTTCCTGTATTTTGTCATCAGTTGTAACTGATCTGGGCTTGGAAAATGTAGATAGTTTCTGATTTGATTTCTGTGTATCGAAGCACATGTTTCAACCTGTGGGCATTTATTACTCTACTTTTGCCAGATTTACTCTCTTGTAAAACTTACACTTAGTGATAATTAGGGCAGTTAAAGATTGAGATCTGAAGGGGTAGTGTGAGCTGGGCTGGAAGAAAAACATCTCTTGAAGATTTGTGTTGTTATTGCTGTGAAGTGATTCTGTTTTCCATTTTGCTTGGAAAACGGCTTTTATTTTGCTGTGAAGTGACTGAACCCAGCATTCAAGTCTAACGATGTTAAATTGGGTGCATATCTTGGCACATTCTGTTTCTGTAAAATAATCCTAAAAACCTAGTTCTCCAAGCAAAATCAGTGCTGTTCCAGGAATCTCAGAAATGAGGGTAGTCTGGTCATTATTAACGTTCTAGCTCCAGGTGATTGTGTTTTAGGGCTGCCATATATCTGCTCAAAATGAGGGTTTATACTTATTCCCAGTGTATCCAGATCAAGGGAAACAGCTCTGTTTCTCACAGAATGAAATGCCAGAAGATGAAGCAGGACATAGAACCAGCCCCAGCAGAGGATCCAGCTTCTTGCATTTGCCTTTACTGCAGTCCCCATCTCCCCCTAGGGATGGAGGGCATGGATTGTATTTCTTAGGGTCAGGCTCCTACCCACAGGGTGGTAGGAGCTCTCAGAGACAACATTATACCTGCCCATGCAGATTCCTTCTACTTCCATTAAGAGTCTACACAAAATGTTGGAAATATTTGGCCTGAGTTAGTACAGGCATAGGAAGAGTAGCTCATGCTTCAAGAAGTTGCAGGAAAATATCTGCCCTTTGCCAGTGGAAAAATGGTAGATGGTTGTGTGTTTCAAATTGTACTGCGGTGTGTTATAATCCTGTTATGGCTGCAGTCATCAGTTGGAGATTAAGAACTGGATTTAATTTGGAACTAACAATTAATTTCACCTGAAATTTGAGCTGCCGTGGGAGGTAAGGAGGGAGAGGTTACTGGGATGATTGTGCAACTGTAACCACTTTATCCCTTAGGCTTCCAGCATGTTAGGGCAGCTGAGATTTCCTGCCCAAATTATGAGCTCTGTAATGTGCCAAAACTCTGATGTCTGTTTTAATCTGAAAATAGTTTTTTATTACAATAAAAATCCATTTTACAAACTATGTTATATATCAAAGAGTGATTTACAATTACATGGCTACCTCAATTCAGTGGAAGAAGTAGAAATTTTTACATGCACTTGTATATGTAATCCAGAAGGGGCTCCTCAGAAGAGGAGTTTTTTGGGGAGTTTGGTTTTGTTTGGTGGTATTTTTTTGTTTGTGTAGGTTTTTTTTGTTGTTGTTGTTTTTGTGGGTTTGTTTGGGGGTGGTTTTTTTGGGGGGGGGGTTGTTTGTTTGTTTGTTTGTTTTGTGTGGCTTTTTTGTTGGTTTGGTTTGGGGTTTTTTTTGTGGAGATTTATCTTTCAAATCTCTATTGTCCTTCTGAGAGCAAGATGCCTCAAGGGAAAATTTCTACATGAAAAGTTTATTCAGTTCTTTATTAATGTGTAAAGTACTGTAGTGTTTTACAGTATTACACTCGTTTTTGTCTCAGTTATGGCTAAGCTGGAGTAAATGGGTCCTGGATGCTGTGTGATGTGACCATTATTTATTTGGAAGATTACTTGAGAATTCCAAGTGTTGTGTGAATAGGCTGAGAAGCAGTATTAGAGTACTTAACAAGTGCAAGCTCGTAAATAGATGAGCAATAAGACTTTATGTGGGCCTGTTGAGTTGGTTCTACTTCTTACTCCAGTGGGGTTTTTTGGATGAAAATAACACATTGTTTCTAATGGGGAATCGGCAGCATTGTTCTAAATATGTTCGTAATTGAATATTTCATTAACTGTTCCTGCAGTGCATCTGATTTAACCATTCCTTTTATGAACAAGCCAGATGTAAATCCAGACAGGTTTTGGCTTCATCTGAAACAGAGTTCCATTCAGATGTTTTTTTTTATTCAGGGAGTGACCCTGAAAGAAAGGAGGAGATGGTATGTGTTGTTTTTATAAAGCTCACTACAGATCTGCAAAGGTAAAAGACATGGCCCTAAAGTACTTGCCATGATGATATTTACCAAGAGTTTTGGGTTTATTGCTCACTGTGAAAAGACATTAAGTTTAATCTCTAGAATATAAAGTGAGGTTGTGAAACCTCTACAGTTAAGATTTCAAGTCCTGATGTTTCTGCCTCACCTGGAAAAGCTCTGGTTTTTGGCTTTTTGGAGGGGCTAATGCAGTTATTGTATCTTCTGTCCTTACTTGAAAGGTCGTTTAAGGCTCTCCTGGATGGACAGTCTGTATGCTGGCACAGAGTGTACTTTAGAAAAAGCATTTAAGTTGCTGCTGTCTAGCCCCAGGACAGTAGGAACTTGGGGCATCTAAGACTGAATCAGAGGGAAAGGCAGTAGGACAGACTTAAGAGAAAGGGAAGGAAGTTGCAGGGGCTGTATTGCTCTAGAAAGCAGCATAGAGGCGAGTTCATAACTGGATAGTGGGACAGGTTTTAGCAGTACCTCAGTACATTGGGAAGACCAAAAAAGCAGTGGCTGGAGTACAAAACCATCAGCCTGGTTAGAGAAATTGTGGATATTTTGGAACTAGAAAAGCCTAAAAAGTCACTTTGCATATATGTATATATCTATGCATGTATCTATATAGAGAAGTATGTATGTGTGTGGGTATATATATATATGTATATATATATGTATATATATATGTCATCTCTATTGGATATGAGTGACAGTGAAGGTTTACTTCAAAATATATTCTGGAAGTTTTTTTTAATTTGGGAAATCCTTTAATACACAATTTCTGCATGGAAATTTTCAGGAGGGCTTTCTGAATTTTTCTTCCTTTGCACATTCTTTCTGACATGCATACCACCCTCCTTCCTTTATTTTTAAATAAATGAAGAAAAAATAAAGCAGGAGACTGTTCAGAAAAAGTGTTCCACCTCAATTTTTGGATGCTTTGTTCTCGCTTGGTTTGCTGTTGCATCCAAAGATACAGATGTACCTTTATGTCAGGAGACAGGATTGTATTGGACTTAATCAAGAGCTTTTTTATGGAATTGATAACAACTGGTTTAGCCTAAATTAGGATAACTCTTTAATTACTGAGAATGACACGAGAAACCATTCACATTCCTTATAGAGTTTTGCTGCTGGGAGATAGCTTTTTGCCAAATTTTAGATACTTCATTTCCATATTTCCCTGGTAGCTAGATCTGCCAGTGGTGACTAACATAGCATGAAGTGATTTGAATTCTATGAATATAGTTGTCTGAGATAGATAATACCAAATATCTTTGTGTAGGATGATGACTCCTTTGGTATTCTATAGAAAGTAATGTTGTTTGTCTGTTTTAAAGGGAGGGCAAGAAGAAATATCAAATTAAGTGCTCATTAAAAAAAAAAAATCTTCATTTTAGAAAAATCATCCAGTTCTAATCATGACCTCCCATGTTAGGCAGTCGGATGAATTCTTCAAATCTGCAGTGACAAATACATATAACAGCTTCTGGAATGAGAAACAGTTACATTGCCAATTTCTTTTTATTTGAGGCCCCTGTGGGTAACTGCAGACTCATGGTGGTATTCAGCCTCCTTTTTTTTTTTTCCTGCCAAGGATTCAAAAGACTTAACAAAATCCAAACATGTTTTTAATACATTGAATAAATGACTTAGCAGTTCCTTTGCGGCGGCTTTTTTTTTTGAATTACATTATATGTTGGTCTTCTAGTGTGTTTTAATTTACTGAACAAAAGATTAGAGAATTGCAAAAAACCCTCATGGATTGGGAAGAATTTTGTTCCTCCAGCATATACAGATTTACTAAAAAAAAATCTGTTAATGAAGTATTGGTTTGTCTAGCCTACTGTTATTGTAAGGGAGGGGAGGTGAGAAAGCTGAGAACTTTGAAGCTGTTTGGGAATTTTAAGCAGACAAACAAGAGCACCTGTGCTGTCACTACAAATTCTTGACATTTTCTCTACACGGAGTAAAAAAAAAAGTGTGAGTGGCTTGCTGAGGCCGTTGCAAAAACTGAACCCTTCCCAGGTAATTTGTGTGGCTGGCAAGGGGCAGCGGTGCTTGTAACTGGTTCTGTTTCTGTAGGACAAACAAGAGCAGCGTGGTTTGGTTTATTTGGCTTTGACACAAGCTAAGGGCACCTTGTGAGCTGTACCTCGCAGTGCAGTGCCTCGGGCATGCTGCTTGTTTGAGAATGCCAGTGATTTGTGCACTTGACCTTTAAGCTTGTGCAGGTTTGCATTTTATCTCAGGGCTGCAGCCTTTCTGCATTTCCTTAGCCTTGCATCTTTGGCATGTCTTGTAGCCAGTTACACTGGGATTAGGCCAAATTTCTGGTTCTAGACAAGGGTTAAAATGACCGCCAGTAGTTTGGACCTCCTGCTGCAACTTTGGAAAAGTGAACTTGGGCTATTTTAAAAACCAAGTTTTTAACAACACAGAAAGGCTTTGCTGCGCTGCTGAAAAGCTTTTAAGTTGCACTGTGGTGAATATTAGGAGAAGAGTTTTATTTTGATAGCTGCTATTCAGCATCACTACACTGATTGGTTCCCAAATTCTTGTGTTTGTACCTTGAAATATGGTCTACAGCTTTCTGTAGAAATGTGACTGAAAGGGGAATAGATCTATTTTTAAAGAATCTTAAATATAAATGATCACTACGACAGTTTTCACTCAAAGATTTAGGGCTGACAACATGTAACAGTAAGAGTTAAAAAGAACAGATGCTTCTGCTTTGGGATTTTTTTCTGTCTTTGTAGATTCAGCTCAGTTCTGACTGAAGCCACTGATTTGTCCATCCTTTTACTTTTGAAAAATTGGGATTTCTTGTCTAAACCCAGGTTTTATTAGGATGAAGACCCCAACTTGAGTACTGCATCCAGCTCTGGCATCCCCAGCACAGAAGGATGATCAACCTGTTGGAGTGAGTCCAAAGGAGGCCACCAAGATGATTAGAGGATTGGAGCACCTCTCCTATGTGAAAATGTTAAGAGAACCGGGAATGCTCTGTCTGGAGAAGAGAAAGCTTTGGGGTGACATAATAGCAGTCTTCCAGAACCCAAAGGGAGCCTATATGAAATGGGAGAGAGACTTAGTTCAAGGGCATATAGTGACAAGACAAGGGGGAATGGCTTCAAATTGAAAGAGAGTAGGTCTAGATTAGATGTTAGGAAAAACTTCTTTGCTCTGAGGGTGGTGAGGCGCTGGAATGGGTTGTCCGGAGAAGATATGGATAGCCCATACCTTAAAAACATTCAAGCCAGGTTGGAGGGGGCTCTGAGCTAATGGCCTGCCTTCATCAGAAGGGTTGGAAGAGATCTTAAAGATTATCTCGTTCCAAACCATGCTTTGATTGATTCCATGATTTCTTTCTTGTCACAGCAGATACAGATGAACAGTGGATGACACTGCATTTGCAAGGACTGGCCTCTAATGCTCTCTTCTGCTTAGATGTGCTGTGGGGAGCCCTGGCTGTCAGTGATTGCTGTGGATGTGGAGCGCAATTCTGCAGTGCCAGGGCTGCAGCCGCTAGGAGGAAAACCACTGCCGTGTGGTCATGGCAGAGTGTGCCGCTCGGCTGGGATGAGGAATAATCAATCCCACGACGGCGGCAGGAGCCGGCAGTTCGGGAGTGACGGCGGCGCCGGAGCCGCTGCCTCCCGGGGCGCAGCGCAAGGCAGCCGGCAGGGGGCGCGCGCGGCTCGCCGGGCGCGGCAGGGAAACAGGGCCGGGGAAGAAGGGAAGAGATGCCTGGGAGAGGGATTGAGGGCCGGTGTGGCTTCGGAAGAACGGCGCGGACACCGCTGCGCCCGCCGCTGCCCGCAGGGACAGCTGCGCAGCCTCAGCCTCCAGGGGTGTGCCAGCAGTCAGGCGTTTGCTCCTAAAGCAGGGGGCTGCAATGAAACAAGAACGGGCAAAAGGTATAAGGAAGAAATTCTTTACCGTGAGGGTGGTGAGGCACTGGAACAGGTTGCCAAAGAAGTTGTGGATACCCCAGCCGTGGGAATGTTCAAAGCCAGCCTGGACGAGGCTGTGAGCAACCTGCTCTAGTGGAAGGTGCCCCTGTCCATGGCAGGGGTGTTTTAACTGAGTGATCTTTAACTGATCCTCCAACCCAAACTATTTTATGGTTCTATGAAATAAATTCTAGCAATTGATTTTCATCTGGATGCAGGCCCCTGGAACTGCCTGTCACATTCTTGCTTTGGTTACTCCAAATGCAAAAGCCTGTATGGCAGGGTTACAACAGAGATGCTTTTTGGTAGATAAGAATGATACAATTTCTGTTGGAGAAGGTGGTGCTGTGGAAGTACATGCTTCTGTTGTTGTATCTGCTGGTTTTTAATCTTTTTTTTCTTGGTAACCTATTTTCTATGCTTATCAACATTTTCCTTCCAGCAGCTTCTGTAAAAGCAGCGGTAGAAAGATACTTTCAGTGAAATGCTTTTAATAATGCTTCCATTAATGCTGGAGGTTTTTGTAGGTTCAGATGATCTCATTCTGTCACTCAGAAGTAATAGAGAGGTATTATATTAGAATGTAAATGCTCAGCTTCCAGCTTCTTCAGTTGCCTGCAAAATATTCCTGTTTAGAATTTTAAGTTTTTTCTTTCTAGTCCTTCTATCCATTTGCTGAGTTTTGGAATCCATATTTGTGTTGCAGTCCACTTTTTAGAAAAAAAATTTGTTTCTTGAAGTGCAGGATAGATTCTTCCCACTTAATTAGAATTTACTATCAGAAAGTACTGTTGACTATGCATGGTGAATTAATTTTTAGTCATGTTGTGAACTTCCCAACAACAGCAGGTGTCTGTGATGTCTATGAGATTCCACCTTCTACGTATCCCACCAGTATTTTTAGGGTGTTCAGACCATTATGTCCAAAAAAAAAAAAAAGACCCTCTCAAAAATCCTGTGTGGTCACAAATACAGAAAATTCAACAGAACTTGTAAATTCTTGTCCACATTACTTGCCTTATGCCACAACTCAGTCCAGTCTGTTCCTCCCCTTGCTTGGCTGCTCAGGAAGATGAAAGTGGTGGTGGATATTGTAGCACAGAAAATGCCTTCTGAAAATGACATTCATGTAGCAAGGAACTATCTTATCAAGATCTTGACAAGTTCCATGAGGTACAGTACTGACTTTACATGTGCATCCCTTCTGTTTCTTCCCAGTGATTGGATTCCTCCTGCCATGTGTCAAGCCCAAACTGTCTCAGAAGCCCTCTTCCCAACCTTCTTTTCCTTGTGCTCCAAACACTGCTTGTATTGTGCTAGTTTCCTAGACTTGTGTTTCCTTAGCAGTACATCGTAGGAAAGTAATTGTCTCATAAAAGATAAACCTTTTCAGCTGAATCGATGCCTCGAGATCTGCTGAATTTGCCTTACCAAGTATTTGTGGTTTGCTGAGTTGTTGTCAGTACCTTTAAAGGTGAGCAGTGGGGGGAAAAGGGCATGTGATGTTCTGTGCAGCTGAACAGTGGAATCATAACTTTTTCCATACCTGCACACATACTTGGAGCAAGCAAGGATTGTCTGGAGCCCATCATGTCAGGGCTGTGTGGAATCTTTTGCACTTGTTTGCACGGAGAGTACTGGGGGTCCTCCACTCTCTGAATGTTATGTCCTACCAAGAATGAGCAACTAGAGATGCTCTGCTTAACCATTTTCTCTTTTGTCATGCTGAGATTAGTAGGTTTTTGTTTATGGAAACAATTACTTATTTTTTTAGTGACAGAAATTATGCTACACTTTGTAGTGAAATTACAGTTTCCCTGTAGAATTGTTATTCTCCTTTTGTAATCCTGCATGCAGAGTTTGGAAAGGCAATTCATCACTGATTTCTTCAGACCTTCCTGAATGTACTGTGAAAAGCCATGTACTCAGAGCTGACCTGTTTTGAAGAGACTGGCTTTAGTTTTGGTCTCTAAATGCAGTGGCAGATTGATAACAGACAAATTTATAAAAAAGAGGAATGAGTAAAAAAAAAATGTAGAAGTACCTTTTTACAGTTCAAACTGAAAATAGGGAACCCTTCTTCAGTGTAGCAAATTGCTTCTGTAACTCAGACAAATTACTTAATCTTGGAGTAATAGATTTCTTAAGTACAGAAGTGCATTAAAAAATCTTAACAACTGTGGTCCTATAAGCTTTTATTTCAGACTCGAACTTCCAAGAGATGGGATTTGTCAAACCTCATACTGCACCTAAATTTTAAATTACATTTCCTCCAGGACAAGCCAAGAAGAAGGGCAGGAGAATTACTTTCAAGGAAGGCCCTGCTTCATTCCCAAGTGAGAGGGTCTAGATAAATGGCCTGTAATTGGCATCTGCTCACTGAAACAGAAGTAGCTGGATTCCACCCAGAAGGATTATTTAACCTTACGGAAAAAAGAATGCACTTAATCCATGAGTGCTGAGAGGTGTAACAAACAGCAAGTCCTTGGAAGGTAGTGCAAGCTGTAGTTACTGATTCCTGAGCAGAAGGAAGGGGGTAGACGAGTATGGAGCAACTTTTCAAAACAGTTTTTAAGGTGCAAAGCTCTAACAACAACCTACTGTTGGTACTTCTTAGAAGGTATCTCTTCTGTTAGGTGAGCAGGCACATTTGGAGGCGATATCCAAGTTGATATCTGGGGACTTACATGATTCACTGAACTGATACTGAGCTGTATTCTTTAAAAAACAATCCCAGAAAACACCAAAACAAACAAAACCTCCCTGCATATCTGGGATGCCAAACATTTCAAAAGCTAAAGCAGAACTTGCCTGGAATTAGTATGATTGTTTGTATCACTACCTTGTATGAAACAATGTACATGGCTTTAATCCTTCCTGTCATTAACTCATTTCTTCCTAGCTCCTCCCATATGCACCTACCTACAGTAAAATCTTACCAAAGCCTTACTGTTGTCAAGTTGTAAAAGAGTTCTAAGTCTAATATTAGCTTTAACTATTAAATCTCTGGATATGTGTCAGGCACTTTAAAATTTATCAGTCTCTGTTCCTTGTAAAAAACACCCACCTCACCCCTCACCACCCATTAAAAAAAAAAAAATGGCATTTCACTGCATCTCAAGCATTTTAAAGAAATGGTGATGTCTTTTCAAAACTAGCATGCATGCATGTAGGAAGTTTTGGTGTTATTTAAAGTCATTATGCCTCTGTCCTATCTGTGAAACGTTTTACTGCTGCCCTGGTAGATTTTTTGCTGCGTATCACCTTATTGAACTGTTTGCATTAAAGGAGCACCCTCTGCCTCTGTTTTCAGAAGGAATGACCTAGCCTGCAGGCCGCACTCCTGGCATGCAACCAAATTTACCGAAAGTCAACCTGAGGCAGCCACGTCACACCTTCCCTCTACTGCCTGCGCCTCCTGGCACTCCAGCTATCATGCAAGGTGAGTCTCTGCTTAAGTTACACACATTCAGCTCCTAACAGCGAGGCTACAATAATGCAGGTCATGTTGCCGAGGGTTATTTCCTTAAAAAACAACCAACGCAGAATCGTGGTGTTACACTTCTTTAGAGTTGCCTGTCCTTGCAGTGCATGAAGGGGGAGTTGGGGAAGTTTGACGTGTGGATGAGTGGATTTCTGAAACAGTTTGTGATATGTGCATGTGATTGAAAGGTAAGAAACTAGCTTTAAAGGCAGTCACAAGGTTATGCTTCTTGCTCTGCTTTTCCTTTCAATGCCTGCTGGTAAAATCCTAAGGCAAAGTAACCATCAAAATTAACATTCATAAAGTGAAATAAGAAAGGGAGAAGAAAATAAAAATACTGTTTCAAAAAATTAAAAAGGTTTTTTTCCTAAGAGAGGGTGCAGAATGCTTTAGTGTTGTCTTTTAAGGTATTACTGGTTTAATTAGTTAAACTGTCTTTCTGTAATCCTTCCCTACATCTGTGATCCTGCTTGTCGAGAGAGGTAATAAGACCAACGATCTTCAGTCACTGTTTAAAGCACTTTAATATTTGTTAGGTCACATTTAACACTAATGGAGAAAGGCTGACACCCAGGCAGTTTTAGCTGTGAAACTCTAAACCTTTAGGTAATGCCTGTTTGTGTCTGGTTGCAGGTTATTGTTTGTTTCCAGCTCCTAGGTGACATTACTAATCATTGTCATGAACGAATTTCTTGGTTTTGGGGAGGCAGGGGGTGTCATTTTTTTTGTCTTTTGTTACATTTTCCTTCTTAATTCCCATTGGGGCCATAGTTACACTGAGCATTAAAAAAAATTAGTGTGGTTTGCAGTCCCGGTTTGGGAAGTAGACTTTGGTTTTCTGTACTTAGTGCTGTACATTCTCTGCTGAGTCATTACTTCTTGAGGTTAATGTTTTGTGGCAGTCAAAGCAAAAGAACATTAATACGTCAGTATTTTTTTTTCATCTAATTTTTACATTTAGATGAACATTTACAATGTTTTTACATTGTTTTCTTAGGGAGCTCCCAGCTGTTTTTAAGCCTAAGTTGCTGTCTGCCTTCGAATAAAATCGACAGAAATGGTTTTTTAAAAATGTTTTTTGTAATACTTTATTAGTAGAAGTTTTAGAAACTTTGATTACAGTTTCTGCTGGTTTACACTGATTTCAAGTTTGTATTTAAATATCATGTAGATGGATTGATTTAGATTTACAGATTTTTAAGACAGTAAAAGTCCTTGTACATAGAAACAAAATTCAGGAATTCAGAAAATCCTCTGTAGGATTCCTCATTGCAATACTATAGCTAAAGAGTATTTCTGCTATTAATGAGTCTTCTATACTAAGCTGTAAATCATTATATGCTTCCTGCTCTTCCTGGTGGTTGTCCTTTTACCTTGTGAAAGTAAAATACTACAAGATGTGTCTCAAGGCGTGTTTTGATAGGAGCTGGGTGTGTCCCCAATACTTCGAAAAGAGAAAAAAATGGTTCTGTGCCAGTTCAAAATGAGGTTTGGTCAAGAAATTGTGGGTGTAAAGGAAGAGGGGGATGGGAATAGAGCAGTCCTCTCCCCTCACATAACAGAAATAGCCACAACTGCTGGCAGACCCTAATACTAATAAAACCAAGAGATTATTTCTCACATGCTGCTGAAAGATATAGTGGCCTTAGCACAGTCTCATACCACAGTTCCCAGGTCACTGCCATCCTGAACCCCTTGGCTACCTGTGCTGCCCACTTAAAAGACAATATATTTGGGAGATTTGTCAGCCCTGGTGTCTGTTGTCCAAGACGGTTTCAGTGGCAGAGGTGCTTTTACCATGCTGCTGCTGGAGGATAACCAGGATTCCCATAGTGGCAGCCCAAGATTTTGATACTTTGGGGATCTCAGTTGCAAAGTGGGGTTCTTTGGGCTTGCTGATCTGCAAAAAGAGGTGAGCAGCCTCAGATTCCCCACTTTACAAGTACATTTCACAAAAGGCTCAGCTGATTGGAAAGCACACCGATCAGTAGCTGAAAGCAGCAGTATGCAAGGAGATAATAGAAATAGCCCAAGGAGGGGATATTTCTAGTCCAGGCATCCCAGCCCTGGGCTATTTCTGGAATTTCATGTCCTTCCTTGAGCTAAGCATCTGAGATTGGTATTCAAAGCCTAAAATCTCTTCTGAATGTGCCTACCTGCATTCTCTCCGTGAGTGTGAAAATTCACTAAATCACTTTAAAAACATGGAGAGTGCTTTGGAGAGGGGAGGCATATTTTTGTATTGGTGGACTGGGGCACAGCTGGCCTAAACAGCCCCGTGAAGACTGCCCATACCCTCTACTGCTAGGTTAAGGTATAGGCAGTTTGATTTGCTTTAGGTTTTTTTGCTTGGTTGGTTTTGCTGGGGCTTTCTTTTTGCCAGCTGATGAATGTGAACATTTGAAAAGGTGGGTGAAGCTAGAGGAAGATGGATCAGAAGAGGCTGTACCAGTATATAGGAGAGAGGGTGGTCCTGGAGTCCAGCCCTCCACATCCAGCACGATATGTATGGGGTTTTTATCATGTGACTTTAATGCAAAAATTGTAAGTTATCTTTGGGAGCACTAGGCTAGGTCTAGATGCCTCTCATGCAAGGCTAGAGAGCTGGAACTTGTAAAGCTTTTGGTGCCTTCCTTTCCCTCTGTGAGTCTTCTGTCTTTTTCACAGAAGTTGAACCTTAATAACATGGTGCAGATGTTTTTCCTGGCCTATCCTAAAATAAGGCTGAGTGCACTTTCTCGGAGGAGTGTAACTGAACTATCTTAAGTTGTTGAAAGTTTAAACCCTGTATTTTCTTGCAGTAGTGTATACTGTAACAGAGGAGCCTTTGGGATTTTTTTCTGTGCCCTGGTTGTACAGATGAACTCAACCACCTCTTCTGCTTCATTCTGGTATTACAGGTGTGGCTGTGGGACAAGTGTGTTTTGAGAAGGCTACCTAAACTGAGCTTTTGGGGCAGTTAGGGTCAGGTGCATCTGATTTGTAATCCCATGCAGTTGCTGAGAAGAAACCATTTCTGTAAGGGTCCAGGAGCAGAAGCTGATGCCCCCAGGGTTGGGAAGGGTGTTTACTGGCCAGTGTGGCCAAGGGATGGTGTTTGTAGATTATTCCTGGACTTCACCTACCAGACTTTGACCAGCAGTGTTGGTGCTTCTATGAGTCTGCTCTATAACAGCCATTGAGAGAAGGATATCCTGGGATGCCAGCTAGGCTCAGGCAGAACTGGCTTCTGCACTCTCTTCCATGTCAGGGTTCACAGGAGGATTGCCCTACAGTTTAGGACCACAGGAGGCCATGCTTTGCAGGAACGTGCCTTCCTGTCCTCCTTTAAAGTGCTTGCTGCTTCTGCTGGGCTTCCATTAGGTATTTTCTAGCAGGGTTTGACTTCCTTTGATGAGATCTCTGCTTCATATTTGATACCAGCAGATATACATGAGACCTGTAAACCAAGGCTTTCCTGCACAAGTGGCATCTTTCTTTTAATTAACACCAAGTATCTGTTTGGATTTTATGAACTTAGTCTTTTCCAACCTTAATGGTTCTGTGATCTCTGTAGTGCTCAGGGGAGTGGGAATATCAGCAATTCTTAGTAATATCTGGCTTACATTATTCTTTGACAAAAAAATCCTAGTAATGACCACAATACTTTTCGCATGCAACACAGTATCAGCTTAAGATGACAATTAAGATCTTTTTAAGGATTCAGCAAGATATTTTAAGTGCTAAAAATAAATGAATGAAAGAACATAAAACCCCACAAGATGAGGCCATTGTTAGTGTATCTTGTTAATAAAATGCTTTTAGAAAATAAGCATAAAGTATATCTTCTCTTATTTATTATAAATTGCTTTTGACCATGTTGTATAAGAAGTTTAAAAGGCTGTAGTAGTAGAGGGGAAAAAAACCAATTCTGTTAGTACTGAATTCCAAAGAACTGTTGAGTTGACCTTTGCAATATTTTTGACAGAAGACCTGTATCACTCTTTGTATTTTTTATGTGGACTAATCTAATTTCATTGCTAGCTTTCACTTCTCTCTTTACAACACAAGATTTGATAGATGCTTCATATAATTATAGCTACAGGGAAGTGGAATAATTCTGGCATTTCTACCAAGGGGCTTTGCATGCAAAGGCAAGAATTTGAATTTGGTATGTAAAAGCAGGAGGAGCTGCCAGTGAAGTTCAAACAGGGAGATGTGATGAGAATAATTGGCAAGACTGTCATCTCAGCATCAGTGTGTTGGATTGACAGGAGGTGAGTACTGTGAGACAGAAAATAAATGAAAGGAAGTGAAACAAAACTCATGGGGTAGGAAGGTAACAGAAGCAGCAGGATTTTGGAATAATGTCCTTAGCAAAAGACCTGAAGAAAGTACAGTGTCAAAGATGATGTTTTTATAGAGGAAAAAGTGGTAGGGAGAAACTGGTGGCAGTAAGGATTCTTGAAGGAAAGTTAGAAGTTTGTTTGGCCGTGCAGAGCTTATGTTGTTTTGGCATCTCCTCCTGAAGTTTTCCTGCCAATGTTGTGGAACTGGGTGAAATGGAATGTTGTTTTAAGAGTATCAACTTGAGAGTGGTTTGAAACCACACTGCTAAGGTGCATGTGCAGGTGGTATTTGAGACAAATGCATTTAGTGCATCTCTGCTTAAAAGTTAAAATATCAAACAAATAGGCAGATGGGGGATATAACTTTATTGGAGTAACTTATTGACAAGGGAATAACATTATGGGCTGAAGAAGTTTAGAGTCATATTTCAGAGATGAAGAGAGGAAGTATGTGAGTTTAACAGCTGGAAGAATCGAGGTGCCTGCAAAATAAGCTGAAAAGTAAGTTGGTGTTTGTCCTGGGAAAGTGGGAGCTAATGGAGCTCAAACTAAATTCTTCTATACGCAAAGTCAGCAATTTGCAGGGGGAGAAGGGATCCTTCAAGGAGATAAATGCATATTACTTACTGGCAAACTTACATAGGGAAGCTGAGTTAGCCACTAAGGTTTCAAGCTTTGAATCAGTGGTGGAGTATAAAGTTGGAGCCCTGACATAGTGTTCAAACTTTCAATTTTGTTATATTGCTTGTCTTTAACTGCTGTGCAGATGGATTTTAACCAATATTATTAAAATGGGTGGTTATATATATATAATTATGTTGTGGCATTTTTTGACATTTTTGATATTTATTCTGACATGTTTTTTTTTTGTTTCCATCAGTAGTTGTTCTTCTCATGACCTGTCAAACTCATGGGATCAGTCAAGTCTATATCGTACTTCTGACCAATTCAGCTCTTTGGGAAGTATGGACAGCTGGGACCACACTCCCCAAGTAGCCCAGTATGGAAGACTTTCTTCTGCAAGGTCTAATAGTAGCATTGATCATCTAGGGAGCCAAAGTAAGCGGGATTCAGCCTATGGGTCTTTCTCCACGAGTTCTAGCACCCCTGACCACACTCTGTCCAACGCAGACACTTCTTCAACAGAGAACATGCTTTACAAAATGGGGCCCTGGGAGACTGCTAAGCATGGAAGCAAGTCTGGCCAGTTTCTGAATGACAGCAGTGGAACAGAGGACAAACCTGGGTATTTGCCAGCTCCCATCCAATACGAGAACAACAAAGCTCCTAGAACAGAGGAAAACTCAGATGGCAAGCTCACTAGCTCAGGAAGATCCAGTTTCGGACCTGTCTGGTACATTCCTGATAAGAAGAAGTCTTCATCTCCTCCCCCCCCACCTCCACCTCTTCGTAGTGACAGTTTTGCTGCCACCAAGGGCCACGAGAAAGCCCATGGCCCTGTGTTCTCAGAGGGTGCCAGCACACAGCACTTTACAGCCCTGAACCGATCTCAGCCCAGGAGCGACTGGAGTTTGGAAACTGCAGAGCAGCACCGACGGCCCTCCAGAGCATGTGACAGGAGGATCAGCAGCTCAAATTACAAATCCGATCTCAGTTCAGAACATGCTCTTTCTTCAGCTGGTGAAAGGTACAGTAGTAATGCAGGAACTGTGAACAAACTGCAGCCATCCTTGTCCAGCACCGACGTTAGGTTCGCACAGTCTGCTTACTCTTACCACCACCAGCACCAGTACAGTGATGAAAGCACCTTTTATCACAGTGCAAGAATCTTAGCTGCACCTAAAGATCAGCAACATTATCTGTCCTACAGTGGCATTCCGGAGTTAACTACAGATCATTTTCATGGCTACAGTCCAAACCAAGCCAGTCTGCTCAACACTTCCTCTTTGAACAGTACTGCTGAACAGAAGGTGAACAACACTGGACAAAGTCGATATTATTGTGTGACAGCAAAACAGCCTGCTCAGGGAAGCTCAAAGCCACTACAGCTCAAGGATGACAGCTGGAAACCTGCAGTGGGAACTGATTTGTCACTTGGACCTCATGAAAATTCTGCAGTTTTTACAATGGCCCCAAACCCAAAATACTACCTACCTCAACAATCTATTGAATCTTCACTGACAAGGTGTGAGAACAGTAGTCATTACCCATTGGACAGAGAGGGAGATGCTAGGTGTCCTGTAGCAGAAGAATCTAAAAAACCTAATCATACTGAAAAATCTGGACAAAAGAAAAGCTGTGAGAACAGCTCTGAGGCAAGTGAAACTAGGCATGTTCAGCAGGAGTATGTAAAGGGCTGTGTCCTTACCACTGAAAACAGATCTACTCAGAAAGATTTTAGGTGGGGGAAAGATGAGAGTAGCAAAATTTCTCCTCAGAAGACGCCCATGTTGCACTCTTTAGCTCAGGAAGGGAAAAAACAGTCTGACAACAACCCAGAAGTGGTATCAGAACAACAGACCTCATTTGACACTCACCTGTCTAAACAGGCACGAAGAAGTGATCGTTTTGCAACAACCCTCAGAAATGAGATCCAAATGAGAAGAGCAAAGCTGCAGAAAAGTAGAAGTACTGCTACACTAGTAGGGTCATCTGAAACAGAGGAGTGCAGTGAGACCTGGAAACCAGATTTAACAGAGAATGTCACCACCTCCCCCGACACAAACTTTACCAGCACCTACAAAGATCACCTCAAGGAAGCCCAGGCCAGGGTTCTGAGCGCGACGTCCTTCAAACGTCGGGACTTGGAGCCCAGCCCCGCTGAATATCTGCCCAGGTCCCCTGAGCGGAAAACTGGTAGTCACAACGCTTCATTATTGGCTTTGGTTTCTGAAGATGTCTCTGGATTCCTTGAGGCTACACAAGCCAAGCCAAATCCTACAGGGAGTGGCACTCATCACGTTTCTCGGATTGGAGCCAGGAAGAGGTTCACAACAGAGCAAAAACTGAAGTCATACTCAGAACCAGAGAAGATGAATGAGGTGGGCATGTCAGAGGATGAATGCCATGCTCATTGCCGTCCAAACATATCAGAAGCCCTGGGCTCATTTGCAGACAGGTGGAAATTTTTTGAAGAAACAAGTAAGCCTGCATTTAGAAAATCATCACAGAAACCAGGTCCCCATGGTCTAGCAGAGGGACAAGCTGAGAGGCCAGATAGAAAAGCACAAGAGGGGGAGGAGCTGTGGTATGAGAGAAGAGGTCGGGTATCCTCTGTCGGACTTGAAACTGCTCATGCTTCAAAAGATAGTGTCCACCATAGCAGCAGCAATAGGGCTGCTGAGAGGATTGGGAAATCTGCACAGCCACTGCGCCTGGGAACCTTTGCAGAGTATGAGGCATCGTGGAAGGAGCCGTGGAAGCCAATAGAGCCAAGGGGCTCAGGAAGGTATCATTCAGCTGATAATATCCTCGATACAGGCCATGAACAGCATGGGAAATCCCAATACACCCATGAGAGATCTAGATCATCCCCTTCCACTGATTTCTACAAACAGGTACAAGTGTCTTTTGCATTATGCTTTAAGTTGCCCAGTGTGGTGGAGGAGAAAAGAGAATTTTTATGAAAATTTCCAATTTAGTAACACTAATATGATGTTTGCCTTTTGTCAGTAAAGGAGTAAATGTTATAGGTAGCTATCTTAAGTAAAACGAGGAAGATCAAAGTTTGTGCTGCACAAGAGCAATTGGATTAAAGGAATTTCTTGTGTGTTGAAGTCAGATGGAAAAAAGCCATGATTGATTTGCTAATATCCTCTTTTTTACAATAGAGATTTTGAGGGTTCAAATTTTCACCCAGACTTATTTTTTCATTGGTGTGGCTGTATTCCCTGTTTGAATTCTCTGAACCTATGAAGAAAAGTGTTCCACATGTAAATAATACATACTTTTGTCTAATTTTTTAATGGTCTAATAATTTCCATGGATTTCCTCTTTTCTTGTAAACTTGCATAATGCAAAATTATATAGGGACAAAAGTTCTGCCTAATAAAGTTTAGAGATTACAAATACACCTGTTAATGTTACAGCCATAGCAACAATGAAACTGCTTAATGTTTTGTTTTATGTCAGTTTGCTTGATTTAAGATGTATACATTTATTCCTTAGAGAGATGCCAAGAGTCTGTTCAACTTACAAGTAAATATTACATTAATTTTTAACCAAGCAGGCCAGGCAATGGTTGGCAGGTGGCACTGAAAGTAAACAGAGGAACCAAGTCTCTTTAGTTCTCTGTTAAAAGATGTTGTTCAAGCTACTACGAGATTGCCTGATATGTATAAGGAGTCGCAGTGTGTTCAACCTGTGTTGAACTTCACCTTCTGCAAGAATAGAATTGAAGCAAAGCAGTTGTATATTACTTTTTCTTTATTTTTCCTCTCTTGATAAAAACATTACATACATACATACACAGGTCACCTCTGTGTGTGTGTGTAGACATGGAGTAGAATGAGAACAGCTTAAAGATAAACAAAAATGTTGATCTCTAAAGTTGTGGACTGTCTTTCCATAAGGTTTTTGTGTTTTTGTTTGGCAAAAGTTATTTTTGAACTCTATGTGCAGACTTCACTGTGCAGATAATTTACTAGGGTAGACATTCGAAGCACTGAAAATATTCACCTGGAAGATACTTTGAAAATTAAATTCACTGAATTATTAAATAATTGCCTACCTAGCAGAAAAAAAAATCATATAATCTATTCCCTGTATGCATTTCTGGTTTATTAGTCAGTGCTCTTAAGTTCAGTATAGGCCTCCTGGGGCAAAAAGCAGACACCTGTTTAGGCACCTGGAAAATATGGTGATAAGTGCATTGAAGATGCTCGCAACAGACTGAAGTAAATAAAGATGTTGTTTTGCATATATGATTCAGATTATTCCAGTGCTAATGCGCAATTAAATTTCCTGTAGGTTTAGTGTTTGTAATGCAAAGCTATGCTTTGGGTGGGGTAGTTTGAAGATATGGAGATAATAACATTCTGGAATAGCACTGTTGGTGTTTTACTGAGAAACTGAAGTACTTGCACAGGGATTCACAACCTGGTGCGTACCTGCATCTACTAAAATGTGAGCAACTCTTCTGCAACTTCTGTGCCTCTTTTTTTTTTGTTTGTTTTTGCCAAATGGAAGTTGCAAACGTTTATATAAACGTTAAGCTCTTCTGTAGATCAGCAAAGCAGAACAGCAACACAAGCACAGCCAGGTCGGGAGGTGCAGCACATGAGGTCACAGAGCACGCTGTACTGCTTAAAACCAAACAAGCTTAAAACATGCTATGCTGTTGACTTCATGTATATTTGAACAGAGCAAACCCACAAATAAGAGGTTCCATAATCACAGATTTTTTGGGAGTTTGAAACATGATGACTTGGTTTCTTACTTGTACTACAAACCTCTTTTAGGAAGTATCAGTTGAAGTAAGGAGGCAAGCAGAGGATTTGAAGGAAGATGGGGAGTGTATTTTCTCTAACATTAACAAACTGGATGAAGGGAACTGCACTCTGAGGTAAGTATAGTGTTTCTTAATTTCTCGCTCTAAAAGATTTAATTTTGACCAGTCTTTTTGACAAACTTCTCTGATCTGATCTTTTCCTGACTCAAACTGCAAGTTCTGCTGTGATGATTTCAGAGTTTCTGCAGTGCCTTCTTTCCTTTTTTCTCTCCTTCTCCCCAAATACTTCAATGTGCATATTAGAATTAATGTTGGGACTGACATTTTTGGGGACTCTAGTGTGAGCTTAAAGAAACTGTTGAGTGTTGAGAATATTATAGTTTGTTCAAAGGCAGTTGATTCTTATTTGTGTGCATGAATTATTTGTGTGATAGTTACAGGTTTTTTCAGGGGTAGATAGGACTCCTGGGGTTTCCAGAAGAGATTTCCAGTAAAGAAAGACAAAGACAGCATGCTGCTGAAACATAGTAGTGCTGTAAACTGGACTTGGCTTTTCTTCTGGCTTTACAGAATACAGTACATGAATAGAAGACACTAAAATCTGTTTTACTGTTTGAAGAACTCTGATTTTCCCTGTAAATTCATGTTTTAATTAATAGACAGTGTTTTCAAACCCTTTTCAAAGGTGTGACTGTATGCACAGTGCAGTTAAAATGCTTTAATGTCTAGCGTGCTGAGGGTTGTCCTCGTCCTGGCGCGATGTGGTGTAAGCCGTGATTTCAGCCATCGCTGGTTCTGCAGCTGCCGAAGCCGAGCTGAGGTTGTGCACACGCTTCTGTTGCCAGGTCTGACAGCTCTGGGTTTCATAACAGAGGGAACCCATGCATAGCAAAATAGAACCTCCGTAGGCTTTCCTCAGTTCTGTAAGTGGTATTAATCTCTCAAGGGAGAGGAAATTAGGAACTCTAGCATACACTCCCTAGCTGTGACCATAAAACCTTGTAAAAAGTTAGTATTTATTTGTGGGTTCATATGCATTGCTTATGGCTTAGCTGAAGAGATCACCCCAATTTTTCTAGTTTTTGGCAGCCCTTTGTACTTACGGTAGCGATTCCAGACCGAGCAGCCCACAAGGGTGCGAGTGTGCGCGCAGGCGTGGGCCGGAGGAGGGAGGCAGCGGGAGGCGGGCACCGGCAGCCGGGAGCGGCCGCGCTGCTGTGGGCGGGCAGCACCTCTGGACAAGTGAAATGATTTCCATCTACCAGCGCCGAAGCCGAGTCACAAAAGCATGTGAATAATACTCCCACGCCAGCATTTTAGCAGTGTTTGTGCGGCACAGTTCTTGCTTTATAATCATGGACTCCATGAGGATCACGTGGCTGGGCACCAGCTGCAGTAGCTCTTTTTTCAGCTGGAGCCTATTCTGACACACTATTTCAGATGTGGCATTTGGCTGTTCTAGTGCATTACAGCAGGTTTTGTCAAATGGTCTCTTTCATAGTCTTTCTCTCAACATTGATATGCAGAGGCACTTGATATGCCTTCTGTATTCAAAAAACTAACTGATTAAAACCCCTCATTTGGGCATTTAACTCCTGTGTTGTGAACTACCACTGTGTGATAATGAATGGCTGCCTTATGGGAAAGAATATATATTTCTGTGTGCTCTTTTTTTACAAGGCATTCTTGTGCTCAAAAGGACTTGGCCTCATGGCATGGATTGATTTTATGATTTTTTAGCTGCCCTAAAGGCATTTAGCTTTCTATTTTTGAAATCTAGCAATCTGCAAATGGCTAGCAAATCTTCCTAATTCAGGGTATATTCTAGAACACGAATAGTAACCAAATCTGAGGTCTTCCTTATGGTCCTCTATTTTTAAATTTATGTTTGGATTAAATAACTGGCAGCTGTTCTTTTGTGCTGCTCAGACCTGTGTGCTGTGGTGGCTTTTGTGCTACCAAAGTCAGTGTGATGGGGCTGAACACAGGAGTGGCCCTTCTGCATTTGTGGGCGTGAGATTTGCAGGAGCCCAAACTGAGAGACAGCTGTGGAGTCCTCAGGTGCTTTCTCCCGGTTAGAGACTGTCCTACACTACAGGGTGCCTCTGGCCTCCCTCCCCTTCAGTTGTTTTGAGAAACGAAAAAAAAATTACCATGAAATAAACTTTAAATAGCTACCATTTACAGCTTCCCTGATTATTTGCCTCAGAAATTCAAGGTTTTTTTAATGCACTGACTCTAGAATCAAAAAGGGTTAGAATATTGTAATAGCAAATGGCTTTTTAAAAACAAACAAACAAAAATAAAGATGTTTAATAATTTTTGCTTTTTCCTGAGCGTTTTCTACAGTATTTTCTTGGCTGCTCTTCATTAGCGCACAATTGTAAACCGTAAATTAACAGTACTTTGAAAAATTGGGGGGGAGGGGTGGTGTGTGAATGTTGAATTGATTAAGATAGTTTGTGAACCTCTTTCATCTTGGAGCTCTGTTTTCCCCCTCTGAGATTACTGAGTGCTTCCAATGAATTCAGGTTGTTTCATCTCCGTTTTTAGAAGAGCTGTACCATGTTCTTCTGAACTGCAGTATTTAATTGTTTAGGGTATTACTTTTGTAGGAAGAGAAAACAGTGGTCCATAGCAGCCACTGTCATCTCTTATGGAAGAACCAAACCGCTCTTGTTACGAACTCACAGGGATGCAGTCATCTAATATGAGATGAGTATTTTTATACCTAGAGGTTGATGTGATTCTATGTATGTTCTTAACTTTAGGACAGCTTAAAAGCATTTTACAATTCAGCTGATCTGTAAAACAAAAAAAAAAAATTCTTCTTTATTTTTGTTGTGCCACTCTTTCTATTTCAAATTAGTTACAAAAGCTTACCTTTTTATGGATGTGAAATCTGTGCTTCTTTAAGCATGTCTCTCTTTCTGCATTTGTAAAATGACTTAAACTGATTATATGATTACCTTCCTTATAGAACTCTCCACAATTTCTAAGCTGAAATAGACTTCCAAAAAGTTAGAGGGAAATGGATGCTCTGACCAGTAGTCTCTGGATTCCTGTAGTATGACATGCACACATAAGTCATTCTGTATCAAAAGAATCACGCTTTATGATCTAATTCTTAAGATTGCCATCTACTAGAGATGTTTACAGCCACTACCTTTATTTACTTTCTAAGAACATTTGGCTCCTAGCTCTATTAATTTGTTCTTGTGATGTCTATTAAAGTTACATAACTTCAGAAAGAGAAAAAGGATATCTGAGATCACAGGCTGCAGAAAATACTTTGACATTTAATAGGTGTCAAGCCCAAGAGCATATGCGTGTCAAGTGTAGGACCACAGTGTGACTCGACTCTAATTAAATACTGTAAAATATTTTTCAGTGTTTTCATACCTTAGTAGTTACTCCTATTTGAGTTGAGCTCTTGAAGACAGAGGAACAGCCTTTATGATACAAAACCAAAATAAAAATATTTTCTTAATGCTTAAGTTGTCCTAAATGCCCAAGTAAAATGTTCTAGAAAAATCTTTGATAATCCAGAAACAGGAGCCTATAGATATGTTCCCAAGTTTTTTATTAGGCTCTTTACAAGGAAGATTTTTTCAACACCTGGTGAATATCTAGGCTCCATGCTCACGAAGAGGAGCAGCAAATTACTGTGCAAAGAAGGAGGAGGACTTTCAGCAACACAGGAATATGCCTGACCTTGTGTCTTCTGAACTGAGTGAGATGGAAAAGAATTTAAAAATTACCAGTCGTCCATTTGTGTATGTGTTTATTTGTATCATGCCTATATGGATGTTTGTGTGTATATATGTACAGACATATAAAATATACATGTGTATATTGACAGTTACTTCACTTAGCTTTTTCTGATTTGTGAGCATTATAGGTGTTGGGGTTTACATATCTATGAGGAGTAATTAACAGTGGGGGAAAAAAAACCAACAATCCACAATACACATTTGGACAAATTAATTTCTTCACATTTACAATGGTAGATGGTGTAAATTAGTCATTGGAAATATTCTTAGAAACTACACAATTTTTATAACTCCAAAAATTTTAAATTCTACATTTTCTTTGGGTTTCTTTTACTGTGATGCTAAAACAATTAATAAGGTACCAATATACAGTGTTAGGATCAGCTTAACTAGGAAATGAGCTACTGAAATACAAGACTTGAAGGCTTGGGAGTTTTTATATGTAGCAAAAGGGCCATTTCCTAAAATAGTTAACGAGAACTTTTGTCAGCATTGTGTTGCATATCTATTTTAAACTTCTTTATTAACTGAACTAGAATAGTTCAGTTCGGAAGGGATCTTAAAAAATCATCTAGTTCCAACCCTCCTGCCATGGCCAGGGAACTTTCCACTAGACCAGGTTACTCAGAGACCCATCCAGCCTGGTCATTGACACCTCCAGGCGTGGGAAGTCCACAGCTTCTCTGGATAACCTGTTCCAGTACCTCACCACCCTCAAAGTAAAGAATTTCTTTCTAATAACTAATCTAAACCTGCCTTCTTCCATCTTAAGGCCATTCCCCCTTGTCCCATCTCTACATGCCTTTGTGAAAAGTCCCTTTCCAGTTTTTCTGTAGCCCCCTTTAGGTGCTGTAAGGTCTCCCTGGAGCCTTTTCTTCTCCAGGCTGAACAGCCCCAACTCTCTCAGCTTGTCCTCAATGAGATGTTTCAGTCCTGTGGTCATAGCAGTGGTCCTCCTCTGAACACATTTCAACAGGGCCACATTTTTCTTCTTTTGGGAAGCCTAGAGCTGAATGCAGTAATCAAGGTGGGGTTTCACAAAAGCAAAGTAGAGGGGAAGAATCCCCTCCCTTGACCTGCTGGCCAGACTGCTTTTGATTTAGCCATTTGGCTTTCTGAGCTCGGAGTGCACACAGCCAAGTCATTATTGAAATTTTGTCCACAAGCACCCCCGAGTTTTCCTTCCCAAGGCTGATTTTGGTCCATTCTTAGCCTGAACTTCTGCTTGGGATTTCTCTGACCCAGGGGCAGAACCTGGCCTTGTTGACTTTCCTGAGGTTACTCTTTTATTATTGCAGTTAACAGTCAAACTGTGAGTTACTTTTCCTGACTGAACATTGCAGGACAAGTATGTCTCAGGCATTGAAGGACTTAGCAAGACTATTACCAGAGCTATGTAAGCAAAATGTTTTCCCCCTTTTCTGTATGAGGAAGAAATCTTATGATCTTGTCCAATTGCTTCCTTAGAAATCAGTGGAAAAATTGCTTTGGCAAACATTTCATGCATGTGTTAACAAGCTCCACAGAGCTTTCTCTTCTCCAGGCTGAACAATTCCAACTCTATCGCCCTGCCTTCACAGGAGAGGTGTTCCATCCCTCTCATCCCCTCCCTGGCACTCCTCTGGACTTGCTCCAACAGGTCCATGTCCTTAGCATCTCTTTATCATGAGATACAGATTATTAAGGCATTTCTCAGACAATTTTTTTACCAGTGATGTCATTGTGTGTGACATACAGCGATGATACAGTACAGTCTGGGTTGTTAAATAGTTTGTATTTTGTTTGAAAATGGGAAAAACCTACTGTAGCTCTTGCTGTGCATATAGAGGAGAGTGAGTCTAACAGCATTGATTCATATATGAGAAACCTCCTGTAACCTTTCATCCTCCTTAGGTTTGTGAATACTTGTAATTAGTATAAATTTCATTGCCATGAACCATTATGTCCTTTCAGTGTGCTAGTGTATGTGACTGACTAATAACAGATTTATAAATATCACACTCTGAGACAGTGGAACCTTGAATCACTGGTACATGATGGCAGCTGATGGATGTTGATGCTTGAAAGCAGGCCAAAGGTCTACCTAGACAGGTTTTTTTCTTTATGTGAGCCAGTAGCAGATGCTTGGAGCGGGGAACAGAAGACCAGGGCAAACCAGGAGCCATGCAGCTGGGTATCTTGTCAAGCCTCTGCTGGTTTGCCTATCTTTGAGCTTTGTTTTATTTTGGGGGTTTTGTTTAGTTTTTTTACTGCTGTGAAGTACAAAGATTGTATGTTCATAGAACAATCTGTGAAATTCAGCTTTTCCTACTTGTGTAGCAGTAATTTCTGTTGTACATCATTGTTGGTGAAATACAGGAAAATCTCTCCTGTAGGTTACTTTGCATTTATTAAATCTGAATAATGTCCTCATAGCAGCAACTGCTGCCACCTAGTTTTTCACCCCTTTTGTGAATCATCTATATCTACTGAGTTCTGATGTGAATGATGTGATGAGACAAGTGAGGACTCTGTCTCATGGGAGTCAAATTTTTAAGAGCCTCAGGTGAGATAAAATTTAATTTTCTAAGTCATCTGAAAATCCAAAGTCTGTCATCCAGATCACTCTTGTCCCTATGTGAAGTGACTCTTTCTAAGATTGTTAGTGCATGCAAGACTTATCTTTTCTACACATGCCCAAATTATTCTTTGTCAGTTTTACTCATTAGTGCAGCTGCTGAATCTCTTAAAAAAATTTCTACTTTCTTGCTTATTCCAGATGTTAAGTTTATGATTCTGAAGTTATCCAGATTCATAATGACATGGGGTTTTTTTTATTCTTGGTCTTTTTCCCTCATTCTTTCTCTTCAGCACCCTCACACCTTCCCTCCCCCAACACTGTGTGTCACTGTGCTCAAGCAGCTGTCCAAGGACAGCTGACAGAGGAGTGGGTAGCTGTGCATCACAGATCCCAGTTCAGCAATTTCCTGTGGAAGTTTCAGGTGATTGTCATATGGCCCAGGTAGCTTATGACTACCCATGCTTAATGGTGTGCAGCATCTGAGAATAGTTCCTGCAAAGGTTGTTCTTTGCTTGTGGAGTTGTGAAGGGGACACTGTCAGTTTTTTTCTGCAGCCTTATTTTCTTTATATTGTTACCATTGTACTTTCATCCCTATAATCTGTTTGGCAGAAATTGTGCTTAAAGAAGTGCCTTTTTTTCCCTCCTTTTGTTTTTTTTTAATCCTAACACCCCTAAGGATTTGTACCTCAGCTTTTCTTTTAAAATTTCTTTATTTACCATATTTTCCTTATACATCTACTTTGCTAGGTTAGTTCTGGATTTTCCTCATTTGAGTAGGACCTAAGTTCTCTGGTGGATGTTCCTTTCAATTGCTATTTAATTCAGCCTTTGGAGGGGGCAGAGAGAGGGAAGGAAGAACGGTGGTTGGGTGTTTTGGTAGGTGTTACACATTTCCTCTGAGTTTCATATATTATGATTTCAGTTGCATTATACCATCTGGCTTGTTCTCTTAAAAAATACTCATCTCATGTATGGAAATGTCCTTTTCAAAATTAAATACCACTGTGTGGATTCTTAATCTTTCAAAAAAGATTTTTCTAAATGCATATGGCCACTGGCAAAGGGTAGCTCTTCAAATAGCAAAGTTTTGAACCAGATTCTTCTCATGCCTTAAGATCAAGGCAGAAGTTGCATGATAAATTTTTCTCCTCTTGTTGTCCATTTTAAAACTAGTTGAGCTGAGAGATGTGTGGGCATCTTCATAAGCATCACAAAGGCATTATTTTGGGATTTGGGGGTTGGTTGTAGCTAAACAAATTGTTAAAACTTGCAGGCTCCTGCCACTGCCTCCCCATTCCTCACTGTCCTGGCAGCCGGAGGCTGTCAGGTGTGTGTACTGCAGATGAGCGAGGTGCTCCACTCGGGCTCACCAGCAGCTCATTAAATGGGTGCTGGACTGCCTCCAAGACCTGTGCTTGGTTTACAGTACTACAGTAATAAAGCCCTGTTTCTCCCCCATCCAATTTGTGTGTTCTCCACACCCTTGAAAATGTGGACTCTCCCCCTCCTTCTAGTTTATTAGGTGAACTTTGAATCCCTGTTTCTAAACTTGAGATTGGCCATCCTATCTCTTATTTCCCCTTTTTTCTACTTGCAGCTTTTTGCCACCAAGTAAAGTTATTTTTGCTTTAATTGCTCCTGGCACATCTGTTCTCCTCCCCTGTGCATGCAGTGACAGCTTAGGGGTATGTGAGGCCATCATGGGCTGATAAAAGGAAGTGTTGGAGGGTGGTTTCTTCTTAAGGAAAGTTTCCTCCCCTGCCCCTAAAGGTAAGTGTTACCAAGCATGAGTAGCTGGAAGATGTCTTAAACATTATTCTGAAATTGGGTGTGAGTGAGAGAATAACACACAAAAGTGTTTGTGGAGAGAGAAACAGAGATAAATTTATACACATTAGTTAATTTTTATATTCCAGTTTGATCTTACTGCTTTTCCTGGAAATAGGATAGAATGAAAACCATCTAAAGACGTGCATTTTTGTGGCATTGTTTAAAATTCAGCTATCTGCGTGTAGCCCTGTTGATGATAACAGTTGAGTTTGGAGATTTAGAGCTAATGTAAGATGTAGTCTCCAGTGGCTGAAGTCATAAAAGCATCAAGTGTTGATGCATTGTAGATTTTATTTTTTGTTAAGAGACTTGATGAAAAGCATAATTGGAAATAGGTGACTGATTTGTCTCCTCAGTGTAGCAATTCATGCATTTCTGACATATGGAATGGCTTTATGGTGTTCTGGTACTAAAAGCTAGCCTGTGAAATGTTCACTTTCTGCTATAAGCCCTTAGGCAACATGGTTATGGTTTGCTGTCATGCAGGAGACTGTTTATATCAGTAAATGTGAGTGAAGTTGTGTGCTAAAAAGTAATGTGGCAGCTATAGCTTCCATTTCTCTGCATGGGCCAGCCAGACTTGCTGCAGTCTGTTAACCAGTTGTATTATGTAAACTGGAGTTTTTTCTTGAAGTCCTTCTCACTCTCTATTGAAATCAAATAGGCAGCTTTTGGAGGCAGAAAAATTTTATGGGAGGTTATTAACTAGATATCTAGCTGCTCTATGTGGTTTTGTGTGCAGTTTAAATAACATTTTCCTCTTAAAGTGGTCATCTTTAAAATGATCTTTTCATACATATTAAAGCCTTATCCATAACTTTTCTATTAAGTCTTTAATGTGTTCTCATAGATAAATTGAAAGGAGCTTGAGCTTTGCTCTGATGAAAGCCATGATGCCTTCTAAAGATGGAGCGTGGGGGTGGCAATGTGCTCATGCAGCATGAAAGCATTCAGTTCTTTCCCTGCAGAATCTCCTGCAAGAGAGGGCGCCTGTGCACTCAACACATGCAAAAAAATTCAGGCTGGAGGGCTGTTGATGAAGACTCTCCTCTGGAATTAAAGACTTGCTTATTTGACTGTTGTTCAGAAAGGAACCTAGTGACACACTGGTCTTTTAAAATCACTGTGAATAGTTAAAACTTGCAGAGCTGTAGTTGTGGAAATGCAGATCATGATTTTCACAAATGAAAACTCTTAAAAAATTAAAGGACTTCTAAGTTTTGTTGGGTTTTTTTTGTTGTTTTTTTATTTTTTTTTTGGTTTGTTTTTTTTTGGTTTTTTTTTTTTTTTAATAAGCAAATCCAGGAGGTGGGGGAGGGAGAAAGGAAAAGCTTTGAAGTCTCTGAGATCTTTTCCCTAAGGTCAGAAGTTTCTGGTGATGTAACATACAATACAGGCTAAGCCTTCACTTATCAAGGTTAAAGTTGACAGAGCTTGTATGAACTTGTCAATCATAGGAAGCAGGCAAAAACAAGCCAGCTGTTGTGAGGCATGGCTTTGAAAATCCTCTGTGTTACAGTAAATGAGACGCAGAGGTTGAGACAGATTCAGTTCTGCAAGGCTTTCAAACTGGCTGGCACATTTGCAGGGATGCAAAGCTCACATATCCAGTGAATATGGGTAAAAAGCTGTAAATCCTGGTAAGATTGTCTTGTCTTTAGCGTTAAAGCATGAAAGAAATGGCTAGAGATGTATGCCTAATTTACCATTTTTTGTCACTTGTGAACAGAAATTTGCAGTGTTAATTCATACAGTATTTCTTTTGTTCTTCGGGTCTTTGAGCACAGGCTGCATCTTCTGCCTCTATCAGCAGAAGCTACAGTAGCAAATTAGCAATGATGCAATGCTTGGTACAGAATTTTATTTTGCTTAGTGCAGTTGATTACTCTGTTTGCTGATGGGTTGGGAGAATAGGGGGAAAACGTGAGTTAATTCCAGCTAAGATGCTCTGTGTGCATATGCTCGCACACACGCGCCGTTTTTAGCAGCTTTTGTTTTCACAGTTGGCATCATGCACACTGGAATTAGAAGGCAGTGCCTTTCGAAAATACTTGTTTTCTGGACTGAGGGCTGCAGTGCCGTTGTTGTGGCTCAGGGTGCCAGGCTCAGGGTTCCTCTCGGCTAGGGGTGGTGCGAGAGCTTTTCATTTTGTTATTTGCCTGGCAAGCCTGTTACTGGGAGTACAGGCTTGTACGAAGACCTTTTCCACAGCAGCAGGAGCTGTTAGCTGGGAGTGTAAGAGAATTGGATGTGACTATTAGAAGCAAGCGGTGAGTGTGGCTCAGAGTGAAAAGATTTCTATTGAAATGTGTGCATGCTAATTAATTTAAACAACTGGTTTAGGATTTTTTTTTCCTGTAGAGATGAGCTAGCTATGTGTTCTTTTTGGTGAGAGAATGCCTGAGAATCCCAGGTGACCTAGTTGTTATTCACAAAGTGTTTCATTTTATAGCTTGTCTTCTGTTACCTAATTCTTGTTCAGCTGCAAGCAGCTGTTTTTAGTAGTAATAGCAACAGGAAAATAGCAACAGCATTATCAGGACAAAAAAGTCTAAATGAAAAAAAAAAACCAAAGGAGTGGCAACTGGAATGTGGGTTTTTTTTTTAGTAAATTGACAAAATATTCATTCTTCTTTGAGCTTTTTTTAAATGTGACTGTGATTTCCTTGTTAGCAGTGTTGGAAAATATTGTCTTTTGTCTCTGCAGTGGTTGCCATTTGTGTAATATGATGGTTCTCGTTATACTGTTGGGATATTCTGATGATTGAATTCAGTGTGTAAGTACTGAACACATTAACTGGCTGACTTGAGTAGAAGTAATTTTAATTCCATGCAGGTAATCCCCTGTGTGCTGGGAGAAGCATGAAATAGATAAAGCAATAAGAATACAGCCATAAAAATTACCTTTTATTGTTTATTTTTGATGTGCAGCAGAATGGAGGAGGGGCTTTTGTTTTCTGAACTAAGGAAAGGAAAGCATCGCTCCCCCTGCCCTTTCCCACAAGATTATTCCCTTCTGCCTAAAGGCCCTTGTGCTGCTGTAAGAAATATAATTTTAATCAGATTTTATTTTTGTTATGGGCCTATGTCTTTTGCTGTTACCCATGACTGGCCTACATCAATCAACATAACTTTGTTTATTTACTGCAGAATTGGAGTGGACATGTTCTTTGTTATTTATTTATTTCTGATTTTCATGGGGAAAGAGGTGACATTTTTAGAGAGGCAGAATGAGATATGAAAACTCAATGCAGTGTGTATGTTGCCATGCAGGCAGGTCAGGAGAGAAATTCTGGTGGGATTGATGGACTGGCAAGCAGTGCCTGTTAATGTATTTTATTCTGTGATAAAGCCAGGTGATAATGCAGGGGTTGTTAAGGTAGAGTGACATTTTGCTTTATCACATTGGGTGCAACAACTAAGTTGTATTTAGTGTGACTGACTAAACAGATAGCTGCCATTGAGGCACAGATAACGTTAACAGGCTTTCAGAGACAATTGAAAAACCAAGACTTGCACCATGATAAACGGTTTGTAGTGTACCAGTGATGCGCTGTGGGATATACTTTGTGAAATATCTTGCTAGTTTTGTACCTTCAGTTGTCTTCTGACAGGCCTTTCCCCCCCACCCCCCCTTGAGAGAGAGAAACCATTCTCTCATCATTCATTATTCTTTTCATCTTAACACGTGTTTTGGTTTCAGGACCGTTTGCTTCAGTAGTGCTTCTTGGATGCTAGTTGCCATCCTCTGTCTCTTCAGACCAAGGCAGTGGATAGCTCTACTGCTTTGTAGTGGCTTATATGCTGTGCCTCTTCATGGCATGACTGTAGGGTACAGCCATCATGGTTCTTTAGAGGGCTCTTTATTCTCTGCATTTATCTTTTAAGATTTCTAAGTACTTTCATAAAGCTCTCATATAGCATCTTTGGAATATGCTTCCGGTGTTGCTATCTGATGGGTAGTGTGTGCTGTACTGATTCAGTAGTGAAAGCAGATAGAGAGTTCATCAGAAAAATGAACCACTGGTGAAATAATTGCCCTGGTATTGCATGTCCAAATTCTGGTGTTGTGTTGTCAGTGTCTCCTGAGTATTGCAATAGTAAAACCAATTTAAGGGCTTAAGTGGTCCTGGACCCTCTGAAAAAAAAAAAAAAAAAGGATATGGGACTCAGATGAGGATTCAGATAAATAATAGAAGGGAGACATCTATGTGCAAGTGAAGTCCTGAGTCAAGTTACAGTCCGCAGAGAGCTCAGGTTTAATTCTAAGTTGGCTAAACTTGGTTGGCTAAATTGTTGTCTAAACACAGGTGTCTTGTGAGACCCAAGATAGCCTAGCATATCCTACTCGGCTTCCACCTGCCTCCTCTTAGGGGAGCTGATGCCTTTGAACCTTTAAAGTTTATGAAATCATAGAAGACACCCATCATGCATTAGTTAGTGCTTATCAATATGGATTAAAATGTGGCATTAGATGGCATTTTTTTTCCTGAATTTACAACAGTCTTGCCCTATGCACCCCCTTCTAACTTCATAGCATTGTGCTGTCTCAAGCAGAACTATACTGGATAGAAGAAACTGCCCTTTATTTGTGCATTATTGCAGAAGTGCTTTTGGATCCCAGTGTGCCAAGTGCCAGACAAATACACAATGAAAACATAGTTTCAGTGCATGAAGTTCATAGCTTAAAAAGTATTGGCAAGAGCTGTGCCTATAAACGGAATTTTGTCATATGCAAAGACAGTATTTCCCAATTGCTTTAAGCCACATAATTATCTGTTTCAAGCCAGGTCGGGTCCTTGATGCAGTTTTCTGTGAGGCTGTACAATTCCTACTGCTAGTATGCTGGAAAGAGCAGGAAGGCAAAGCTCAAAGTGTCTAAGAAGGAGACTGCCTCTTCTGGCAGAGTATCTTCATATGGTCAACCTGAAGGGACTGCAAAACTGTGGCCTTGATTTTGAGAGTGTTTGTTTTTGTAGGGTGAGGACTTTTACGGACGAGTCGTGCTCAGGTATGAAGGCCTTTTTCCAGTGTAGCTTGTAGTTGTTGAGAAGGAATTTAAATTAAATCAGAAACAGCCATTCCATTTGCTCTCCTTTGCCAGTGAGTTAGTGCAGGACATAGCACTAGTTACATAACTGTGCTTTTGTTTTATGGTGAAACTTTTGCACAGAGGTCAGGTCTTTAACGAATGATACATTTTTCAGATGTTGGCTAATGCATTTTTGCAAAGCTTATCTAGTCTGGGATTTTGAAGTTGGAGCGTCTCGTGGCACTGTTTGGGTTGGCCTGAAGTGTTCTCAAGAAACTGTAAATCAGACAGATAAAAATCAAACACATTGAGTTTATTGAAATCACTTTAATTTATTGCGATACAACATTGGATCAGATCATTCTATCTCTCTATCGAGATTTAGTCAAGTCTTGAGTATGGGGCAAATGAAGAAAGTGATTTGGAGTTGTTTTTTATGGCAACCTAAAATGTTATTCTTCTGATAGGCATCTGTACATAATGATTAATTTTTGTAAATGCTCACTGACTCCACTGGCAGGCTCCAGGTTCATGTGTGTGTATGTGTCTATGGTTTAACCTTCATGCAAGAGCTCACATTACTGTTACCTCTCTTTGGCTTGTTGGAATAGCCTGTTGTATTACTGCTCAGGGGACTGGGGGTGTCCAGGCTAGGGATGAGATTTGGGAGGTTTTTGCCCAGCTTAGTCTTTACATGGCCTTTACATTTCAGTCTTGAGTGTGTATTCTCCAAGCTAAGGGACCCAGAAGGAAACTGAGAGATGTACTTGTCCATTTAGGTAGAAAGTACTTTGTGCCAGTATGGAGATCCACATTCCCACCCCCACTGCAGTAAGTGATGCTGGTGTGGCTATGGCCACTGGGAAAGTGCAAGACACAGAGCAGAGCTCTTCCTGCATTCACTGATGAGTGCTCAGCCTCTTGTCTCTCCACACAGATCCCCTCTGGGAATGCTGAGCCCTCTGCTTAATTGAGAGCTTCTCAAAAATGTGAAGGACTGGTTTATGTAATGAAGCAATTCCTTCTTTTCAGTTAGAAGCCTACATTGGTTTTCTGCTTCCTGCCATTTAGATATGAAAACTCTTACAGCAAAATTCTAAAAACAAATGCAGTAGAAAAGGTTCATGTTAGAGTCCTGTACTAGATTCACCTTTACTGATTACTGCTTTGTAGCTATAGCATAAGACTCTTAATTACACTTCCTTTGCAGCTCGGGTTAAGTGACTGGTGTAAGTTGTCTGACAGTGAAAGCTGTAATGTGCCTTGCTGGGGTGGGGAATGTGTGAGCTTTCCTGGTTCTGTTGTCCCAGAAAGGCTCCTGGCTCCTGCAACGTGGGTAATTGTGGCATTGTATTATGGGGGTGGGGGAGCTTTGGGTTTGAAGATAGCTAAGAGTTTAATGTTTTTGATGTTGGCTGGTTTGTTATCTAGAATGAAAATAGTAATTAAGTCAATTGTCATGTTTTCAGATGATTTAAAACTGTTCTGTCTCTCACTTTGTGATGTTTGGTTATAAATTATGAGTTCCTTTCAGTGGTATGTTATCTTTGCATAATCCTGTGGGCCTCATTTCCAAACCAGCTGTGTTCTGGGCATATTATTACATGATGCACTGACAAATAGCAAGCAGCTTGGTGGACTTCTCAGTATTGATAATAATGTAACACCTTTGCAGGTTCTTGCCACTGTGTTCTCCTGGGGCTTGAAGCTTGTTTTCTTTTCCTCCTTTCTGAACAGTAAGCTTACATCTCTCCAAAATAATGTGATGAGCATGTTTTGCATGAAGACGCGCTCACACTGAATGCAATTTAGCTTCAGTGTTGAATGTAGCCACCACCTCTCCTCAGACCCATTCTGTGTGGGGCTGCAAAATTTTTTATTAATTTTGTGGAAGCTGTATGAAGTCTTGTGTGTAATCTCTGAATTTTATCTCCATGTTTGCAAATATGGCATCTCTAAATTTCTCTCTGCTGTAATTCTTTATGTCCTTTTGCTCAGTTTTGGAAAGTGACAGGACTGCTAGAGCATTCATTACTTTTGAGCCAGATAAATATATATATATATACACCAGTATATTGGTTACATGTTTTGGATATGCAGATGTGTCAGATTGGTGGTGTTCTCTGTCCTGTTTGCTTCCACCAGCACTCCCAATCCAAATGTGCATGCGAAGTTCATTATTTACTTTGCAGACTGGCTGAGGTAATGCATGTAATTGATGTCTTTGCAACATTTTGTGTCATACCCTTGATTTTTCTGTGCACCTGAGAGCATCTGTTACACTGGTTTTTGTTGTGGCTTATGGATGTGAAGGTGAATTGGGAGGCCAGAAGAGCTTTTGCACAGGTTAACAAGGAGAAAATTGTGCTGTTCGTGGGTTATCTAGACAATGAAAAAATGCTGGCTTAAACACAGTATTTCATATGTAAGGCCTTCAATCAAGTCTTCTTTGGGTAAATATTTCCATTAAAATTAGTGGATGTATTTACAGGCCTGGTTCTGCTTACATTGAACTCACGAGGGACAATGAGCTGACTCTTGAGATGCCAAGGTGCCATGTAACCAAATCTGAATAGTGTTGGTCTTTCTGGTCTTTTGCATAATTTTTTACTTCACAAAACTGTCCTTCATCTACTGTTAAAAGAGGAATCAATAAATACTGTTTTGTAAATCAGAATTGACTCTGAATTTGTCAGAAACTTGAAGTTGTCTGAATCAACTACTCTTAGGTAAAGAAACCTGAATGTCAACAACACTAATCTCATTCATGTTAAATTTAAAATTTACCAGTTAAAGTCAAATTTTAAGGTTTAACACTTCACATGAGAGAGGGAGAGATTGTGTATGTGACTTGTCAGGAATCCAAATCTAATCAGTCATCTTTCCACAGTACTTCATTTTAAATATTTGTATTAATTTAATTAAATTAGAAATGCGGTGTATACTTGCTCCAATTTTTTTCTTCTTGAATTTACATCAGACTTTAAGCTAATAGTTATTTTATGTGCTTTTATCTCAAATTTTGTTTTCCTACACAGCGGTGTTACCTGCCTATAGATAATCTCAAAACTGGTACAGTGATGTTAATAACATGTTTACATTAAAAAATTCAAGTAAACTTTATTTTACAAATAGGCTGGGAAAGATGCCTCTTTCACAGTCACCTCAAAAGAAGGCTTGAGAGGTGCATCACTAGAGGATTGCTATTTAAAAATACAGAGACCAGCACTGTCAGTAGCATTATTTACATTAGTCACTCTCTAAAGCCTTTGACTTTGTTGCAGCTTGTTTTCTGAGCTCATAATGTCTCATCAGCTTCCTTTAAAGCAGAGGGCAAACCAGTCTCCTCTCAGGGCTCCAGAGGTACTTTTCTCCTGCCTTCTACTCCTTCCCCAGTTTGTCTTTATCTGGTGAGCACAAATGTACTACGTGTCTCATGGCAAAGGACAAGCATGGAACTTCGAAAGGACAAGCATGTTTCCTGACTAGAGGGACAGAGTGTGAAACTGGAATAAGCCCAAAAACATTTAGGATAAGATAAGGCCTTTTTGGTCATTGTTTGTCATTTGTGCTGACAGGGCAAAAGAAGTTCAACCTTAAAATAAGTCTGACTGGAAAATAAACCTCTAAATTTTCTTTTCTGCCTTAATTCAGGCGATAGCAATTTTCCCTTTCCCAGTTTTTTAGCTTCAGCAAACGTTTTGTTTGCTCTCATTTCATTTTTCAGCAGATACACAAAAATTCAACCTCCAGATTCATAATAAAGTTCCTGGTATTCAGTTCACATTTTAAAATGTTATTGAAGTATTATTGCACCTTGATAAGAAACATGTTTCACACACTTTGTTACTGACTTTGGAACAAGAAGATAATTAAATTTTAGTATTAGAATTCCTCTTCTGGAGACAGTTTTGTTTTCTGCCAATGTTTGGCCATTGGCTGTGCATTTAACTAAGCTGTGCACACTGCAGCGCCTCCGGTTACCCAGAGGTTGTGTCATGTCCTGTGGTGCTCCATACCCTAATTTAGCCTGACATTGTTTTGACTCATCACATTAGATTAGGTACACCATGTGTGCCCATACATGAGAGGATGTTTTTGTGCTGTACAATTACCATAGATTGGAGGAGTTGGTGTTCAGTGTTGGATGTGATCTCGGTTCAAGTTTCCTGGGTTGGTGCATTGGCCTTGCACCAAAGGAAATAAATTCATACATCATACTAAAAGCATGTTATTTTCTCTAGGCAAGATGACACAGGGGCCCTGAGGGAAAAGCCACAAGAGAAGAGTGGTCAACTGGACCAGAATTCAGGTCACAAGTGGAAGTCTTCTGTCAGACCTTTGCACGTGCAAGAACCTACAGTTCTGCCTCACGAGAGTCGGGGCAGGTCTGGGACATTGCCTAGTGACTACCGATACTCTCAGGAAAATGTGAATGAAAAGAGCAAGGATTGTAGCCTGCCTCACCTGCCCTACTCTGAGCCACAGACCTTGAACGAGAATCATTCCTGTCAGTCCTGGGACAAAGGAGAGGAAAACCATAGAATAGAGCCAGTGCCGCTGAACAAGAAGCGTGGACCTGCTCCTCAGAGGCCACCACCACCTAAAAGAGATAAATACAGGCGACCAGATATTTCTGCACCATCGCTCGGCACCTCTTCTGAGTCTCTGCTGGTAGCAGCCAGCCGTCCCTTTCTGTCCTCATCCCCCAGCTCCGCCCAAGTCTTTGCCAGTCAGTTCTCTCTCTGTCAGAGTCCTGCAGCTTTCAATGGAAAACTGAAGAGTGCTGATCCACAGCATCTCCAGCAAGTGTCATCCACAGAGAATGTTTGTCAGCACTTAGAAGAAAAAACACACCTTAAGTCTGAGTCTTCCAAGTATCGGTATCTTCAAAAACCTGGCATGGAGTCATCAAGGTCCCCTTCTCCCCAGTTTGCACCACAGAAGCTCACTGATAAACCTCCTGTGTCCCTACAGGATGAGAACCCAGCCAGGTACTAGATGTAACTATTTTACTATTTCATTAACACTTTTTGCCCAGTTAGACCTTATTATTGATTGTTTCTTCATTTTCTTCACACATCCTTCAAGTTCATTAAGCGTTGAGCCATTGCAGTATATTTTAGAGACCACAGACTTGTGTGAAATTCCTTTTGGTACCATTAATGTCCTTCAGCTGGTCTGTGGTTTCTTTTAGTTGACTTGTGCTGCCCAGGTGTTACGCCTGGTAGTTAGTAGAAAATGAAAGGGCAGGGATTTTCCTCTGAAAGTACAGGCAAAGTCAGAAAAGTCCCTGTCATCATTTCCCCTACCTGAGTCTGTATATAAACATGAATCAGTATAGGGAGGGGCAAAGCAGATGTGGGAAGGGAAGCTGGATCCTTTGTGAGAACATCTGTTCTGAAAACACACAGAGTAATTAATATACACTTGGCCAAATCATGACTGGTTATATGTTGGTTTTACAGTGAAATGTGGCACTTCAGGTTGTCTGTGGAGGGGTCCTCAACACTTTATGTTGACAAGGACTGAACACTCAGTAGGAGATTGTCAGTCATTTCCCAGGGTAGATATACTCAGAATTAGACAACTGACTGAAATTAATGGATTGCTGCATCTGTCATATGCTGCTAACATCATAAAAGGTTATTCTCCCACAAGATAACAGACTCTTCCAGGAAGCTCAGGAATCTTGGTTTTCATAAATCCTTCAGCACTATAATTCATGGTTAAAGAATGAAAACAAAACCTCTGAGCTGAATTCATGCAGAGGTTGCTTCTCTGAGCAAAAAGCAGTTGACATGGCTTTTCTCTACTCTAATGTAAATGGTTGAACAAACTCAGGCTGCTTTCCATTTTGCCTCATGACATGAAAACATGAATCACTTTTTTTTCCTAAATAGGCCTTGATGTTTTTCCTCTTACAACTGGAGGAAAAAATGAGGTTTCATTCTGCTGTGTTTTTAACATGAAGTAATAACATAATTTACAATGAAAAGTGCAATATGTCTTATGAGCCCTAGAATCCATGTAAGGTAGATGACAATAATGACTTGCATAATATTTTGCTTTGACTTCCTTAATGTATTACTTTACGAACAGATAGGAAGGATGTGTAGAAAGGCAACTGTATTTGTCCTTCCTTTTTGCTAAGGTTTAATATTGAAATGAGCACTGAGGTATGCCTAATTATATGCCCATATGTGAATGATGAAATACTTACCCTGCGAATCTTTTGCTAACATTTAAAATTCTTAGGCCCAGACAGCTCTTGTTTGCACACAACATACTGTCCCCAGTTAATAATTAAATTACTCACTAAAACAGGTTTGGCCAAAAAGGACAAGTGTGGCAGCCATACCTCAGAACTTTTTATATGAATAAAATATGTTAAGTAGATTTATCTTAATACATAGTTAATCAGATTTGGCTTCTTATTTCTATTGGCTCCTTGTGTATGAGCATTTGGACGTGCCACTTTGCATGCTGGGGGCAGCTAATGTTTGATGATCTTAGCTTATAGCTTTAATACTCTTTTAAGAGAAGTCTTGTTCACCAGCAGACCAAAGTGAGTGTGTGTGCAGGGTTTCCCGCAGTGTGTGGGGCAAACACACACCCATTACTGTGTGGTGTACTGATGGTGTACTGTACACTGATGGTGTCCACAACTCAGTTATTGCCAAAGATGGCCATTTAGCAACAGCAAAGCTGAAAAGAGTGCATCAATAAATTTCCACTAAACCTAAACTCAAGTCAAGGAGGGACTGTTTGTGGTTGGGTTAAGCTTTGGAATGTCCACAAGAGTTGCTGCAAGTCAAAAATTTCATTCTGCCTTTCCACAAATGGAAAACCTTCAGAAATCAGGAGGGTAGTGATTGCAGAAACAAAATTTTTGAAGCACCTGATGTTGAACTGTCTTTACTTTTACTGAAAGCAATTGATTTAATGATGCTTTAAGTTTCTGGAAAATCTTTGACTAGGCTGAGAGGAATGTACTCAAAGCCTCAAAACAGATGCTGGGCATTTTAGGTGAAGAATTGCACTCAGCTTACTTCTTTACCAGTTGCCCCCCATACATTTATGCATTCATCTTATATTTCCCCCAAATTCCAAAATATGTTCCTCTTCATATTCTAATGGGGCTTCAAATGTGTGAGATTTAACTAAAATAAACAAAATAAAGGGTTGGGGTGGTGGCTGGGCACTGCCCGGCTCTGCTGCAGTCAGGAGGAGAGTCCCAGTCTGCAGGTGGGGAGCTGGGTCTAAGTAGTTGCACAGAAATGAGCTCTTTAAAATTACAATCCCCTTTTATGAAAACAACCTGATGAAATAGGAGTGGGGAGGTTCAGCATGGGCTGGAAAACATGCCCCAGGAGTTGGATCAGTATGTCAAAACATATCCACAAAGCACTTGTGGAAAGTAAATACCTACTGGGGGGGCTGCACATTCATTCAGAGGCAAATACACATTTAAAATACAAGACACAAAAAATGTTAAGTCAAACAGATTCTGCTGTTACCAACAGTATAAAAGTCTAAGCTTATTTTAGGGAAGCTGACACACCCGTACTACAGAAAGGAGCTGTAGTACGTCTTGGTCACTTATCTGAAAGGTGGCAAACTACCCAGCCAGATGAAACCAGATTTTAGCTAGCAGGCCTAGTAGGCAATGTTCCTTTCCTTGCTGTAGAGGTTCCAAACCCACATTATGACAATAATTTTAAACTTTTTGCAAACTCAGAACCACTAAACTAGATTTCAGTTTCTTATATGGTTTACATACACTACACATGTTTCTGTAATGTTATTTAACATGTTATTGTCCAGTTTAAAAATTGACGTTAGCCTCTGCTTTAAATACCTTTCTTTACGGAATGGCTAAGGTGGCCCTTTGTGCTGTGCAGTATAGAACTTCTGCTACAAGCTTCTCTTAAAAAGAATATCCAGAATTGTGTGTTATCCTCTTCAATGACTGGTTTCTCCTCTTTAAGTGGAAAACTAGGACACTATGGTAGGCTCTATTTATTAAGCTTTTATGTAATATGTGAAATTTTATACATGAAGATTTTTTTTAAACCATGTAATTAAGTTTTGAATGATTTCCAGATTTCCCGTGTGTGATTCTTTGTTATTCTTGTAGCTCTGCAAAAACCTAGCCTGTGGGATGCTCCCATCTGGTCTGTTGTCTCTTGCCTTGGAAGAGCTGAGGATTGATGTGAGGGCATCACAGACTCCCCAGGCAGCTCAGCAGCCTGTCAGGCCAAAAGGCGAGGCCACTGTTGGATCTGTGTGAGGCAGTGAGGGTGGGCTGAGGGCGCATTTTTCTCTGTGCCTGTGGCAGCAAAGGGGTAAAAGGTGATTCAGCAGCCCTGTCTGAAATCTGGGGCCTGGCTGCTGAGATTGGACCCTTGTGTTCATGGAAACAAACAGAAGTCCTGTATCACGAGTATTGTACAAGGCTGATGTTAGCGTACCTTACAAATGAACTAATAATACCATTTAAAACTTGTGGGCAGAAAAGAACATGTAGATTTAGGATTTGAGATACATTGCTGGGAATAGTAGTCCATACCTCACTCTCACCTGTCTTTTTGGGCTTCCCCTCTGATTTGCAGATACAAATTGAGATTTAAGGTTCTTCCATACCTCAGGATTAATTTTGTTTATTTTCCAGAATTGAAAGGGTTATAGACAACAATACTACAGTGAAAATGGTTCCCATCAAGATAGTTCATTCTGAGAGCAGTGCAGAGAAGGAGAGTCGGCAGAGCCTTGTCAGTACCATGGAGCCTCCTGCTTTACCCAGTGGTTTGGAAAAGGACCAGATTAAAACACTCAGCACTTCTGAGCAATCCTATTCACGATTCTGTGCTTACACCAGGCAAGGTGTAGAGCCAGAGCCAGAAGCCAGAACCAAACCAGTTGACCCTCAACCAGCTGAAGAACCTGGGAGCAACTTGAAGGACAGCAGTGGTGCCACACAAGCATCCAGCTATATAAAGGCCAAAGAAAAGACCTTTGAAGACTGGAAGTCAGAGGAACTCGCCAGAGAGATTGTGGGAAGAGATAAATCTCTAGCAGACATACTAGATCCTAATGTGAAAATAAAAACAACAATGGATCTGATGGTTGGTATATTCCCTAAAGATGAACATCTCCTAGAAGAAGCTCAGCAGCGCAGGAAGCTTCTGCCAAAAGTTCCCTCTCCAAAAATTTCAGAAGAGAAGTGAGTATTACCTTCTGTAAGCTAGTATGTCTTTGTAAGCTTTCATCCAGAGTGTGTCAGTATTCCATGGGGGCTGGAGGTGAGCCTTCTGTTGAGGGTCTTTTCTGAGACTTCTGTGATAAAATAGTAGTCAAGCATATACTACTAATGATACCATTCATGACAGAAACAAGTGTTGTACAATAGGAAAGATTTCCAAGACATTGTTGAAAGCCAGTTTTTGGCAACTTAAGAAATAATTAACATTTGCCATTTCATTGTGATTACATATTTTACCAAGATCATCCAGTCTAGTAATTGGATAGAGAAGGAACAATATTCTTGCCTTTTTTGTGTGATGAAAATTTATGATGACACCTTGAAGCGGGCATGAGGCATTTCCCAGAAGTGAATGAGATCAAAGAAGGAAAAAATTTGAATTCCATCCACATTGATGTTCTGGTTTCTTGTTTTCTTGATACAAATTATCTGGGAAGTTATATCTTTGTCAAGAAGTTTGTTTATGATTCCCTAATCAAAAAGTTAAATACTGATATTGTACTATCCCAGTTCAAGAGGATGCTGTCTATGACACTGAGATTTTTTTGCACTACTTTGTAAAATGTAACTTTCCATTTTGTTTCCAGATGCAATATCTTTGATTCATTTCAATTCTTGTAATGATGTATGATCATCTGCGTGATTTCAGTTTTAACTTTTGCTGAGCATGTACTAAATTCATACAGATTTTATTCTCACACAGTGTTTATTTATCTTATTTATATAGGTAATGGTTTTCTCTTGAACCCCCTGCTTGCTTGGGGAAATGATAGTTCTAAAACATTCTTCTTTCTTTTCATTGATTAGGGTGTCAAGGCAGTTAATGAAAGTTTTGACTTTTTCCCAGGAAAGAGGAGCAGAGTGCACCATCTGCCATCTCCCTGACAACCAATTCTACTTACTACAGCACATCTGCACCAAAGGCAGAGCTGCTGATTAAAATGAAGGACATGCAGGAGCAGCAGCAACAGCAGCAGAGTGAGGATGATTCTGAAGATGAGCTGGATCATGACTTGTCAGAGAAGAAGGTAAAAAACATCACTAAAAGTGTAATGGGAGGCTCTGAGTTGTGTTCATTACATTAAATATGAATTTGTTGATTAAACAGTCTTCAATAAAAGGCCTTCTAGATGTGCAGGATCTAAAAAACAGCCTCTTGGGAAAAAACCAGCCTATTTTGGTTCTGGTGGTTTTATTTTGTTTGTTTTTGGGGATGAGTTAAGTGTACACCTGTGAATTTAGGAACTTCATATTAGGTCCTTCTTGCAACTTGTATGTTTTGGAAAGTCTCAAAGGGAAAAGTCTTGAGGAGGTTTTTTAAAATACCGTTTTCCATTTGAGGTCCTTCTCTAGTTCTCACTATGTAAAAAAAGCCAGCAGTGCTTATGTATCCCACTGAAGCTGGTGGTGGTTTTAGTTGTTCCAAATTTTTGAAATTTAGGTCCAGAATTTGGGTTTGTCTCAAGAGAGAAGGAACATACACACACCTTCTTTTTTCTTTTTCTCCCCCTTTGTTTTCATGAGCAGCAAACTATTTCTCCTGCCTCCCAAATTAATAATGATTGGGGGAGATAATTAATTAGCCCGGTGGATTCAGTGGAAGTTGCTTGTCACAAGGGAGGGAAGCAGTCTTCTTATTCATCCCCTTCCTTTGGTGTTTTATTTCTGATCAAAGGTCACCATATTTCCCTAGATAATACAACGATGATCTGACATTTGTGTGGTTGGAGAAAGTGTTGTCCTACAGTAAAGTCATTGCATTCATCTCATTAGTAACTTGGTACAAAATATTTTAATCATTGTTTCCAGTATGGATAAGCTGGAGGAAATGTTCTGTTTGATCAAGTAAAGGGATGTAGTTTAACTCTGTTTACCTAAGCCAGTAATGCAGTGGTGTGCAAACCTTTTCTGTCCAAGTCAGCTCTCTGCTTAAAAATCAGCTACCAGGGTGTACTTGATAATCCAGTCCCAAAGAAATTATTTTTAATTATTTGGACTGAACTTAGTCGCTAAGAATGAGAGATTTCCACCCGTGGTTCAGAGCAGGCATGGCTGGCACTGCATTTGAGTGAGCTGTTGTGTTTTCTATTAGCTCTGTGTTGTTTCAGCCTCCCTCTGCTGCCTCTGCACTGCACAGTTCAATGTGCTGTGCACTGTCAGGGGCATGGTGTGGCTGCAGCAGGAGCCCTTCCCTCACCCTCTTGCTAGACAGCTGCTGAATCCAACAGCTGTACTACTTAGACAAATTAGGGATTTCATTTCATTTTAAGTAATTTGGTTTTATCTGGTGCTACACATGATTGTCACATTCATGATTTTGCTACAATTAGTTTCATTCTCATTAATTACAGAATAGGAGGGAGGTAAAATTAAACCCTTCTTGTTTGCTCAACAAACTAAATACTAAAACTTTATATGAGCAAGAGTGCCATTTACTTTTGTTGGTAACAGGCAAATCATGTTTACCCTTTTCATACTTCTCCATCCCTCCCCCAGCTTCAGAATATACCACTAATCATATGATACAGGAAGGTTTTCACAAAAGGATTTTAGCAGAACTCTCCCATCTTCTCCTCTGAGTGTACATGTTGCAGCACACACACCCTGCTGCTTGCTTCTCTCCCTGCTCTTCCACATGGAGATGGAGCACTCAGTTCAATGGGCTTTCATCATGGATCTTGTCAGAAAACATAGAAAACTCTTTGTAAGTGGGTCAGGGTATCTCTATTAAATGGACAGAAGATACAGCTTGGTCCAGCTTCTCATATTTGGCAACAGTTTAACAAGGGATTCTTAGGGACCTGAACATTTTGATGGCACACTTTTGTGACTTCAGTAGTTTTAGATGGGCCATATGCCCAGAACCTGTTTCTTGGTTCCTGGAAACTGGTAGTTCTGTTATGAGATATCTTAATTGCAGTCCACTGTGGAACAATTCCTGTATTTATCATTCTCTGCTCTGCAAACCAGAAATGTGTGGTGATATTTTTTACTTTTGAAATAAGTATTGGAATTTCATATAGGGTTGTTAATTCTTTTTTTATTTTGATTTTTTGAGCCAATCCCTGTATTCCCAGCTAGCAGGAATGGAATGGGTGGGTCTTGTGTACTGAGTTTAATGTAGGTTTACCACAATTAAAAATACTGATTAGATTTTTAAGATGCTATAAGAGTGTTTTTGGTAGTAAGGAAAATCCATGTATGGCTGTGTAGAAGTTTCCCCTTTGCCCTTAGGAAAATTTCAGCAGCTGCTGAAGAGTATAAAAATAATTAATGTATACCAATTTTTATCTGGTTTGAGGCTTGAATTCCTTAGGAATGGGGTGGTGAGCTGAAAGCAGAGTATAATTTACATAAAAGCATGCCAAGCAGCAAGCCACCTGAGCAGTTCTCTGCTGAGCCACCTTCTGTGTTGCCAGTCAGATCAGCAAGAATGACTTTATTGTTTTCTTGTGTACTGGTACAGAATTCACAGCTATAAATTATTCATCTGCCAGTCTGAAGATGTAGACTGCAGATCTTCTGGCTCAGTAGATATGGAACATAATACAGGTTTTCTGCTGTTTAGCAAAAGGATGTAGTGGGTTCACAGTTGCTACATGCAGAGGCTGCTTTATGGGTATGAAGCAGTCAGTAATCATAATCCAATTCTTAATAGATATGACAGTCTTGTTGCTTTAGAGGTTAGCTTCAGCTGCTTGGGATGTTACTAAATAGGATGTTACTGGGAAAATGGCTTCTTTCTTTTTTAAATAAAGAAACTGAGAGACCTGGTCTGGACTGGCAGACCAGATCAGTAAATGCTGAGCAGCCATGTGGCTTTTTTTTTTTTTTTTTTTAATTAAAGAAAATTGCAGCATAGTTGCAGAAGTGAAAAAACTTTGAGATAATAACATAGAGCACCACAGTGTCTTGCTGTGTTTCAAATGGTGGAACAGCAGCATAGTGCATGTCATCTGAGGGAAATGAGAGTGTAGCACTGTGACCTACATAATCCAAATCAAACTGCATTTGCATTGAGAGAAGGGGGGAAAAAAATCAAATCCTGCAGATTAATCAGTCAGTAAAACAGGCATGTGTAGAACTGCTTACTACCTTAATCTTTTGGGCACCAAGGCTAACAGATAACCCAGATCCAGATTAACCTGGACTGAGTACATTAAATCAAAAAGGAAAAGACCAGTATTGATAATCCATGGGTTGAATTTCTACTTTCAAAAAGGCTGTTATATTTTCATGGTGTAGTTGCTTTCTGTTAAGATGACAGACTTTGTTTTGTGCTGATTTTTGTTCCCAAAATAAATTGGCAATGACTGTTCAGTGGCCTCTGTGAGCAGCAGCTGCTATCAGTATGTTTCTCAGTAATCATGAAGGCTTGTAATCAGATTTGCATTTAGAAAGTAGAGTTCCTAAAGAATGTCATGAGTAATTAAAAAGAAAGCTAGGAGTACTGTGAAATAATGACTATTTTAAAGGATGTCATTTTCATTCAGAATTTGCACTGAAGTGGAATACTGAGGTGTGTGTTTAGAGAACGCTTTGGAAATTTTTCTTACCTGAAATTAGCTGAATATCATATAGGCACCTACATTTAAATGACCAAGGCATTTTTAGGATGTGAGTGATCTCAGAGTTGACAGCTGACTGAACTAACTTACACCACTTGTGCACTGGCAAAAGCTAATGGGCATGTAAGAAGCAGGACCTCTTTCCCAAATGCAGGGAAGTAGCACAGAGGGACCACAGGTGATCAAAGGAGATCTGGATTCTTGGTCTGGTTTCTGCTGGTTCTGCACCTGACATGCTTTTCTAAGGCAGTGCAAGTGTACCTCAGGCAGTGGGGACTATAGTACAGAAGCCCCCCAGACTTGAAGTGAGGCTGTGTATTTGCCTGGCCTGGGACAGTGATGCTTCTTTGGTCCTTTGGCAGAGCCACTTTGCACAGCTTTGCGCAGAGCTGCTTTGTACAACACAGTAGATTTTATTCCCTGTGCTCTAGGGATTATGAATACCCTGCAGAAATGTTGTAAAGCACTGTTAATGCTAAGATTTTCTGCGAGTGGAAGGACTGCTATTGGAGGAATGCTAATATTATGCAGAAAGGAAAAGAAAGCTTGACAGTGCCCTAGTTTTAACTGCATCATGTGGAAAATACAGGATTGTTTTTCTAGTACTGTGTATCTTCCTAAGTGTAGCTCTTCAGCAAGGTGTTATGGACATGACCTGATATTTAGAGACATAGACACATGCTGTACTTTCTGCTGTTCATAGCGGCTTTAAAGCTGCTCAAAGAAAAAGCAGGAAGGCTTCTTAGTAGGGTGAAAAACCTTCATCCATTTCCACAAAGGTAATTTGCTTTAGCACAGGTCTTTAGCTGAGCATTGTGCAACTGTGTTCTGAACCTTTGAATGCAGAGGTGTAGACCTTTGACACAGGCAATTTATTTGTAATGCACTCATTATCAATGCCTCATGGAAGTTGGAAATGTATTAGAGTGCTAGCTGACATTACTTTCAGAAGTAGGGGAAAATGCAGTAGTGCTAATAAAGTCTTATCTCCTTTATTTTCCACAGCAAGAACTTATTGACAGCATTAGTAGGAAGCTGCAGGTGCTGAGAGAAGCACGGGAGACACTTCTGGAAGACATCCAAGCAAACAATATCCTGGGAGAGGAGGTAGAGGCCATTGTGAAAGAAGTCTGCAAACCAAATGAGTTTGACAAATTCAAGATGTTTATTGGCGACCTTGACAAAGTGGTCAACCTCCTGCTGTCCCTGTCTGGTCGTCTGGCCCGGGTGGAAAATGCCCTCAATAACCTGGATGACAGCACCTCTCCAGAAGAACGGGTGAGAAGGGCCAACAACAATATTCCTACATTTAGGGAAGCTCATGGGAGAGGGGAGTTTGCCTGGTTTTGTTTATCTAAGTCGCAGCGCTCAACATGAGGGATAGTGTGTAGATAAATCTCATAAGAGAGATTTTTTTTTTTTTTAAGATTTCTTAAAACATTCCTCTTTGCCTTCTTTTCTTGGAATACTGAAACTACAAGTGGCTTGCTGAGAAAAAGTGGGTTTGGGGTGCAACATACTAGAAAACAGACTTCTTGGCAAAAGTTTAAAGAAAAAGGGAATCTACTGATAAGAGCATAAAAAGGAGGCAAACAAAAATATGGTAACAATTCAAGATGTGAAATGAGTGTGTGTGCTGTAATGCAGAAAGCTCGCAGACTTCTTTATACTCAGTGCGGATCTTGATGCAAATCTATAAGGTTGTTAAAAAAAATGCTTCTCATCTACTACAGCTTCCTTCCACAATGCCTAGTGAGGAGCAGGAGCAAGAAGCAACAGGACAAGCCTTTTAAAAAAATGGGGGGAAAGGGGGGGGAACAGGGGGAGGCATGGCAAAAAGAATTTTTCAGTAGAAAACATGTTTCACCCAGGCAGAATAGCCTGGTAGTAATGTGGAGGACTCCCAACAGAACTGAAAATTTCAGGAGCAGGAGTATTCAAGGTGCTCTTAACCTGTTGAATCCCACCTCTGCCTGCAGCAATTTTTTTAACTTCAGATCCCATCAGGCCTAACCTAGGAAGGAGATAGATAGCTATACAGATATGCACCAAAGGAGAGATGTAGATAGTGTGAAACTTAGGCTAAAATAAATAGAGAGTGTGGAGGGGGTGTGTGTTTCGAGTGAGTTTAGCTTCTACGGTTAAATGAATGTGAAGTAGGATTTTTGGCTTGTAGCTGTGGACTGAAATGCCAACAGTCCACCTAAGTGTTCTAACAGAATTTTTTCCACAGGCTGTGGCTTCATGTTGTTTCTTCAGCCTGTTGCATTATTTCACACATAAGAACCAGTAAGTGCTGGGACTGATCTGAAGCTGTGCTTTTGCTGCTTGGCCCCAACATACTTGATTAATGGCTGTTCAGACTTCTCTCTGACTGAGGTGGAAAGGAAAGTATTTGACAGCTTATTAAAGGGCAGATCAAAGCTTCTGACACTTGGAGAAATTTAATCCCTCATTAGACTTTTTTTCTAAGTGTGGTTGCAGTTGTGTGATGGCGAAGGAGCTACCAAGATTTGTGCTCACAGGAAACCCAGTTTGAGAGCTGTGATAAAAATAGCTTACTGGCTGGATGTGGAAAAGGAAGATGGTGAGGAGGTGGTGTAGAAAGGACAGTCAGAAATTGTCTGTGTGTTCTGATGTCAAATTTATACTGACAGAACTCCAAATCCCTAACATATTTCAATCCCCATTCATCTTCACATGCACTGACACCAATCTTGCCATAGTAACATCAGGAGACATCCATCAGGACTGAGATGAGCCCTGGAGAGGAAGACTTGGGGGTATTGGTGGATGAAAAGTTCAACATGACCCAGCAATGTGCACTTGCAGCCCAGAGAGCCAAACATGTCCTGGGCTGTATCAAGAGCAGAGTGGCCAGCAGGTCAAGGGAGGGGATTCTGCTCCTGTAAGTGGATGCAGTGCTGCATCCAGCTCTAGGGCACAAAACACAAGAAAGACATAGACCTGTTGGAGCCCTTCCAGAGTAATGCCACTCTGTTAATCAGAGGTCTGAGCACTGCTCAAGCAGAGAGTTGGGGCTGCTCAGCCTGGAGAAGAGAACACCAGAGAGGTCTTAGAGCAGCCTGCCAGTACCTAAAGGGGGCTTACCAGAGGGAGTTTTTACAAGGGCATGTAGTGATAGGGCAAGAGAGAATGGCCTGCGGGTGAAGGAGGACAGGTTTAGATAACATGTTAGGAAGAGGTTCTTTCCTGAGGGTGATGAGGCCCTGGAACAGGCCTCAGGAGGTACGTGCCCTCCTCCCTGGAAATATTCAAGATCAGGTTGGATGGGGCTTTGAGCAACCTGGTCTGATAAGAGCAGGGCTTGGAACTACGTGATCTTTAAGGTGCCTTGCAACCCAAACCATTTCATGATTCTGTGAAATGTATCTTGAAGTGTTGAATTTAGACTGGTGTTGTGGCTTTTTTGGTTGTCCTTTAGTAATTTAGTAGGTCAGATGATAATATATGGTGAACCACGATTGTACCATATAAACAAAACAGAGGATTTTACTTCCATTGTTGGGGAGCATATTCCCAGTGACCACTGATTTTTCTCTCCAATATGATGTTGTCTAATAAACATTGCTCTGATAGCTTTCCACTTTCTAGGAGCCAGCAACGGCTTACCAGACTCCCTCAATAAAAGGCAGTCAAATAATGACTGCTGAGTTAATACTTTGACAGTCAGATACTCTGCTATAGGTGGGTGGTGGTGGTTTTTTTTTTTTTTTTTTTTTTTTTTTTTGCCACAGGGAACAGTATCAGGTATTTCAAATTCAGCTTCCGAAAAGGGCTTCATCTGAAGAGATACCAGCACCCTTCCTCTTACACAGCAAGGCCAGTGTCTTCTTATTGCTGGTGCTTTGTGTCCACACCCTCTTGCATTCATCAGATTCTGGCTAGTTAACTGCTGCTCAGCATGCACAGGCCTGCAAGGCTGCCCTGGGAGCAGTCTAGTCACACTTCTAGGTTTGAGGCTGTCTGCTACTTGTCCTGGTGAGTTCAGGAGAACTTTTAGTTCCATCTCTTTGCAGCAGATAATTCTGCTTGCAACTTGCAGTAGGATTTTTTTCCCCTGGCATAAGCTCAGGGGAAGATTCAACTGTTTTTTCTAATAGTGTGTGATTTTTCTGACTTGTCTTCCATAGCTGTCTTGGATCCTGAGTTTATCTAGGCTGTGTATTTTAAGTACATTGAGAGCACAAATCTGAAAACATTTCACTTTTGAGCTTTGGTCTGTCTGTAGAAAGAGTCAGCACAGGATGCATGTGCAACTCTGACAGGTAGGTTTATTAAAGCTCACTCATCTGTAGCCCCCTTTGTCTCATACTTCCATCTTGAAAAGACTGTTTTACATCCTACAAAAACACTTCTCTGTAAATCCTTCAGGCTTATTAAACAGCATATGTGATTTAACAGAAGGTGCAAATTAAAAAGATGGACACGTTTATTAGAACAGACTGAGGTTTATTTGAAGAAAGCTTCTCAAAGAAAATTCATCTCTGAAGCCAAGCTAGAAGTTATGGATTGGTACCTCTTAGGGACGCTTTTTAATTAAGTTCAGACATCTGTATAGGATTCTTGATGTCAGAGTAAGCCAGCCATACTCTGTCACTGGAAAAAAGCAATCGCTTGTCGGCAGACATCTGAAATAGGCTGGATTGATGGTGCTCCTGTTTCTCTCCACGTACTGCCAAAGGAGTGCAGCTGGGTGATTCAGGTGGGACTGTTGGCTGTACAGACAGGTGATGCTGGCGGAGAGGCTGCTGTCTTCTGCTGTCCTCTTTCTTTTGCTTCCCTTTTGCCCTTCTCTTGTCTTGCCTCAGCTTTCACTCTTGCTCATGTCTGAAGACCACAGAACTTCACATGTCGTCAGGGAGGCTTGTGGATGCAGCAGAATTGCAAAATACAGTGTCAGGAGCTGTATAAGAACAAATGGCTCCATTAACTGGTCTGTACAAACTATTCTTCAAAGGCAACTATATTGTATACCGCTATTTATAACTATTAAATAGTAAAGGAATCTTTGAAATAATGCTTTTGAGGCCAACAGAAAGTAATTGTGCACCTTTCATTGATTTACTATGTTTTTTTATCAGTTTGTTAATGCATTTTATTAGTCTAAATTTTAAGGCATGTTCTTTTTCCACCTTTCTAAATATTCAGGAACATCTCTGTAGATAAAACAGACTTGAGAATTGAGCTTTGAAGCTGTTGTCCCAACCTAGTGAACCCAGAGAATTTTTAACTGTTTTTCTTTTCTCCTAAGCGGACATTGGTAGATAAGCAAAAGCTGCTGACCCAGCAACATGAGGATGCAAAGGAACTGAAGGAAAACCTGGATCGTCGAGAGCGCATTGTCTTTGACATTTTGGCGAACTACTTGAGCGAGGAGAACTTAGCAGACTATGAGCACTTTGTGAAAATGAAGTCAGCCCTCATCATTGAGCAGCGAGAGCTTGAGGACAAGATCAAGTTGGGGGAGGAGCAGCTGAAGTGTCTGACTGACAGCCTCCAACCTGAGCGGCTCAAATAAGGGCACTGAGTGCAACCAACAATGGGAAAAATGGAAAAGAAGGAAGGGATAGGGCAGTTTCCAAGTATACAAATGAGTCTCTTGGCTTGCTTGAGTGTCTGGTAGAGAAACAAGTGCACAAGAGAAAAATAGCTCTCACAACAGCAATAATGCTCTCTTTCATTTTTTTGAATGATGTATTTAATTTTTTAGAACACATTTTTATTGCTGGACTCTACAGCTGTTCTTCATTGCTTAACTTCCAGAAAGCTCCACAAAAGGGGAGAGACTCTTAACCTTTCTGCTCAGTATGTTCAAAGTCTGTGCATGCAAACAATGGTTTTTAGAATAGGTTGTATACTTCCTTTATGTTCAGATGCTGCACAGTCTGCTGGGAAACCCTACAGCAATTCACAAATGCACACACATTTAGAAGCTCTAAATTTAGTGGGTTTTTATGGTTTTTTAAAGACACATTAAATAGGGGAAGCATGCATCTTATAGCTAATATATTCAGATTGCTGAAATACAGTGTCACTCTGATCCTGTGGCATCAGACACTTTTTTGTAATATTGTATATAGGATGGCACTTTCCCCTTGCCGAAAACTACTTTAAAATCAGTCCAGTTCAATGCTTCTTAAGCGGCTTGCAAATTACCTAATGCCTACCTTGCTGAAGATTTTTTTTTTAATTATTTTGCAAGACATATTTGTACACCCTCTTAATGCAATGCAAGTGATTTTCTTTACCAAGTTGTACTTGATTTAAGAAATGGGCTGGAAGTACTGTGCTGATTTTATTCAAAACATTTTTAATCTAAATTATTTAGAAGGCTCGTTTGCCTTTTTGTGCTTTTTATGCATGTTTTTATTCTTCTTGTCCCAAACCCACTACACTTCGTGGAAATAAATGTAGGTTTTAAGGACACTGTTTGTGTTTTTCTTCTGGTTGCTCAACATTGTGATGGTTTTATATAGGCAATTAAGTTATACTGAAGTTGACCTACATAATGCTATTTGTTCCTCTTTCTCAGACTACCAAATGCAATAGAAACAATTCTGCTGTGTAAATACTGTGCATTACTTGGAGCAACTGTGTTGTAACTGTGAACATAAGTGGGGCTGTTTGCTTGTTTTTTCCATTGAACAGTGATAAAGGAGAGGATGTTAGTTCACAGTATCAGATCACTAATCTGATCTCCTAATACTGCCATTGACTTAGATAATTTCCAGTAGCTCTAAAAAGAGGTGCTAACTCATGTTTGCAGCACAGTAATGGGTTATGCTGACTTGCATAGATACCTGCAGTAAAATTCTGTAGTGTCTTAAGTGTCAAGTTCTATGTTAAGATAAAGTTTTGCAGGCAGAGAAAGTCTGGGAAGACTTTGTGTATATGCCATTTCCATTGTCGTAAGGAAAAGATTTATCTCTCCTCAGACAAATAGGTTCCCCAACCACAAGCCATTTTCAAGGCTGATGTGAATGCCAGTCTGTAGCTAAGCAGGTTGAAAGTACAGTCATCTGTTGAAAAGAGAGCAAACGATTCTTCCCACTACTCCTGCAGTATGGCAGCATTCACAAGAGTTTTTCTGTCCTTCTTACCTGAATCCTCTCTTTTGTGGGGAGAGAACTGGAAAGGCACAGATCAGTGCCTTGTGAGTTGGGGAACTGGGGAACAGAAATCCTCTGGAACCAGTCCTTTACAAACAGGTGCAAACATTAAAAGGACTGTTGCCCCTGCACACACCCTTATCGTGCACTACTTTGTATACCTGGACCAAATTTTAATTGAAGTTATGTTGATGTGCATCAGTTGAGGTCAAATGGAGCTACCATTTTACAAGACCTACAGCTGACCTTAGTTTCTCCCTCCTAGTTCAGAAATGGAGTCTTCTGGCATCTCAGTTATTTGCTGCTATGTTCCTAGGACAACTGGTCCCTTTGTCCTTAAACCTATCCCTTAACTGTAACAAACCCAAAACTAAACATAAATTATGCTTGTCTTAGCTTGGAGAAAAGTGTGCATTGTTTTATCTGTGGCATTTTAAAAATTTTACATATTGTGGTTACTCTGAAATGTGTATGTGAAATGTGAAGAATAATATAATTACAATGTGTTTGTATACAGTACTTTGATTTAGATCTCTGATAAAAGGTAGCAATATTGTGAAAGCTATATCCATTATCCTTTTCACAGAACAGTTGCGTAGACACTAATATATCCTTTCCTTTTTCAAAACTTTTGAAAATCACTCACCCTGGAAACGTGAAGATGGCCTCCCAATGTTATATGTAAATCTGTAAATAGCTCTACTGTTGCTTTTTGAAAAAAATCTGGTGCTAATGTTTTGCCTTTGGCGTCCTGGGGATGGCTGTTTCTTCATCCTTTGTGTTCTCAATTCTAGATCTCTTTGTATAGTGAAAGATTTCCACAATGCTTCTCCATCTGTTTGGATCCTGCAGCCCAGAGCGAAAATGTACAGTTTTCCTGCCTGACACTTAACATGTACCTACTGATAAATGGTATTGCTTGACTTCGAGAAAATAAACTGTATATTTCAATGTAGAGTTAGTTTTTGTGTGCAGTGTTAATGTCAAAAGCTTCTGCTTTGCTTTGCTGCTTTGCAGTGTTGGCCATCTCGTGGTGCCCATCAATAGTGCTTTTCAAGGCCAGGCCAGTTGTCATGTGGTCTGAAGTAGTTTGTTGTCATTGTACAGCTTATTTAATGTGTTGAGTAATTAATCATTCTCAAGTTCCCAGTGTAAGTACCAGAAATGTGTTTTGTGTCTATTTAGTATTTTAAGAGTGTGAATATGAGATGGCAGAAAGGTAACATGTGTTACGAGGTGATAAAATAAATGGGTCTCTCCCCACTTAGAGAGCACATGCCAGGGGAACAGTTCAGATTTTCCTGCTTGGGCAATTCCACTATTTCAGCTTCATCCCATGTTTAGAATGGATACTTCATACGGAAATATCCAAAGTCAGTGGTGCGTGAGATTTCTTGCAAGAGCAGATCACTTGTGAATTCTCTAACTCTACCAGACTTTCACAGAAACTTCAGTTTAATGGGGGTTCTCAGATTAACTGCAGAATCTTCTGCCTCACTGGGAAACACTGGCATGTATGCAGAAATTTATAGTAGAGGTGATCACAGAACCATAGCTTGATCCTGGAAATTAATTGTCTGTGATTGTCTGTGAAGGTCTTTATAAAATCTGGGAAAAGAGAGTTAGGGAAAGAAAAATACTTGGGTATTTGCAGGATTTTTCTAAACTTCTTTTCACCCTTCTTTTCCCTCTCTCTTTATACATGGATGGACCCACCTGTTTGTGCCTTTTTTTTTTTTTTGAGCATTGGGTATAATCCAGGATGGCAGCTCCAGAGGAATAACAGTCTAGTTTTTGTGTACCATTTGCATTTTTTAAAATTGCCTTTCTTTAAACAGAAATTCAGCTCTTTATTTGCTCTCATGGGGTACTTGGGGCCCTCAGATTTCAAAGGAGTCACCATTTCACAATGTTCTTTCCTAAGGTCTAGGGACTAATTTTAGGGTACTTAATTGTCTCAGTTTCTACAGCTGAAGTAACCTGTTGGCAGTCCAGTAGCTCTAGCAAGCCCTTATGATATGCAGTAGAAAGCAACTCCTGTTTTAGTGGTGTCTGGTCATTCATTGCAGAAGTTTAAAGGCCTATTCTAATTAAGGGCTTCTCAGTTGTGCAGATTTTTTTAGAGGATATATTGGTTTTTTTCTGTATACTTGAGCAGATAATGCCCACAGAATGTTATGAAAATTAACAATTACATCTTTAAACTGGATTATATATTGTCAGTTGTCAGCTGTGGGAAATTGGTCATCACATTTGCTTACCACAGTTCCAGTCTGCAACTTAACTAATTATAATGATCCATGAAACTAATTATAATGGTCCATAAACTGTAAGATGGGTAATCCATGTGAATTAGCAACTGACCTGTGAAATCTTGGGTTTCATTCTTTCTACCTGCTGCTTTTATAATGTTTCTATGAATAAAGTTGTTCCATTTGAGGTAGGTTAACTTATTGCATTCCAGAGGAAAATTTGAATTGCGATAAATTGGGTCAGAGGTAATTCTCACTCAGGCTACAGGTGCACACCTACAAGCAGAGGAAGTATCACTTCAGTTCAGCCTACAGTAAACACCTTTTTCTTGGTTGTAACCATGTGGGCCAGTGGGCTGTTGTGTATTTTAGACTGAGTTTTATTTTAGTCACAGCAGTTGAGCCTTTCCTGAGCGCAAGGCTAGTAAAAATGCAAATTTTTTTCTCATGTCTTAAAAATCCTTCATTTTAACACAATGGCTTCATTTTTAGATGCTTTGATATCTGTCTTGGAGGCAGTCTGAGTTTTGCAGGGAGGAGATGTCCTTGTTGCTAAGATGTGCCTTCCACTACTGCCAAACACATCAGTGTTAGTGGAGTCTGTGTCCTCCCTTCCTCTCAAGTCCCCTCCACGCAACAAACTGCTTCCTGGTAAAGTTAACAAGAAATGCATCCTCAAAATGCCATTACCTGTTGCCTCCTGCTGCTGACTTAACTTGTGCTGGCTGCTGCCAGGGGTGGGATACCAAGAATATCTGGTGATTTCTGGCATCCCTTCTGGGGTGAAGCAGAAGGAGGAATTCTGTGTAACTCCTCCTCTCCAGGTGTCATTTGTTAACCTGCAACAGTGCCACTAGAGAACAACCCAGATTCCCAATGCATTTAATCTTTTTCTGGAATACTTTAATTTGCTGTTCATGATTGTCTTAACACAGGAGATATTTTAATTAAAGTAAATGGATTTGTGACTGTGAAGCTGTAGTGGAAGGTACAGAAAAATAATCAAACTTACTTACTTAGTAACATAAAATCTCCAGCAAAATGGCATTTAAAGCCTGCATGCTACATGTCCCAGGTGAGAACTGTCAAGAATTTTAGGTCTGTGTTCCTATATTTTAATGGAATTAGTGAAAGAAAGCCTTAAGTGCATACCAAGCTGCAGCTGTATTAACTAAAACTGTTCATTCCCAGCAACTTCTGTAAGAGGAGCCAGTACTGGCTCTGAGGAAGCTGTGGGCCGATGTTACCGAGTTGTTGATTTGCTGCTGTTCCTTGTGACAGCAGCATTTGTTGGGCTCCTTATGGAGAACATGTTCTGGAAACGGGGTGATGGATGTCTGCTTGTAAGAGTTGTACCAAAACATTGTTTTGGTGGAGCTGTGAAGTCCAAAAGTCTGAGAGGAATTAACAAAATCTTCCTGATGAGAAGAATTTCGTTTCAACATCTGTTTCACTTCCCAGCTGTCTGCTCTTCATAGTGTTTGTTACTGATAAATGACATTTGTGTCTTTGCTAAATGCCTCAGAGAAATATAAATACAATGAGCAGTAGCAGGCTAAATAATAAGCAATAGAAGGAAGATAAGATTTTTTTATCTCAGTATCTAAACATGAAAGGCGTGAGTCCTGTGAAAACTATTCATTGACACTCCCGGGATTTGCAGCTTCAGCAGCTTTTTCACACAGAGATAAAATGGGAAAACAATCTGTGATGATCGAAAGTGGCCAACACTGACTAGAAAGGGGTGGAGCAGTCATTCTCTTACTAATGTGGTGATACATATCATAAGGAAGTGAAAACCAAGAAAGCCTGGAAGGATCAGTGCCCTGAAGGAAATAAAACTAAACCAGTGGTAAAGTGCTTCAGGACTCTGAATTTCCTGTTTTTCTTTCTCCATATGTGACACGGCAGAAGTTTTCTGTCTCCATGTGCTAGGGCAGGCTTTTTAGTTACTATAACGTAAAAATACCTTAAAGCATCTTCAAAATTAAAGTTACAGGGAATAACTCGGAATTTCAGAATCTCAGATCTCACTGTATAAGACCATCATGTTCTGTGCATTTGGTGACAACCCTTTATAGGCTCAGGAGACACTGGAACAGCTCTCTGGCACTAAGGACCCTCAAAGAAGGAAGCCTCCCTTTGAGGAAGAAGTCATCCTTTCTCTGAGGTCATCCTAAATTCACTAAACAGCCCACCTAGCTGGACATGCTGAGATGCTGAAGTCACACAAGATGGGAGATGAGGGTGTTTGCAGCACAACACACATTTACAGAATGGGTGACCTGGCTTGTTCTCTGGGATTTTGCTTACCTAATTGCCACCTCTTTGGAGCTCAATTTAATACCAAGCTTCTGGTTGAGGGCAGACTACCAATTCTACATCCAATAGAATATTATATACCAATTACCAATAATACCAATACCCAGTTCCTGTTGAAGCTGGATCATTCTGTTCTGCCAGGACAGCACAATTTAGAGAACAAGAAGCTGAAGATCTAAATATTCAGCCTTTCCATCAATAGGGAGTAGAGGATCTTGGGTTTCTGTTCCCAGGACATTCTTACATAGTTCATGGTAGGCCATCAGTGAATTTGAAAGCAGCAATACGCCATGGAGAAGAATGACCAGAATGTGCCCCATTAAAGAATTTTTAAAAACCCACCACTTCCTATTTTTACACAACAGGGAAGAAAAAAACCAAGGTGAGTAAACTTCATTGTCACACTGGTTTTGCAAAGGTGGAGTTACTCAGACCAGCATTTTTTGCAATGGGCAGTTCCACCAAACCAGTAAGTGATTATTACAACAGAAGCCCAGTGATAATGGTCACTGTTTGCAACACGTATGGCAAACAGAGAAGAGGAAAGTTGCACAGAGAAAAATTGGTAGTCTGGGTGTGTTCAAACAAATTATCATTTCATATGGTGACATGAAAAGCAATTAATCAAGGAGAAAATTATGGCGATCACATGGACAGTGCAATGACATAGACCAGACTCTAAATGTGTGTGGGATCACAGTGAATGATCAGTTCACATGAGCTCTGTGCTCTAGGAAAAAGGCTGAAACACAGGAAAAGTAGTAATTTGTGATGCAGTGTTGCTGAAAACTCCATAAACTTTCTAAAATATTGTGTCTAACCCCACAGTCTATATCCTATGCAAAGGACAGGAAAATGAGAGAAGAGACTCATGTAAATTATTAGACAGTAGAGAGAGTATGTCATAACATAACAAAGAGCACTCACTGATCAAAACTGGGATTTAAAAGTTGTTCTGTGTGTGCTATTGAGCATCACATACAGCATGAGACTCATTTGAGCAGAGAAAGTTCCCTGTCAGGACCCAGCAAGTACAAGACAGATTCATGAAAATAAAAGTCAGATGCAAATGTTCAAGGGTGTCAGGAGTGCAGTACTGTTGTCAGGAAAAGTGCAGTGTGAAGGTTGGCCGTAAAGTCCCTGGAAGTCAGGAAACTGGGAATGAAAATTTTATGGTCACTATAAATCCACCTTTTGTGTTTGCTGTTCTTACATTACACAGTCACATACTGAGGTGTGACTACTTTGGTAAATATTTAGATTGCCTACAGTTTTATAACAGGGGTCTTTAAAGAGCAGCAGTAATTATAACATGGTTTTTGGAGCTGACAGGTCAGGAAAACAGGCAGGAGTTTGCAAGACCTTGGCTTGAACACTCCAGGCAGCATGGCTCAGACAATTTTTTTTTCTTCCATTATAGACCCCCTCTACACATGCACCTATGGGAACTGCCACAAACCCTTCTCCTTTTACTGGTTCAATTAGTTACTAAGTTTGCTTTTGTTTGGTCTCCTACATGTGGGGTTCCCTAGCAGTGCTCCTGTGCTGACCTGTAGCCGTCAGAGGCCCTGCAAGGCCTCCCTGGCAGTTACCCGCCTAAGACAAGAAATGCAGAGTCGTGGTGAGTGGACCAAAGCAGCCCCTCTTCCGTCCTCGGACCCTTGTTATCTCTCTGTAAGGCTATAGATCGTATTCTCCTCAACCCTGGCCACTGGACAATTTCCAACACCCCAGTAGCCTATTTAAACCCCCATCTCTGCCCAGTTCAGCGGAAGAGCTGTCACTGGAACCCTTCACAGGACCCTGATAATAAAGACACCGCTGCGGAACTCTACACAGGCTTCTCCTCTCTCAATCCCTGCGTCTGCCGAGGCACCTTTGCGAGCTCAGAGCTGGAATCACTAAGAGCTGAACCCACAGAGCTGAAATCACTCAAGAGTGCTCACTAAGGTTGCCTGCAGCTGGGAGCTAGCCCGAGGGACCCAGAGAGGTTGTGCCTCATCAGCACAACGCTGTCCAGGACACCTACAGCGGCAGCTGCCCGGGGGCCCAGACGGACCCCCGGGGCCCCAGGCCGTGATACTGACCAATTTAGTTATCCATAAAAGCATAACCCTCTTATCAGAACCTTCCAGGTGGTTGTCCCCACATTTTGAAACTGTCCCAAGCTCTGATGACCTTTCATCTCTGCCTTGTAATTTGTATGGTGGCTATGGTAGGGCTTTGAGGGAAAGCAGGGGCAGTGTGACACTTCTTTTCCCCCCTGCCCAAGTAAATGACAGACCAGCACAAGGATAAATAGTAGAGCTGTCCTGCCTTTGCACTGGAGATGATGGAATAAAATGCTTTTGAAAAGCAACTTCCCTTCACATGTTTAAGGAATTTGCCCTGTCTGGAGCTCTTTAAAGAGCTGCATCCTGCTCTCCACTGGCATACAGCTTGTGGCTGTTCAGGTTTTCCTAAGAAATCTGTTTTGCTTTCTGCAGTATCCTCTTTTACTTGTGTTCTGGGTCACCAGAATATTTCTATCTACTTCCTACTGCATTAATCTAAATAGGGTACTGGTCAGATGAAAGATCACAGTCATTGTTTAGCTATTACAGTAGCCAGGAATTGGGGCAAAAGTAGAGAAACCCTTTTAGGGTGTCAGTAAAGATCCTAAAGATTTCCTTTGTCAGATCATGGCCATGATCAACCAGTTATTTATATGGTTCTCCTAAACTATTACTATAATACTTCCCCATCATTTATGCGGGGATTTGCTTTGTAAAGCTGTTAAAACCCCATGCTCTGTTAGCAGCTAAAGGTTTCTATTGATCTTTTACTTTCATTTCCTTTAATGAAAATTCATTGGTATTTGATTTCCTTGTCACTTCTAACAGCTGATAAGAATAAGCTGCTAAAACAGCTGCAGTGAAGTGAGAAAAGCCTGGTGGTGTAGCACTGCAGCTCTCTCAGAAACATTGCCAAGGCAGAGTGAAACCCCAGTGTGACGTGTTGATAACATTCTCCCGTCAGGTGGTCTTTTCAACTGGCTCTAAAATGTCAAGTCTGAGGGAAATGTCTTTGTTAAGCTTTGAATGACCTACTTTTGGGTATCTGGGAATAACCAGGAGCCTACCCAAACCACAAGAGTGCATCTAATTTTAGCAGCCCTTCATTTCATGCATGCCCGGTTTTGTGTTCTGCATCTCTGGGAAAAAACATCAATTTCTTTCTGAGCCAAAGACAAATTTTATTGCTTTTAAATCAGCCCCTTGTGAGATACAATCACAGTGAAACGATTCCTCTTAAATTTTTTAAGCCTGTAATAGTAATCTCAATTTTGCTTCAAAAACTAATCGTGAGCCCATTCCAATGGATCTACCGTTGCTGGTCTCTGAAGAAAAGGTCTAAACAGCCCAAGCGGGAGGTAGCCTGGGCAGCTGTGTTTTGTGTGTTCCTCCTTCCCCCTGTTTTTTAATTGATCAATATTAAAAGGGTCAGATTCTTTATAGGAAGTTTCTGTGAGTCTTCTGGCTCAGTTATAAGGGAATCTAGGGAAAATTAAGGACGAAAATAAAGGGATGCTAGTGTGTCAGCAGGGGCTCTGAGGATACTACTAGCAGTGTAGATGCTGGACAAAAGGTCTCTGACATATTTTGGATAGAAGAAGCACTAAAAAGTATGTGACCATTGTTAGGGATATTAGTGCTGTGCAAGATTGAAAGGAAGCAAGTTCAGACATGAGTGAGGTACAGTCTCCCTAGCTTGTACTACCTAAATTGGATATTGAACAGTGTTTCTCTTGCTGGGAGGGATAACATGTAATCCCTCTCATGTAGTGTCAAAGTGCACTGTAATTTTAGACTGAAACGTGTTTAAATCCCACCTGCACTGGACAAGTGGAACTAACACAGAGGATAGTAGGGACTGAACATTGTGGATGTTCATTTGGAACTTCACAAAAGAGAAGAGAAATCAAGGCCACACAAAATATAATGACATAATCACAACAAACCTATTAGCAAGTTCTATGGAGCCAGAATACTTTCCAGCCTATGGGATTAACTATAAAAATAAGCAGCACCTGCTGGCAGCTAGAAACAAGGTTGGTATCATTTGGGATTGAGCTGAGTATCTGATAATGTGTAGTGCTTCCCTGTGGAGTCCCTTGAGGCTGGCAGTGAGTTGCCTCTTCAGAGGCAGCTGTTGACAATGTATTTGCAATCCATGTTTGAAGAGGCCTGGGCAAAACAGGCAGAAGGTCAGCTGCTGCTGGGCTGTGAAGCACTTAATGATGAGAGATGTGTTGAGTTTGTAGAAGTGTTTGTCTCATCTCTGAATTTCCCAAGTTTTAAAGGACAACTTAGTTTAGCCATAAAGGTAAACAGTTAGGAGAGGTCTTTATGGAAATACTTTTCTTAGACTCAAACAGTGGTTTTATAGGCCCACATTTAGGTTCAGTGTTGGATTTGGAGAGTTGCTGGTCTGATGATCTGTTGAAGACAAGCAGGGAGTGACCAAGAGTGAGGATGCAACAATTCTAATGCCCAATTCACTGATCACAGAGTGGCAAGCACTGCAGGGAGGCTGCTGTGCTTCCTGGAAGAAGCAGCCTTGTCTCAGAAACAAAAAGTGAGAAAGTACTTGTACCTGAGCCTCCGAGCTGTTCAGGGGCTCTCTCAGCTGCCTGCGGGGTGCCACTTGCTGGGCAGTGTACCTTGCACAGCGTTCTGCTTTCAGGCTGGTTTTTCAATGTGTAGCAAATAAAAGGAAAAATAACTTGAAACAAATATTTCCTGTTCTGTGGTATTTAACAATGAAATTGTAAACCACAGAAGGGACTGGGCTTGATCTAAAGGTCTTTGAAGTCAGCAGAACTATTTCCACTGATTTCAATGTGCTTTGGGTGCAGGCCATGGAGGAAGAAAGCAAATGTTTTCTGCCTCAAAAAGTATTAACCACTGGCATTCAAGGAACAGTAAAGTCTTAGGTTTAAAATGTGTTCCTTTAAATAAGGTAGTCAGAAACTTAGTTAATTTCTATCTGCTTCCTAATAATTTGTCACTCTTACACTAAAAAGGAATATGTTTATGGAACTCATAATCATACACTGAGAAGAAAAAACACTTAATACTGTCATTTGCTTCCTATCTTCTTCCATTCTGTTTTTTGTGTATTGTATTTCTCACCAATGTAATGATGCTTATGCTGCTGGTTGTTATTGCAGATTGAGAACTGTAGATTTCCAGTGGAATTAAACTTCACTGTAGTGATGGTGGCTGACAAATATATTGACCTCATTATTTTTCAGTACAATTTGATCTCTTAAACATCATAGTGAATTTGGTTTTGTTGTCATGTTGTTTTTTGTTTGCCTTGTTTTTTTGGGACTGAGAAGAAATAGGTCAGAGACAGTTTTTGGTGAGTATTGTTCTTCTAGGAATAGTGTATGCCCCTCCTATTGCAGGGTGAGACAAATAGGGGTATGCAGCAGCTTCATGTGTAAAATCAGCAATGGTTTTGCCTGCAAATTTTGTCCCAGACAGTTATTAAATGCAAGAAAAGGAATCTATCTGCCAGCTGCCTACTGCCCAAGGATGCTGTCCTTGTGAATCAGCAGCCCTGTCAGGATGTCAGAAGGCCATCCTGGAGTCTGGCAGATGTCAGCAGCCCACCGGGGGTGGGGGCGTGTGTTGGGCTTCTTGTCACGTGAGAGCAGAGCCTGAGCAGCTCAGTTTGCCTGTGCACCAAACCAACCCCATCCAACTGTGAGCAGCCAGAGAGGAGATCCCAGGCTGGTGAGCTGCAGGAGAGGACAAGACTTTGTTGTCATGGCCAGGCTGCATTACCTGCACAAAGAACCAGTGAACTGGCATCAGCTGGAAAATACATCAGGAGAGGATTAAAGGTGATGCAGAAAACAGGAGGATATGAATTAATGACATTTTTCAGCCTTCTGTATGATAGCAATGACCAGCCATTGTGCATGTTACAATGAGAAGAATTTTTCAATGAGGCCTCGCTATTTCAGGGTATGTCTATGAAATAAACTTACTTGTCTTTTGAGACCAAGCTTTGAAACGTCACAGAATCACAGAATATTCTGAGTTAGAAGGAACCCACAAGGATCATCAAGTCCAACTCTTAAGGGAATGGCCCATACAGAGATTGAACACACAATCTTGGTGTTGTTAGCACTGTTCTGTAACCAGCTGAGCCAGTGCCTCGTTTGGAATTTATCAGGGTTTAGAATAGGGTTCAAAGAGAAACCAGAATGGAGTTAAGAGCATTCTTCCAATTTGTAAGAGCCATTGTTTACATTCATCGGAAAACCATGAAGCAAAGCAAACATAACATAATTTAAAAAAATGTGTGTGTTTTTTTAAGCATCTGAGATATCAAGCATAGTACAATTTGTACTAAAGTGTGGGTGCTGCTAACCAGAGTCCATCAAGAGAGCAGTTCAGCTTGAATTTACTCCTTTGGAAAACTCCTCTTTCTCCCCTATATTTCTTCCCACTGCAGAGCTGCACTAATTTAAGTTGCATAAATACAAGAAGAAAGATCTAACAAAGAAAGGAATATGAAATCACTTTGTTCTCTTTCAGATGAGCATTCTGTGTCTTTCAGGCTGTCAGACTGGGGCATCATGGTGGTCTCAAGCTGAAAAATCATGTAATCAAAAAGGTAGATGTTCTGAAACGGTATCTTACAGAAAACTGTAATTTCCATGGGAGTTATCTATATACTTTGGTGTTTTAAAGCAATTAGAATAAATAGCCTATGGTAAAGCTTTCATATTTTTATAATATGTTAATGATTAACTGACTTCCTACATCTTTGTTGACTTAGTGGGAGAGTGACAAGGAACTGTGAGGTACCTATTTGGTAGCATAACAAGTTGGACAATTCGCATGGGCATTTTTTTCCACCTCCCTTTTGGAACTTGCTTCACCCAGCTGACACTGCTTCAAAGCCTTAGGCAACTCTCAGAATCAGAGAAGTAAGTCCCCTTTTTTTAAAATATTACTTATTTTATGACGTGCTGATAGAGAACAGATGGGGAGAGATTTAAGTATTTATTTGTTTTCTATAAAGAATGCTTTCCCAACAGGGAATTGAAGAATTAAGTTTTCAAGTATTAAATTATAGAGATATTGATAAGAAGAGACCTTTGTAATTACTGTACTGTTGGGTTTTTTGAAATTCCCTTTCTGCTGCAAGACTAACATTAAACAAAAGATATGGTTAGTTAGACTATACCATGTTCAGTATGGTCCAATACAGCTGCATCTAAGCTATAATACTTTTCAAAAGCAGGATTTGAACGGTAATTTAGAAATGCATGTGATGCCTGGCATCATCTAAAGCAAAAATATTTATTTAAAATGTGAAATAAGTGGAAATAAGTGAATTTCTGCTTACATGGGCTGCAAAAAAATAATTATATGCTTATTTTAAATAAGAAGAGTTTATCGTGAGCTCTCTCTTTAAGCTGGTTATAAGCTGCAGTAGAATTCCTAGGTTTTTGGCAGGCAAGTAGGTTCAGACAGGGAGACTCAGACATTGCTCTTCTGTTGGAACATTTTTTAGCTTATTTTATTTTAGCTCTGCTATCATTTACTAGGAAGAAAGTATAGTCTGCTATCCTTTTGGAAGGCTCTCCTTGCACCCACTACCCCAATCTAAGAAGGAAACCTGGCCAGCAGGTTGCTGTGTGCAGGTTGCTGTGTGCAGGTTGCTGTGTGCAGCTTTTGTGCTCTCCCACTGCGCCTTTAGCAGGTGCTTCCTTGCGTGCTCTTGGCGCAGGAAATGCTCCTGCCTCCCAATCCGGTGCTGTGCAGCACTTCTAGGCTGATATGCAAGTTGCTTCAGGAGTTCTTAATTTCTCCTGCAGCTCCAGGAAGCATTTGTTCCTGTTCTTTTGGCTGAGAGATGTCTGTCCTTGGATGACATCTTCCCATGCCCCAAGTGTGTGTTCAGTACCTCATCTTCCCAGTTGTGTGTGAGTTCTCTGGGACCTAGATGTGCTTGCCTTATTTACACCAACCCTTAGTGCTCTTTTCTCTGTGCCAGACACCCAGAGTAGACAAGCTTTTGGCCTCCCTCTGCTTTCTGAAGCTTCCTGAGAGGATCCCATCTCAACACAGCCAGGTTATCTGCCTTAGTTTTTCAGGGGCTGTCATTCCTGGAATGTCTCTAAACTGTTCCACTCTGGCTCTAAATGGAGCTCCCTTCAAGACAGAGGCAAAACAATCTGTAACAACTCTGATAACATGGGGTCATCTGGGTCCTGGGTCAATCCCACAGCCTTCTCACTGCCTATCAGCCTGTTTCCTTATGTAACAAGAGGTAAAATGGGCTCAGACACAGAAAAGTAAATTAGAATGTGAAAAAGCAGTGAGAATATGTAGAAATTATCAGTTTCATTTTGTCCTATTATCAAAGCAAATCTAAACATTTTCCTGAAATAAGCAAAGACTTTTACACGGCTAAGTTTCAATGTATTCTTACTTGATGGAAGAGAAATGAACATTGCTTTGGTTTGCTTGTTTTGAAACATAGTGAATAAATGGAAGCAGCAGAGTTTATAACATTGGACATTGACATTTGGAGGGACAGGGGACATAAGGCATGTTAAATCTGGGCATACCCTACAAATCTGGACATACTCTACAATGACTTCTAAGACTCTAGGCCCCACTAGTTTGTCTTTTTAAACTGTATGTTAGTGACAGCTCAAATCTGAACACGAGATATCAGAGCTCAAAACTTCATGAGTGTCAGGGAGATGTATTCAAGGAATGGGTCATAAAAGCAGCTAATTTTTTTTCCTAGGAAAATAGGAACAAAAGAACTGCCACACTGACTGTTTGAAATGTCTGTTGAAGAAGGTAGGAATAGACTCATTTATCAGCCAGTGGTGGCAACTCTTGTGGCCTGGACCACAGCAAGATGGCCTCAGACAAAGCTGTCCTTCAGCCAGAGCTATGCTGAAACAGTGATGGCAGAAGGGTAAAAACATTTCTGAAGCTCTCTTCTAGACACATCCAAACTCAAGGATCCTAAGGCATTAATACAATCTTTATGTCATGTCATCTGCATGTCTTTAATATCATGTCAAGGATCATGCAATTTGTGTAAGACTTCCACAAATTTCCATGACAAGACCCAACTCCATCTCACATTTCCCTGCAGTTTCAGTGTTTGAGATCTTATGTGCCAGGTGTTGATGACTGGCCTGTCCAGCTCTGCCTGAGGTCCCAGAGGGGTAAGAGATACTGCAGAGGGGATGCTGCTGCTGAGGAATGTATTACCCAGCACACACCAACCAAAGGATCTCTCCTAAATAGCAAACTCCCTTCAATGCCTCTGAAAGCTGCAGCCCTGTTGCTCTCAATGATGAATTTAAAGACAAGTCTTGCAGGTGATTGTGTGGTTGGGGACACTTCCTTATGCCACCCTACAGTCTGGACAACTGTCCCTGGCACAGGCCTTCATCCCCCAGGAGGGAGCCTGAGACCCAGTAACCTGAAAGGCCCAATTATATTTAAATGCATGAATTAAGAGAGTTTGATAGCTTTTTTCTCTCTTACATTTACCTGCAGGGCTTTTTAAGTCTCTGTTTCAGGAACATTAAGCAGGGCGAGTTTTAGAAAGCAGATCTGAAGCCCAACCAATGCATATAGAATACTGAATGTAATTAAAACATCTTGGAAGACACACTATTAATTGCAGAAGTGAAATGCATTTGGTGTAAATTAGGTTTCTACACCCTCAGAAGCAATATCATAGCCCCAGCCTTTTGCTACTAACAATTACTGGAAGAAAAAGAAGTGTTGACAAAATTACAAGATAGCTCAATTTCTCTTTTTTCCTGCTGCTGAGAATATCAGGAGGTGGGGATGTGGCCACAAAGAACTGAGCTATTCAACTGCAACATTTCATTTTAGTAATTTTAAAGGTAAGCCTGATGCACAGATGACCCAAACCTGCCTCTATGAAACCACTTAGCAGTTGTGAGAGCAGCTTGCTTGCTTTTTTTTTTTCTCCTAGAAGCAAGTTTGCAGCTGTAGGAACGTCAACATGGCTCTCTCGGGCATCCTCTCCATTTCTTGAAACTAAGAGTTGGAAACTCATGCCTCATTCTGTCCCTCAAGTCCACGTGCAATGGCTCAACATACTTTCCATAAAGAAAAAGAGCTACTTACTGTGCAATGCTTAATTTAAGTAAAATCAGCAATAAATATAAAAGGATCCTCCAAGCTTCTACTTTTGGATTAATACACTGACATGTATCACCTTTTACTAGTAACTTCTGTCTTCTCTGTGCAAATTTGCATTGAATGCAAATTTACATTTAATATGCACCCCCCCCCCCCCCCCCCCCCCATGAAGACAGGCTGGAAAAGTTGGGGCTGTTCAACATGGAGAAGAGAAAGTTGTGTGAGGACCTCCTAGCAGCCTTCCAGAACCTGAAAGGGGCCCACAGGAAAGCTGGAGAGGACTCTTCATCAGGAGATGTGATGGGACTAGGAGGAATGGCTTCCACTGAAAGACAGTAGGCTTATATTAGATACTGGGAATAAATTCTTTACTGTGAGGGAGGTGAGGCACTGGAACAGGTTGCCCAGAGAAGCTGCAGACTCCCCAGACCTTGAAGCATTCAGGGCCAGGTTGGAGTGAGCTCTGATCAACCTGGTCTGGTGAGAGGTGCCATTGCCCATGGCCAAGGGATTGGAACAAGATATCTTTAAGATTCCTTCCAGCCCAAACCATCCTATGATTCTATGATTCTGTCTTTCTTTTACTTTACTAGGGTATTTAGTTAAAAACATACCTGTGAAGGAAAGCCCTTCCAAATGAAGGAAATAAAAGATATATTTAGAGAGAAAATGGCTGTCAGGTGAGAAGCCTGTAGAAGCAGGTCTCCGGTTTTTAGTTACTGTTTCTAGACTTTCCAAAGACTATCCCCAGAAGTTTCTGGGGTTCTTGTTGGAATGAACTGAGTAGATTTTAAATGAAAATGTAGATGAAATAATGGGATACTGAAAGATGGTACTGTGGCCACCTCTCAAAACCACTTCTCACTTCTTTTGGTGAAAAGGGTTTTCAGTCACGCTTTTCATTCACTGACACAGATACCACATAGACCTAGCTTGCTTCTGCTGGCCAGATTACCTTTGTAGGCTGACTCCATCCCATGAAGTAGCTGGTCTGCAAAGATGGAATGCTGAAATTTGCAGCTCTGAGAGAGCTCCTGAATCAAGAACCACATGCCAGTGACACCACCTAATTACTCAGAAGATCTCCTGTAGCTGACTGAATATGAGTTCATTTGCCTTAGGACATTTCACCTAGTGACTGTGTTACATCATTGTATTATTCAGACCATACAGGTAACCTTACTACACCAACTAAATGAATTCAAAATATTTATGTAATTAATAAAGCATGAAACCGGCCAGTGCTGTTTGTGTTAGCACAGCCTGCTATATGAACTGAGCTTTGAACTGTATTTTATCCAATATAGCTCAAACATGCAGGGACTGAGCTTTCACATTTTTCTCCCAGAAGGCTGAAAAGGGCATTTGCACAGGGACCAGAAGTTTTAATATAATTTAAAAAATAAAAAAAAATAAATTGTTTGTTTGTTTGTTTGGGTTTGTTGGGTTTTTTCCCTGTGGAATACAAGTTGGTGTCAGATCAAATTCTTCCTTTCTGAAAGGGATGCCTCTGTTCTTGAAATCTACAGGAATGGCACTGCTGGTGTTTGAGCCAAGTTCAGCACCTGCATCACCCACCTCCTGTGGATAGAGACTTGTGCAGGGTCAGCCCTAAGGTCCAGCTGAGGGAAAAGCTGACAAAGCGCTGACCCAGGCGCTGCTGTAAACCCCAGCCTGCTATGACCTTCCCTCCCTCCCTCCTTTCTTCCCTCTTGAGGCCTCACAGCAAGGGAGTCGCTGGAATGGCTGAAATCCTGGAGGACGACGCCCTCTGCAGCTCGCTCCCAGTTTTATTTGGCATCTGCAAGAGAAATTTTTTTTTAAATACTTGCCACCGTAGTTCTGAAAAATCAATGTATCTTTCTACACTTGGGAGAAAAGGAGTTTCCCTGATCCTCTTTTCCCAAAGGCTTCCTTTAAAATCAATGCTTCTGGCATGTTGCTTTTCATGATGTCAGCAAAACCTGTAGTGTGTTTATTAATATTCACAGTGATAGAGACTGGAATTGGGAACTAGAACTTTTTTAAAATTTTGACATGTTTTCTTATGTCAAGAAAAATCCTGTAACTATTTTACCTTGATAGTTTGTTCCTTATTTTCATGCTGAATCTCAGTACCAGGAGGTCATTAAGTATAGGTTCTGTTTGATTTTCCAAAATAGAAAAGTAGGAGAACTGTAATTTAATTTAATCATCGATTTCAAAAGTACTTCTTTTGAACCTAAGTCAGTGATACTAGGCTAGATCAAATATGTTTCAGTGGGCAGGGTGTGGAGAAATGAGCCAAAATGAATCATTTCTTACATAAACAATTTTTTATGTGTCTAGACACCTGATAACTCATCTAAAGCCCATCTTTGTTAGCTGGTTATTCTCCAGTTCTCTCAGAACTTTTGTATAAGCTATAAAATCTTTCATCCTGTGTGTTTGCTTGTTTCGTGTTTTCTTGAGAATTTTAAAGGGAAAAAGACCTTTCCCTAATTTTTAAATTTTATAATTAAAATGGGCACGATTCTAAGTATCTCAGCACATGCAGGTTTGATAGTAGGCTCGGAATCACATTTACTCTCACTTACTTCTGTGAGCAGACAGTTGGGTACATTCAGTCAATGAAGTTATATGCTGATAATATACTTGGAAAAGCTGTTGATGATAAGGATTCACCTGCTGACATATCTTTTATGACCTTGGTATCAGCAAGTTGTCTAAATGAATGTTTATGATGTACACAAGAAGTGTTACAGAGATATGGGCTCTACACAAAATGGTATCTTCATGTGGTTCAGGTTTGGCTGCTCTGTGCTCCACTGATTCCAAGAGAAACAGAATGGAGCACAGGACTCCTCTGCTCACCCTCATTCCTGTCCAGCACCTTCCCACCGCTGGATAGGAACAGAAATGATGCTGTTTTGAGGAACCAGGACAGAAAGAGGGGCTACTGTGCTCCATGCCTGGTAAAAACAGTTAATTAGAAAGAGGGGTTATAATCACTTTGTAAATAATGCAGCAAACTGAGAAAGTATTTATAAATTGGTTTCAGTTTAAGTAGATAAACATACAAGAGACTCTTCTGGAGAAATTTTCTCCATGCTGGAGAGGATTAAATGTACACTTGCAATAATGGAGATTAATATATCCCACAGGGAATCTATTGGAGATACATAGATGAACTGGGAGGCCAAAATGATAAAATTGCAGATCTTGCTGTGTTTGTCTGGCATCAAAAATCACTCTGTCCCATTCTCTCATGGCTGGCACCACCTTCAGGACTGAAGTAAGTATTGGGCACTGGCATGAGAAGAGGGACACTGTCTGCTTAAGGCCATATTGTTATGAAGATATTTCTTTTTAAGACTTCCACAGGTGGATTTTTGCAACTAGATTGTATTGCAAACTGAATCTGGTTACCTTAAGATCAGTAAATAGAAAAATTGTTGCTTTAGTCTTTATGTTTAATGTTTAGTACACAAAACATGGTGGCAGACATATCTTATTAGAGTCAACTTGGTACGGTATTTCTCCAGTCTTGAATTAAATAGGAGCAGTAGAAAAAGTATTTTAGAAACCTTATGAAATATACAGATCTCTAGAACCTTTCAGATTCACCTGAAAGATGTGGCCTCAAGTAAATTTGAGGCCACATCTTCACTGGTCACAGATCATTCCTATAAGTATTCAAAAAAATGGTACAAAAGGCATGGGAAATTAAGTGTTGATTTGTTTATATTTTTTCTTCTTTTTTCTGTTTTTTTTTAATACAATAGAACCATAATTTGCACTCATGCTGACTGAATGTACAGTCAGCAAACAAATCTTAAATCTAAATGACTAAAATACTTTCCAGCACAGTTTTAGGATTATTCAAACTGGGGAAACTGGGCAATTTATAAACAAGTGGGATTTGCAAAGGTAAAGCAGAAAAAAAAAACTTGGGTAAAGTTTGAGGGTGGGAAAGCAATGGCAGCATATCCAGGTGCCAGCCCCTGCACAGTGTTACATTTCTGATTAATTAAAATATTTCCACTAATGCATTCATGGCTAATTAATCTGAAAATGGTCAAAGTTCAGTGGTTGTTATTAGACTTTGTGGCCTGCATTTGCTCATGCCTCTGAACTATGGTGTTTTCTGTCTGACACTGGTCCCAGCAGCTCTCAGTAAAGACAGCACAAAAGCTGAAGTCTGTACAGACTGGGCTCCAGCATCAAAGTCACAGCTGCTGGGAGAAAGAAGCACACATTCTGCTCTGTAGGATCTCTTGCAACAGTCAGGAACCTGAGGATTTTCTCAGATTTTGTTCCTGCTAGCCAGTAACTCTAGGGCTCCTGATTATGTGTAATGTGTTAAACAATCTTTGAACGTAATGAGTGGTTAACAAAGTAGACAATAACTTGGAAAAAACCCATAAATTTTCCTTTTGTGAATGTAAAAAGGAGATCTTTAGGGGAGCTAATCAGAGACTCTTTCTCCTCTGTGATACCATGACATATACAGCATTAAAACCTGTATATTACTTGTCCATGGATATTAAATTTCAACAGTTCATTAAAGTTGGGGGAAGATGACTGCCATCTTCCCTCTACACACACATTCTCTTTTTCACTCACAGGTTCACCTATTCATCCAAATAATTATTGCCTTTGTCATTTTATTTTTTGTTTCTTTGCAGTGCCTCTCTCTCTTTACATGGCAACTGTGTCTCTGACAGAGCAGGAGATCTCCAAAGGATGAACTCTCTGGTCAGCACCTCACACCTTCAGCTTGCTGCCTTTGTTCTGGGCACAATAGGCTGGATCCTGTGCACCGTTTCAATGGGAATTGTGGAATGGAGAGTGTGGTATGTGGACAACACCACTGTCATCTCCTCTGGCATTGCCTGGGTTGGGATTTGGAAAGTCTGCTTCATCAGTTACCTTTACGTCTCACCTGGCTATAGAGAACAGTTTTGCCATAAATTCAGTGGCTATGACTCCTTCATCCCCCATGAAATTTATGCTGCTCAGGGCCTCCTGTTGATTGCCATGTTCATGGGCTTGCTGGGACTGGCTGCTACAATATTTGCTCTGAGAAATGTGTATATGGGAGTCACTCACAAACTTCTCATTGCCCCGTTCTTCCTGGTGGGTGGCTTCTTCTACATATTTGCTGGTCTGTGTGTCCTGATTCCTGTGAGCTGGAATTTCTATTCTGTAACTCACAACCAGAGCATAGCTTTTCCTCCTTCTTACTACATGCCCTCCAGTCCAGCGGCACAGGAAGCTGGTGCTGCCATTCCTGTTGGGATTGTGGCTGTTATCCTCCTGCTGCTAAGTGGGACATTTTCTCTCTCATACAGATTTCCCATGACCGCAAACACTATCACAAAATCCTGACAGGACAAATCCTTCCATGCTATTTCAGAACAAGAGCATAGTTAAGAGAAAAGGACAACAGCATGAGTGGTTGTAAAGTTAAGGAACTGCAGAATTTAATTTTATTTTATAGTAGCCACACTATTTTCTTATATGAACCACTTGAATCACCATCTTAGTACTCACCTATTAGCAGAGGTTTGTCTTGGAGATAACTGCTGTTGAGCAGCAAATGTGATTAAATTTTACCAGTTGTCCTCTTTTGTATATACAAATACTATTGATAATTTTTTTTTGTGTAAAATATTTACCATGCTCAAAGAGCTGACTTTGAATGAACTGTCCTGTAAGAAAAATGTGAAGTAACATGTATTAAATGTGAATTTATTTCCTTGTCAGTACTAAGTTCTTTTGTTGTTTATTTAGTTACATCTGTAGCAAAGTATGTTTCGTGACAAGTCAAGACTTTTAAAACCAATAATATGATTGTCATCATGGTTGTGTCAAATGACTCTTCCCTGAATTGGCTTATATATGTCTTGCCAATTTCTCCTTTTCCTCTAGGGCACATAAAGAGCCATTCCTTTATTGCTTCTGTTTTTCTTTCAAGCTATTTGCATTTTATGTTGCAACATGTTTGCCTGCGGGGAAGGTGCGCTCTTTAGTTCCTAACTGAGGCAGAGCCAAAAAGTCTGCAAGTGTTTGCTTCTTCATCTGGCACTTCACTGAATCCAAATGTATTGCAAAAGACGGAAATAACTTGTACAAGTTATTACAAAACTAATGTCAAAATCAGTGCTCTCGGTAACCAGGAGTACTCAGTGCACCTTTCAGGGTATGATTCATCTGATGTAGAAATCTATATCCAAACCGGTCACTTCAGGTTCTGTTTATAATCAATGTAGAGACTAAGACTGACTTTTTCCAAGGTGCCTAGAATGGCTGGGAGATTACATGCTCCCTGAAAACCTTTTTCTCTTAACCCACTGTAATGGCCATAGTAACCACAGTCGCTAACTGTGGCACATATAAGCAAACTTCACCTAAGGAAAAAAGAAAGAGAAATGTCCCAGATAATGCAATAAAGACAATTAAAAAAAAAAAAAAAGTTTAGGGATTGAGGAGGAATGAACCAACAGTGTTGACAAATAGATGATCTCTTGAAAGATGTCCTCATAATGTTGTTACATTTTTAAAGAATGCTACAGAAATCTAAGTAATTTAGTTTTACTCTTTTAATTGTCCTCCATTTTTTAAAAATACTCATGGAAAGAAAATAATTTTTTAAAAAATGTAATGTTTTTTGGACATTGCAAGACAAGGCAAAATGCCGACAAACCAGGACATCTTGCTGGTGGCGCTTATTAGCCCAGCGTGTTCTAGCAGTCCAATTTTCCTATACATCTTCCCCTGGGCTTGACTTTGCTGTACTGTCTGACAATATAGAAACTCCACAGCACCTTCATTCCCTCTCCAGTCACTTCTGAAACAGCAGTTTATCTCATCATTAGTAATTTTTTCATTGCTGCAAGAATCTATTTTTTGACTGTTTATGATTCTGTAAAGCACTTTCAAGTGGTGTTTCAATGAAGGCAGTTTAATAGCTTGTTTCTTATATATTGTTTCCAGTATGGTTTCTAAAGTACATTCTTTACAATATCGGTGGGTTTCAGTTTTAGATGTACAAATCAATAGTACTGTCAGTAATACTGTCATCTCTTCCCTCAGGGCCTACATAATATTAGATTATATCATATTATAGTTGTAAGGAAAAAAAGAGATCTATCTATGTGTTTATGCCACTAGTAAACTTATTACAGTAGTAAACTACCAATATTCCCTGGCAGGAAATTACAACTTTAAGAGAAAATTACTGAGTCTTCAATTCTTTTTGAGTTAATGTATGCACAGAAATGTCAGCAATCCCAACTGTATTTGTTAACTATATTCACTAAATCATTGGGTTCATTTGTCTAAAGTAAAAGGAACAAACATCATCAGAGACATGCCAAGTTTCTGTGTTGCTGTCATTGCTGTTTCCACTGGGAATTACATTCATCTGTACAGATGTGTGGATAGGAAACATTGGTTGTGTGTCAAACACGACTAGGTGGTGAGGAAATTCCTCAGCTAAACACTGGAATAGATTACCTAAGGAGATCTATGGATTTTAAAATAAAGTTTTGTCAAAAAATAGTTTAGGCAAATAGTGCCAGGAAGACAGAAGGTATGAGTGAGCCCACCTCAGGACAGAGGGCTTATCTAGATGGGACTCTTGGCATTCTTTCCCAGTCTCTCAATAGTCACATGATCCAGATTTGATGTGGATATATGGTAAAATATAATCTATGTTCAAACACTAGTCTATATTAAAACTCTATAGAGTCTTTTCCTTCTCTATAGAAAAGGGAAAAAAATTTTACAGAATCATGGAATCATTTAGGTTGGAAGAGACCTCTGAGATAGTCGAGTCCAACCTTTGGTCATCACTTTGTCAACTAGACCATGGCACTGAATGCTATGTCCAGCTGTTCCCTGAACACCTCCAAGTATGGTGACTCCACCATCTCCCTGAGCAGCCCATTCCTGTTGTAGTTTGGGTTGGTTTAGTTGGGGATTTTAATAAATCTTAGTTAGGTTGGTTCTCTGTACCCCTATTTTCCCTCACAATGGTTTGCTCCAAGCTGTCTACCATGGGAGCTCTTACATGTCAATCTTGTAGCCACTCCCCAATTCTTCTTGAAAGTTCTGTGTCAATCACCTCACCTTTGCAATGCTATTTTTCCCAGAACGCTGTACCCACCTCTGTTATGTTCCCATAGGTTGTTATGTTCTGTGTCACTCCCCTGTTGTCTGTCCCTTTTCGGCAAGGGGATTTTCCACCCCTGTCCGCCCGTCCCCTATTTAACCCAATGCTTTCTTTGTCCCGGTGCCATTTTTGCCTTGCACTGGGCTGGGAACGCCGCTCCGACCACTGCTGCGACCACGCGGGAAATAAAAGTTCTCTGGTTCGCCGGCAAAGTGAGCCTCTCTCGTCCCTTCGTTTCCTCTCAGCGTGAAGCTACCAAAGCTGCGAACCCACGCCGGGACACTCCGCAACCCTGGAGTGCCCGTCCACGCGGCAGCTACGGTCTCTGCAAGGGCAGCTCTAGCCAGGCTTTCCAGCTGCTTGAGGCCATAGTGGGAAAAAGCCGCACATTCCAATGCCTGTCAACCCTTTCAGTGAAGAATTTCCTCCTGATGTCCACCCCGAACCTCCCCTGGCACAGCTTGAGGCCGTTTCCTCTTGTCCTGTTACTGGTTGCCTGTGAGACCCAGCTGGTTACATTGTCTTTTAAGGGAGTTACAGAGAGTGATTAGGTCACCCATGAGCCTCATTTCTCTAGGCTAATCTTAGTTCATAACAAAGGAGAGGCAAAACTTCCATTTATTTCAATGCATTGACCTGTTTGACCTTGATCCACCAGGGCAGTGTGATTCATTAAAATTAGTGAATGTTTGTATTCATTACAATTTCGATATTGGAGGAAAGCAGAGCCCCTGTGCTTTTCCTTCACCAGCAAGGTGGCAAAGTTTCTTTCTGTATATTTCCATGACACATTTGTTTCAGATTTGAGAAGCTAAGTTCCCTTTCAGTAGGTCTGTTTGTTACCATGTCAGTTGTGCTTATATAGGCACTTTTAGAGGTTGTCTGTAAAATCAGGCAGCTGAAATGGTTTTGGTTTAAAACTCAAAAATGCAAAATTATTTTGGAAGGCTATTTTTAACCTAGATTGCTTTAGAGACCAACTCAATAGCCTGGCCCCACACTTATTTGTAGCAGCACAACTGAGGACAGGCAGGAAGCTATCATGCAGGACTGAGTGGCCAGGGCTGTGAGGTAGGGAGATAAGGGGCAAAAACCTCCTAAGCAAATTTCACTAGAGAATAGATCATATCATGAAGCTCTGTCTCCAGCTTCAGCGCAAACTGGGACCTGCTCCCTCCCCAGTGGCAGCACCGCTCGCCTTGTGGGCTCCACCCTGTCTAGGAATGTCTCCACACTGGCCTCAGTCTACACATAAACGAGTCTTGCTTTATTTTTTCTGAGTTGACAATAAACAAGTACCTTGTGATTCACTCACATGTCTGAATTCACTGCTGGGGGAATAATCTGAATACCAAGACCCCCTTTGAGTTCTGCTGGGTGATAATGATGAGGCCCCCATCTTTGACCTCCATAACATACTCCTTGGCATTAATCCACCGCAGGATGCATTTTCTTAATCTTACTTAATGTACCGTCTACCTCACTTGTCCAATCATGGCCACAGACCAAAAAATATATGGATATACTTTCAATATTCCTGTAGGATGGATGATCAAATAGAGAATGGAGCTGAACAGTGCCTAACATAAGCAGCCCCAAGCACAAAGCCTGCTGAGTTTTTCCCCCCAGATGAATGTGCAATTCAGGACAACTGTCATTTGTGTTCAGGCAAAGGAAGCAGGATGAACTGGAGACACTGTAGTGCAGAGTAGGTCATCAAATTAGTCAGGTAAACAAAATTTTTATTTCAGTCAGCAGTTCTACAGTGAAGACAGACTCAGTTGCAGATTTAGCTGATTGAAAACAATGTTAGGCTCAGAAAGAAATGTTTTTGTTGTCACATGGCTTATGGTATATTATAGTGATGAGAAGGAGGGTGTTTTCATGGATATTTTTAGACCTTTGACCATTTTCCTCTTAGAATGGAAAAACTGAAATATCACAGCCAATTTCCTCCTCTTTGGGCCATGAAACAGTTTAGGACAAAGAGATTTTGCTTTAAAAAATGTCAGTCTGGCTGGCATAGTGTTAATGGCAAATTGTTTTCTTAAAATAGGAAACCAATGTACATTAAATTAAGGGTTCCCAGAAGAGACGTTCTCTGTGAAAAATATACCTTTTTCAAAACTGAACTGGGATTCCTTTCATTCTTGCCAGCATCTGTATTGTCAAATCCAGTATCAGCTCATAAAAACCATATTTTTCAACTGACCTATTTCCCGTTCTACTGCTCAGATAATTTACTGTTTCCCTTGCTTGAGAGGGTTCAATAATTAGCCGGGTGCTTTGGAGTGTGCTAACTCTTAATTACTGTGTCAAAATCACCTGCATGCCAAACAAGAAAATATAAGTGAATCTCATCTCAGAATTATAAACCAAATAAATACTGGCTTAAAACTGCGAATGAAGTACAGCACGCAGTGTTAATATCCAGTTCACAGAATGTCACATCACTGCCTTCCTCTTGGATTATATGCAGGAAAGACCAAGTATGAGGTTAATTCCCAGGATGCTATTTTGAAGAAGCACATACATTCTGACTGCCCAAGGTTACTTCATGTGCAGGCTGATTTTCAGCAGCTGAATATGTGGCCCCATTATAATACAAATAGGGAAAGATAAAAAATCAGAGTGGGTGAGATAGCATGTGAGAAACAGAACGAGAGGCATTCATGGTACCCACAACTACATAAGTGCATTGCAACTGCCAAATGACTGAAATTGAAGGGGAGGGGGGGAATCCCTTGAACACCAGGAGTGCTTAAAAAACCCTGAAGAATACAGAACTAGAAATTAAACAATCAGTGGTTGGGGAAGAGATTTGAAATATTGGTGTTATTGCTGAACAGTTTGAAGGTAGGGAATAAAACTTGTCAATATCTATCTCCATAAGAACTACATAATACCCAGTAGCTATGCCTGGCAAAAAAAAGGTCTTGGGGGAATTTGAAATCACTTAAAGGCACATCCCTCGTTATTTATCGATATAATACTGTGGCCATCCACTAACTTGACTTTTGAAAGTCCTACTGAAAAGCTTCATCGGTCTGCATGCAACTTTGAGAATAACTGATTTCAGTGGACCTCACATCCGAGCTTTAGTATTCCAAATATGTGTAAGACCTGACACATAATTTTTTCTTATGACAGTTACCCATTTGTAAAATAAAGATAGTAGCAACTCACAAAAAGGTACAATAATGAATACATTTAAGTGTAATGATTAGTGTGATGGAAGCCACAGAAAGTATTACAATAGATGTGCTGAACCACTGGTTTGTGTTCATACTCTGAAGCCAGACTCAGGGATGCAGGGGTTCCCTGGGTGTGTGATGCTGCCTTGCTGTTACAAACCGAGCAGAGACAGAAGGGGAATGCTGTCATGCAAGGCAAAGGGAGAAAAACTGGGACAACATGGGAAAAGAAGGAAGAAAGAGAGGGAATGAAAGGGAAAAAGAGGCAGATTGTAGGATGCTATAAAAATAAAAAAAATATTAGTGTTGATTGACATCATGATAATAAATATTTGACTAACAAGTGATTTTGTCAAATCTGGAAAAAAGGATAAACAAAAAAGAAGGAATCATGTTTCAAAGAGAAGCCAAAATGAACAACAAAAATGTCACATGAAAAGGGAGGTAGATGATACAGAAGGCAACACTGCAAAACAGCAGAGTGGCCCACCATGCCCACATCTAACCACAGCAGCTTTGGCAGAGTGTTCCTTGAGGGAAATTACTTAGATGGGAACCACATCCTCTGCAGCACTGTGGACATTAGGGACTCCACTGACGGAGTGCCAGCAGCAACCATGTATGCTGAACTCCACTCTGCTGCCCAGGCCAGGAAGTAAAATAATTTGCTGTACTTCCCTCTACCCCACCATATATCCATCCTGGATGTGCTTGCCTATGCCATGCCTGTGGCAGTTGTCAGAGGTGTCTGCACCATGCCCTGTTTGGTACCACCCTCAGCTGGTCTGCATGAGGTAAGCTGGGCTGGATGCTGGGTGTCACCTCTCATGCAGCGCCGAGCACGGCTTACCAGAGACACCTCTGTCATCTCCTCCAGCATTGCTCAGGTGGGAACTGGGAAAGTTGAATGGCCACTGCAGAGTCTCCAGGGACTTTTCAACAAAGGTCTACCACAGAGTTAAGATCAGTGAAGATTTTACCCCCTGGAAACCGTGGTTGTTCAGAAGATTTCACTGGCTGCTACAATTCTGGGAACACTAGGAATGACCTACAAGCTTTCTTCTAAGAAATAGTTATAAGGCCTGTGCTCAAAATCCACTTATCAGCTTTTTCCTAGCTGGGGGGATGTGGAAAATTATCACTGGCCTATGTGTGTTAATTCCTGAGAGCTACAGTTTCTGGTCTGCAGCATAAGCTGCGGTGTCTCATTTCCCCCTCTGCCCACGCCAGCCTGGGGCGCAGGAAGCCACTGCTGCCGCTCCTACCGGCATCCCTTGTCCTGCCACTCACAGTGGGACCTTTCCTTTTAACATAAACATGCCATTGTGCTGGATGCCAAGGCTCCTTCTGATAAAACAGGCCTCAGATGCCTGTGAGAAATGTGAGGCAGGGCTACAGCATAAACATAGCAAACCAGTGACTTCATCTGCCCAAGGAGCTCTCTGGGTTCCACTGTGACTCTTCAGTGACATTCATCCATTGCTGTTGTTTCATTCAAGGGAATGGAAATACACTATGTGACTAATTATTTTCAGCTGAAGAATTATTTTTTATTAGCTAACTTTGAAACTGCTGTGTTTCATATGGGTACCTGAGTTCAGTGTTGCTGACGAATGTTATTTCTGAAGTGACCTTTGGCATAGGTTGGACTTTTGTTTTTCAGTGATATCTAAATTCAGTGTTTATTTAATTGGGTTTTGCCCGGTACAATACAATGCTGCATCGATGATTCCTTTACCAAAAAGGCACCTAAATGATGCTTTTTAAATAACATTGTTTTAGAACTAAACCACACTATTTAGCACAGAGATCATGGCCTGCATTACAGATGGTTAAGTATAGATTTAAATATTTTAACATATGCTAGGAATACAATGGTACTGTGGAAGTCACTATACTTTTTAATGTAAGGGTTTCAAACTAACTGGTATGATATCCCTCCAGCAGGAATGCACTGAGCATGTGCCAGTTCATCCTATCTTTCCGTGAGCCCACACCATGAAAGCATATCCCATGAGCCTATCAATGGGATTAGTCACAAGAGCCTTAATAATTTATCTTCTTTCTACTATTTCTCAGAAATGTTTGTATCCACCAGAACATCTCTCTATAAATAGCTACATTTCCAGTGATAACCCACAAATTCTGAGACTTATATTTTGCAGCTGTAAATAGTGAACATTGCTTGGTGTGCTAATAGCCCAGAATTCCCAAATTATCCCAGTAATGTTCAAAATCAATACTGACATTCACAAAAATTGGTGGCATCTTCAGTGCTTCCAGGGCCCTTCTAGCTGTCATGCTCAGCCCAGGCCTCAGAACCTGCTGTCACGTGCTGCTCTTTCTTTTGAAATACTGATTATCAGTCCACTTGAAGAATGAATTAACACTACCCATATGCTATGTCAGGAGGAGTTTGGTCCATAAATCTCACAAGCTTTGATGTGAACATTTAAGCAACTGTCTCATAAAGATCATTACTAATGGTCAGAAAAAGTTGCTTCTGAAAAAAAGCATTTCTTGCTTTTCAGAGGACCAGAAGTGCTTCAGAAAATCTGTTCTGTAGCTGAAACTTTGTATTTGTGGCAGCAAATACAAAGTACTCTGGAGTAGACATAAACAAAAATAACCTGAGTTTGAAAAGACAATTCAGGCTTTTAGCCTGAAAAGTGAATCTTACAGGAATCTGATTATGGAAGTCAGAGGGAATTTACAAAAGTACTCAGCACCTTGCAGGATTGCTTTTTAATTTTAGTCTAAAAAGGCTGAGCGCTGATGTGCAAAACTGCCTAAGGATATACGTGAAAACTTCTTGGTTTAAACTAAACAAAAAACTAGGCACTTTGAAGAAAACTATCAGAAGTCCATATCACCTGAATTTTCCATTATTTTATTTGTAAATCATGTTTCTAGAAAATCTGACAAGGAACTCCAATTCTTTTAAAATTATCCTTATTTTAATGTCCACTCTGATACCCCAAGAGATATAAGACATTTTGTTGTTTAAATAACCAGTGCAATCTGGAGATCACACTAGCATATCAGCAGGGAAGGACAAGCCACTAGAGGCATAGTAGAAGAGCAATACTGGACAGAGGAATAATAAAAAAAAAGTCATGAGGGGTAAAGAAGAAGAAACTTGAGTGAGTCACTGAGGACAAAATGGGGAGAGAGTAATTTAGAAGGAAGACAAAAAGAGTAAGTAACACAGAGAGAGAAGGTGGCTGGCCTGTAATTTCATGGCTGACAGAGCACCTAGCGCTCCAGCCTGGAGAGCATAGGGCAGGTACATCTGACAGTGAAGAATGCAAGCAACTGCAGATTTATATAACATGTACAAAACATATTTTTTAGTACACAGGAGCTTTGGCAGTTCCTGTCCTCTTATTAGAATTCATCTGCCTAAGCCTTTCTCAGGAGTTAACTTTTGGAATTACAGGGATTTGTAAACTGATGGCAAAGATCTTATTTTAGATGACCAGCATCATCATCCTGAGAAAGTATATCCACGTACTCCCAACTAATAGCTTTCTCTGGCCATTCACTGCTGATGAATTATGCTGCAATAGGAAGATTTAGCCCCAAATCCAGTTTAATCCTTTGTTTACATAAAGTCTTAGAAATCATGCTCAGTTGCTGGAAAGCCAGCAGAGGAAGTCCACATTAACAAATGCTCTCTCTGATTAATTCAGTGCTAACACAAATAGCAAAAAGTCCCAATGAGAAAGAGCTCCTTGTCTTTTAAAGCAAGAATAATTTACAGTACAGTGGACAGACCAGATAGGAGGAGTTTCTGCTTTCAAGCTTTTACTAATCACAAACTTTTTTGTATCAGTCCACTATGGCAGATTGGTATTGGTGACCAAAGTCTGGTTTAGGAACCACAAAAATGCTGTTACCCAGCTCCTGTGGTAAGTGATTAATCTCTGTGCAATGCTAGACACACAACTGTTGGGAGATGCATTCATGTCTGTAGCACTCAGAAAATTGTTTGCATTGCTCAGACAACACCTGGAAGGCTGAACCATGGATCAGTGATTTAATTACCATTAAAAGTAAGCAAGTAGCTACAGATACCAGCTTGGTTTTAGGACACACTGCCTTTTTGCAAAATCATCACTGGGAAAAAAATTATCAACTGACATCACAAAATGAAACCAATTAACATTAGTTGGGAAACTGAGTCTTGTCCTGTAATAGATAAACATAGAAATTAAATATTAACTCTATTAACCTTAGTTCAGCCTTCTTGGAGCAACAATCTGGCCATGAGATTATAAAAAAAAGACCTTAGCATGTTGTTTGTGATTTCTGTGCTAGACATTTGAATTGTAAAACTTAAAGGAAATTATTTTGACTGAGAAATTTTCTACTCACATGAAAGGCATGAAAGAAAATATTTTTCTTGCAATTTAAGCAAAATTGTTTAAAAAGGAAGATACCTCTTAAAATAATTTGGTCAATTGTTTTAGACCACAGATGCAATTGCAGGACTTAACACTTGCAATGACCATCCATGATAGATTTCCTTAAGGGAAATCATCATAAAATAGTTTGGCTTGGAAGGGATCTTTAAAGCTTGTCTAGTCCAACCCCCCTGCAAGGAGCAGGGACATCTTCAATGAGATCAGGTTGCTCACAGACCCATCCAACCTGCTCTTGAATGTTTCCAAGGATGGGCATCCACCACCTCTCTAGGCAACCAACTACTGTGTTTCACTACCCTCAATGTAAAAATTTTCTTCCTTATCTCTAATCTAAATTGATCTTCCTTTAGTTTAAAACCGTTACCCCTTGTCCTGTCACAACAGGCCCTACTAAATCTACCTCCTAAATTCTCAATGTTGATGAAGTTAAATTTTCCAGTTAAATATCTTGATTAAAACCTTAGGATAGTAATTTGAGGATTTTTGTAGAGATTCAGCCCACTGGAGTAAAGCAAGCAATAATATGCCACTGCTACAAGGTTCTGAACTTATTCCTTTGGCTTTCCTGCTGGAGGCCTGGCCTGGGCTGAGGAATGAGATGAGGTCAATTTCAGACTAAAATCTGGATGCTCACACATTGGACTCAAAGACCTTGGAAAACATATCTTTTCCAACACTATTAATTGAATGATTCTACGCTAACATTCTCTATTATGTGAATTTTAGAAGCCCAGAAACATTTTATAGCTTTTTTTCCCCAGCACAGTATGAGAATTAAATTCAGTATTTTTCTTCAATCAGATATTAAAATAAAACTTACCTGCAGACCCCATGGAAAGAGCAAAATACCACACAGGGTTAAACGTCTGTAAACTCTGGGGACACCCTGTTCCTCTGATCCTTCTGTTTTTAAAGAAATGTGCTCTCCTGATAGAAAATAGTGATTAACACCCTCACAGGCATTTTTAATGGCTGTCACTGCATGTTGTGAGGGGCTGAATCCATTAAAGCTTTGCAGGATACAACACAGACTTCAGGTCACCCCAGAACTCAGGCTTTCCTTTCTGTAAATTCATATTGATGCCAAGCATTCGGTTTGCAGTGAATGTTTAGTTTTTCTTCATGGCCAGCATTGCACCCAACAAAGATGCGACAACAGCTGATCACCTTCAATTAGCAATTTCCTGTCCATCATTTTATCTTGCCTAATTGGAACTGCTTTCCAGGTATTAGGGTGGTGTTTGTATATAGTATTAATGCTTCCTATAGAATGGAAACTGTTGTATACTGAGGTCACTACTTTCAGCTCGTTGGTGGATGTTTCATGGTTCAGACTCTGGAAAGCCCCACATTATTTCAAAGAAATTTTCTAAAAGTTTTTCTCATTTGTTCTATAATCCTCCTGTCTCTACAGAAGTTATTGCCCACCAAGACTGCTCTATGATAGCTGCTGCCATGGAGACAGCAAGGATACAGCTGGACCACTTTGCTCTGTGGGCTATCTCCAGCAGAGAGTTTCAAAATTATCTTATTTTACCTGGTAGGTGGAATCCTAACTACCTTTCCTATCAACTGTTTCAATGCCAGTAATCTTGAGTTCCATTAGTATTTAAAAATCAAGGCATTTCTTCTTCTTTTGAATTCAAATACTCCTCCAGCCCAGGGGAAGGGTTCCTTCTCCGGCAGCTGGGGATGCTGTTTCTACCTCCTAATGTCCCACAGTTTGGAAAGCAAAACTTGGTGCATAAATTTTGCAGCCATATCAAATATTTGCAGGTTTTTTAGGTTAGCTGTGATTTCCATGGCTTAACTCATGTATATGTCCACTGTATACACCACAACTTTGTTTACACCTTTCAGAATGTATGAGGGGGGAAAAAAAAAATTAACCTTTGTCTGTCTGGGATTGCCCTGACAGACAAAGTGTGTGGTTTGTGCACTGCTAGTAAGATTCTGCAGTTTCTTTGGGGCTGCCCCGATGGCATGGGGAAGGGGGCTGCAGAAGAGCGTACAAGGAACCCGACGAGAGACAGGCTCACGGGGCACCTGTGGGGCCTGCAGTGAGAAAACAAAGCTTTTCTGCGAATAGCTTCACACCATGGGTAAGGCTAGTAATCGGGATGTTCAGCCCAGGAAAAAAGCAGCTATCTCTGCGAGAAAAGCCTGTGGAAAGGGAGCAGTGTGAAAGCCGGGGGCTCCGGTGGTCTGCAGCACCCGCAGCGTCAGCCGGCTGCTGTCTCGGGCCGAGCGCCGTGATTCGCTTAGCGGCTGTGGCGCTGCGACGCCGCAGAGCGCTCTGGCGGAGGTACAGGGCCTCTCCCCCGCTCCTCCCCACAGAGAGGCACCGGGAGCTGCGGGGCCGCGGCCCCGGCACAGCGGCCCCGGCACAGCGGCTCCTACACAGCCGGCCCCGGCACAGCGGCCCCGGCACAGCGGCCCCGGCACAGCCGGCCCCGGCACAGCGGCCCCGGCACAGCGGCTCCTACACAGCCGGCCCCGGCACAGCCGGCCCCGGCACAGCGGCCCCGGCACAGCCGGCCCCGGCACAGCCGGCCCCGGCACAGCGGCCCCGGCACAGCCGGCCCCGGCACAGCCGGCCCCGGCACAGCGGCCCCGGCACAGCCGGCCCCGGCACAGCGGCCCCGGCACAGCGGCTCCGGCACAGCCGGCCCCGGCACAGCGGCTCCGGCACAGCGGCCCCGGCGGGCGCGGGGACAGCGCTGCTGCCGGCGGCCGGCAGAGGGCGCGCGGGGGCAGCGCCGCCTCGCCCCGCCGCGCCCGGCGGAGCCCGCGGCCGTGTGCGTGCGCGCCGCGCCCTGAGGGAGCAGCGGGCAGGGCGAAGGAAAGTCCCCGCCGTGGGCAAAGGAACGCCCGTATCCACGGCCGTGTGTGCCCCGCTCAGGCCCCACGGAGCAGTACGGCCCCTGTGGGATGGAAAAAACCTTTCCTCGGGCCAGCTGGGAGTGCCGGAGGGAGGCTGGCCAGGCAGGCACACGGCCCTCGGGCAGCGGGAGGCAGAGCTGCGCCTGCAGAGAGGGTGCGAGCTGCCTCCTGCACAGGGTCCGAGCTCCAGCCGCTGTGCTTGAGGGCCTGCCGCTCGCCGCTGCCCACAAAGACGCGGGGAGACCAGAGACCCTCCGGACAGAGGTTTTAAAGTGATTTATTTTCACCACACCCCCACAAACCCATGAGGAGACCAGGCCGGGCAGCACGTGAGGGTGCATCACCTGAGGTGTCCAGGAGGAGGCTTTCGGAAATCATACAATGGGTTTGGGTTGGAAGGGACCTTGAAGATTCTCTAGTTCAATCACCCTGCCGCAGACAGAAACACCTTTCACTAGACCAGGTTCCTTGGAGCACCATCCAACCTGGCCTTGAACACTGGCAGGAATAGGGAATCCTCAGCTCTTCTGGGCAGTGCCTCACCAGCCTCACAGTAAAGAATTTCCTCCTAATATCTAACCTAAACCTACTTTCAGTCTGAAGCCATTCCGCCTTGTTCTGTCACTACACGATCTTGTAAATTGACTCTCCATCTTTCTTGTGGGCTTCCTTCAGAAGAGGCTCCTGGAAGATCCCTTCTCTTCTACAGAGTGAGCAACCCCAGTTCCTTCAGGCTTTCCTTGTAGGAGGAAAATCTCTGTAATCAGGTCGGTGGTCCTTCTCTGGACTTGCCCTAACAGGTCAATATCCTTCCTGTGCTGGGGACCCCAGACCTGGATTCATTTCTCGTAAGACATGACCAAGGTGCTGGAAAACTGGCTTTACTGCCTATATCCCTTCAGCCCTTTTACTCAAAGTTACAATAATTTAAATAATACCCTATTTGTTGATTTTTTTTTCTGACATATTTTGTCCTATTCCACTCACTTTGAAGTTCTAGCACTTCTAGAAAGTCAATTTCAGAAATTCGTCTGACTTCATTTATACCAGGCTGAGACTATGCAGGATTTGAACCATGTAGTACTGACATGCTGCACAAGCTGGAGGCCTCCTAGGGTGCTTGCTCTGTTCCCGCACTGCTATTTAAAAGGATGTTAGTGTCACTCGAAAAACCAATGTTCCCTTATTTCATGAGATGGTATTGCTATGTGTGTATCACAGGGCAGAATTACACATAACACTTCAGGCTTCTACTCTGTTACACTGAGAATGAAGCTTAGAGGCGTGGGCCTAACACAGGAACAGCACTGTACCCTAATGCAGGTTTAGTTCTTGTGAAAACTGCATTTGAGTCTGGCAACATGATAGACCACTGTCTGCTGCTGCCTGAGCTGGGACAGCGACTGGCATGATAATGTATTGATGTAGCTATGAAGGATATGCTTGTTTACTTATTTTACTATTTTTTAATGACTAAATGATACTACTGTAGCAAAATACTTATGATTATTGTGAAAGACTTTTTTCTTTTTCAGTTTTTATGGCAGACACTCTTTGTCTTCTGAATACCTCATTTCCCTAATGCCAGAGAGGTTTTTCTCCTTTCTCTCTTTAATTTTCCTGGTGTTTGACATTGTTTGGTAATTTCCCTTCAACAGCCCTCTCACACCTCCAACAGTTCAGGAGATCAGATATTACAAAAACTGTGTCCTGAGAAACAGTGTGTATCACATGCCCATCTCTTGTGAATGTTGCAGCTTGTTCACACTTTAATCTGTCTGATGAAGTTAATTTGGAGGAGGGCCTGGACAGGCAGTGATGATATGTTTGGATTCAGTTTCAACACAAACTATCGAATGACATCTTTTATGCCAGTAAAAGGAAACCAACCTGAGCAGCCTTCTGGTAAAGATTTCCTTCCTTTGGAGAATTTATAGAAAGGAAACAAAATAAACCTAGCCTTTTATTTAAAAATAACTTGTGGTTCTCTCAGAGACACAACTAAAAACAGCCTTGACCAGGTAGGAAACACCTGATTTTTAATATCCTCTCTAATTTTAAATCTATCATTAAAGTATGTGGCTAGCAGTGTATAAAATTCACTTTAAGCTCTACAATAAACATTCAGAAGGATTTATATAATTAGATATTACAGAACTAAGATAACACAATGGTGCAAAAATCTCACAGCTATCAAAGACAGCTAATAAGTTGCCTTTTGCTCTGCCATTTAAACACATACTATTTGAGCTGGTGTCATTCCACACTGATTTAAGGAAGCTGGGAGAGGGGGCTAGCTGCACAGTACACAGTGCTCACAGTTTGGGATGGGATTTTTCAAAACATTCATGGGTAATTGATCCTCAGTTGCTTTTGACCAGAAGCTTTCCTTTTTCTTGGACTGCAAGGGAGTATTGGGCACCTAAATATGTAAGTTGCTTTCCGCTCCAGCTTTCAGGATTACATCTAAATGAAAAAATTAAAATTCAATTGGGATGGAAAAGAAAAACTCCTTAGCAGGTAACATTAACAGGTAATCCTTAGGACAGAAGGCAAAAAATAGATATGCAAAATTTATTCTGCCCTCAGAATGAATGGTGCTACATCTACTTTAAATGCCATGACAGCTCTCACTTGAATCAGCACTACCCATAAATATGCTTTCTCATAAATAAGTACAAAGCCGTAAAAAAATTGCAATCCTGTGCAGCAAGAGGGAGTGTTAGCATTTACACAGATACGTGTTGTGCCCTGACTAGTAGCATAACATTTTTTTCTGGCTGAAAATTTCCATGCTTGATTTGGGTTCCAAAAAAAATAGATGGAAATGGAAAGAAGAAACTTAAAGTAATGTGAATTCTGGGAAAAGATTTTAGATTTATACATAGGCAGATTTCAGTAAATATATGAAAGATGACAAAACACATAATATGAAAAACAGAATTAAAACAACAAACAGAACCATAAAAGAGATAAAATTTATATTCTTTGCTCATAATTTTCAAATATGAGTTGGTTACCAAAATGCATAAGCCCTGTGAGTGGGCAAGTAAAGTGCCTATTGAACAACTTTTAGGACTGTGAGTGATACTGCAAATACATTTAAAAAATTATTTTCTTGCAACCAAAAAATAAATGCCCATAATCAGTATTAGTAATTAAACTGGTTTATTTTTAAATGGCATGTGTATGCCAATTAATGATAATAATTATTGTGCTGGTTTTTACTTCAGTGCTATCATCAGTATCCCTTTGGATGCTTAGTTTTCATAAAGATTTCTGAATGTTTCCTTGCAGTACAGGCTATTTCCTTTGGACAGATAGCTACTTACTGTGCTGGCTCTTAACCTGGAGTACCAGGAGCAGCCAAACTGGAGGCTGTGGTTTGTGAATCATACCTCTATCTTTGCCTCCAGCATTGCTTGAATAAGAATATGGAAAATCTGTTTCCCTAAGAACTAGAGGTGCCTGTGGAATCTAATGTAGTGTGTTGCCTTGATTTTCATGTCAATGAAATATTCTTCCCTCTAGAAAAGCATTCATGTTCTGTGCATGTTTTGTGGGAAGATTAGGAAGACTTTTCAGCGTCTCCTCCTGGAAGGTATTTATGAAGCTGTTTCTCAAAACCAGGTGGATTTGAACACGTGAGGAAGGAGGAATGTCATTATGCCTTCTCAGGCCTCTGCTTCTGGTCTCTTCGAGTTGGAATTTCTATTCTGTTGTAAACAATGAAAGTATCTCCTTTCCTCCTCCTTTCTGCCTGCCCTCTATCCCAGCCAGGCAGGAAATCGGGTTTGCTCCTCCTCTAGGGACGCTGTAAGCTTTGTGCGGCTTACATAGGGGATCTTTCTTCAATAACCAGCCAAGTCTTCTGTGGAGATAAATCCTGTGCTCACAGCACCTTCGTTATTGATCAGTGGGGCATGCTCGGTGCCAGCAGCTGGTTGCAGGAAGTACTTTGGCCTGTGATCTTGTGTGGATAGGTAATATTTGAGTTAGCTGAGAACAAATAAAACAGATGGTTGGAAGTCACAAAAACAAAACTTGTTTTTGCTAACCAGCCAGCATTTGCAGGGATTTGGCAGTGTGATTGCCAGCTGCTACAGCTCGCGACTGAGGTCACCTTCTCTTTGTATATAAACATTAGTCATTTATTAAAGAATGCAAAAAACAGGTGTTAGTGTTCATTGGCAATCTGTTCTTTCAAAGGGATGCTGTAAGATAGCACCTGACATAGAACAATTCCTTGTATGCCTGTTGTTATTAACATAAACACACTTGTACTGTTACTCAAGAAGTGCCATTGGTATGCATAGTACAGAAAAGATAAACAAAATGACAGATGCTTACACCAGATGAAATTACAATTAAACTAATGACAGACAAAAATAAAGGAAGTGTGGCAGGAAAATGTGAAAGAACATAGAAATCATTGCAAGCTATGAATTTTTTTTAATGCTGTTGTTTTTAAAGAGGCAGTTCTACATTTTATGGCCAGTATGGGAATTGAAGATTGATGCTGCAAACTATTATCTGTATGGATTTTGAAATGCAAGAGTGCTTTTCCCACATGATGAGAGAAGATACTGAAGACTGAGAAATTTGCATGAAAAAAACCACTGTGATTGTGGAAAAAGGGAATTAAACTGTCATCTGAAGTTGTACCTTCTGGAACAATTTTAAATTTAACCTTCCTATCAGCTTTTAAACTTAACCTTCCTATAAGCTGTAAAACATAGCATAACTTCTGATGCTAAGGCCCCGTCTACACACAGATCTACACGTTTAGGTTGACCTGACAGGAACAGATTTCATTAGATCACTTCAAACGTAGGGGTAGAGAAGTCCAAAATTAAATTAAGAAGGCATTTAAATAAAATACATCTAAATATTAATGTATTAATAAGATATCCATTCATCTATGGTAGACTTAACATTTTTCTAAAGTCACAGTGATTTTAACATTTTGCTGCTTTGGCAGATCAAAGACTTACTAGAGAAAAGTCAGGCCTCTGTGCTTTCAGTTCATTGACCCACTGAGAATGAGATTCACCATCCAGTGCTGACCCACATCTTGCAGGCCTCACACCCCCAATGGCACTGCCCAGATTTTGGTTCCCCACCTCAGCAGTGGGACACGAGGTAAAGGGAAGGGGGAGGGAATGTGTCAGCAGGGAGCGTGGCCTTTCTGCATGGTATGGGTAAGAGGCTCTAGCCAGAGGGTGCTTTATTCAGGATGGCATCACTGCAGCTGGAGCTGATCCTGTTCCCTTTGGTTATGATTTAACCACTGTGACAAAGGAGTGATTGGTTCAAGTCACATCTTCACATGATATGAGATATGGACCTTCCACATATGTTGACTACACCTAAAAAAGGACTGTCCTGTCTCATATTAATTTCAATGGGATTATGTAATTTATGGCACCATTGAAAAATACAGTATAGCTCTAAACTGAAGACACTGGACTTTTATTCTCCAATGTAAAAAGGGGATGCTAAAAATGAGAGTGAAGAAACTGTGATTGTTAATTATACCAATTATGTTCTAGTATTTAAGAATGGTAGGAGCCTGTTCTGCTGAAGAAGGAACTTGAAAAGCCAATGTATAAAGTGTGATACAGTATTAGCCAGTATTACACACAGTCAACACACTGTCAGTCTAACTGCAGTCTGACTTTGGGCAGGTATTATCAAATACTGTTTCAAAGATTAGTGGGGTAGCTTTGAAGATGTTACTGAAGCACTCCTCCACTTCAAGACAAGTTACACTGGGATGATACACATTCAGAAAAAACAATTATGCCAATGCAAAGTAATCTCAATTTTCCTTCAGGTATGATGTTCACAACTACATTTTTTAAATATAGGAGGCAGACAAGTGCCAAAGAATTGCAAAGTTTTAAAAAGTTAAGTTCTTCCAAAAGAGTGTGAAACAGTGGGGATGAGCAGAGAAGCAGCACCCTAGCAGAGCTAAAGCATTTTTCTGCACTTGTGACAGCATCATTTTCTTTTTGTCACAAATTGTTGTAGCCTTCCAGCCAAAATTATTGGAATTTTTTCCATTGTACATGAAGCACTTTTACACAATAATTCCATCTATTCTTAGCAAGATGCTCTTTAGTGTGAATTCTGTCTATTGTTAGAAAGTGTTATTGAGAAAATATGATTCTAATCTTGTGACTTTTTGCCTTGATATCAAGAGAGTCACTGCCAAATATGCAGTCATATCTTGTTAATAAAAACAAGTTACAGAATCTATTAATAGAGTAATAATAAATAATGATGTTGCTATGGGGGAGGATTATATCTCATTTTACTTCTAGTAAAATGGTACTCCCAAAGGGTCATGATATTAGGAAAATTAGCTGCTGTTAATCTAGTTCATCTACAGACTGTCTCATAGGGGGAAAAAAAACCCGACATGTTGGAATAACCACTGTGGAAAGTAAAATGCCATTTATAAGTTTTTCCAGCCAAAAGAAAAACATTATTTTATTTCAGTCCTAAAGCATACCACTGACCTCTGCTTCACGGGACATCTTTTGTACAGTGCAGTCCTGTGACTTCGTGATAATGTTGAGAACCACAGCGAAGAAAGAAACAGAAACTCACAGCAGAAAAGAGAACAATACCTGAAGTAGTCAATGCTCATTTTCTAGATTTTCCTTTAATAGGACATCCTAAACATGCTGGCCAAAACTTCTGCAGAGCTAGTGGTTATAGAAAAGTACATACTAATAATGTGTGTCAGGTGGATGGCAACAGGAAGATCCAATGGACTACCAAAGCTTTCATGCACACAATTACAGTGTTCTGAATAGCCTCGTCAATTAATGCTTTCTTTTTTGCTTTTGTTTGCCTTTCCCCCCCTCCCCCCGCCGTGTGACCTCTCTATTGTCTTATCAGGTCTGATGATAAAATTAAAACAGAATTATCTATAATCTTCAATTCAGGCATAGATTAAAATTATGTCTCACCATACTTCAAGCACATCATATACTATTCCATTTTGAGTTTTTTATGATTTGGTTTGGTTTTTGTGTTGATTTAATTCCAGGAAACATTTAATGGCCTACAGATTTGTTCTCTCCCAGTTGTGTCAGTTATTGGCAGAAGTGGTTTCTGAGACCTACAAGCCAAGGAATCATTTAGTAGGCATATTTAGGACAGCCAGGCCTGGAAGCTGGGCATGGCAGCCTCCCTTCCATCATTCCTTTGGATGTCTGCAGGATGCTGGCAACTGTTAAAAAGAAAAAGAAGCAGTCCCTCGACTTTACCCCATGGAAATTTCCCTCTGGCAATCTCAGTGTCAGCATTTGTGAAGGAAACACATGCAACTCTTAGACCTGTAGTCTGTTGTCAGTGGCATTGCTCAGTGCTGGTCATACAGGAAGGTCTCTTCACCTGCATACTCAGTGTCATTTTAAATCTTTAAGCTTTGATTTTCATAGGACTTTGCATTTTTCCCTTCTGTATCCCAAAACCTGGAAGTGTTTAGTGAATGAGCAAGACACTGTGCTAACAGAAAGTCTGGTGATTAAATAAGCTGCTTCCTCTCCCAGAGAACTGGACTGCAGCCCTGTCTTTGCCACAATATTCTTAATTCTTTGTGATGATGGACACATTTATAACAGATATATGACAACGGTCATTTATAACAGAGAAAACCAAAGCGTAGTATCTTCATTATCTACTTAGGCAATACATGGTGTGTAACTCAGTTATAAAAATCCAGAGCTTCCAAAGCAAGAGTAGAGTCAATAGAGAGGAAAATACATTAACTTTGTTAGAGGAGCACAGAAAATAAGTTCTATTTGGAGTCAGACCAAATCACCAAATCTGCAGAGTAATATTTGCATGACACAAGGAGTAACAGATCTCTCCAGCATCAAACTGTTCCGAAGATGCTGACTTTGACATAAAGATTTTTCTGTCCTAATGAGGCATTGAATAAAATAATAGATTTTTAACTTTGTGCCAGATTGCTCTGTTTAGTGACAAAAGCACTTTTCTGGACACTGGTCTTAATTCAATATTATGAGCTCAGCAGATGCTTTTCTTAGGCTGTATTATTTCTATACCAAGTGTAGCAATATGGTTTTTACAATACTAGGCATTACAGAAGCTTGCTGCTTTTCCTATAATAAAGGTAAAATAAAGAAAAGAGCCTTTGTTTTACAAGGCTTTCAAAGGGCTGAGAAATCTTAGATTTTGGAAACTAATTACAGGTTTTCAAACACTGGGAAAAAACATCTAAGCAGCCTATATGATCATTTAAACTTAATATTATTTGTGTCCAGTGAAAATATTAATGCACTTATATTTAAAATGTAATATCTGGGGATCAGTTTAAATTTAAGCATTAATGTAAATTTGACAAGAACTTGAGGATATGTGAACTTTAAGGTCTCTCAGACCACACTGAAGTCTGCCTAGGTAATTTGTCTAGGTAGTTTTGGTGAGGAGATACTAGGTGATGATATAGGACAAAAATTTCAAAGGACAATCATCCAACTAGTTTTGTTTATTTTTATTTTGCTGGTTTTAACCTTTGGTCAAAGATTGGACTTGATGATCTGGAGGTCTTTTCCAACATTAATGATTCCATGAAATAAAAAAAAATTAGAACTTCTTTGCACATATATCCTACATCTAGCAATGATCTGTTACATGATTACAAAATATCACCTTGATTTTTGCAAAGGCTGATGGCTTAAAAGAAAAATATACATCCAAATGGGTTGGCAGTGCTGCCTAGAAAAAATTTAAATGAAAACAAAGAAACTAAACTAAAAAAAAGAATCCCTGAAAAATTATTGATGACTGCTACATAAGAGGAGGAGCTTTCTAGTTACAAATGTAATACTCCTATAGTAGTATTATAGTTGTGTTTTTCTGATCTGGGCTTACTGTGGAATTCTGTAAGGAATTCTGCTTTTCCGAACTTATAGCCTTTGGAGGTTCTGATAATCAGCACTTCTGTACGTATCCACAGCACATGAAAAATGGACTGAAGGCCAAAATAAACCATTAAATTGCATTTTTGCCCGTATTCCAGATAGGACAGACTAGTGGGGACTATTATCCAACCCTGTTTTCTAATTTGTTGGTCAGCTGTCATGGTGAATGATGGGCAGTGATCACTTCACTCCAGTTTGCAAGAAATAAAGATGAGATTTCTTCCTCTGTAAAGCTGGGAATATCACAGAACCACATCACAGTGAGGATGGATGGCAGATATGATGCATCTCCATGAAGAAGACAGAAAATTATCACAGTTTCCTTTAGTACAACAGGTAGGAGGCATCAAACTGGTAACAGCACAAAGGTTCAAAAGATAGTACTTCTCCAAGGGTATAGAGAAAGATAACTGCCATATATATTGTAGATGCTAAAACAATTTGATGAATGTAATAAGGAAAGTCCCTTGGAAACTGTTGAATACAGGGGTACTGGCTCTGGGCAAGAATATCCTGAGCTGGAATTTGCTGAAGATTGAAAGATGGTTCTTGAAAAAATCACTGTATGTCTGATTTGTCCTTAAACTTCTTTGGGCAGATGGGAGTGGCCACTGTTAGAAACACAGTGCTGGGCTGGATGGCCTTTGATTTGACTTGCTAAAATCATCCTCATGTTTCAGAGGTATTATATATGTGTGTATATATATTTATGTTTCCAGTATCCAAATCACAACACGAATGGCCAATGATACTTGTCTTGCTGAACTGGAATGTGTACTTACTGAAACACATGGGAGCTGGCATGTTTCTTTTAGATGGGAGAGAAAAAAAGAAGGGTGTTACTGGAAGGTTGTTTTGCCTTGTTTTTTGCTCCTAAGAGTAGGCAATGCCACAGACATCTTCCGATGAAAATGAAAAATGAACTGTAATAATGTGCTTATGTAAAACAAAATTGGACATATTCTGCACAGCAAACATCTTGTGTTGGAATAAATGTCTCTCTGGTGAAGTCAATGTGAGAACAAGCACTCCAGTGTTGAAGTAATTGGGAGTCGCTGAGTGAATGTGCTGGGGAATCCTGCATAAAGCCTATATATGGTAATTTATCTAGAATTTTCTCTATTTCTGTTTTGTAAAAGCTTTATGCGGGACAGTGACTACATTTATTGTCTTTCAAATTGACACAAGACACACACCAGTCCTCAGGCCTTCCCTCGAGCACCCTGCCCAAGGGGTGGGCGACACCAGCAGCAGGGAAGGGGCCTCCTTCCCATGGGGTGGCACAGCACCACGCTGGCTGCAAGGTCAGGGGGCAAAGCAACATCTCCTGTTAGAGCTAGAATGCAGTGGGTTGTGGCCGCCAGGTGTATAAAATGCTGACATGAGAGGTTTCTTTGTTAAATCTAACGGGACAAATAACTCTCCCTTACTTTGAGTATAAAGTGAAATGAAATTCGTAAAATAAGTTTTTTTCCTTCAAGTTTAATCTATCATTTGAAAAAAAAAACAAGCTAACTTCAACACATTTTTGTAGAGAAGTTGCTTCTAGCAACTTATGATTATACAATTAACACAAAATTGTCATTGCAGTCACTGAAGTTAGTATACAGTACAATAAGCCTTAAACTGTAATCTCATTTGAAATATATTTTTCTATGCTAGAGTTGTCTGGAGTTGTCTGGAGTTTCTGTGCTGGAGTTGTCTCTGCTAACATCTCCACAGGTCCTCCGTAGCACCCACCATCTTGTTCTCCAGCCATTTGTATCCTCTAGGGTAGCTCCACACTCTAGTCCACCATCCCACTTTATTTTGGGCACATGACAAGTCTGAGCTCAGACTTAATATGTCCCTTCATATTATTTTTAAAATAATAATTAATAGCAGCATGAATAATGAAGCAAAACAAATAATAATGTGCCAGCATACAATCATATTGCAAATGGTTTGAACCATTAAAGCATTCCAGGTCCCCTGTGGCCAAATGCAAAGACCTGGATGGAGGAGGAAAAAGCAATTGCATTCAGCCAGGAGAAGCTGTTAAATTCCTGTGAGTGAATGTGGTCCTGACTTAATTACCACTTCCAAGAGACTATTTATAGTTGTCTGGGAAAGCACTTAAGTGAAATAGGCTTAAGTTTGCAAATAGAATAAGTGTGTGAGTATTCAGGGTTAAGATAGTTGTGAGAGAGGCACTGTGGGGTAACTACCCCCTATCTCCTACTACCCCTACCCTCTCACTCTGTGGTGGCATGCTGGAGTAGGAATTTCATATTCACTCAACTACCTTGGCAACGCATCAGATTTCTAAGAGAATTTTAAAAATCTGAAATTTAAAATATTGTGCAATTTATACACAGCACTTCATGATAAGCTTCAGATTTGAACATTGGCTGGGACAGATTGTACCACAGGAAGGCACATGAAAATCTTCTTGTGTCTTTGAGAAAAAAACAACAATTTTTAATAGCTATAACAATCTGAAATGTTTTAAGAGATAAAATGCTGAATCTAGGAATTTAAATAGTTGGCAAGAAGAGGTGTGGCGTAAAGAATGGGATTTGTGATGGGGCAGTGGGATCTCCTGAGGAGAGCACTTATGCTGTTTGAAGAAAATACTCACAGCTGATAAATAAATCAAGTGAAATATTGTATTAGAAATGATAAAGAGAAATTCACATTGTCTTTATCCCAGGCCTTTCAGAGACAAATAAATAGGTGAAAGGGATATGCAAGCTGAATGTTAGCAGGCCTGCATACTTAGGGAACTGATCTATATTTAAATCTATTGCTATAGTTGTTTTAATATCTAACTTCTGTACATTTAATAAATTTTCTGTTTGTAGCTAATACAATCTTACTATTATAATATCTTACTATTTCTTAAGTATCATATCTTACTATTTCTACATAATTTGGTTTATTTAAAATTCGTTGTTCAATAATTTGTCCAGTATCTGGGGTATTAAATCAATGTCATAAAATAAGCATTTTGGCATGCCACAGAATTTTGAAAGAGCATTATAAAGGCATATTACATACATATTTCTGTGGTTCATAGGCATAATGATAGGAGGAAAAAATAGTAGTGTATACATTTCATTGCAGTGAGTATGTAAGCATTTGAATTGCATTTATTCTAAGGAAAACCACAGCCTTAATGCTTGAAGTGAAAATACTGTAAGAGAGTATTTTCTTAACCTGCCCAGATGTACTGTCCTCTTTGTCATCTACCTCATGTGTCATCTATGCACACTATGCACTATTGCAATGCAACACTTTGTTATTTCCCTACCAGGAAGTGAAGCACCAAATAATAACTTGTTATTATTTATTTCTTCAGTTGGATGTGGACTACTGACTCTAACTACAGACCTTCCATACTCCAGTTAAGTAGAATTACTATAGAGAAAAGAAACAGGGGAAAAATATTAAGGATTACAAAAGGCTCGTAGGATTATTTGCCCTTTTCTCAGATGACTTTTTGCTACAGAATAAATGCCTCCTGATAACACAGTCTTGTTTGTGAAGTTGTTCAGTAATACTTCATGTTAGATTCAGACATCCTCTGTGGTTTTTTCCCTCACATTGATCTGGAATTTTCAGTCTACTTTTCATGCGGAAATACCTCATGAAAAGTGTCAGATTTGCTCGATGTATAGAAGGAGAAACTTGCTTCCTTCACATGTACACAGACACAGCTCCTTTCTGTGTAACCCATCATGAAAGCCCTCAGAGATTTTACATTCCTGTGTTGCTTCCTGGCACCCTTCACACCTACAGCTGAGCCAGAGAATGATCATCAGCAGGCCCTCTATTCCTGGAGCCCTGCTCTTGGCTGCTGACAGCAAGTGAGAGTTGAGGGTTTGCTACTTTTTGGTTCCTCTGAAATGGATGACTGCTGATCACCCTTCCTACTACACACCATATCTGTCATCTATTTCACCATCCCTGAACCCTATGTAATCCCTGGGGATTGGTTCTTGTCCAGTTCCCCTACCATTTCAATCAGTACCCCTCAGGAACGGACAATGTCCCACCTTGTTCCACGTACTTAAACCCAAGTATCAAAACTCTGCTTTGCCCAGCAACCTGAAAAGAACTTTAGGCACCACACCAGCTTGAGGCTGCAAAAGCAGGGCAGCCACTATAGTGTCCACCATGCTGGAGGATGCTTAAATATCTGTAAGGCAGCTCAAGAAAAGCCTCCACCTGAGATAGATTTCTCAGCAGCAAAGCCATTCAATCAGCTAATAAATTGTCATAGATAGAGTGCAGATCTGTTTGCTTTGGAGAAACGGGCCTTACAAGATATCTTTCTGTGTATTTGTGTATATGTATATGTGTGTACATATTTCTATGTCTTCTCTATCTCTAATTTATCTTTGCATTTATATTTCTATTTTTGCATACACGGGTATGTGTGGGAAATATAAATGACCCAAAGGGACAGAGCTAATGAGAAATTATGTCCCTGTCTCTTACGATTTTAATCTGTTGAATATGGGAAGAGCAGCAAGCCCCAGCTTGCAGGATGAGTGTGATAGATGTCTATAAGGATGATGATGAGGAAGACTTGCTTTCCTCTTCCAGATGACATCTATGATCCCAGAGAAGTGACAATTTTTAGTTAGATGTCAAGACAGTACAAAGGTCCCACAGAGGTTGGAATATCTGGGAAATGGGAAATAAATTGCAAATAAGTATTCACAATTAGAAGATGGGGATGGAGTTGTTATTGTACACAATGAGATATCAGTTCTGACTGGCTGCCATTTTCCAGCAACTGTGAGAAAGAAGTGGAGAGCCAAAATGACATTGGGATTTTTATGCAGAGTTAATGGCTTCTGCTGTGGACAGCAATAAAACTATAATTTATTATCTACAACTTACAGTGGGAAATATTTACATTTTCTGTGGAAAATGTTGTGATATCATTCAAGACCTGGGTATAAGAGCATGTATAACAGAGATGTGTAGGTAGAACCTGTGATTATATATAAACACTGAAGATGGCAAGGGAGGGCACATGAAGAAAAGCTGCTTATGTAATTTTGAGTTAATGGGTATAGATGTGCATAAGGAATGAGTGAATGTGTGAGCAATGTTTGTGGGTGGAAAAAAAGTGGAAGGAAAGGAAAACAGGTATGGAATGAAGGTGTGTGAAATACCTGAGAACTGAGATGTGCATTATGTTTATTTGGAGAAGATGTAAGACAAGGAACTGTGTAAATTCATGTTGTTATCACTTTATATGAAATATGATTTATTGCCATTTGTTCAGATTAATTAAAATATGCATTGCAAGCATTTAATTTCTTGTGGTGGATGTTTATCTATTTTAAGTCAAAATCTTCTGTGTTATTACATGTTCCATACTAGGTCATCTTTCTCTGGTAGACTGTTTCTTTCTACAACCCAAACCAGAGATAAGCTGTGTTGCACCAGGTTCTCTGTCCCTCTTTTTCCTATTAGTCTCTGGATGTAGGACAGACATTAAAGAGGAAGGAAAATAAAAGGGAGGGAGCAGCCATGCAGGCCTGGGAGGGGCTCATTGGACAGCACAAAATGCATTGCAAATTATTACTTTGGCATGAAAACCATAGTGACCTTTTCAGGTTCTTCTCTTCTTGACTTAAAATGTTACTCCAAAATAATCCTTTGCTCCTGAATATTTTTTTCATTTCCTCACAAGAAATGGGCAGAAAGATGAGGTAACATCTGAGGAAGCATACTGTTTGGCCTGGAAAATAATTGAGAGTTCCTGCCTAGCACCTTGGCATGGATGTGCTGCAGATGGAAGGAGTTTCAATTTTGGTGAGGCAAGTGCTAGCCCTATCATACCTTACTGGTTCCTGTAGGCAGCTCTGTACACACTTGGCTGGACTCTTGGAGTCAGGTTTTTAAACACTTTTATTCATGAGTCTTTTAAGAAGCTTCAGCTCCTAACTGAAGCTAATGATTTTTCTAGATGCAGACAACCTAAAAGACCTGAAGTCTTGGATCATTTTAAATCCAAGGTTTTTTTAGGACATGTCCTCATATTTAGCCTGAAAACTTTGCTGAGGCAGAATCTTGTTCAAGATTTAGGAAGATGCAACGTGTTGCAGAAGCAGCTACAATACACCTGAAAATCTTGGATGTGTGCTTTACATAGTAGCATATGCATCTTCAGCAACTTTTATAATGAATCCATGAGATCCAGGACACACTGGATATACAGATCATGTTTTACATGGAACATGTGCATGCTAATTCTGCCTGAGAAACCACAGCCCAGCCAAATCCTTTTCTGGCTCTAACCTGGAGCAATTTGCCAAAGTTAAGACAAGAATTTAGTTGAAGGGCTATGACCTGAAGGAAATGTTCCACACTTAATCCTGCCAGTTTCCCTCTTGTTCACTGCTGTGTTGAGCTCCCTGCCTCCTTTTTTGCTGCTTCCATGGTCAGTCCCACACTGTTTCTGCAACTTCCATCTACAGGTTTTTTGCTGAAGCTTGATCCTCTATTGGGACTCTGGGGAGTGATGAGGAAGAACCAGCCCATGCTGGAGGGCAGTGCTGCACGTATCCTCAGCAGGGCTCATTAGTCTTGGTGGATCATTATAGCAACCTGGTTGTACTGCTTCCAGGTATTATGAACTAGTACAGTGTCTCAGAATGGTGCAGAGCTGTGCAGCTACTGTGCTAAGGTAATTGCTGCAAAGGCATTCAAAGCAGTGAAAGGAAAGTTGAGCTGTGGTGCACAGTGGACAGCCGTTTGAGGTTTTCTGAAACAACAACAAAAAAAAAAATCCAATGTCCCAAAAGGTTAATACAGACATGGGCCATTTAGAATGCCTACCTCTGCTAAACAAAACTTCTGAAAATCTGGGAGACATACTTAAAATAATAGAAGCTGCAACCACCAAAAAAGAGTCTGTACTGTGCCTTAACTCTGCCCGCTTTGAAATACTCTTCAAAAACATCTGTAGCACAGACACAGCACCTTGCTTCTGGAGATGCTGCTGAACTCTCGGGACCACATGAGACGGCCTGAAAAGTGTTTGCTGAAGTAAACTCTGTTGAGATGACCTAATGCAAACATAAGCTGTTGTGCTTATGAAGATCAGATCTACAGCCTTGCATTTGCTAAATTTTACACCTTTACCACATTTTTAATCTACTTCACCTTTGTTCTCAGAGCTTCCTACACTGCTTTGCATTCATCACTAAACCCCCCTATTACTCTATTTCACCTCATGGCTGACAGTAACCCCAGTAAGAAAACAACAGTCTACTGCTATTGAAATAACCTACAAGGCATAGGTAGAAAGTCAGATCTATTCTATTATCTATGCTGCCTCTCTCATGCACTGCTTTTGGATAACCAGTGGTTTTTTTTGGGGGGGGGTGGAAGAGAAAGTTCTAAGAAGTCAGGAGCAAAAGTCCTCTAATTTCCTGCACTTATAACCATACTGCAGCAATTAATGTTCATAGAGATGTAATTTAAAACGGCAAATGCAAGTGAAACATAATTGGAATTGCAATATAATCCCTGGCAGAGTATTGCCAATTTCAAGGGGCTGAGTTAAGATTGTTTGAGAATATATTGTTAACCCCCTAGTTTTCAGAAGCTTAGCTTGCATTACCTTAACTCTTTATGTTCAGATTGTTAAAGGTTTAGCTGAAGGCAGCATCCTGCCAAGGCACAGAGTCCCATATGCCAATTTTTAACCCTGTTTTAACAAAGTTTCATGAAATTTACTTCTGATGATAGATGATAGCCGGAACTCTGCATTGTGGTCTCCAGCAGGCTCAGGTCAAATCAGATACAGCTGGTTTCTGCTGTATGGGAATGGGGTTAAGGGACCAAGTTGAGATGTCAAGCAAACCAGATGTATAATTTTCCACCCTCCATTATCCAACCGTGGATACAGCATGATCTCCGTGACTCGTGTGGTCTCCAGGACCTCTCCGTCAACATATGCTGAGCCTCTGCAGTGGACTCCCATGCCTTTCCCATGTCCCCGTGCACATCGTGATTGCTCGGCACCTCCGAGGCATTTCTGGCGGGCATCGGAAAAAAGATAACCCAGCGAAGGCCGGGCATGGCTCTCCTTTTCCTTCATTCTCCCCGGTCCCCCACGGGCCGTGGCAGTGCACAGGCCCCGAGGCAGGACAGGACGGGCCCCGGCAGGGCCTCAGCCTCCTTCCCCCGGCCCGGGCCCGGGGCGGAAGGCAGCCGCCCTCTCCTAGAGCCGACGTGTCTGGGTCTGGGCCCGGCTTCCGCGGCGCGGGGTGCGGCCGGGCCGGGCCCCGCTGCTTCCCCCGTGCCCCACAGAGCGGGCCGGGGCGGGAGGGTTCCGCGGCGTGGGAACAGCCGGGCGGGGCGGAGGGAGGGAAGATGGCCGGGGCAGGCGCCGGGCGGCAGGCGGCGGCGGGGCGCTGCTGACCGGCGGGCGGGGGCGCTCGGGCCGGGATCGGGGGCTGGGAGCCGGGGCGGCGCGGGGCAGGTCCCGGGCGGAGTTAGGAAGCGCGGCGGGGCTGGTCCCGGCTTGGAGCGGGGCTGGCGCGGGGGAGGATGATCTCGGCGCGGCGCAGCCGGAGCCGCCCGAGTCCCGCTCCCTGCGGGGCCGCCTGTTAGTGCTGGAGGAGGAAGACGAGGAGGAGGCGGCGGGCGGCCGCGGCCCGGGCGGGACTGGAGCTGCCCCGGCGGCGGGCGGGGAGCGGCTTTCGGCCGGAGCAGGGCGGCGGCGGCCCGGCGGCGGAGCGGCCATGCCGTGGTTGAGCGGCGGGCGGCGGCGGCGGCAGCAGCAAGCGGCGGCGGGACAGGGCGGCGGGCCGGCGGCGGGCGGACAGCGGGGCCGGGAGAGCTCGGAGCTGCCGCTGCCCGCCGGCTGGGAGGAAGCGAGGGACTTCGACGGGCGAGTCTTTTACATCGACCACAACACCCGGCAGACCTCGTGGATCGACCCCCGGGACAGGTACGTGTGAGATCGGGGGGGAAAGAGGGCCTGAGCCCCGTTCACCCGTGGCCGGGCCCATCGGCGACATTTTCCTTCCCCCGTCCGCGGACGCCGGGAGGGTGTGGGCGGCGGGGCCGGCGGTGCCGTCGGAGGCTCCGGGTCCCCGGCCCGGGGAGGGTGCTCTGTCACAACGGCCCTCTGCATCGTGGGGGCAGAGCCTCTAGCCTTGCTGCTGATGGGTTTGTCGGAAGTGTTAAATGTTAAATCTGATCCAGGAAAAAAAAAATTAAAAATGAGGCTTTCTGCCCCCCACCTCCCCGTGGTGGGTGCTCGGACTAAGCGTTATTTCGGTGTGGGGGGGAAGATGGGAAGGCAGGAGCGCTGACACCGCCTGTGTTTATACTCCTCGCGTACCGGACCAGCCCCGCTGTAACCGAGCGGCTTGGCCATCCTGATTTATTAGCCGGGCTGAACTAATTGGCAGCAGCAGGCTGGAGGCATGCTGGAGTAATTTGGTAGATTACCTCCTCATAAAAGATAACGCTGCGTGGAGGTAAGCAAACCGGGAAATTCCTGCACTTAATTTGACAAATACGCGGTCTGCTGCAAATTAGCAGCAAAATTCTGCAGCTGCGTGGTGTCCGGGGCAGCGTCTGCACGGCCCGGCGGTGCGTGGGGAGACCAAGTTAGGCCTTTTCATCTCACTTAGGGTGAATAAATACGGGCAGGTCTTTCGGCTTTAGCAGAAATGCGTTATAAGCAGCATTTAAGCGTCCTAGCTGAAGTCTGGTGGAAGCGTGGGCTCTGCTGCGCGTGCTGCCCAGTAAAAGACGACCTCGCTTCAAAGCGGTCGCCTAAAAATTTCCACGCGGAGTTAGTGAACACAAGTGTCAGTATTTTAGGTGTCTGCGAAATAAGAAACATATGTCTCTGTGTATGCTTTTCTATATTAAACAATGTTTTTATAGTAAGTGAAAGTTGGACAAGGACAGTTTGAACCTCAGCCAGAGAGAGCTACCTTGCCAGAAGTATGCCTGGAATGTTAAGCAGGCCACAGAAACATTAAGCACAGTCTGGGTTAAAGACTGTAGTAATTTGAGAAATTCCTGTCGTTTTGCACGACAATGCATAATTGTTTAAATGGCCTAAATATTTACCTACCAGATAATGTTTTATCTCATTATGTGGACGTATTTATGCATGCATGTATTTTTTTGCTGAGATGTTAAGTATTTGTTAATACGCTTTAGATAGCACAATTTTTCTAAGTCAAAATGCATGTACACGTCGTTAGGTTGCTTTTAATACCGTGTTGTAAAGGTAATCGATATCTGTTGCTTGTCTGCATCTCATCCTTTCCATTATATTTCAGAGAGTATGTAGTTTTGTCTTCTGCAGTATCTTCTATTCAGACAATAACAGAAATGACCTAACCACTTACTACAGTGTTAAAACTGAGCTACTGTTCAACTTATGTAGTATTGCTAAAATTATGGCTCCATGTTTGGAAGAAATAATTGAAATGCCACACGTTGCTTGAAATTTTGTCTAAATACCTCACTCCAAGGTTTAAACTTAGATCTATTTTTCACAATGGTTAAGAACAGGCTGCAGAGCAGAGATTGAAACATTTGCGTTGGGGCAGATAGAGAAGAGATGGTGTTTTCATGAACATGTTGTCAGTAGTTTATAGAGAATTCAAGTAGCAGGAGCTGGTTCTATGACTGCAGAGTTAATCTCTGAGAATAGACTACTATTGTTATTTTAGTGAGATGTCTGGGTTTTGCATGGCAGAAAGTGACCAGTCTTTGTGGGTTTCATTGCAGCTATTCAGATTCCCATGGGCAGCAGCAAAGTAGGAAAGGATCAAGGTAGTTGTTCTCTGAGGAAGTTTGGGAAAGAGAGGTAAGAGCAGCAGTGAAGTGGTATTGAAGCTCTATTTTTGCAAGAAGTGGTTTTAAGTGGAGGGTAGAATAACCTACTTGTGTTGTATGTACCTCAGCATTATGAGTTAGGCATAGAGTGACAGAGTTCAGCCCCCCATTTCTGTGTTTGGGTGGTTTTATTTCTACCCAGGAGGAATTGGACAAAGCTGTGAAACCGCTGGCCGTGCTGCACTTGATCAAGGGCTCTGAGAATCAGCACCTCCAAGCTTTCCTATAGCTAGTAGTCTCTAAGCACCCCCATAGGCTCCTCTTTCCATTTAGCTGGTACTCAGTAGTTTGTATTTTGTTTTTCTTTTCAGTACTCCCCCTGAGATTTCTGAGCCTTTTGTATAGTTTGGTTAGTGAATTTGATTTGAAATAATTATTCAATTAAAAATCCCACCACAAAACAAAACACATTTCCCTCCCCTCCCCCAGTGTTTTTCCCCATTGAATCCAAAAAGACAAAGAAATGCTAATTGGAGAAGTGCTCCATAAAGGATTTTGGAGTCTGGGAAAGAGAAGATGATGAGGGTAAGGGAGGCAAGTCAGAATAATAAAGACTGAGAAGGGAAAAAGGACTCACAAGTGGATACCTTATGATTTTCTGTGGTAAGAAGAACGAGTTGAAAGAGTGATAAAGTGAGCAGATTTGAGAAGGATGTTATATTCAGTATCAAATCAGTGGTTAGGTTCGGAAAGGTACTGTGTTGCTCTGCATGAATTGTGTGTCATGAATAGATTGTGGATGGTTGTTTAGTAGATCTTGTAGATCTCAGAAGGGAGCCATTCAGTGCATGTTTTCATCTCGTGGTAGTAGTCGTCTTTTATCTTAATAGATTGTAAATTCTTCAAGGCAGGGAACTGCCTTTTTATCTTGTGTTTGCACAGTACTTGCTACATTGAGATTCTGTTCGATAATGGGATTGTAAATGAATTTATAAAAGACTGACTGTGTTTGTGGTTGATATTGATGACCCTTGTGGCACCAGAGATCTTACTACTGTTGCTGTTTGTTACAAGACTGTTTTCAAGTGATTAGAGCTTAGACAAAATTCTTGGAGTTTTGCAAAAACTTTCTGAGCTCATGAGTCTTGCTAGATTTGCTGTATGTGGAAACTTCACCTAAAATACAGTGTTGGTTTTTTTTAATAACTAGGGAAGAGGGAGTCTTTCAGCTTCTTAATGTGACTTGTCCTGGTGGTTTAAAGATTTGAATCATGTTGTTTTGGAGTGAGGATTTTAGACTTAAAAGGTGTAGGAGTGTTTTTGCGTGGAGAAATCACCTATTTGGACCAGTTGGAAAGGAATTACAAAATCAGTCTGGGCTTGGTAAAGACCTAGGTTTTAGCAGTTGCATGTAACTTCCTGCAACATGGATTGGGGGTACTGGTACTGGGGAGTTTTTCTGTCCTATGTCCTCATTAGCTGAATTATGTGAGCACAAGAGGAAAACCCTGGCCTTGTAGAAGAGGTGGGTTGGAAAAAGGAGTATTGGATCAAATGGAGTTGGCCCTGGAATTTGACAGAGAAGGGAGAAAATTGGTGGGTTTTGAAAACGAAGCAATCAGGAGCTAGGGGTAGGGAGAAGGTGGAAGGCACCTGAAGTCTGGGAAGAAAAAAGTAGGGGAACAGGACTGAAAACCAGTAGAGCGGGGAAAAACAAGTAAGGAGAAACTGGTCTGGTGAGGGTTCAGGGTGTGAGGCTGTCAGCTCTTTTCTGTACAGGGAACCCTGAGGGAAAAGAAGAAACACTGGGTTTGAATGAGGAATTTCAGGGTGAGAAAATACCACGAGGGGCAGCATGCAAAGTCTAGGTGAAGAAGGGAAGATGACTGGAAGGTGAAATACAACAACTATGTGTGAGGTGTGAGTATGGGGCTCAAGAAATGTAAGATGGGCTGGACAAAGAGATTATTGAAAAGTCAGAATTGTAGAGACTGGAAATAAGCAGGAAAGGCTAATGGGTTTAAAACAAAGAGTCAGCTTGGCAGAGTCACTAGGGGCAGTTATCTGTTGTTAGGAGTGCAGAGTAGAAATGTTTGAGTAAGTACTGGGCAGGAAAATACAGAAGTGCTTACTACTTTTTGCTGAACTATTTCAGGACTCCTTATTCTTATCATTTATTTGATTTTAGCAAGTGTCTGTATTACCCAGTTAGTTGACTTCTCCTGTTGGTGAGACAAGTCTGCTACTACTGTTGTTTCCTCAGTTATGGCAAGTGGCACAACAAAGTGTCCAAACACGTGCTGGTGTGATGCTGCATATTGTGATTTCCCTTTCCCCAGAATGGCTTCATAAAGGAGTAAGAAATTGTAAGTAAGAAACCTAAATAAAAAGCATATTCATGTCAGATATTAAAATCTAGAAATTTCCAGACTTTGAGTCCCTTAGCTACTGCTTATTTTGTATTAAAAGAATATTTTTATTGAGAAATTATTTTCTCATAAATTTTCTTGCCTTATTTGATACATTAAAGGAGCAACTCTGAGGGCAGATGGGAGAGCTGTGAAGTGATGAGAATGGCTTCTGAAGTTTTTTGCCCAGATTGGAAGACGGGCCTTTAGTGAGGCAAAGGATCTTTTGACATGCCACCATGCAATAAGGTTAGAAAGTCAGTGGCCTCTTTGTCAAGGCAAGAGAATATTTCGTAGTGTATTGGAATTTATCTGTACAGTTGGCAATATTGAGCAATCCAAAGACAATCATAAGAAGCATTAATTTTTTTTTCAAAAATAGCATTTTTTTGGGTCTGCCTAAACCCCTATACTGAGAGTTGCAATTAGTGATGTTCATTATTAGGATTCAAATACATTCCAGAACATCAGACAGATGAAGGCAGCAGTATCCTTAGTACCACTGCATTTTTGAATGTCACGTTCAGGTTTGTATATGTTTTCAGACTTTTCTTGCCTACTTCCTGTTTGTTGTATTTTGATGTTCAACTCTGTCAACTCATAGTTTTGTTTTGAGCTAATACCATTTGTGGAATGGGAACAAAACAAAGTGATTGTTGATCATTACTTTTAGTCTCCCCTCAGAAAATATTTCAATGACTGGACAAATTTAAATCATATGCTGTATTTGACTATGATGCAGGTGGTTAATATAAGACATAAAATGAAACCTGTAAGGTACAGAAATGTATTTCTGGAGGTGATTCTTTGAAAGTGTTTAAATTGGAGCAGAGCTGTTGAAATAGTAATTTGGTTGTGATTTTATAAATTTACCTTCTAGGCTGTTGTTACCAAGCTTGCAAGAGATGAAGAAGCTTGGAAAGGGAAAAAAAAAATTGTTGAATGAGTAAAAATCTGGAAAATAGGCTCTCCCATGAGAGGAAGAGTGGAATTTATTCAGTTGAAGAGGTGTTTAAGAAGTGATTTGAGTACTGCTCATAAAAAGAGATGATACCAGAGACTTCAGAACTCTTTTCTTTGGTAGATTTGTAATAGCATCTGATAGTCAGAAGTTAAAACCAGAAATATGCTATGATTTTAATCATGGTAGATATTAGATGTCAGAGTAGTTTTTTCCACTCCTTTACTCCATAGCCGAAATCATCTATTTTTTTCCCCCCAAAAATTATCAGTTATCATTTGAAGTCTCATTGTTCATGACCATCAATTTTTACTGCCTCCATTGCATGTTATATCATTTGACCTGCATTTAAAATACATATAGCTAAGTATATATCTCATAAGGATTGGCAGAACAGCCATCCGTTCATTAGAAAGTGGAGAGGTGCTCTGTTTGGTTGTTTCACTTTATACACCCAGGAAGAAATCCTATTTATTGTCATTACTTCAGTCATCTAGGTCACTGCAGTTGCACCATTTGATTACCTCAAGTTGGCAACACAGTGGACTTGATAGAATTTATATAAAAAGCATTGCATATGAAACAGTATTTGAGATCCAGATGTTTTGAATTTTCTTTGTAAATGTCAAGCCTGGATGCAGTCACAGTGTGTATGAGAAAGCTGTGCAGCTGTGTAGGCTGCTCTCCTGGCATATGACTGGGAATACATGCTGCAGCAAATGGTGTTGAGGAAGGGCTGCAGTGCCCTGAGCCTCTCTGGGCAATGTGCACATATTTGTACTTTAGCTCTTGCTCGGACTAAGTCATTAATATTTTTAAGGGCATGCTGTAGCTGACATTTGTTATTTGTTTTGAAAGCTTCACACATATATATGATAGATCTACTTCTCTGCCTTTCATGAGGGAGATACGTTCATATTTTTTCATCCAATCTCGTAGGTCTTCACACAGGTATTTAACTTCATATTGTGCATGAATCCTATGAAAATGTTTCTGATTGAGAATGAATGAAGACACAAGCACCCTAGAATTAATGTTACTTGGTATTAAGTCTGCTCTTCAAGCTGAATTTTTTGTTTGATTGGTAGATTCTGATTGGGTGTAAAGATGTTACAATGTTAATTAGCTGATACATGGTAAATACTTCTAAATTACTGCTGTTCCCCCCTTCTCCTCCCCTGATCTTACCTCTCTGATTTAAATGATTCAAAAAGTAACTTGATTTCAGATTTATATTGCTCTGGAAAAGTAGTGCCTGTATGAAGTGAACATTGACATTTTCTTGCGATTTAGCATTGTTATAAATGAGTGCTGAATCTCCAGTCACTGAGTATTATAAATGTTTTTAGTAGTTTTTCAGTGTCTTGAAAAGTAGAGGTAGAAGGCATCCACTGATTCTTTCTAAGATGAAAGCTTTTCCTTATAGAACAATAATAGTGATTTATGGTTTATTTAATTGGTTTTTGCTAGTTAAAATACATATCCTTTGAAAATCTGGCTTAGGCAGCATAAAATTTCAAGACCTAATGCATGTGTACTAAAGCATCAAAACATCTATTGAGTCACAGAAATCTCATTAACAAAAACAGCCACCACTGTTAAGCTTCTTAACATTTTGATAAAGTTGAAGGTTTGAAGGTTTTTTTTGTGTGTGGAGTTTTTACCTCTAAATGGAAGTATTTTCAGCAATTAGATATGTAATGTAGACACCTGCCTTATTGTATTTGTGAGCATGCTAGAAAGGACTAAATTAGCAGTTGTGCCTTGAGTGTCTTACAGCAGTGTGGTGGCACGTGTTATGAGGGCTGTTTCTTGAAGGGTTCTGTGACATGGTATTGACTCACATCTGCGCTGGTTCTTGCAAACTGAGAAACCCTGCTCTGTTGGAACTTGTCCGTGCTTGAAACTATCAGAAAAGGTACTTTGCTATTTTTATATAAATTAGTGTGTGTCTAAGTTGGTAAAGACACAGTTGTTGTATTTATTATAATTAAACTGCACCAGGCACTGTAAAAAGAAAATTGGGCATTTGCATTAGCATATCTTCTAAAGGGAATGGGGAGGGAAGTCCCGGCTTTTCAGGATCTGCACATTTGAGAATGAAAGATTTGAAATGTCAGAAGGCTAGGGCTAGGGTTTAAGTTCTATTATCTGGAGAAAAGAATCCTATTTAGGCTTGGATGCTAGTGATTAGTTTGAGTGATAACAACTTCATGTTTTTAGCAAATATAAATATAGTGACATCACTGTGTAAACATAAGAACAAATGACTTGTAGGCAGTAATGAAAAAAACTTAGAAATTATCTATAGTAGAGCCCTGTTAACAAGCTTCACAGAGGTGCCTGTTAAATATAATGTTGGTTTAGAATTTTGTGTTGTTTGGAAGGTAGAGCTTTGTAAAGTTGTAGGTGAGGCCAAACAGGAATATTTTGTTGATACATTATTGAAAAAAGTAAAACTAATACTTTTCTGCCTACAGTTAAAAATAGAACTTCCTGAATATCTTATCTGCTGCAGATGTGACAGTTCACATTCACCAGCAAAGTCAGCCAGTATTGCAGCTTTTAAGTAATCTTCAGCTTGTTTCTAGTTGAAAGAAGAACGCTAGAGAAAACACGCTCTAGGTATTTTTCCTACCTCATTGCCTGCTGTGGCAGGGCAGGGAGCACACTCAGCAAGGTTTGGCAATACAGTGCTCTTGAGCTAATAATGCACTGCCGCCAAAACCAGTAATGTCCTCCCTGCCAAACCACATGGTCTCACCCCTCTCTTGCACCGGTACCCTTGCTTATCTGACCTTGCAGTAAGAAAAATGAGAAAAAACCCCAACTCTAAGCAGTATTCCATGTCTCTTTTTTGGGGGAAGGGTAATGTTCAGCTGGCTTAGTTTCCCTAAACTGACTTAACCTTTGGGGCAGATGGGTATTTAAGTGGTTTATGTCAATTAAGTTGGATTCAGTAAGGAATTGGATTAGGCAAAAGTGATGAGTCAGTTTAAAACCTTCTTTGAGTAAATCCTCTTGGTGAATGGCAGCCTTGACTATTGATTTTTAAAATATTCCCATAGTAAAACAACACATCTCTAAACAAGCTTCAAGTTATGTTTTAAAAGGAGGGAATAGGTTTTCAGCCATAAGGTGGATGTTTAAAGACAAACAGAAGGAAAATAGGTGTCAGAGTCAGTTTTTTAGAGTAGTAGCACTGAAGTGGCTATTAGGAGGCGATAGAGCTGCAAGTAGCAGAACTGATTTGGGGACTGAGCTTGTGCTATCATCACCAGCTTGGAAACACTAAAGACTTGGTGAAGTCAGTGGTGAGTGTTGCTGTTGCTGACAGGGAACAAAGTTGATGTGTGAGGGAATTGGACCAGATGTGTGTCTGGGAGGTGTGTGTTAGGGAACTGAGTATAAGTTCAGGTAGATGTGGGAAGGATCTTGATAGTGGAGCACCTCCAAGGAAGATCTCAGTTGGGTGTAGAAGCATAGGGTGTGACTGAGGAAGGGATGGAGCATGAAAAGGCATGTCAAGGTAACAACAAAAACCACAAAGTAGCTATTTGGGTGACTTAAAAGGTGGTTTTGTCACCAGTGTTTGAAGTGAGAACTTGTCAAAAGATCATTACAATGCATCTGTGGATTTTTTTAAGGGAGGTGAATGTGTACAGGTAGAAATTGCCAGGTCATAGAGGAGGAGGTTGTAATATTAGGATTAGATGAACAAGATTTTTGTCTTTGTTTGTGGAGAGGAGCAGGGAGTCTGATGATGTATTCTTTTTCCTTGATACCAATCTAGCCCATTTCGTGAGAAAAAAAATCCTTCAGTTCTTAGCTAGTCATTAGTAGCAAGGAAAGGGGGTGTTGGCTTTGTTCTGCCATGGCACAGGGTCTTGATCATTTCTTATTCTGAACCAAATAGGAAAATTAATGTGGGCTTAATACAATGAGCGTGTGCTAAAAGGTTGGCAAGACATGTTCTGTGACTTTTAATAGCTGATTGAATTCTTTGAGTCAGCAATTTAATACTGCTACCCATCTGGTGAGGCTTGCTCTAGGTACATGTTGCATGATCAAATAAGCTGTAATGTTTCTCAGTTTTTCTCTACTTTTCTGTGAGTGTTGGCTGGAGTAGGGAAAGGCTTTTGCATCCAGTGATGAGCTTGGTGGTCTCCCCGTGGTTTGCTGGATGAAGGTAGTTCTGTGCTGTACTGTTCACTCTTTGGCTGAAGGAGCTGGTTGCCATCAAGGGCTGAGTTAGTAAATATCAAAACCTAAAGCAACTACCTTTTTTTTATTTTTGTTTTCAAAGACTTTTCTATTTCAGTATATTTAATTGGCAGTGGGACAAAAATAAAGTGCAGCGATATCAACACCCTTGAACCAGCAACAGAGAATCAAAGGCTATCTTTCACAGCGTTCTGAAAGAGTTATTTTCAAGATGAAATATCTATGGAGAATCTTGTTGAAACTGTTTTGACTTATATTATACTTAGGCTGAAACTCCTTTGCACAATGAGTGATTAGGGTTCTTTGTGGCAAAATGCAAAGTTTGGTATCAAAGCTGAAAATGTATATTTCAAAATTGATTTATTTAATGCTGGATTGGAGTTTAAACAGCTAAAAATAAGACTTTTAAAAAGCCGTAATGCACAACATTTTCTTAGAAAGCGGGACCTATCCATGTTTGGGAAAGCAGTTGAAGAGCTGCTTAATTATCTAATTCTATAGCATAAACAAATTGTGACCCACTTCTCAAAGGTGGAGACAATCCAAAGTTACTTGACTTGAACAGCAATTCTATGAGTGCTTAAAAGAGAATAACAGAATAAAAACTGTACTACCTTTTTTTTTTTTGGGCAGTGTAGGGACTGTTAGGAGATCGAGAAGGAAGTGTATGTGTTTAGAAATAACTGAATGCTTGTGTGTCTTTTGCTTCCCCCAGATTACATCTTTTGGATAAGACTAAGAATCATAGTATTAAAGATATGATAAGGCACATAGGTAAAAATTCTTGAACCCCAAACTTCAGAGTAAGTTAACCACAAAACCCAAGAAATAAGTGATTTAATGACCATCATGCCTATTGGATCAAAGGTCAGTTTTAGTAGCGTCTAAATAGCCTTTAACACTATAATTGATGATTAACACAAATTAACCTGATGATCATCTGTTAGAGATAATATAACTGACCTCTACTTCATACAGTTAAAAAAAAATTGGAGTAAATGGTTGGAGATGAAACTGCAATAGGTAATTTGTCAAAATTTGGTTAAAAAACATATATATTCATATTTTATATTTGTACATGCTTGTTTTCAACTGTATGCAGTGTACTGATTGGCAACATTTGAAAAAAAGAGTATGCTACTCTGTGTTGGTTTGACTTGTCTTTTTTTTGCTTTTCTGCCAGCTCATAGTTTATTCAAGGGAAAGCCTAGTGGTGCTCTTGTGGTTATGGGTGTACTGAGATTTGTGATAAACAAGCACCATGTGCTCAAGACTCTGCACGGGCGTTTGAATACTACTTCTGTGCTTAATGTAGCTGCTCAGTTGGGACAAATTATAGAACTAGTTTTTTAGAAAAAAATTTCACTAATACCAGCTTGCAGAAAGATGGTTAAAAATGCTGTACTTTGAAATGATGGGCTTGTTTCTTGCTTTTTGAGATTCCTCTCAAGTAATCAAATGCAATCAATGCCTTAATAGACATACACCTGTGAGCTTCCACGTTCTTCATTTGATAATGCTTCAGAGGCTGAATTTTTCTATTAAAAGTACTTCTAAAATTTTAAAGAAACATTGTAACCTGTTTCTTAATTGCAATTTGATTTTGATGCTTATGTCTCATCTGTATGGCAAAAGACATGGTTTTAACTAAATTTCCATATGTCACAAAGGTTTTAAAAAATAATTTTCTCCAGAAGGAAAGCAAAAGCATTTTAATGAAAAATGGTAAGGTATTTTTTTTATCAGCTGTATTTTGTATCTGGACTGGTTAGCCATCATTTTGTGTTGCTTGTAGGGGAACTTTGGGAGTAAATGTCATGTCATAAAGAGGAATATCTGTTGTGAAAACTTCTTTTTGATTTCGCACAGTTCTCAGCCCTTAGAAATGCAGCTTTATGCAGCATGGTCCAATACTTGAATGTCTTTGTTTATAGCCAGGACTGCAGAAAGAAGCAGCTCTGCAGTTGCATTACTAAAAGGTGGCTACAGCGCATATTGGAGTTAAAGAAATAAGAGATTTCTTAAGCCTTTTGCCTTAGTCAAGGGAAGCATGTAGTGAGATGGAAGGAGAGTTCCTAGAACTTGCCTTCATCCTTTCTTTTGTATTGCTTGTATTTAATAATCTTTGTATATTGAGTCTCTTGTACTGATTCACCTAAACAGCTTCTTGATTTCTCACAACACTGTGTAGCACATTGAATTTAAGAAGTGTTTTCTTTGATCTTAGTGAATGGCTAGTTTCAGCTAAGTGCCTTGGAACTGATCTGCAGTGTGAAGTATGATTACTGTTCTTGAAATGTGTTACTTAATGTCTTCTATTCAGGAAGATGATGATGCTGTTGAGGGAAAAATTAAGTGCTGAACCTTGCATACTTGTCTTAAGCAGAATTAAAGTGGGAGGTTGGTATATTTTGGTGTGTTTTCTATGGCTTGGTTGGGGTGTTGTGTTTTGTTTTTTTTAATAGAGTACAGCTACAACTTTTTCCCCAAGAAATTGTGAAATAAACTCTTTAATTTTTGCTAAATAAAATCTTTCCCTTTAGCCTATTTTTTGAGTAAACTGTCAAGAGGTTTATGATCAGGCTGACTCTTGGATTCTGATGGATTGGTGGTGCAATGAAGATACTGTATTTCCAGTCCCAGAAACTATTTCTTACTGTAAAATAAGCTACTTTGTAAATTCCTGGTTGTCATCTTTAGTAGTTTTCTGTATGCACTTACATGAAGTTTTGGTGAAGTGTTACAAACTTCACCAAATTTGAACATGATGGAAGGTTTTTGGAACAAAGAGCATTTTTAATCCATGAGCGAGTATCCAAACACAATTGTATAGGAAGGAGTGGTCATTCAATCATCTGAAATTTCAGGCAATTTACCATCTACAATATTTGTTTATGGCTATAATCTCAGTGCTTCTCTTAGTAAACATAATTCTGATTTTACATCTGGAAAGTTGGAGTTGAGAAATGTTTGTGGGGAGTGATCCATGGAAGGTTTGTTGAGCCATGATTAGTTTTGTGATGGTTTTTTTGTTGGTTTCAGTTTTTAAAGAAAAGTCATAGTAGTGTTTCCTGTAATTGGCTGTAAATGTCACTCCTTACTCTTTGAAGAATATCCTTACTCTTTGTACTAAATCTGTTCTTAGGGATTTAAGAACTTTTAGGAAATTACCAGCTACCTTAATTTTTAATACATTTCCAGAAATGGCTTCTGGAAGTTTTGGCATAGATTTTGATATCCCAACTTTTTGTCTTCTTGGAGTGCATCATGTGCTTAGAAAGAAGTCTTAAGTTTTCTCAGAAGAAAATACAAAAAAATCTTGAACATTTAATAGAATTTAGATGTAAACTTGTTTTAATGCTAAGCTGGATTATAGGGTGCTTTTTAAAATTACTTAATAAAAGACAAAACAGCAGGTGATTCATATGAATGGAGATATATGTATTTTTTTTTAAACTAGTGTTCATAAAATTTGTCACAATGTTCAGGAAATAGGCCGAATAAAGCTCCTGTGATTGTGGAAAGTAGTTCATTTGTGCAAACTTCTCTCCCACTGAAATACCAGTACTTGTATGTACTGGTATTGTACTGGTACTGGTATTGGTATACTGGTACTGGTATATACTGGTATTGTATGTACTGTATGTACAAGAGAGTGAGCTCTCTTGTAATATTGTGTTAGGGAAATTATTTCAGGGAGCAATCTTGTCTGTGCCTGTTGAGGGCTTCTGTTCGGTTACAGAGATGATGTAGCTGATCTTGTTCTCTGGCCTGCTAGGAGTGAGATGTGTCCTCTGTTCTGTCTCATAATCTGCCAAACAGCCCATAGGCAATAATGCACTTTCATTACTATTGATGGGACTCAGTTTGGATTCTTGAGTTAAAGCCTCTCTTTTTCTGTTTTCTGACTTGTACAAAAATTTTTGGCCCTTACCGTCTTCTTTTGGAAAAAGTATCTGAAAGGGAATATTGGTAATTTTTTTTCTTCTAATGTGGAATGGGTTCAGAATTTTTTAAAAAAATTGTTGCTTTAAAATACAGCTGCCTCATTTTATCATTAAAACGTACTGTAATAAATTTCTGGAATATCTCCTTTGGGGTAATTATGTTTGGTATGTGAACATCTGGAGTTTTTGAAGTTTTGCACATATGACTGTTTGCCCACATGGTCCTTAAGATATTTGTTTTGTTCTTCCTGAAGTGACTTGATAAAGAAAATCGTGTTCATTTTTTACTTGAATCACAACTGTAAGTTTATTTTCTTTACATTTGGAATCTGTGGAGCATTTATAAAAGGCTTTTCTGTTCTCTTTAAAATACAAATTACCCTGTGTCCAAAACCCTGGTTCCATTTGGAACACTCTGAAAATACGGGTAGCGTCCTGACTCTTGAAATTTTCTCCTCCCCTCCAGTCATTGAATATGGTTCTTTAAAATGCAAGTCTTTTGAGATCCTGTGTTAATTTTTTTTCTGTCTTTTGCCTTTTTATGTATGTGCTCAGAAGCTTATTTTTCAAAGTGGATGAAGATTTTAATACTAATACCCATATCCAGAAATTTCTAGGTTTTCTGTAAAGAAAAAAAAAACAGAAGTTATACAGACTAATATGCATTAATTCTAATATTAATGTAATATTAGTATGTGATGTTAGAAGTGAATTAATTCCCCTTTATTGTGATTTCTTTCTCAAATTAGCAATACATTTTTTTCTCCCCATTAGTGAAGATGGTCAGTTGTCCAGAATTTTACAAGAATAATTTCAAAATAGTTGTGAGAGCACTTCAGTTAAAGAATTTTTGATTGTTTTAAGGTACTACACTTGGTAGAATTTAAAATATGTGTGCTTTGTTGTGCTTTTGGGGGTTTAAGTTTTTGGGGTTTTGTTTCTTTTAGAAGATGGAACTCTGTGCTATGAATAGAGCTAATACAGGAGATTTTCCCTGAGTCCACGTTATACTCATTTTATGTATTCTGTGTATGCTAGGCAGGCACACTTTTAAAATCTTGGGTTTTTTTTTTCATGGCAAAAATAGCTCGCAGCTTATTGAAAAACAAGGCAGACCTGTGCCTCAAAATCCAAATGAAACTGCTGCTTGGATGAGGCTCTAAAGAGGGCATTTATATGTTGTGGAATGAATGGCATGCCTGCGCTAACTCCCGCAGGCCGGATATTTCCAAGGTATGCGCTTTTTCCCCTTTGGATCCGAAGGTTTCTCCCTTGGCGAGGTCTGAAGGACCCCTGGCCTTTGTGGGGAGTGGGGGCTGGCAGGGGAAAAGTAAAATGAGCAAAGTGACTGTATGTGTGTGATGCTTTTTTGATTATTTTCCACCCAGACTGCCCTTCTTGTGCTTTGTGAGCTTGTGTTGTTTTTCTAATCATTGTTCTTTGAACAGTGTAGTTAGGAATTTCCTGTTCACGTTTTACTACAATGGTTTGTTTAAAATGATAGACCGCAGTCTTTCCTGACCTAAAACTAGATTAGCCTTGAATGTGGAAAAGAAGTTGGACAAATAAAGAGGATAGGCTGTATTTGCTTATGTCATGGAGAGAGGCCTTTTAACCATGGTCTCAGTTGTATCAAATACCACAAGTCATGTTTCTTAAATATTTATTAAGACAAATAAACATAGTTATTGTATGAACTGGCAGGTCTCCAAATTTCTGTCTCTTTGATTCTCATGGGTGGGTTGCTTTTAATCAGGAGAAGTATTATTTAGTCAAGACTGATATCTACTGGATTATTGAGTCCAGCCATGGCTCAGTTTTCTCCTCTCCTTTGCTTTGTTACATTTTTAAAGTGCAACAAAATAAGCCTCAGGAAAGTTGAAGTTTTAAAATACAGCATAATAAGCAGCAAAATACAGTTGGAAGTTTTAAAATACAGGATAATAAGCAGCAAATTTTGGGTAATACATTGGATGCCTATGATAAGGAAAGTTTAGTATAGTCTTTGTATGTACTGCCATATGTTTGCTTTCAGATTCTGGAGGGAAAAAATCTCCTAAGCCCAGCAGTGTTAGATGTACAATGAATTGCAATATCATTATTATACAATTTATGTTTAGTTAGAGCAGCTTCCTTGTATAACACTGCTAATCTATCAATAGTGCTCACCTATAATGATGGAACAGTACAGGTAATAAGGCTATCGATTTTTATCTGGAAAGAGATAAAATTTGTGCTAAAAGCAATATATGACCTTGACTTTGGGCTTCTATTTTACAGAAAAATACTGTATCATAAATGATATTATTGTGTGGTACAAAAATTTTATTCAGTTTTGGAGGAATGGCATTCCTCCCTGAGTTGCATGCTGAAGTCATCAGTGGCAAGTGTCAAGCTCATGAATATACACTTTATACATTGCTCTTGGGTATTTTTAATGCAAGATTGGCTGTAACCATGTGCATGTGAAATTCTGGTAAACCTGCTAAATCACTTTTTCAAGATGTGAGATGTCAGATTTGTAAGGTTGTGGAGTCTCTAGCTGATATGACATACAGGCATGTCATTACAAGGGTGTTGCCAGTTAAAATACTCAGCTGTTATGGTATTTCCAGCTTAGCATCTAACTTTGTTCCACCCAGCAAACAGTCACATAAATAGGACTAGCTGTGGATTTTTAAAGGAAATATTTAATGTATTTTTAAAGAAAATAACATTTGGAAGGAAAAATATTTGGGTAGCTTGTTTAGGGTAGGGCAGGGAGATGCCTTGCAGGGTACAGAGTTTGATGTGCTGAAGAAGCTCTCAGTAGATGTTATATGGAAAATGTTACCATTTATAGAAATCAGGTATTTCCATGAGTACCGGAACTGGTGAAGCTTGGTTTCCTGTGGGTTGGAGTCTTACAACTGATTTACTTTGGAGTCTGGGAAGGTGAAAGTTCTGTTGAATGCTTTTTGCCTTTTGTTTGGGCTATTTGCATTCACTTGCTCCTGAGCAGATTTTCTGATACCTGGTTAGGTGTGAACATGTGTTTCTCACATTCCATTAGACCGCCTACTTCCATAAACTCTCATAGGTATTTGAATTATGTAGGGGGTTTCCCTAAAATTTGAAAACTCATCAATAGTAAAAACCCCAAATAGACTTAAGTCTATTAATTGTGCTATTAATAAAAATCACATATCCATATTTTTATAGGAGATTGGACTATAAGCCCTTGATTTCTTTTTTTTTTTTTTTAATGAGCCTGTTGGCTAATTTTTAGTAGCCAGTTTTGTTTGAAAATTGAGCCAATTCCTAAAAACCGAGTGATGCTTTTACCTATTAAATGGTAGAAATACATTGTGAGATTAGTGTGCCAGATTTTGTGGTACAGATTTGGACTTTAATCATTCTGTGTGTATGTGCAGTGGATGCACTATTCATGCACAAATGAAACAAAGCATTAGATTTAATTTTCCAGTGTAGCTGTTAGGCTGAGTTGTGTGTGCTTTTAGGTTTGTTTTCCTAAATGCATGAGCAAAAAGTGTTATCTTGACTAGAGAGCCAGAGTCCTGCTGAAGGTCTATCATGGAGATTCCTGCTGTTAATGTACCTCCTGGAGCTGTTCGCAGTCATTTTTTTTTGTTCATAAGTATCAGAGATGTATTGTGTGAAATACTATCAAGGGCAGTGAGTGCCATTGGTTTCACTGTCAGCAAAAATTGTTTGCTTTAGTTTGGACCTTCATGAAGCACGGGTTTTCTACCTAAAAAGCTCAGTAAGCTAAGATGTGAGTAAACAGGGCCCTCAATCTTCCATATGAATGCTTTTTATGTAGCAATACAGGTGAGTAGTTTATTCCACTAGATGAAGTAAGTGAGGTGAATAAGGTGAGTAAGCAATTTCATTATGAGACGCTGTCAGTTGTGTCTAAATGCTATGTTGCAGGTTTGGCTCATGCTTTGAGCTGGTTGTGAGCCAGTGGATGTGGTTAATTCATCACCAGACCTGAGCTAACAAGCCCTGTGTAGGCTAGATTATATTAGATGGAGCTCTGTGCCACACTGAAGTAGCTGGAAGCTGTACTCATGGGAGCCATGGCAAAGCTACTTTGAATCTGCTGGAAACATCCTGCATAGACAAATGTAGAAGTGTTTGTGTAAGGTAAATAATTTATGATATTAATTTACAGTACCTTTACTGTAATGTTGCTTTCTTTACAGAAGTCAGTTAATATTATTTTGTGCAAGCTGTAAGCTCTACTTATTTCTTCTGGGGTTGTATTTATAAATAATGCATAAAATCTATATTATCATAGGATGTAACCCCAGTGTTAAATTGATTGATAATGTACTTGCCTCTTGATTTGCAGTAGTACAGCATCTTATATATAATAAAGTTATCTTAAGCAAATATCTTTGAAATAAAGCCATGACTTCATGAATATTTCTAATATGATCCAGTCACTTGGAAGGCTAAGTTGAATCTTCCCACTCTTGCACCCTGAAAGGAGCTGCAGGAGCACGTGCCATGATGCAGCACAGCGACGCTGCTGTGGTCTCACAGAGATGCTGGAGCTCACCATCCTTCTGTGGAACAGGCTGACTGTGGCTCTGGAGGGCTTAGACTGCTGCCAGTACTGTGAGAAGGCATTTATGTGCTTACAGGAAAGAAAAATGCCAGAGAAGAAAATGGAGACAGTACTAAGAATGTGTTTTTGTCATTGTTTGGATAGTTGTATGTTGTGTACAGTCAAAATTTACACTTAAAAAAGCTTGCAGTTGGCAGCAATGTAAAGGGAACAGTGTACTCTATGCCATTAATATGTGTGTGCATGGGAGAGCACATGCCTGATCTAAAAGGTGTGTTTTAGAATGCTTTTGTAGTTCTCTTGTTTTGGAAATTGAAGATCAAAGCAATGTAGGTTCAAAACAACAGAGCAATGTGCTGGGCTTAATTGTACAAAATACATGAGGATGAACTGTTACTGAGGGCAAGGCAAGTTCATTTTCATGGTCACTTTTGAGAGAAGCAAGAAATTAATTTTATTTTTATGGTGGATCTCTGAAGACAATGATTTCTTTTTTTCTTCTCAACATTGATTTTGAGGGATGCTAAAAATTGCCGGAAGAACTTGTCCATTCTTACAATATATTTAATACCTATTAAATTAAACCATGTGTTAGAACAAGCTACTATTTAAAATGGCATTTGTGTGATTAGTTTTCCTTTTTAATACCAGTTAGAGTCCATAAACTTTTTTTTTTGTTTACTTTTATGCTGTTCTTGGAATGCATAAGTTATGAAATTGTTTTGGCTCAGTTGTCAATAAATTGTGTGTTATCCTTTTAAGTATTCTGAATTTGTATTATGGCAACAGCAATGTTATCCCGTCCGCTGCTTCTGTCAGCACTCATTTTCTACAAGGAAGAAAAGTGTCCCTTTAATGTGTTTGCTGGAATTTTGAGAAATACAGATTACTCAATCAGGGGAAATGTGTATTTGTGTGTGGGTGTCTGCCCTGAGCATCAGTTTAGTGCCACCCCTGAAAGCAGTGTGATCCAGAGATGTCTTAGGTAGTTGATCTATTGCCTTGCACGGTGCTCTCTTCAGAGAGTTTGAGCTTTGGTTTGTGGAGAGTGGGTGGGATTGGTATTTTTGCCCAAATCAGCATTCCACTTGAGACTTGACTGGTGTCTTAAATTGGTGTATTTGTTAATGCTTCTTTGTTGAGAGAAGTTAGAGAAAATTGTCTCCGTAAAACTAATTTTTGAAGAAATTAGAAGCATTAAGTCATTGTGAGTAAGATGCATTGCTCAATACATGGCCAGAGGGTAGGAGGGGGCCTAGACCAGTCATATCTGTAAAATTCAGGCTTTCACTAACATGAAGTACAGCAACAGGGTTTAACTGGCTGTGCAGTGATGTTCCTTGCCTCAGAAGGCTGTTGTGAAAAGCCAATAAAGACGACCGGATAGGCTGAGAAGACTTGCTGCTGAATGCTTGTTAGAAACACCTTGTCAGTTGCATGCGGGAGGAATAGATTTAATGCAATATGATAATAATTTATTTAACTGGTGATATTTTCATTATATTCTAATTAGAATTTGAGGGCAAAATTGTCAGGGAAGTTAACTTGAGGGCATTAAAAATTTAGGTCTTTCAACTATGATGAAGAGTAGGGAAGGGATGCATTTTTGCTCGTCTTACAGCTTCTGTCTTTAGTAGTTCCTTATTGTGCTGTAGCAGTATGAATTCAGAAAACCAAATCCTGTGAATAAGAATCCTGTGGATTTCATGCTGGGAAGAGCAGAGAGTGGCTATGTATGTAAGCATCTGGGTTCACTTATGGGAAAGTAAGGACTGCAGAAGGAAGCTAGAGGAAGGGTGATGGCAGAAGAGAGGCTTTCCTGGCAGCAGCAGTCTAGGAAATGGTGAGAAAATCTCTTCAAATTATTTGTTCAGTTGTGGCATAAGCTACAGGATGGGGGAGGAAAGAGGGACTGCTCCTGTTTCTTTTTCCACAGCTGTCTTGGAGAGGCTTTCTTCTTGTTTAATAGATAATGGTGAAAGGTTTTTAGAAAATGACAGAACACGAAATTGTGTGGAGAAGGGAATGTAAGAGTCATTAACATGTTTTTCTGGGATTTCCCTGTCAGGCTTGTACGCTGCCTTCCCATGCGCCATAGTTTCCCTTTCAGTTCACTCAGGTTTCCTAATAGCATTTGAGAAGTTGGTGGTAAGTTTTGAAGTCCTGCTCAGTTAAACACACTTGAGTCACAAATTTTTCAGCACACATCTGGAATAGCAGTTGTGGTTCAGTTTTCTTCATGCTCTCCTTTTACTGAATCTCCTGAAGCATTGCTCATCAGCCCAGCTATGCAAGCAGGCTTAGAACACTTCTGAAAATGGTGGATTTTTCTTCTCTTTTGGGCTACTCAGAGATTGAGTCAGTAGATCTTTCAGTAACTGGAAATAGCTAGTATTGTCGGGAAAAGTTTGTTACCTATCTAAAATTTTGCTGATGAGCTCCTAAGTCTAGGAGACAGTCCTGTCTACCATCCTCACTTCAGAGACTGGTTAGCTCTTGCATATAAATAGTTTTGAAGAAAATAGGTGCACTGGAGTTAAAGAAACTGAAACTTTATATGCTTCCTCTGCTAGTAACACAGAAGGCTGTGAAACACAGGGAACAATTACTCTGACAAGATTTTGGGTAATTTCTGTGAGCAGATAATTTTCTGTATTTTAAGTAAAGGAAATATATGTCCCTTCTGCTAGAACTTAGAATTCTAATATGTCAGACATAAACCCCGTTTCTCTCCTGAATGCATCTGTCCAACCTGCTTGTTACTTAGTACCAGACAAACCTCATGGAAATGCAGATGCTTTTCTTTACCTAATTCAGATTTTCCTGCTGTTCATTTAATCTGCATTTCTGATGTCTTTGTGGTTTTTCTGTGGTTGCATGTGAGCAAGTGCTTTCTGTAGTAAAGACAGACTTTATCTTATATGAGTAAAAGAAGAGAAGCTGGAAAGAGATTTAAATTGTAATTACTATGGAAAAATAGTGTTTAGTGAGTATATAGTCGAGGATATGACTCAAAACACAGTCGCTTGTTTCATTTGCACTCTTTTTTTTAATGATTGCTTGGTCAGTCAACCATTTAATGTATTTTAATAGTTAATTTCCTTCATTAATATCTAGTTATTTCCTGCACAGCTCTGGTGTTTGGGTTTATTTGGTATTTTTTTAACAATGTTAACGGATAAATGGATTAATGAGTTGATTCCCAAGCTTGTTATCTGTGTCATTATCTTATGTTGTTAGGTCTTAACCTTTCATGAGCACTGAAGGAAGTATTCATATTGGGGATTACTCTTCTGGGGGGCTACAGTACCACTGCCTAGCAGTGGATATCCAGAGGTGCTTTTGAGGTTTTAGTTTTTCATTTGCTGTGTACTTTAGTTTCTCAGAAACTTTAAAAATAGGCTGTGTTCTTCTTCTAAACTTTAGAAGGCTCTTTAACGTATGGATCCTGGTACCTCAGTCTTTTCTTCCTGAGAAGTTTTTGTGATGCACCTCTGTGTTTTTTTCATGTTATTAAAATTGCATAGCCAAGCATAGACCAAGCATTGTAAAATGCCAAAATTCATGTCTGCATTGTCATTGTTGTGAAACTGTCTTTATGTGTCTGTTCTGATTTTTATCTGGGTGAGTTTTTTGGTTCTTCTTTCTTCCCCCCACCCCCCAACCTGAGTGAGGCTTAGTGGTAGTTTGTTATGAATAGTAGATCTTTCTCAACTCATGCCTTTTCTACATTGCCTCTCTACTCATCTGATAGCAAAATAAACTCTGTTTAGTATCCATGGGACCCCTCCATGAATTGCTTCTTTCCCCTTTCTCCATGACTTTTTTGAATTTCTGATGAGTTGAAGCATACCTACTCTTAGTATACTGTCTGGTCAGATGAGTGTTAGAAGTAACTGTGCTATGGAGTGATGGGATTGTGCAGGTTAGGGCAGCAGGGATCTCTCCAGTTCAGTGGTACCAAGCTTTCATACAAAACTGCAAGTGGGATTTATGGTATAATTGGAGAGCACAGAAGAGAACAGAGCCATGTGCATCTCAGAGCTGAGGGGTGTAGAGGCTATTTTCGGTCCCCCTCCAGCCAGATAGGCTGTGGCCTATTCACACTGCTGCTGGTCAGTCCCTTCTGCTTGAGCTCTGCTGTTAATCTTTTTCCTTGTGTATCCTGCTTCTCTGTCTGTGCTTCCTTGGCTCATTCATTGCTTTCTGATTGCCACTGCCTCTTCTTCCAGCACCTGGTCGCAATTGTATCCTTTTGTATCCCTTTGTGTCTGCTTCCTTTTTTTCCTCCATGATGTTCAGGTGCTAGCAGGTGTTGTATTGAGACTGGAAGCAGAAACTGACTTCCTAGTCTGTCCCTGGAAGGAGCAGGGTTGTACTGGAATTGTATTTCTGGAGCTGCCCCTTGCAAAAAAAAGTGGAACAGTCCTCTTGGGTGTCCTGGAACACTGGAGTTGAGTGGCTATGTGACCAAGAGTGATCCTGAGAAGCTGGAATGTGTTCAGTGGAGATTAAGTCTGCAAAGACCCGAGCTTCCGTACTTCACAGAGTTATGATGAGCATGTGCAACAATATTCCCCTCTTCAACTCCCTTGTACCTTCACCAGACTTTAATGTTTTTCCTTGGGAATAGTAGGGTACCTACCGAATTCAGGTCCAAGGGTTAGCAGTGCTGAGATTATCCAGGAGACTGATATAAGAATAGAAGCAGGGGGGTGGGGAGGGTCGGGACAGCATTTTTCCTGTGCTTCATTGTTTCAACAGGCAGAACTGTTTTAATTGACTCTTGCAAGAGATGAGAAGGAGGCACACCCACAGGAGGGAGAACTTCAGCCAAGGCAACTCTACTCTAGCAGAATAAATAGCAATAAAAAAATTGCCTAATGAGGGAATGCCTAACGAAGCATACCAGACTTCCTAATGAATGGGTGGCACTGCTTTATAGTAATGTGCAGATGGTACAAGATCATATTGCAGAAGACTTTAGGTTCCTGCTACTTTTTGGTTGTTGATACGCAGTGCTTCCAGATGAAGAATGCAGATGCTTATTCCGCAATGTACATTTTTTCAATATTTACAAACACTTCTCTTGTCACTATGCAAGGTATGCTCTAGGTCACCCCTGAGGTTGGGCTAGATGCAAGGATTACCAGCTGAAGTTTTGTGGTTTGTAGTGTGCAGGAGTTGAATTAGATGATGACAGTGACTTGCTGACCTTGAAATATGGACCAGCTGAGGCCACTCTGTGCTGCCGTGGTGGAAGTTAGGGGCTTCCTGTGGCTGAGTTCCTCAAAGGCTCAGGGCAGGGAGGGAGCTGAAGCTGTCTTTCTACAGCTCTTAAGCTTTGCTTCCTAGTAGTGGAGCTGCTTTTGGATATGGGGAACTGAGCACTGTGCACTGAAAATATCTGCATTTACTAACTGCAAAGGAATGCATAAATATAGAAAAATATGCCAGTACAGCCTATTCCCAAAATATGTTACTATGTGCAAGGGACCTTTGGTGAGCAACATCCAAAAGGAGACTTTGGAAGAGATACCTCCCACTTCTAGAGAGACTTGTCATTTACAAATGATAATAATAATGCAGACCACAGAAGTCAGTTTCCTGAGTTGCTGTAAATGTGTGTTTTTAACACTCCTTTTCTAACACAAATGTAGGAAGCTGGCAAAGTAGCTATTTCAGTGCTCTAGAAAAGTTTAAAGTGAAATAATCTAAGGAAACGGAAGCCTCTATTTTTAACCTTCTCCGTCATGGGAGATGGGGCGGAAGAAGAGGAGGCCATCTACTGTTGAAGTCTCTTCAATATCTTACTATAAATTTAATCAGATTTCCACTGCTGTTTTAATGAAGAGGTATTCACTGATGTTCAGTTATGTTCAAGTTAAGATCACTATAGACTTGATGGCATGGTCAGTCTTCTATAGTTGTGCTTTTCCTCCTATTTACTGGTTTTAACTTTCCCATTTTCTGATATATGTGAAATTTTATACTGTAAAATAACCCCCAACTCTGCTTGTGTTGTTTTGTGGTTTGCTTTATTTTCATATATAAAAAATATTTTTTTTCTGAGAGTTCGAAGTGTTGTTTTAAATTGGGTTTGAACAGATTCTTCTAAGTTTTTTTTTTTTTTTCATACTGCATTTTTATAATTCATTAGAAGTATATTAGTTGACCGGATTTCTCTGGATTTTTTCACAAAGTATTTTTTATTCTTGTATATATGTAAAAGCATGAAGTTATGAGTAATTCCTCGTATTACTTATTGGGAACTACTTTATTACTCTAACTGAAAGCTCAGATATAATTCATTGTATAACTGCTGGCAACCATAGAAGTAACAGCATCAAAATTTGTAAGTTCAACCTCTTAAAAATGTTCAGAACCTTGTGTTCAGGTGAACATAAATCTGTAAAACTGACTTTAGGATATACTACTGAATTACTGATAATAATTTGGGAATATACTGCATTAATTTGCAAGGTCAGCATTAAGGAAGACTGTAGAAAGCTAGTGTATTTGGGGAGTGATAATAATAGTAGGATAATTGTTTATTTGGAGAACAGGGGCAGGGCTAAGTTTTCCTAAAAGCTTGAAAATTACTGCCTGTCAAGAGTGTTAACCTGGACCATGGAAGCACTTCTAAGTTGAAATGCATGTCTTAGAGAATCTTCTCCACAACATCTATGTTAACACTATATATATGTAGATAACATGAATTTCTGTTTGTGAGTGGTAGATTGGGACTGTTGAGAATCAAAAGTTTAGGAATTATATAAACTAACATGTTATAAAGTGTTAATAACTTGACAGCTGTATGTGTAATTTTAAAGGCAAAGAATGAGATGTGGAGAAGGAAATGTAGCAAGGCTGCAAATCATTGGAGAACAGTTGCTTTTTACCGTAGGCAGTTATTTGGCTTAAAGAAGTTATTTTACTTTGCAAGGGGGTGGTTGCTCCATTGGTATAAAAGCAGCAAAGATTTTAGGGAGATGAAATTTCTTCTGTTAGGCCTTTAAGCACAGTTCTCTTTTTTTTAGACCACTTATAATATCTTATAGGCAGTCATTAACTGTTTTTGTAATTCCACTTAAAATATGGAGCTTTGAAATAAATGGATGCTAATGTATATAATTGTCACTAATGACTTGTCGATCACCACTTGTAGGAAACTGAAACATGCATCCATTTATGCTTGACTAAGGGTCTGTTACTCCTGGAAAAGTGGAAAAACCTTATGTAATGAGGTGACTGCTGTAGATCAGTGCTTGCAAGAAATGGACTCTGAAACCCAAAAGCATCAAAGATCCTGTCAACATATTTCCACTTCAGTTGCTTAGTGCTACGTCAGGCTTAGTAACTGTTCAGGCAAGTGATTGAATCGGCGCCCTTGGATGCAGTGTGCGTGTCACATTAGTTGCACTCTTTCACTCTCACGTAAAGTATTGCTTTATTAATGTAGTTCAGAAGCTTAAGAAGAGGAGCAGTCTGGAAAGCCTTCCTTGCAGATCTGCAGTGCAGTTTGGGCAGGGTGCTGCTGCAGTGCAGTGTATTGTCCTCCCTGGTTGCAGGTGTCCCTCCATGCTCATGGACACCCACTCCACTGAGAGGGGCTTGAAGCCAGAGCTGTGGCCTTTTACAAGGCAAAATTTCTCTGCTTTACAGGCAAAGTCAATGCATGACAGCTCAGTAGCATGTTAGAAGACATAACAGAGATGGTACAAGAGAGTCCATAAAATTTCCAGGAATGTGATAATTGAACATGTTTGAGAAATGCCATATGTGGTACTTTTAGGAAAAATACAGGATGCGTATAACACATTTTCAAGTATGTTGGAAGACAAGGAGGAGAAAAGCTGTTTTGAAAGATTAAATGAGAAACTCTTGTCTTAAATTTCTAATATTAGCTGGTATTGTGGACTTTTCTGGGTGTGAGGCCTTTGTTTACTATTCTACCTCACAATTTGTTTTGAATAGGATGTATGTGAAGTCATGGTATGCATATTCTTTTGGCACTTATCTACACATCACTTTGTTCCAAGACTTGAAAAGAATGGTCTCTTGAATATGTATTTTTCCAACTGTTTTTTTATACTCAGGCCAGTTGCATTTACTTTTTCCTCCCATTGTTTGTCAATTTCTGCTTAATTTCTCTAGAAATGGTTTCTGGTAACTTTTAACATACATTTTCTTTTTTATTAATATAATGGAATAATACTTGGTACAAATAGTTTCATGAAAATAATTTTAGTAAAACTTAATTGAATCTACTCCAAGTATAGTAAGTTTTTTGAGGATTGAGGCTTAAAATATTTTAAAACATCAGATTAACTAAATTTTCATTAAGAGTAGTGCAAGTAGGCTTGATTATGCATATAAGCATACAGATGTCTGTTTCTGGTGTCATTAAACTTCAGTTTACCTGTAGGGGAACATATAGCTATAGCCTTTTCTAAAACATTGTTTCTTTCAGACTACAGAAATAAAAAAATCTCTTGAGCTGATATTTGTTAGTATGTTTTCAGAATATTGGACCTTCTTAGTGTATGAGAGAGATTTTCACAGAGTCATGGAATATGCTGAGTTGGAAGGGACCCACAAGGATTATAGAGTCCAGCTCTCAGCCTTGCATAGAACTATCTCCAAGAGTCACACCATGTGCCCAAGAGTATTTTCCAAATGCTTCTTGAAGCATATTCTTGTGTCAGGCTTCATGCTGTGACCACTTCCCTGGGGAGTCTGTTCCAGTGCCCAACCACCCTCTGAGGAAAGAACCTTTTCCTAATACCCAACCTAAACCTCCCCTGACGAAACTTCAGACCATTCCTTTGGGTTCTGTCACTGGTTACCACAGGGGAGAGATCAGTGCCTGCCCATCCTCTTCCCCTTACGATGAAGCTGTAGACTGCAGTGAGGCCTCCCCTCCGTCTCCTCCAGGCTGAACAGACCAAGTGCCCTCCGTGCTTCTTATACGGCTTCTCCTCAAAGCCCTTCACCATCTTTGTTGCCCTCCTTTAGATGCTTGCTAGTATCTTTCTTACATTGCAGCACACAAAACTGCCCCCAGCACTCAAGGTGAGGCTGCCCCAGCTCAGAGCAGAGCAGGACAATCCCCTCCCTTGCCCAGCTGGCCATGCTGTGCCTGATGGCCCCCAGGACAGAGTTGGCTACCCCGGGCACTGCTGACTTCTATTCAAGTTGCCATTGACCAGGAGCCCCAGGTCCCTTTCCACAGCACCGCTCCAGCTTCTCATTCCCCAGTCTGTCCATAGATCCAGGGTTGCCCCATCCTAGGTGCAGTATCTGGCACTTTCCCATGTTGAACTTCATACAGTTGGTGATTTCTCATCTCTCCTAATTTTTCAAGGTGTCTCTGCAGGGCCTCCCTGTCTTTGAGGGAGTCAACAGCTCCTCCCGGTTTTGTATTGTCTGCGATCTTGATTGTATCCCTTCCAGTCCTGCATCCATTGGGTTGTAATTGCATATATACTTCAAGATTCTAAAGGTAACCTCTATGCCTCTTCAACTACTTGCCTTCTAGTCAGCCCAAAGGCTACCAGTTAATGTAAGATTTTCTGTGTTGCTAAGACTTGTATAAAGTGGTTTAAGGCATTCAAAAAAATGTTGCACAGTGCTTTCTTTATTGAAGAATGTCTAAGCTATGCTTCAGTCATTTAACACTTGAATGGTGTTTAGACCATTAAATTAATACATTGTGTGGACAAATCACTTCTCTGTGTGTGTGTATGTGTGTACATATACATATATGCACTCACACATATATATTTCGTTATTTCCAATCTGGATAATTGGTAAAGAAAAATGATAAATTTAAGGGAGAGGAACACCTTCAGTGTTGAAGAGATAGTCATTATAAATGTACAGAAACTTGAATTACCATTGTCTGTTAGAAAGTTGTAGAAAAATCTTTGCTATAATGTTTGTGATAATCATGTAGACATCAAAATTTTGAAGAAAAGTTTAGTCTAGCAAGGTCAGACTTAAAGCTAACAAGATAGTTAATGCTGGTGTAATCTTTCAGGATATAGGACACCTGAGGTCAGCAAGAAAAAGTAGTAGTAGATGGGCAGACAGTTTTGAAGAACTTTGCACTTTTACTTCTCTACTGCACTAGTAAGCAGTACTAGTGATAGCCAACACATTTTAATAAACTGGTAGTGAAAGAGGCAATGTAATAGTGAGGATATTCTAATCTGTTTTGCTGTAAACTTTGAGTGATCATGAAAGAGTCCTCAGGAAGTATTCGACTGCATGATAGTGTCTTGCAGCGTTTAAGACCATTTTGCTTCTTACTGAGATGTAAAGCTTCTTTTGGTGCCTCCTTTTGTTCTAACACATGGAGATTCATAGACTTGAATTTGGAGTTTTATGTTGCATTTTTCTGCTGGGGACCGTTTTCCTGTCTGCTACATTTTCTTCCTGCTTTGAGTGCCTCCCATGATTCTTGTTCATGTGCAAAATGCTTATTACTAAGAACTTGCTGGTAAGATCTTGCCAGATGCACTTTTTCACCTTTGCTTGGGTGACTTCCATTAGGAAAGTGCAGGTGTTTCCTCCTCAGCTGATAGTTGCGTACAGAAGTTGTGACAGGCAATCGGAAGTGAACAATTTTCTGTGTATAGGCATACACTTATACACAAGCACATACATACTCCTCTGTGTAAGGGTGAAGCACTTATAACCTCTCCCACTGACTCTTCTACAGTGGTTTAGCTAACTGATGGGCCGGATCGTGGTCAAATAAGCTAGCTGGAAATTTATATTCTCAAACCAAAGGAGTCTTTGCAAAACTAAGGTTACAACTGTCAAGCACTTTGTTAGACAGAACTGAACTTAGAAATGGGTTTTAGTATATTCTGAGGACATAGAAATCTGACAGCTGGATGATTTGCTTGTCTCCATGAGAAGGTAGCAGAGTTGTGATTTGCAGGATGAAAGAAATAAATGGATAACTATGTTGTCTGGCCTTTACTAACAGGGACCTTGATTATCAATCAGATGTAGTTGGAAAATGCTACTATGGACAGATTTTGGAGAAAAGTTATAAATGTTGGTTCAGAATCAGTGAAACTAGAGCACTGCATACTTGTTTGCTCTAAAGCCGTGCTATGTCTGGACACATGTAATGTCATGTTAGGCTTCTTACACTAGTGGAAGAATTCAGATTGCTTCTCGAATTTTGAAATTCTCTGTTAAGTTTTCTTTATTGCTTAGTTTAGGCTTTTGATTCTTATTAATTTGGTTTTAGGGTTTTTTTTGGAGTTTCACACATTACGGAAGTCCTCGAGAAGGTCTTGTAAATATTAAGAGATTTTTGAGCAGCATTGGCAAAAGAAAAGTTGTAAATATTTTGCATGTTACTCTTTCTAGCAAAGAGCATATTCAATATGAAGGTGGAATTTGAAATCAGTTTTGGAATCAGTTTGAAGGTGCAATTTGAAATCAGAAACTGTAGTTTCCTAATTTCCCCTCCTTAGCTGTCTTATCTGCCACACATCCCTACTGTTTTCCTCTTACGGTTTATAGCCAGGTGCCATATATACTTTTGTCTGTTTTCTGATCTAGATGTCAAGTCATCTGCTGTCCAGTCTGTTTTTCTTCAGCCAGACCCTCCAGCAATTGTCTTTGCCCCACTGCTAATCTTAGGATTTGGCTGGTGGCTTTGTACAGTTGCTGGTCACTTCAGGCTATCTATGTATACACAAAGTAAATAAGTTTTAAAGCATTCATAGATACTCCTACTTAACCCTTCTGCCCATTTTTTTTACTGTTTATCCTCTGTAAAAACCACAATAAATTGCAGATACAAAAATAGTTTTCTTAAAAGCATTGACTTTTAACCTGGCTATGATTTTTGAGAAAGGCATTTTCATTGTGTACATGAAATATTTTCAGCAAGTATTTCCCATAATATTTGTGTTCTGATTTTGGAGATGGATCATAGCTGCTGTTAAGAAATGGATAGCTGCTGGAAGACTTGGCTGCTTTTGTGGAAGTGTTTCAGCAGCAGTTCCTGAGCAGCCAGACAAGTTATGCGAGAGCTGCAATTGGACATAACATTTTATGTTTCAACATACTAAGCTAGTCTTTTTCAGCTGTTTTGGTTTTGGGGATTATGAGAAAGGGTAAAAACAAAAATATGTTATTTGACTATTGTTGCTTGTTTGTAAAGGTTTATTTTTTCTAGAATAGTGAAAGGTAAGAGGGTGCTTATAGACAATTCAGGCTGCTATTACTTCTTGTAAGTCAACAGATAGTGTAGGTTCTCTCTTAGCTGTGTAGCTTTACATACCTTTTGCATCACACAATCTCATTGTTCAGAGTTTAAATTTAAAAAATGGTCTGATAGTGATCACACATTTTCATCACACTTCATGATGTTGATTTATTACTGTACAAATGGCTAGCTAGTGCCATCCTGTGCCTTGTGTTTTGCGCATTGATTTATGCTGTGTTGGCTTGTGTTAGTGTAAATTGAAACAAATACACTGATTGAACAGTATTAGCACTCTGTTGTGAGTTTATTTGCTGTTGAGAAAGAAAAGAAAATAATGAAATATAATAATAACAACAACAACATAAATAGATGCAAAATACAGTGTAGTCTTAAAAAGACTGAATTTCAAGTGACCTTTAGAAGAGTTAGTGTTGTTATTTCCTTGCTGCAGGGTACCGTATTTTTTTTCCAAGGGAAATGTATCCCAGCAATGACTCTAAACATGTTACCTTCTTTAAATCTTTGTCCTGAGCATAGAATTTCATTTATGTAAGTTTCAGTCTGGCCATCTGTATTGTGGATTTATTTTAATCAAGAATTGAGTAGATGTTCACTGAGTTATTTTATTCAGAGTCTGTGATTAAATCACGTAGTAAAATGAAGATATATAAATTGGGTTAAGAAAAAAGTTAAAAGAAACTTGTATCTTGAAAAGACACATATAGTTTGGTGAACTTTGTTGTACTTTTGACTAAGCAGTTGGTATGTAATTTGCCAAACTTTATTTCAAAATCCAGTTCATTTTTATGACTTGGCTGCTTGCAGAGAGCTGAAGGGATGGAGGACAGATGAGGAGGAAAACCATGGTGTAATCCAGAGTGCCGTACCAGTGGATCTGGAGTTCATGGTGGCCTTTGCTGTGAGCAGCCCGTGCCCGACTGGCGTGTGCTGCCCGGGGTGAGGCCGCGTGGGTCTGACTGTGCCTGTTCCTGCCCTGCGGAGGAAGCTCCTTCCCTCGGCCGCTGGGCAGTGTGTGCCTGCCATGTCCCTGCCCTGCTCGGGGCCCTGGCTTTGGGCACTGTGTGCCTGCCGTGTCCCTGCCCTGCTCAGGGCACTGGCTTTGGGCAGTGTGTGCCTGCCGTGTCCCTGCCCTGCTCAGGGCACTGGCTTTGGGCACCGTGTGCCTGCCGTGTCCCTGCCCTGCTCGGGGCCCTGGCTTTGGGCAGTGTGTGCCTGCCATGTCCCTGCCCTGCTCAGGGCACTGGCTTTGGGCAGTGTGTGCCTGCCGTGTCCCTGCCCTGCTCAGGGCACTGGCTTTGGGCACCGTGTGCCTGCCGTGTCCCTGCCCTGCTCGGGCAGTGCCTGCTGGGGAAGGCAGCCTGCTCAGAGGCATGGCACAGCTGTGACCTTCTCTGTCGTGCACAGTCAGTCTTGCTGCCCAGGCCAGAGCTATGGTGGTGGAAGATGTCGAAGAAGTGCCTTCGTGACTGCAGATTAACTTAAAAAAAAACCATAATAACAATCCTCCCATTCTCCTCCTCAGTGTAAGCAGCTCTTACCAGTGTCTGTGAAACAACAAAAAAACTAATCTTCCATTCCTTCTCAGTTTCTTGATTTGGTGTGTTTGGGATTTTTTGGATTTTTTTTCTCTCTCTGTGCAGTTGGAGGGAATAAGAACCATGGTACAAGACAAGACGGTTAGTTGAACTTTGTAACAATATCTGTAACTTGAATTCACATTTGAAAACAGGTAAGAAAAAAACATTTTGCCTTTTATCTTGCCTTGCGACACTTCAGTAACATACTTGGCATAATACTTTCCGTGGAGAAATTATTGCTAGATTTATCAGATTGCTAATTTCTAATTATTCTATTACTCATTTTCAAATTACATGGCGTTCTTCATATCTCTAATGTGAATTAATGCAGTTTCTTAGTAAATTAGTAATATAGTTTCTGTATCTGCATTTGTCAGGCAAAAACTTCTATCCCATTAGATGACAATTCAGACTGAGATCAGATTTAAGGAAATTTTTCTCCTAGTTGTTTGTGGAGGTGTATCAAATTTTATTAGATATCTTTTGCTGCCGTTGGACCGGACCAAAATCAGAAACAAAATTAAAAACACTGTTGACAGCTGCTGTTCTTGCATCCTTCTCTCTGTCTCCTACAGACAGTGACTTTTGTTCAGAACTTGGTGGTTCTTTTTCATAATTAGTCCTCATGGTTAGTGCTTTTCTCTTAATACAGGCCTACTTTGAAAGGTGGGATGACCCTGTATGTAATTTAGGTGTCTAGGCATTGTTTAAAGGAGGGCAACTAGTTTACAACAGTGTTTCTACTTTGGAACACCTTTTCGATTTCCTGTTCAAGATCTTGGAAAAACAGGCTGTGTTTGTCTTTATGTAGTTCCTCCCAGGGGAAGTTTTACTCAGATAGACCTAGGGAATTCAAGCAGCCAGGGTCCTCTAATGTGGCATCTGGGCTTTGGGAAGACTGAGGATCTTGTCTAATATTTTCCAAAGCCTTGTGGTTTTAGTGATCTGGTTCTGGTTTTGAAGGTCTATGACAATGAAGTTGCCCTACTCTATCTGTGAAACTGTGCTTTGGAGATGTGAAGTATGTCTTTTCTTTGGACTGAGAAGCTTTGCTTTATTATTTAAAGGTTGAGGTTTTCAGTGAGCTTTTTTTTTTTGGGGGGGGGGGGAGAAGAGTTGGTCTAAATTACATGCTATTAACAATGTATCTCAAGCTGAAAGCACTTTTGAAGGAAATTATCTAAAATGGTATTTAGCCATTATCTTTTAATGTCTTTTCTTCTCCCCATCCAGTCCCTGCCATGAACTGATGCATTCAAGAAATACTTGTTTTGCTGCCACATATTCAGAAAGCTGTAATAATGTGTTGTGGAATCCTTCTTTGTGTCGTAGTGGATAATGATACGAAATAAGTATGCCAGGAGGAGAAAAAAAAACTTAGTCATTTGTTTGGGGTTTTTTTACAGTTTAATTTCTGTATTCTAACTGTTAATTGATGCAGAGAAATGTGAATAAAACCTGGGTTTTAAGATGTGTCTGTTGGATTGCATGCAAATGCCTGGCTTTTATTTCTTCTTAATGAATATAATTTGTGCAGAGTTAGAAGTGACAGATCTGAGGTGCATGACATTGCTCAAAGATTTTTCTCTGGGCTTGATATGCTGGATTTGGATTTTGGAAGCTTTCTTATGTGATTCTGTATTTGCTTCTGAAGGGTTTCATAGTCACAAAAGATTGAGTGCCTAAGGACTGAAGAGCATAATTACTTTTGGAAAGGATAAAGTCAGTTAATCTGACGTTAAAGTTGGTTTTTTGATCTGTGCAGCATTGGCCCCCATGGACAATTGTTACTTGTACTTGGCTTGTCCAGTGGCTGCAAAGACTTAATGCTGTAAACTGGTCCCAGAGGATTTTCATCTTCAGCTGAAAGTTCAGAACCTTCTTGTTAGTGTCTGCCAGTTGTTTTAGGGGAAACAGGAGGTGAGTGTGTTAGTTATTGTTTACTACCGCGATCAGATAAATGCCTTACTTTTTCTTTACTGCGAATAGCACAATTCAGGATAACCCTGTTTTTTGTTTCACCAAAGATGGCAGCATTTTTCTTGTGTCTTTGTCTTTATAGTGCTTTGAAAAGTTTTTGTCTTTATTTCAATACTTAGAAATGTTTTAACAGATGTACCTTGTACAATGCTTTATAAAAAAGTAGAAAAGATCTGTTCTATTTTATAGAATTTAAGCTAATTAAAAAGAAACCCAAAGGGTAAAGCAGTATTTCCAGAAGATACTTAATTTTAGCAGTCAACTGCTGTAATTTGTGGCTGACCTCCAATGTAGATATCTGCATCTCTTCCATTATGTCTTTGTTATTCTGAAAAACACTAGTTTCCTTAACTGGCAAGAAACTAATATTGTCCTCAGAGTTGTGCTGGTTAAACCAGGAAGGTATTTTTTCAGTTCAGTTCATCAAAGCAGTGCAAAACACAGGCAGAAGCTTCCAATTCTTATTTTTGTGTCTTTGGCTGAAGATTCACCTACATAGGTATAAATGTGACTGGATTGAGTCAATGTGACATTGTGCTTTGTCTGAAGGGAATCCAATTTGGAACAACTTTGATTATAATTTAAAATGAGCAACATCAACTTAATAATGGTCTGAATATCTGGAAGACAGTTTTTAATGTATTGGGTTTTTTTTTCCCTACAAGTTTTGCTTCAAAACTATTAATTATACTGTTCACACATGCTTTTATAACACTGTAATGAAAACTGGTTAGACCAGATGCATTGGTTTTCTTCAGTCGCCCTTTTCCAAAAAGTGAACATTGTCCTTGTTCTGCAAGTCTGAGTCCTGACGGGATCACAGAGAGGATTGAATTAAAGTTTTTCTAGTGTGAAAGGTTAGAGTATCATGTGCAGGTTTTATTTATGAATAAAGGGTGAGGGTATGTTTGTGTAACAGGCAAGCAAGTCTCATAACTCATTCCAAAGAAAATCTTGTCTATAGTGCGGTAATTTAGGAGCTGATGTCTAGACTACTTTGAGAAATTGTAAACATTATGTCTTCAGAACAAGACCATGGGAGTTTAAGAAAAAATGCTGCACTTTGTATGTTTAATATTTGACTGAATTCCAGGGAGAGCAGGAGTATTTTGGCAATATCTGGTCTGCCTGACTGCTAGAGGAATTAATGAAAGTTCTTATGTCAGTACCTAGTAACATTTTCTTTCTTGAATAGAGCATCTTTGGATTTGCATGATTACATGGTGTAAACTACATATTTGTCAGTAATGGAAAATTTTTACTTTAAATAGTAGTGCACAAGTTTATGTACATCTTCTTGTTAAACTGTTTATACCTGTTGGAGAATCAACCAAGTAGGATCAAGCTATTATTTGACCTGAATAGCCTGAATAGCTTGATCTTTCTACTGTTGTGCAGAGCTGTTGAAACATGACATTGAAACAAGCAAGGAAATTTTTAAAATTATTCTACTACAGTTAATTTTGAACACTGTAATCTCAGTCACTGTAAAATAGTTTCAGGGGCAGGTAAATGCAGTTTTGCTGTGTGCAAAGTTTTGTGTTGTTTGTTGGTGATTAAATGGTGTACTTACCACACCATTGGACTAGCTAGAATGTAGCTGTAGTAGTATTTCCATCATTTTAAGTCTTTACCACTGGATTGTTCTGGTTGGTTTTATTTTGAGATGGAAAAGGACTTCAGGTTCAAAGACAGACATACTTTAGTTCAGACAAAGTTACTATGCTATACAGGTGTTACCAGATGAAGGGCAATTATGAGTCCTAATGGTCTCTCCATTCAACAGTGTATTTGTAAGCATAATCCAAATCTGGTGTCAGAAAACCTTAATTGGGTATTACAACATACAAGTGGAAATACAAGAGTATAATGCTATAGATTATGCTCAGCTTAAATCAGTTCCTAAATTAATGCATGTATTTAATGCTTGCAGAGTTGTTGTTGTATTAGAAGTGCCTCAACAAATGAGTGAAGAAGGTGTTATATCTATATCCCACGTGTAATTGAAATTACTTTATTAGTAGCTTTTCAGTAAATGAATTTTGTGACAGCTTTTAGAGGAAAACATTATTTTTGGGGTTAAGTAAAGATTAAAATAAATTTTTGGGTAATAAACATGATTGGACTGAGGGTAAAGGCTTTTATATTTATATCATTTATTCTTCCTAGTTTTTTATATATCTTGCTGTTCTAGAGCAGTGTTGGTTTGGAGTTGTTCTGTATAATATGGAACCAAGTACTTTCAATGTCCCTGTCAACACTGACAAGGCTGTTTCAGTTTTCCGTTACCCACTGATCTATTAAGACTTTGTCTAGCAAGGGCTGTGATATTTTAAGCTGCTAGATAGTAATGCTGTTACTTATTAATTACTATTTCTGGTCTAATTGCTTCAGAATTTTTCAGAGACGTTTGTCTCTTCTTTTTGAGGGAGAGGAAGTAATTTGGGTATGTCTGGACCTAGAGAATATCATTAATAGTTGGAAATGTATAATTGAAAAGAGGAAGACTGTTATATAGGGCTGTCTTGAATTTTATGGTTTTTATAAAGACAAGCAATTATGCTACATTGTCACCAGAAAGAAGTTAAAACCTATAAAGCTTCTAGTAGTTTCAGCAGCGGTGAACTCCAGCTGCACATTTGTGTTCTTTGCAGTATGGGAGAAGAACTGGCAGGACTGCATGCCATTATAATTAAATTGTTATACATAGAAACTAGAGGGGAGAAGCTTGTCTTACCTGTTTGAGGAGTATCTGTCAGCATATTTAAATGAAAATTTATTTTGAAACTGTATGTTTGTAATTATCAGCACATTCCTAAGTAGCATAACTAGTTTTTGATCAACTGGCAAAGGTATCTTCAAAACATGTAATTGTAAACTCTGCACCTTTTTGTATTTATTTGTGTTATTTTTATTTTTACAGGATTACAAAGCCATTGACGTTTGCTGACTGTGTTGGTGATGAGCTTCCTTTAGGATGGGAAACTGTTTACGATCAACAGATTGGAGTTTATTATATGGACCACATAAATCGTGAGTAGATATGTGATTGTTTAGAGGAATGCTAGCAAGCTGGTGTTTACTCTTGACACTAACTTTGCTTCCTATACCATTTATACAACTCGTGCTACAGTGAGAAAATGTATGCACATAATTTCTTGCAGAATGTGTTTCCTTATCTTTCATATGGGGGCATAATTGTAAAGAATTCCATTTGTAAAGAATTTTACAACCTATGATTGAACTATAGTGTATCAAAATATTTTGGTTTGCTTGGTCATACTGTGAAGTATTAGTAATTTTGTTGTTGCTTTTTGTCATATGTCAGAAAGATCTTTGTGTTATATTCTTACTTCTCCTATTTTTCCTGTCATCCATAGTTCACTCTTCTAGATTGAAAACCAAAATATATTCTGAGAGAAGTGTGCTGATTTTTAATCAGAAGTACTGTGAAATACAGTAATCTCATTCTTGCTTAAGCAGTATATATTTTTTATCTTTTAATACAGTACAAAATGCTATCAAAAAGACAACAGATGTGCCTTTTGGAAACTAATTGTGAATGCTTTCCCTTTTGGACTATTGCTGAGCTTTGTATCATCACTGTGGCATATTTGCCAGTTCTACTTTTAAAAAAAAGTCTTATCTTTATAGCTTTGTACTGCTGCTGCTGTTACTGTTGTGCTATCATTAAGCTTCTTGTCGCCATTGAGTGAATGCTTTCAGTATTGTGGGAATTGGCAGTTGGTGGGGACTAAGAAGAGAAGAAAGTACATGGGCTGTCACAGCAGTGGTAAATAGTACAGTCTGAAAAACCAACCTCAATACTATCTACTTGAAATCTAGTCAATTAAAAAATGCAAGTGTAATAGTAATTTTGGGCTTTCAGCCATCATTGGAATTACTTGTGTATTGTGGTTTCACAATTACTTTCTTTAAAAATCCTAAACAACAGAATAATAAAAGTTCCCATGGTATTGTTTGACCTATACAGGTGCTTATTTGTTGTGAAATTTAACAAAGATCATTAACTAAATGATAAACTTTAAACAGCTGTTAATACATTAATCAAAGGGATAGATAGACAAGAAAATTCAAAGGCAATAAATACAGACTGTTAGGTAATTCTTACAATAACTCTCTGTTTAAAAAAAGTTTAAGGATTGCTGTCATGCTAACTTTAGTAATGTTGAAATTTAATAAGAAGTGAGGATTACATTAGAGTATAGTAATGGAGTGCACTTACACTGAAGTATGTGCATGAATGCATATATTTTTTAAAAAATGAAAGTCTTGCCAATTCTTTATAATTTTTTTTTTAATTTGCAGGTGGGTTTAGAGTCCCTGCAGAAAATGAGTAGAACACGAATTCCTATTACAATGTTGTGCCTTAAAAAAGCTACCAATAGGCCTCTGTGATAGGAATAACAATCACCATCACATGCAAAAACAGAGCTTCCTTTTGCTTTTTGAATTTTGTTATTAGCAGCTTTCCCACATACTTCAAGTTTGAACTTACAGAAGGGATATTAATCATTGTAGGCATGTCAGATCTGGCTTGTGTTCTTTTTCTTGGAACTGAGAGCAAAAATTGTACAAGAGAGTCTTTGCAAAGAGCATTTGAGTTCCCAAATGATCAGTAGGTAGCCAGAAAGAAAAGATTAATATTAATGGGTCTGGAAAAGTAAAGCTAATCATATTAGGTATTAAATAAAGTTAATGTACGAACAGAGAGATAGAAGCTTCATGCAGGCAGTGCTGAACTGAGTAAAAGGAATCATTCAACAATTAACAAGGTTGCAAAATTGGTCTCCTTCATGATAACTAATTACTTGCAGCCCACAGATATTATCCTAAATGGTAATTCAACCGTCACAGTAAAATGGGTTTGTCACCCTTAGGCTAATACCAGCAAGATTTATAATAAGCAGGAAGACAGAGTTGATATTATAGCTGGATAATTATTATTCAGAAATTAGTAGGACACTTGATCCAATTTTTAAACTGTGAACAACAAAGGTACCAATCAAGACTGCATAAACTTCCTTTGTAGAACTGAAAACTACTGAGTAGACAATCATGTGTATCATGAGGTGGTGTCAGACAAGTGGCAGAGATGGTGTAGGAGCTGAAGAAACGTTTTTCTGAAATGAGTATGTCTAAACCACTTGGAATGGCAGCTTCAGGAGAAAACATTGGATTGCCTTTTGTGGCTGTCTGGGTTAAATGCTTTATGCAGCATTGGAGTTCTGTGTTAATTGACAAAACAGTTAGAAGTACTTCAGTGTCAAGAAATACTGTGAGAAAATGCAAGGGATAATTCAAAGAGAGTCTTTCTACACTTACACTTACCAGGGACCTCTCATGTTTTGTGCACTCTCTCAAGCTTTTTGCCCTTGCACCTTTTAAAAGAAAACAGCAATACTTCTGATTTTTTTCTAAGTCTCTTGCTATGTTTGTTTACCCAGGAAGCAAGAAAAAGATTTCTAGGCAATAGTTTTCCATTTAAACTGGAAAAAAACCAAGGAACAGAAGAATCTTCTGTAAATCTCAATGGTGCTTCCAACCCTGATCTCCATCTTGTTCTGTAAATTCAGTACTTTGTTGACACCCTTACTAAGCTGCTCTTGGCTGTTATCCAACCATTGCTTAAAAACCTTGGCGGTTGCCAGCCACAGAATTCCTTTCCCTCCTCCTCAGAGTCTTGGGAGCCTTTGAAGTCTCCTCTAAGCAGTTGGGCATTCCCCAGTGAGGGAATAATATATTCTCTGCATTTGTCTGGGACTGTCCTTGAGTTACTATAGTGGGTTTTTTTTAACTGGTTGTAAAGAAATGAAGGAAGTTAATTTTATCATAAAATGTAGCTTTAGTCTTGTTATGTGGCAAACTTGTTTAGAAATCCAGGGCAAAGTTTCATAAACCAGAAAAAAGCAGAGCTTCCCATGCACTAAAGAAGTTTTCTACCTCCAGTGAATGCTGCTAGCTTTTCAGAAGGCTTCTGAAATAATTCTGTGAGAGATGCAGTGCCCTGAAGTGTAGGATCTCAGAAGTTTAATGTGTAATATAACGTAACACCTTAGCCTGGGCTGTTTATTGAGATTAGGACTAATAATTTACCATTCAAAGACAAAAACTGAATCCTAGTGAGCCTATCTGTTTTATAAATATTTACTGATTTCTCATTGTTTCCATGGGGGTTTAGCAGTCTTAGGGATATTAAAATCTGCACAGATTTCGGAGGTACTTACGGACAGATGAGGTAGCAGTGGAAATTGAAATGCCCTCGGTGAAGGGTGGGCAGCATCAGAACTCTGTTTTCTTCTGCTTGCCCTCCATGTAGAGGAGGATTTACGGTAACTCAACAAGCCAAAGCACATCCTGTCCTTGGCACGGGAGATACTTTCAGGACACCGGAGTCAGAAGGGAATTGAAGGGGTCCCTGGGAAGTGGGGAGAAATTGCAGAACTGTAGGCACTACCTTTATACTGTTTCAATGTGAGGAGTTGCAGGGAGAGAAAGGTACAGCTGTTAAGAGAAAAGGTTATTTAGGAACTTAATCTGCAAATCTGTTGGAAGCACTGCTCTTTGATGAGCTTTCTGTTTTTGTTTATATACTTTTCAGATGGCTCTCAAATGGTAGGGCTGCTAGCATGACCTTGACACCATTTGAGTTCTTAATCTGTTGTGCTCAATCTTCTACAGTTTTGTATTTCATCACTGGCACCAATATACTGAATTATATACTCAGGATTAATGCAAAACATAACTGGCTTTCATCTCTTGTAAGAAACCAAGTTTGGAAAAATTGCTAGGTGCTTAGCTCCTGACTGTGCTGCAGGTTTTGCCACTACTTTGAACATTGACCTAGGGTCTGCAGCATCTTCTTGCTGGTAGAGCTTCAATCGTCAGAAATTAACATTACATTTAAACACAAGGCTTTACATCGACATCGTCATGTAAAACATATTATTTGACTCACAAAAACCCCCAAAATAAACCAGTAATTTTTTAGGATTTTAATATGTGTCATCCTCAAATGCCTTTGCAACTGCAAAGAGATTGTTTTGCAGTAATAACCTTGAAAATCAATAAATATGGGAAAGATTTTTTTTTTTTGGTAGAAACTTGTTCTTGGTTTGTGTTTAAATAAAAACTGGTCTAAACCGTGGCAAGGAAAAACATCAGACTACTGTTTCTTAAGACAAAAAAAAGAGAAGCAATTTAAAAGCTTTATGGATTTGAGACTAAGATGCTAACTTGTCTGTTGAATTACCTTATTCTTTTTAACTATGCAGGGATCGCTTCTGTCCATTTAAGATGTTATGCTTGTAAAGTTGTATGCAGTATAAGATAATTCCAGCTATTTATAGACTTATGGGTTAAGCATTGAGATACCTTTCATTTTTCCATGTGGTTCTGGGTTTTTAGGTAGTTCCTGGAATTTTCAAGTTGGCTATGAGGGAAGGTTAGAGCCAAATTACTGTTTTCTTTGGGTTTGCGCTGGTTGGTAATGAAAAGAATAACATTCAAATGCCTTTTCTATTTGAAAAGCCATTCCTGTTCTTTCACTCTGCATTCTTCCTTCTTCTCATCCTGGCTGGAATGATTTTGGACACTGTAGTGTCAGGTGTGCTGGTCGAGAATGGACATTAACAAAAATAACTTGGACTTGGTGGCACAAAGTGTCATATAATTTTATTTTAATGCTTTTATTTTTTCTCCTCAGAGCTCACCCAAATTGAGGATCCAAGGGAACAATGGAGAAGGGAGCAAGAACGCATGCTAAAGGAATATTTAATAGTTGCCCAGGAGGCACTAAATGCCAAGAAAGAGATTTACCAAATAAAGCAGCAGCGTTTTGAACTAGCCCAAGAAGAGTATCAACAATTGCACAAAATGTGTGAGGATGACAGCCGTTCCTATGCCAGCTGTGAGTTTACTATCTTTTATCTTCTTTCATCTTATAATCTATTATCTTTTCTTGATATTACCCACCTGCCCTCACCACCTGTGGTGTAAGAAATAGTGTATTTCCATCACCTGATTCTTCTCTGAATGAAGGTCCTGACTGCAGCAGTGAGGTGCTATCCTTTGACTCTGCAATTCAATGTCTTCCAATTCCTGTCATGTCTATTACAACAGAGATTTAATAGGGATAAATGTTAACATTAAAAAAGGATGCAACTTTAAACAGCATATATCCCAGCTGGTATTTCTACCCATCTTGGAGCCAGGTGTGGTGATGCTTCCTGGAAGGCAACAAAGGGCTGAATGTTGCTGGATCAGCCGTCTACCTGCACTCCTAAACGCAAAGATTATTTTCCACTTCATATGGGAGGGAGCCATCAGCTTAGGGGAAACCATTTGTGGATCCACAGAATGCTTAGCAAATTTTCAAAGAGTTAGGGACAAGCTGTTGTGGTCTAGAGTACCTCTGACCATGATAACCTGTTTCATATTTTTGAAGCTCTTAGAAAAACAAGTTATTAGAAACAGCAACAAAATATGACTGAAAATGACTGAAAATTGGGGGTTATTTGTAATGAAAGCAAATGCTAGTCAATTTATTTATGTTTTTTAGTCTTCTGATAGTTTGGGGTTTTGTAGGTATATCTGGAGTTGATAATGAGAATCTTAAGAGCAATTACATAAAACTGCTTGTTTTGAGGGGGAAAAATATTTTAATTTTCTACAGATGCGTTAATATATTTTATATTGGTTTAATGTTATATGTATCGGTTTTGAGAAAATGGGATGGACTGATTACTGAGATGATTTTTAAAATATCCGTTTGGGGATTAATCATGCTGTCAACTCAAGATTCCCAAAAGCTTCTCCTCCACTTGTTTTTCTTAATTTGACTTCTCCACTCCATTGTGCGATGCTTGTTTCTCCTTTTATTGTACAGAAATATTGGGCTTCTAATGTGAGTGCAATTACATTACCAGAGTTGGATGCTTATATAGTGAATATCTTTGCCTCCACCTCCACTTGTTTCAAGCTGTTGCATTTAAAGAACAAAGACTTCACAAATTGGTTTTCTCCACTTTGCTTGTGGGTGCTGCCATTGACTCAGTGTCGTGTGCTTATGAGTGGGAGGTGAGCTCAGCGGTTGTGGGTTGGCAGGGAGGTGCCCATGCAGCAGTTTTGTGACTCAGTTGCGATCAGCACAGTTTAAAAAAAATATCCATAGAAAATCCTGGATTTAGAGAATTAGTCCAGGCATGACTACTCATTTTGGCAAGTTCCTGCATGCTCGACATGACCTTGGCATTGCAGTATACTTTCAAGAGTCGAAAGGCCCAGTGCAACCCCAGACACGGATATGGGTTTCAGTGCAGCAGCCTTCAGCTCTGCAAAAGGATGGAAGGTCTGACAGCACAACCCCATCCATTCACATACCAGGCATTTTTCAGTGGGCCAGTGCTGCCTTGAATGGCTCGCTCCATAAATCATGGTTGCTCTAGCCCCATCTATTCTCTAGGACCTTTGCTTCATCTGTGTAGGCTTTAGCTTGTAATGCCACAGCTTGAAATCATTGCCTGACTGTAGATACCTTGTGTTAAGAGCTCACTTGCCAGGGTTGGTTTGTATTTCAGTTTCCTACACTGTTGTTTTAGAAGGCAGCTTCTCTCCCTAGCTGTGCCTTCTGTTCTGATAATAATTCTTTTTAACTTTAGTCCCTATCATAGTGTTAATTCAGTGTACCTAGGAAGTAACTAGTAATTATTAATATTACACAAATTGCTTGTTTCAGTAGATGCCATCATCCTATCATAGAGGCTAATTGCTTTTAGGAAATACGCAGTGATGCTGTATACAATTTTTGGTGTTCTTCAGGATGAAAAAAAAGTTTCAGGTGGGCCAAATAGAAATCTTCAGTTGTCACAGAGGATAATTTTAGAACCTAGTGACTTGTAAGAAAAAGAATTAATGTAATGGTTTATCAAATAGTGACACATCTTAACAATTTTATTAAAGAAGGGGGGAAAAAAAGTAAAATACTGTTTTCCATCTGTTTAGCATTCTCTGGATTTTCAGCTAATACCAAGTATGACCCATATCAGATTAAAGCAGAAATAGCCAGCCGTCGTGACAGAGTGAGTAATCTTTTTTCATTTTGTAAAAATATGAATAAGGCGTGGGGAAGGGAGGGAGGGTCTGTTTTTCTTTTACTAGCATTTACACTGAACGTTGCACGCATAAAATGAAAAGAAATATGGTATTGAAAAGTGCTTTTTTATTCTAACCCATAGCTCTATATAAACTGCATTTCAGTGACTTGAGAAGTAATGCTTTTCCCATGTTACAAATGCAAACATTTTTGTCACAAATGTCAGAGGCAAGCTCAGCCAGACTTTCAGAAATTGCTTTCTCTCTACGCACTGCCACAAGTAGTAAATGCTCTGCAGCCAGATTCTTTCAGTTGAAACCCACTATCTTCATACCATTTACCCATTTTCAGTGAGGTTCTGCTGGACTGCAGGTTTAGCCACTTATTTGGAAATCTCTTCACAATTCAGTAGACCTATTGGCCAAATAGAATTTTTCAGCTGATTGGCCAGAGCTTTTTTATGAGGAGAGGGAAGTTCAAGTATTCTGACAAAGATAGGCAGTTCTGTAACAAAAATGTTCCTTATTTATGTATTTTTTTAAAAACTAAAGTCATGGTTTTGATGAATAAGTATTTAAAAAATACTTATCCTTGCAGGATAGTGTTCCACTGTTGTTGTAGTGACCACTTTTCACGAGTGCCTCTGAAAATAAATCCTGTTCGCCACCCTTCAAAGGCATTTATTCTATCTGTGTATATTTATTACATGCTGACTAGTGTTTGCTTGTTTTACATACTCTAAATGTCAGCATATTCTAAACAAGAAAATAAGCCTTATTTATTTAAGTAATATTTGAAGAAAATAAATGAGGTTTTTCACTTATGACTATTTTCCTCTCTTCCTCTTAAACAAAATTACCTTACTACATACATAGGATATTATGTTCAAGTGACTGTGTGCGTAGTCATTGAGTTGTTTCAGGAAACAGAATGAAATAGGCACTTTAAACTTTTTGTGTGCAGGATATTAGTGATGCTTTTTCTGATTTTACTTTTGGTGAGTGTTAAAGGAGCTGGGGAGGGTATAGTGCTCAGGGGCGCGTGCTATGAATTTTGATGAAAGGGAGAGAGCTGTGCAGGATGGTGGGGCTCTGACAGTCCGGGTTTGCAGCCTGGTACTGATGTGAAGTCCCTTGCTCTTGGAATAGAGCTGAAGAAAAAAAAAAATTTTTTTACTCTCTGTTTTTTAAAAATCTGTTTTTGTAATGATTTTGTCATTTACTGATGTACATGTGAAAATCAAAAGCGCTCTGGGTAAATTCTAGAAAACATCCTGAGTTTGGTAGCTTCAGAAGAGAGGGCTTTTTTCTTCCATCCTTGCCCCTCTTTGGGCTCGCAGTTCAGTCTTAGCCTCACTACCACATACTGAAACATCTCTATTCCCCTCATTTGTCTACTGTCTCTTGCATTCTCCTCTCCCTGTTGCCTTCAGTTATCTGTCAGCTTTGGAGGGCAAGAAGCTCTTTCTTTGCAGATCATGCTTGGCTCTTGCATGGTCTGCACATTATACTCAGGTAACTGTTTCCATAAAACCACAATAATAGGTTTTTGGAGACATCTTTGCTATGTCACTTTTGATTTATGCTCATTAGTTGGATCAAGATAATTGACAAGAGGGTTGAGAGGGCAGGATAATATGAAAATAACTGTGGAAAGCCAGGCTGCCATTTCTGGGAGACCAGTTCTGCTGCCAGTAATTTTGTTTTCCTGGATTGAAAAAAACAGTATTGAATGTTTGTGTTTTTTCAAGTTCACTGAAGAATCGAAGATAGTTGAGAGGTGTCTTTGCTGCAAAGGGAGAAGAAAATTTATATGAGTGGAAACTTGCTAGCTGTTAGCATGAACTGTTGGAGAAAGAAACCTTATAGAATAGATGAGGAAATGGATACTTTGAAAGCTGAATATTTTGACTGCTTTTTGATTAGGCCTTATGATATTTAAGAAAGTCTTCTGTTATTTTAATGCACAATTTTAAAGCAAAAAGGAGAAGAGAAATTATCACTTCCAGTTCTTTAAAGTAGCTTAAGATTTTGTATTTAAAAACCAATTATTTTTATTGTGGAAGTTACTGTTACTTATTTTTACTTTTAATCATTTTGTATTATTCAGCTTTCTAGGCTGAAACGAGAATTGGCACAGATGAAGCAGGAGTTGCAATATAAAGAAAAAGGAGTGGAAACTCTGCAAGAGTAAGTAAAGAGTTTGTGGGAGGATTTTTTTTTTGTGGTTTATTTTTTTATTGCCTTTGAATTTCATAGAAAAGTGTGGTCAAAAATAAAACGTTAAAGGCTTTGCTTCAGACTTTCTGCTGTGGTAGTAATGCAGGGTGAGAACAACATGGAAGGATAGAAGAAGAGTTAAACAGAATTGGTTGGAGTTGTGATTTTGTAGGTTCACATGCAAGAATAGCTTTATAGGCTATGTTCTTTAAATTTTCCTGAAGATATTGCCAGATAAACTGGAATTAGATAATTCCAGATAAACTGGAATTAGATTTTTAAAAATATTTCCCAAATATTGGGAATTTTTGGTATCTTTGGTATCTAATTTGGTATCTTTTTGGAGATACCTACTGCCTGGAGCACGGCCCAAAGCACCATGCTGTTGAGCAGTTTCCCCATGGCAGTACCAAGGCTTTCTGGCTGGGCACAGAACTTTTCCTAGAGGGAATTCTGTACACCACAATGCTGCTTCTCCCTGTTTCTTGATGGTCAGGCCATCTTATTCTGCACTGTATGGCTGATTTGTGCTTGTACAGTAAAACTGGTGTTCTGCGAGACCTTGGATTGTGTTGCACGTGTGCAAAATGTCTGCATGTAAATGTGACTCCTTGTCTCCTCCCAGTAAAGAAAGGAAGCTCAGGGCAATTTGCCAATGCTCCCAGGGCAATTAGGCAGCCCTGCTCTGTTGTATGTTGTATGCACAGTTGTGTCAAAGGTCGTGAAATGTTGTGGTGACCCTCTCCCTGCCACTCTTCGTGAGGACCATCTGATGGGAAGGGAACTGAGTGACTTCCATCTGTGTGTTGCTTAGTCACCTACACACATAGCGCATACACGGGATGCCCAGTGGGACAGGGAGAGAGGTTGCCAGGCCATGAAAAAGATGGCAGGTAAACACAGGTTGTTGTGGCTTCCAGATTCCTTCAGCAAGGCCAGTGGCTGGACCAAGAGCTTGAACAGCACTTGGATCTGCCTTGGATATGTGGCTGTGCAATTAGAAACCTTGGCCTTTTTTCCAGCATGCATGTGAACAAACTGCCTAATGCAGGAGCTTCCTGAAAATGTTGTTGTAACTGTTGCATGTCTAATACATTTTGCAACATAAGTGCAGCAGCTGCGGAAATATTTTGAAGCTTTGGATTTATTGTGCTGGTGCTACAAAGCACGGGCTTTTACTTCAGGAATTCTGATGAAATTCCAGGGATCCTGGAGCAGTTAGGGTACTTATTTTCCAATTTTGATTGGTACTACAATAACAAAACAAATTAAAGGAAGATTCTCAGATTTAACTTTTAAAAAAGAAGGAGTAACCCATGCACTTAATATTTTTGGTGTGTTTGGTTTTTTAATAACAAAATTTTCTGTTTTTTTAAAACAATGTTCTTTTGCTTTATAATGTGTTTAGAAAATTTCATAGAAGAAAACTTGTTCAACCAAAATACCAGAATTCTTAATTGGCAGATAGAATGTAATAATTTACAGGCATAAATGTATTTTCATTGAAGCATTTAGAGGTAATTGGGGGAATTGGCAATGTATGATATTAACTGAAAATTAGTAAAACAAAGTACTCAAAGTATTTGCAGTTTCAATATACTAAGTAATATTTTAAATATAGTCAACAAATCGGTATGTAAACAGTAACAGAACAAAAACAATTTTGTCTTATGATTCTTAATCATAATTTCTTAGAGTAAGAATTACTATTCCATTTCTGCTTTTTTAATTTGTTTTCCTTCTCTTGGTTATTGGGTTATTTTAAGGGTATAGGTTCAATTATTTTATAAAAGGACTAACCACTTGACTAGGATGATGAAAGTATTTGAAGACCATTTGAAACTCAAGATTGTTTTAATTAGTATAATTCATTTAAGATAGTCCAGTAAAGTAGTGCTACTTTTTGAAAAATAAAGTCTGCAAATGATTAAGAATACAAATGTTAGTCTTGGATTATAGCCCAAGTCAAGTTGCCCATGTTCGAGGATGGGGTTATATGAGAGACATTCAAGAGAGGAATTATTTTAAAGCATATCTGATTAGTCAGTCACTCCAATCATGTAGTTTAGAAGTTCAGGCGTGACAACTCAGTGCTTCAGTGCTGCTCATTGCTGCTACGGTTGCCCTCTGTCCTGTTGATGCACTGGGTGGCACTTGTTGTGCTTGCTGGAGCTGGGGAGAACCTTTTGCCTGTGTTACCTGGAGCTGTGCTCTGCTCTCTGCAGTGACTTCTTCACTTGTGAAAGAGACTTGTGGTTTTGTTTTTATTTCATGCTTTTAAGTGGTGGTTTTTTTTTTTTTTTTTTTTTTTTTTTTTTTTTTTTTTTTTTTTTTTAATTTGCCCTTTTGGTGAGATACATGCAGGTTTTTTGGGAGTATTTTGCTTCTAGGAGGAAGTGAGCCAATTTGGAGAGTACTTAAACTAACAGCTGAAGAGAGGAGTTTCTCTCACCACCTTGTGTAGTCAGTAGACAAATTAGCCTGAAAGCCTAACTGTGCTCTAGCCTGTCCCTGTGCAACCTCTCCCCTACCTCCTGTATTTGTTGGGAGAGAAGGGTCACTCAAGTCAAGTACCAAGGCTGAAGTAATTTAGTTTTTCCATATCCTCAAAGTAAGTATATTGTCTAAAAAGAATTTCATGGCTCCTTCTTAAAAACAAAAATGCTGGGTTTTTTTGCTCTGGTTCCCCCCTACCCTGCTTCCCCTTCCCCTTTAAAGTTTATTGCATTTTAGACATTTCCCACTTCTGTTAAGTTTTCTGAAGTTTTGGTCTGCGTCATTCTTCTTCCTTCTTGTGCTAAGTCAAATCTTCGAGTAACTGCCAAACTGCAAATGGCATGCATCCTGTTCAGGTTTTTAAAGGCATGTACATCACTTTATTTCAAGTGTAAGCCAAGAACAACATTAGGAGCCATCAAACTTGGAGCTTTATGCCTGGCTGAATGTTTGCTTTGAAAGTGTTACCAAAATGGTATCATGTGCAGATATTGGAACTTGATGCCAGGTGACTCTCTGTGCAGCCTTGCTTGGTATAGCTCTCAGAGAAGAGACAGCTTTTATGGAGAGGGCAGTTGGGTTGCTCAGTATTTCCATCATTTTATGTTGCTGTCTGATTCAAATGCCTTTGTTAAATGCAAATCTCTTACATTGACATTTTCCATGTACAGTGTCTGCCTTGGACTGTGTTTTGTTTTCTGTTCTTTTTAATTTTAGTAAAATGGCTTAACCATCCTTGAGGAGAATGAAAAGAAAGCAAAACCACAAATTTACTATAGAAGTGGGGTTTTATGAGTGGAGAAATGATTGAGGGGGATTTTGATACCTCTACAACTGCAATACTGTTAGAATTCCAATATTCGTACAACTGCAGCTTTTTATCAGGACAACACTTTCTACAGTTTCATCTAAATTTGGTACTGTTGTGTGTCCCCCTTTGGACATGGGTTTGTGTTTGCCCAGTAGAGACAGTAGAGCTCACTGTTCAAAGCATGCAAAGATCCCCACCTTTTGCCTCTGCTACCTTTGCCCCAAGGTGCATCTGGTCCTGTCACAGTCCAAACATACAGGGTTAAATATGAGCTTTTTCTAGAACAGATTCCTTCCTCTGGCCTGGCAGCAGGGACTGAGAAGGAGGAGCAGTTCCTTCTCCCCTGTGTTTTCAGTGACCCTACTGCTCCCCGGCAGGAATTTTGGAGGAAGAAGGCATTTAGCAACAAAGGAAATGAAAACTTGGCCGGTTGGCCAGGAGAGCAGAGTGAATGCTGTGAGAAGTTGGGAGTGACAAGGAATTAGAACTGGCTAAACTGCAGACTAATTTAGAGGTTAGGAGATCTAACAAAAATTTTAAAATTAGATTTTTTGCTCAAGTACAGGCCTGTGCTTTGGTGGACGAAAATGGAGGAACACAAAATCTGCCCTGTAGGACTGAAACGATGACAAGCACATTAATAGTCCAAGTATCCTAGAAACATCTTCATATCCTTAACAGTCTTGCATGTTAGTTGAATATTCTTGCTATCCATACAAAGGTCTGATCTATATTTTAAGCATGCTATTTTCCATTAATAAAATGGAAGACTCCTGTTAACTCTATGGCTTTCAGAAATAGATCTTTAGGAAAAAAAGGAAAATAATTAATAGACAATAAATAACAGGTAATTTTGTAAGCTACTTTAGTCAGTTTGTGTTGCCAGCAATGCTGATTTAAGCCTAAATATTTTTGGCAGTAGGAACTTCTCTGATTCTTTCCTTAAACAAATATCAATTCATAAGCTGGGCTCCAAAGTGGCGTTCGGGAGCATGAATATGTGGATAACTGAACAGAAATCTGGTTGAAATTAAATAATTTCCTTTTCCTGAAATGCCACCTTAGTCCTGGCAAACAGTATAATGAGCAGTTGTGTAGAAGGCATTTTCATGTCTAATATTTGAATATAGTTCTTAACATTACAGTTATCTTCAGATAAAAATGTGTTATCTTTTTAACATGACTTTTAGTGAATTGGATTAGTTGTTTTATCCTTGTTTTATCTGCTCAGGATTCTAACTAAAAATTAGTGAAGACTCAAGGAAAAATTTTGAAAACAAAAACAGGCAAACAAACCCCCATTTAATACACATGACATTTAAGTCCTTTCTTGTTCTTGATATGTTTTCTTATGTAACTTGGGGAAATTTTTGTTCAAAGAAAAATATTGAGATTCTGAGTTATTTTGTGTTGTCTCCAAAAACAGTAACTGTCATAAAAAACCCAAACTAATTAAAACTCTAGAAATCAACCTGTTTTTTCACTAAATATTGTGAGCTACACAATAAAACCACAGGATTTTCATTTACCCCTTTTGATTTTTCATTTTAAAGTTTTAATTTTAAAACAAGTAATCAGATGTATGGGGAATTGCACTGTTTGTATTTTAAATGGCAGAACATGCTGAGAGACTCTTGTTGACTCTCTTAGTTTAATGTAAGAGATATCTTGAAACTTGTTAGTTAGTCTCAATATTTTAAATAGAGTTTGGGTATTCTTCTTCTGTATGTATAGCATACCCTCTCCTTCTGCATCTTTTTGTAGATTGATGTCCTTTGTCATGAATGATGTGTGTTTTTATCTTTAATTCTGTTAACCTGACATACCTTTTCCTGAAGCTATTTGTTCTTAGCATTGGCCTAAAGACCTTTATACTTACCACATTTTCTCTGTCTACATTCTTTTCATGCTAAATTAACAGGAAAATTTAGTTTTCCATATTTTAATGGGAACTTTACCTGATTTTCAATGGTTGCTGTAAATAATCTGATAAAACTCCATAGCCATTTGTTGTAAATCCAAGACCAAATAATTCTTCTGATAAGTTCACTATAGTCTCTTGTCTTACTCTTTATCTAGAAAGCAAAGCAAATTAATCAAGATGATACAATGGACTAGTCGTCTGCATCCCAATATGTTGATCTTTACTATTGTGAAGTGTTGGGAAAAAGGTTGAAAACTCAGCCAGTGGATGTTCCACTTGAGTGATTTTAATATGTCAAGATGGAAACATTAGTGTTACTTCAGTCTTATGTCATAACTTGTGCTCTTGCTTCTTGCTTAAAGGTGTAAAATCTTCTGGGATGTTACCATATCATGTTTTTCAGTGCAGAATGATAATGTCTTATAGATATCTTCTGGAAAAGATAGTCTAAGAGGCCTATAATGACAGGATAGCATTTGCCATAAAATTTGAGGCATTAAAAATTTCTTCCGAGAAAATTAAATGCCTTTGTTAGAAGCTTCTAAGAAAGCAGGATCAAGTAGAAGCCCTGGAAGAGATACTGCAATATGTGATGCTGCATGAAAAATATGACAGCTAGACTGCCCATGGTTACCTTCTGAGTTATAACCATCTAGGTTAGTTTTAGGTTCATTTTGCTTTTGGTGCATGAAATCACCCACAAACATTACTCATAAGTAAGCTCTCCATTAGTATATTAAACCCAGGAAATTTGTTGCTTCTGCAGAACTTGGGTAGATAATTGCTTTGCTTTGTCTTTAGAGTGGTCTTGGCACTGAGTGCTGTCTTAATTCCAAGCAGAGTATCATTTTATTCCTGGAAATGAAGTGGTACATGAATAAACAAGAGGTCTTAAAAAGTCCATGTGCTTTCTAATTATATGAAAATTCCTAAACGTGTCTTAATATTTTCAACAGGATTGATCGTAAGATGTCAAATGCTCATACAAATTACAGACTGGATGAAGCACAAGCTATAATGAGTGAACTTCGAACCATAAAGAAAGCTATATGCACAGGTGAAAAAGAAAGGCAGGACCTTATGCAGGTAAAAAATATGCTACTGAACTACTAAAAAGTAGTAACCTACCTCTGTTTTCTTGCTTGGGATTGCATTGGGTTTGCCAAGTTTAAATAAGAAAGTAGGATGGCCTAAACTGATTTTTCTGTTTGATAATTACCAATAAGTAAGTAGTTATTGTCTTACCAAAATAGTTATTGTCTATACTGCGAGCAGAAGGCTTCCTATGCATTTCATATTTTTGTCTCAAGTTTCATTTAGCTCAGTGTTTCATTGAATATAGCTTTCTATTGTTGCTATGCTGATGGCTGCTATGTAGTAATTACACGGTATTAAGAAAAAGCCTTTGTGATTTCTAGTAGTTATTTATCATTTTATTTTATGTCTCTTTGTATTACCTATAATGAAGTAGGATTGAGAGTTCACGTGCTAAAATGTTTATCCTTGTGTTAACCATGTTATTATCCCCTTTATATGTATCTCCCCAAACTGGATCTCTGTCACTGTCACACTTTTTGCCCCAAAATCTCAAGTTTGAGAGTATATCAACGCTCTTGTTAGCTTCAAAATGTTCTCACAAAACCCTCAAATGGTATGAATAAATACAATATATACACAAACATGAAATTGATGAATTAGAGCATGAGGATTGAGGGGAACTACAAACCTGAGTCGTGGTCTAACTTTTGAATGGATTCTGTGCCCTGCCTAAGCTCTCAGTGGCATGTGTGTTATTAATGTGATAGGAGCTTGATCAAAGAACAGTGACTCTGCCACCACAGGGACTTCACTACAGACTTGCCTAAATATGCTGCATATACAGAGAGGTGGTAAGGACAGTTCTCTTCACCCAGTCTTCAAACATTTGTTTGGAAGAAGGCATCTTTGTTACCTAAAGTAGTGGGACCATACTAAATTACCATTGCCATGCAAACATTTTCTTTCAGTTTTCTCTGCAGTAGTATTTTTCAGATTTTTTTTCCTTTTTAGTTGTAAAATGACATGGGAAATTTATAATCTACATATAATGAATTTCCATATGCAATTATTAAGTCTCCAGTGCATTGCACAAAGATCATCTGATGGACCACAGATCCATGTTCAAGTAGACAGAACACTGAAGTCACTATGAAAAGTTGTGCCTTGGCAACTTTTAACATACTTGTTATTTTGGGCTGGCCAAGTTTTAAAGTGATTCTCAGTCTTCCATGTGCCTAGCTAGCAAGAAGTGATTAGAAAGGCAGTTCTTCATGGATGCAGTAAGGCACATTTTAGGAAACTAACTGGTAATGTAAGGACTTATGTGTGAGATCTTGGAGCAATTTAACTACTGGCCTTGTTTTTACTTCTCTAGTAGATTTTTTTACATCTTTTCCTTACATTTTCACTCCTCAGTGGCAGTAAATCCAGCGTAAACATTGAGATGCTTTGAAAATCATATTTGGTAAACCATCTTTAAATGTGCTTGTAGTTTCTTTAAATAGTGTTGAGGGAGTTAGAACTCCAGGATCAAGGATTGGGCAGTGCTGGCAGGACCAGAATGTAGAGGTTGCACAAGACAGAAGCAAAAATGAAGTGTTTCATCCTTCTTCATGGCTCTATGTGATATACCGGAAATATGAGTCTAGGAAGTATCTTTTTATTAATGACAATCTTTTGTGATGGAATCCAATAATGCAACTTCAGATGCAGTCCAGGAGAATGTAGAACACAGTTGTTCCACACAAGTGTAGCATGCAAAACATTTCTTCGTGTTCTTCATGTTCTTTTACAATGGCTATACAGAAGTAAACACCATCGTTTAAAAGGTCTATAGTTGTAAAAATGGTGTATTTTTGCCAGCTTACTGTGCTCTGCAAAAATATCCAGCTCTCTTTTTAAATTTTGACCAAAAAAAAATTACTTTTGGTGTCACCAAAGTAATATGTGCTATGCCTTTTAATAACTATTTTAATATTATTGTCATGGATTTAGTTAGGTTTGTCAAGTAAGTACAAGTCTATTTTAAATGTCTTCCTAATAAGTTCAGAATTCAATTTTTAGTTTCCTATTAATATTGGAGTTGTATTGTCCTTGAAAACACTACATTTTAAAGCTATTGTTGTTCAGAAAAAACTTTCTTAGGAAATCTTTTTTATTTTGAAATTTCTTAACAGATGATTTAGAAGTATAGTGTAAAAAATATGGGGTTTTATTTCAGAGAAAGGAAACAGACCATTTCTTACTACTTTTTAATTTAAATCTGGCCAGTGTAAGCAACAGAACTAAACATAGTAGAAGTGACTCAGTCTTGTGTAGGTGCTTGGAAAATTGTAGCTGTTGTAGAGGGATGATAATTGTTTTAGTTGTGTGGGTGAGGGTGGTCAGATTTAAAATGGATGCTGTGATTACAAATAAAGCAAAATATGCAGTGCTACTGCTCAAAAAAAGTGGGCAGACTTCTTATATAAGGTTGAATAATATAGATGTGTGGTTGGGTTCCTGAAAACAATGTGCTTATCTCTCCTCCCCCATCTCTTTCTTAATTTTGTTTCTGTTCAGAGTGCCTATACTTTTAAAATGTCATCCTTGGAGAGAAGTGGACTTTGGTTTTTGTGGGGTTTTTATTTCTTCTTTTTTCTTTCCACTTTGTTACCAGTTAAATTGGCTGAATAGGTTAGATAGGAAGTGCACTGAAATTGTGCAGAGTGCTCCCAAATCAGATGGCAACAGAAATGGTGAAATGACAGTGCTCATTTCTCTCTTTTTGGGTAAGTCTGGGCTGGTGTGCCTAGAACTTCACATTTGCAGTAGGCTTATTCGGCAGTTTCCATTGGATTGCCATAAACAATCCTTAAACTCGAGATGAAAGATGGATTCCTCTGTGTAGCTGGGGAGGAAATTACTCCTACTGTTTATAATAACAATTATAAATTGTTTCTATCTAAAAATGTGCTAACTTGGGTTGTAATTTTCCATGTTAGGGTTGCTGGTGCCTGTTTTCACTCATCCAACTAGAAGGACTTAATGCATTTTTGCTTGCCCTAGGGCATTGTCATCTGGGCATGTGGATGTAAATTAAGGTGATGCTGCTTGGTGATTGTCACCTGTCAAATGCTTTCTCATTTTTAAGTAGGGGCCAGGATTCAGCAACTGTGCCTGGATAGGAAGCCTGGCCAGCAGCCAAGTAGCCCTTCATTACCTGCCAAGGGAGAATGCTAGAGGGCATCATAAAGTAGCTGAAATACAGGCAAAAAATTAGATTTAGGTTCTGGCATCAGGATTCGTGGTATTGCACATACCTGTAATATAAGATGTGTTAATCAAAGGTGGCAGATGGAACATAACTTATTAGGGGAAACCTCACGCTTTCTGAATCCTGAGTTTTTGTTGATGCAACTGGCTGTGCTTTACTGGGAAGAGGCCATGATCTGAAGTTATTATTTCCATGTTACAAACCCATTAGGGATCCCTCTTGATCCTCCATACAGCAGGAGTCTTGACAGGACTAGATGATTTCCAGTGAGTTTTGAAGAAGAGAGTTAGACAGGAGTCTACAGTTTTCATAGAGTAAAAATTGTGATTTTTTTTTTCCCCCCCATGTTGTGGAGCAGTTCTTTTTGCAAGGATACAGGGACACTAGCTAGGAATCTCTTGGCATTGTAACTTGAAATTGAATTTGCAGTTTCAGGGCTGAAAAGAAAATATGTTGTTTGTCCTTCATATTAAAATGGCTCAGTTCAGTTGGGAGGTGGCAGAAGAATTGGCTTATTTGGTGGACCCAAGAAACATTAAGCTTCTGGAGGCAAGTGATGGTAGCCTTGTCCTACTGCCAGCACATCTGGCATTGCTCTGTGCTGTCCTCTTTCCTTGCCAATGCTGCTTGTGAAATCCCAGCCCCTCTCAGACCTGTAGAGAGCAGACAGAGACTGAAGAGGGAGCAGCACAAGCTGTCCCATACGTGGCATGTACCATGTGCCATTCCCTAATAGGAAGGAAACAGAGTGTGTGATTTAAAGGGCTGTCAGGGAGGAACACAGGGCCTCACTCTTGTGGCTGGGGAGCCCACTTCTTCACTCATCCTGTACCAGGCTGGGTGTTCTCCCTCTTTTTCATCTCTGGTGGATGCTGGCCTGAGGGAGAGGCTGGAATATGAAAGCGAAGGGAATGGACCATGTATGATGGAAATGGAGGCCATCAGAAAAAGCTGCTTTTTCTGGCTAGTTTCAGGCCTGCTACAGTTTCATAATCCTGGATGCTTCCTAGGCTCTGAAACCAGATGCCTTCATCTTCAGCATGGCCTTGCTCTTCTTGTCAGTAGCAAACAGTTGCTGTTACACAGGTTCATTTCTGGACTCTACTAATTGAATTTGATACAAGTAAAAGCAGCATTGCTGCGTTACCCTTTTTAAACTACACTTTGAGGACTGAGAAATCTGATAATTGGTTATGGACAGTAACCTCGGCTTGTTGTGAATCATCGGTAGTCAGAGCCACTGAAATTCCTGAAGACCAGCCTTTTCCCAATGCAGTGTCCCTGATTCTGTAGTCCAGACACTAGAGTAAGCAGTTTTAGTAAGTTTTTAATGTATATTTTTCTTACCAAATTTTTGATTATGTTATGAATTAAAAATTACTACAGAGCTTCAAATTTCTGATATTTTTCCCCCACATTTTTAAATTGTCCTTTATCCTGTGTAGGATAGGTGAGAGGACAGAATGTTTTTAATTTTTGTTTGATGTATAATGCTTAAGATCTCTGTCATAAATGACAGCCGGTGATTTTGTTACTAATACTACATTATCTGTAATTTTTGAACAAAAGAGAATGCACAATGAGAAAGTAAAAGAGATGCTAACAATTTAGTTCTTTTAAAGGTTTTTAAGAGCCTGTCAACCAAGCTTATGTTGTCAAAAAAGTTATTTTTGTTGTGTGATTCTGTCGTATTTCCCTTTCCCCTGTAAGACTGATGTTTCTGCTTTACTCTGACAGTTTGTGTCATTGTCTAGTGATGTCCCTTGCTTAACCCAAAGTGTAAAATATCTCTTGACTATGTGAACCCTGGGTAAGAGAGCACAGGGATGATATCAGCTGTCATAAAAATGCAATCAATACAAGGTATTCATCAAGTTGGATGAGATAACAGTAGTGACTAAGGAATGTAACCTGTGCAGAAGATGGCAAAAGGGCAGGTGAATCACATTTGTCTTCCCTATCAACTAATGTGAAGTTGACAGCTGCTAGATTTAAAGAGCTGCAAGCCATACAGAAGATAAAATATTCACAGTTCTAAAACAAATAATATAAAGTCTGCTTACTGTTACATGCATCTTTTAAAAGGAGAGGTTTATTCCAAAGCAAACCTTTTGCATGCTGGTAACACAACAATGAATTTTACTTTCTGTAAATAGTTCTGGGTAGGCAGGCTACCAGTATTTTTAAACAATTTAAAAAACATTTTTCTGTTATTAAAAAGTATTATAAAAACAATTTTTTCTAATAATTTTAAATATTTCTTCTCCTTTAGAGCCTGGCCAAATTAACAGATGGATTCAGGAATAGCTGTTGTATTACAGATTCCCTGCAGGATCTGCAGCACAATTCTAGTTCACTCAGTGACTCCTGTTTACCTCAACAACACTGCGATGCTTGTTCTCAGACTGACATCACTGGAGAGGTATGTGAGTGTTCCTGTGTGAAACATTTGCTGTACAAAATTAGCTGCTTTTGAACTACAGCGATACAGTGTTATTTGCTCTTTTAATTGAAGAGGTGTTGGCTGGAGCAGAAGGAAAAACCCAAAGCATTACTGGTGGTGAGGGAGTTGCATTTGCTTGTTGTTTTCACTGTGTGCAAGCTATGGGCTTGGGGGTTCTGCTGCTTGAGCATGGCAGAAGGATGCAGGGGCATGCTCGCAGGCAGTGACAGGTAAAGTCAGCTCCTGGACTCTGCCAGCCCAGCAGAGCACTTCCTGCGTTACCACTTTGGTGACTGCAGGTTCATCTTGGAGTAACAGCTCTTGCTTAGGTGTCCATGGACCTCTTCTCTTCATATTCCCAGCTCTGAATTACTGATCCTTGTAATGAGGCAGGAATAAGAAAATTCTTTAGCCAGCTTGAAGTTGCAGTAGAGACATGATTTTGCATAAGATGTTAGAATTGTGGTAGTAGTAATTGTGTATTTTTTAAAATTTTATTTTTTATATCTTGTTTTTATCATGCTCATATTCATTGTTCATATACATTGAAAATATGTAGTAGATCTCTGCTCCTTTCCTCTGTCTAAGACAAGGAAAGTATTTTTTATTCTCAAAGTATTTTTCTTAATCAACAAAACTTACGATGTAGTCTATTATACTTTTGTGCTCAAATATGCCTTTAAATATTATATTTGAGGAGAACATACTGGGATTCCTTGGAAATCATTCTATGTGAATGAAATTGTGTACTCCAAATATTAGTAACTAAAAATTCAGCTTGCACTACTACTATGGCAACCCAGTTGTTAGTAATAAAACATATGCCTCTGTGTGGGTGACTGACACCAAAGCAAGAAGGCAACTTGTTTGTTGTTAGTATGGTAGTTTAAATGTTACTTTACATTTAGTTAGAAATCATCTCATTATTGGCTTTACCATCCCATTTCTCATCTATTATAATCCTCCTTCACTGCTGGCTAGTTGTCAGATTGGGTGTCTCCAGAAGGTCCCTACAGAAGAGGAAATCTTATTTTTGAGAAGATAGACTCTTCAAGAATCTGAGAAAACTGAGCTAATGCTAAGCTGTCTTTCAGGGTGTTAGGCAGATGGTGTCTTCAGGGTGTCATTTTTCTGATGGGTGG